>NC_142067.1:68412290-69082647 GCF_059756535.1 Pantherophis guttatus
TGGAGAATAGATTATCAAAGGTCGATAATGACCTGGAATAATCTATAATCATGTTGGAAATGGATAAGGCAGAATATTTTCTAAGATTCCAGAATATTGAAGAGGAAAAGGGAGAAGACCTTGTGGAGAAAATGGCAGAACTACTGGCAGATGCGATGGAGATAGACGAACAGGAAGCTCGCTATGGGATGGAAGAAATATTCAGATATATACAAGCTATGCAAGAAGAAACAAGCTTCCTAGAGAGGTACATGTGAGATTTTCAAAAAAGGCAATGAGAGCGGGAATACTCCAAAGAGCAAGAGATACACCATTGAAATACAAAGGAAGAGAAATAGTAGTCTTGAAGCAGATACCTAGAAGAGGAAGAGATACAAGAAAACTGTACCAATTTCTGACAAGACAACTGATCAAACATGAGGTAAACTTTAGATGGCTAATACCTGAGGGAATATTGGTGACTTGGAAGGAAAAAAATCACAGACTCGACACAGTGGAGAGTGCATAACAATTTTATGAGTACTTCATAGCACATGAAGGAGAAGAGAAAAGGGAGCAAGCAGAGATGTTGGAAGTGATAAAAGAAGGAAACACACAACAAGAAGAAATTGGAACAGAAGAAAAAGAGAGAATGGAAAGAAAAGGAGCAAGACAGAAAGAACAGAGAGAAATAAGATCAATCAGGACAACAAAACCTATCTACAAGTAAACAATGGAAGAAGAAATAAAATTACTATCAATCAATATAAATGGATTAAATGCACCAATGAAAAGAAAAAGAATCTTTAACAAATTAGAGAAATTAAAATTAAATTAAATTTGCCTGCAAGAAGTTCATATTAAAAAACAAGACAGTAAGCTATTACAGTACCCCAAAATTGGAAACTATATTCTTCATTAGTACAGCAAAAGAAAAGAGGGGTGGCTCTATACATCAAAGAAACAATAAAGGTTAGACAAATCTTTGCAGATGAAGAGGGGAGAATAATGATGGTGGAGGTAACAATAAACCAAAAACAAATACTTTTTTTTTTAAAGTTTTTTTATTTTTTAAAACATGAAACATAAAATACATCTTTTTAGAGCAAGGATTTGATCCGGTATAAAGTAAATACAATTACTCACATTCCCTCAACCAATTTTGTTCCAAATTTTATCCATTTACCTCTTTAAAAAAAAGAAAAGAAAGAAAACAGAAAAAGAAATCTTATTCTAAACATTTAGTTTTTAAACATTCTACTATGTCACCCTAAATTCTAAACAATTATTTCCAAATAGACATCATTCCAAATTGTTGTCATTTTAACAATCAATATTTCATATATATTCCTCATTTCTAAGACCCATTACATCGAGTCTATATTGTACCGCTTTTAAATGGCAACTAGTATCCATAATCTTGACAAAAAATATTTTCCTCCTCTCTTAATTGTTTCTAAATCAATCAACATTTCCATCTAAAATTTGTCACTCCCAAAATACTTTATTTTAAAGTCTAATATTTAACTGATTCATAATTTAAATAGCTATTTCCCAACAGTGTTTTCTGCCACTTCTATCTCTATTTATTTAACTGGTTCACAGTTTGGTTTAACTATTCTCCAGTATTGTCTCCTCCACTTCCTTCTGAATTTATTTTTTGGCTGGTTCACAACTTAATCAGTTGCTTTCCAATGATGCTTTCCTCCACGCCTAACCTTACTTATTTGAGCTGGTTCATAGTATAATTTTAACTGCATACCAACGTTGTCTCCTTCAATCCTCCTAAATCTATTATGAAACTGGTTCACAACTCAAATAGTTGCTTCCCAGCAATGCTTTCCTCCGCTCCAACCTCTATTTTTAACTGGTTCACAACTGTATTTCAGTTGCTCTCCAGGGATATTTTCCTCCACTCCTAACTTTTTATTTTTTGGCTAGTTCACAGTTTTGCTTTAACTGTTACCTAGCGTATGCTTCCCTCCACTCCTAACTCTAATGGCTGGTTCACAGCTTTACTTTGGCTGTTTTCCAGTCCATGCTTTCCTCCACTCCTAACTCTTATTTTTATTTTTAACTGGTTCCCAGTTTTGCCTTAACTGTTCTCCAGTATGATGCTTTCCTCCACTCCTACCTTATTTGTAAGATTAGATCACAGCTTTACTTTCACTGGTCTCCAGAATCATGCTTTCCTCCACTCCTAATTTCATTTGTTTAACTAATTCATAACATTTTATTTTAATTATTGTCCAGCTTTATATTTTCCTCCATTTCTACATCTCTTGTTCAATTATTTAACTTTAAATTAATTCACAATATATTACTCATATTCATTTTTAAATCCATTCTCCTCCATGTCTTTAACTGATTAAAAATAAAAAAGTATATCGACAAATATCTTAGCTCCTATTCTCTCCTAGGCTTTCTCCCGTGCCATATTTATTTCCAGTGAATATCAACATTTTAAATCACTTTAAAATCAATTTTCTATAATTATTAAATCTGTAATTAATTCTTCTTAATATCCAGCACCTTAGAGAACATTTTCTTCTAAATTATTAGGTCTGTAAATAGAGCTTAAAAATTCCAAGTTTAAAAAAGTATTAAAACATCCAAAAATCATAATTTTCAATCATTTATATTCATTTTTTCCAAGTCAAATTGTTGTATATTCATAAAATCAACTTAGATAAAAATAATAGTGAAAAAAGAGAGAGAATAGTAACAATATTAATAATAGTTAAAATAAAAACAAAAGAAAAAAACAAGAAGAAAAATAGGAAAGAGAATAGAAATATAACAAAAGAAATTGAAAAGTGAATTAGAAAAAATAGAGAGGGGGAAAGGGACAAAAGAAAAAAAGAAAAAGGAAAGAAAAAAAATAAAATAAAATTGAGAGAAAGCCCAGAGAAGAAGGAAGGTATCTCCTAATTTTTTTCAAAGATCAAACTCCCAGACACGATTACATCCATTTAATTCAAACTATGGTATTTTGTTATCTTGTTACTTTATATTCCATTTTTTTCCTTCTCCAATCTATCTGAGTATATTTATTTTCCATTTCAATGTTTCAAAGTTATAAATTCTATAAAGTTAATTCTGAATTAACTATTCCATATATGGTATCATCATGTTCTTCTTTTGTTGCCACACCCTTTTTCTCCTGTTGTCATGCTTAATAAATCAGTTTTCATTATTCCATTTAGTTTCTTCTTTCTGATCTTCAATATCCTCCAATACACAGATTATATGTCCAAAGTCAAGCCTCTTGAAATTTTTCTCAAAATAATCCACTTTAAGTAACAAGCAACGAAGTTTCTCTTTCAAGTAACAAGCAGTCTGGAATTTACACTTTCATTTTTCAGCTGGCAGCCATCTTTTCTGTTTGTCTTTTATCTTTACTTTTAAAAGCATATTTATTTCCTCTTCTCCTTCCTCTCTCTCGAACATAATCCAATCTCATTTAGCCACAAAAAATAGCCAGAAAAAGAAAAAAAGAAAACCAAATCTGTAATAAAATCATTTCCAAAAAGTCTATAATTAACGTTATCTATCAACAGGTCTTTTCTCCACCATTTATTTCAGTCCTTTTGCCCCGATGTTTCTTAGCCGCTGTTAAGGCTGGGGCACACTTTTTGTAATCCAGCATTTACGGGCAGTTCTCGCCTGGGCAGAAGTCAACTCACCCGGCTTTCAAACTCCCTGCTCTGCTCTCCGCTTCTCGCTTCTCCTCCTCTCCTCCAGCACGATCTTTGTTCCTGGTTGCCACGGTTTCGGGACAGCTGCCATGGCTGTCGTTCCACTGCCGCCGGCGTAAAGGGAAAGCCTCCGGCCCCGAGGAACCTGCCCATTCCTCTCAGCCACCCAAGGGGTCCCTTCTTATCTCCCTGTCCCTTCAAGACAGGGGAGGTCCGAAGACCGGTTGGCGACAGCTTGGCAGACGGGGTTCTGGCAGAGCTCCACGGAGCTCACCATTTCCCCATCTGTATCCCTGCGGTGCCAACTGGAAGTCTGCTCCAAAAACAAATACTGTTGATTGGGATATATGCACCTAATAATAAGCAAGATGAGTTTTATGGGAAACTACACAAGAAAATCATAGAATTGGAATATGAAAATATCTCTGTGGTAGGAGGCCTCAATGCAATTGTGGATACAGAACTTGATTATATGAGCAGTAAAATAGGTAAAAAAGCCAGGAAAACACTTCAAAAAAATTTTTTTTTAATGACAGAAGAATTAGGAATGCAAGATGTATGGACAGAGACACATCCTAAGAAAAATCAATACTCGTTCTATTCAAATATGCATAAATCTTGGTCCAGAATAGATATGGTATGGATGACATCAGAACTGAAAGCATGTGTGCAAGAGATGGAAATAGAACCCAATGTTTGGGCAGATCATAATCCGATGAAAGTTGTATGGAAAGGACAAAAAAGAAAATGGAGATAGACGTTAAACCAAGCAATGTTACAAGAAAAAAAATTATACAAAAGATGGGAAAAGAATTGGATTTTTTCTTTAAAGAGAACAGGAAGGAAGAGACCTCTCTACAAACTGTATGGAACACTGTTAAACATATATCTGGGGATTAGCAATAATGTACATGGGAAAGAAAAATAAGAGGAAGAAACAAAATAAGATAATGTTAGAAGAAGAACATAAAAGATTGGAATTAGAATTACAGAAAGAACCACAAAAAAAGGAATTGAAAAATCAAATAGGTATAATAAAACACAAAATGAATTTACTGGAAAAAGAAGAACTGGCAAATAAAATTAAAAGTGCAAAACAATTTTTTTAAAATATGTGAATAAGCCTGGAAGATGGTTGGCATACAAACTGAAAAAGGAGAGAGAGAAAAAGTTGATACATCAATTAATTGATGAGAAAGGGACTCTTCACTATCAGAATAAGGAGAAAAAGGCTATTATAAAAGAGTACTATAAGAAATTGTATTTCTTATACAGGAGGAAGTCTTGGAAAATAAAATACAACAATACTTGGAACAATCTGATCTTCCCAAAGTACCAAATACAGTTAAAGGCCTGTTGAATGAATGGATAACTATGATGGAAGTGACAGAAGCGATTAAGAGACAAAAAAATAATAAAACACCAGGACCTGATGGGCTACCAACAGAATTCTATAAACAAATAGAAGGGGTATTAAGTCCAGTGATGGTGGAAGTCTATAATGAAGTATTATTAGAAGCAAAAATACCAAACACAAAGAAGGAAGCAAATATTACCCTTATACCGAAAGATGACTCAGATTTAACACAGATAAAAAACTACAGGCCAATATCGTTATTGAATGTAGACTATAAAATATATGCTCAATAATAGCAGAGACATTAAAAAGGTATTTGAATGAATTTATACATTCAGATCAGAATGGATTTCTACCAAAAAGACAGATTAAAAACAACATGAGAATGATTTTAAATACATTAGAGTATTATGAAATGCACCCTGAAAAACAAATGGCGTTGATGTTCCTAGATGCATAGAAAGCATTTGACAATGTTAATTGGCAATTCATGATAGCACAATTAAAATACATGGACTTTGGGGAGAGATTTATTAATATGATTAAAGCAATATATTGTAAACAATTAGCTAAGGTGATAGTAAATGGAAACATGACAGAGAACTTTGAGATCAAAAAATGCACTAGACAGGGATGTTCACTGTCTCCATTGCTATTCATATTGACTTTGGAAGTGTTAACCAGGAAAATTCGACAAGATGAAGAAATAAAAGGAATGGAAATAAAAAAAGAGAAATATACACTACAGGCATTCACAGATAACTTGGTCTTCATACTAGAAGATCCCATAGAAACTGGACCAAAACTAATTTAAAAACTAGAAGAATATGGGGAAGTAGCAGGATTGAAAATAAATAGAGATAAGACAAAGATTCTAGTCAAGAACCTTACAGATTCACAAAAAAGAGTGTTAATGGAAAGAATCAACATACAGATCAGGGGTGAAATGCTACCAGTTCGGGCCAGTTCGGCTGAACTGGTAGTAAAAAATGCTACTGGTTTGCTAAACCAGTAGTAAAAGATTGTAAATAAAAAGTTCCTCCGATCACGCGTTGCTCAGTTGATTGTCAGAACTTTTTGTTTTTACTTTTTAAGCATTGTTTTACTACCAGTTCTCTGGAACCAGTAGTTAAAAATGCTTTAAAAAGTAAAAAAAAAAAAAGTTCTGACGATGAGCTGAGCAATGCGTGATGGGCGGAACGTTTTTTTTCTTTTTTAGCATTTTTTTACTACCGGTTCTCTGGAATCGGTAGTTAAAAATGCTTTTAAAAGGTAAAATAAAGGGAAAGAAAGAAACGCACCTAGAAACACTCATAAACCACTTTTGGAAAATAACTTAAAATGTGTTCTAGATGGGAAAACAGCAGCATGGCTATTGATCTGAAAGCCGCTTTCTGAAAGCCTACTACCACTTACAAGAGAACAATGCCATTATCAAGTGAAACTGTAAAAGTGAGAGACTTGCTCCGATTTCTATTCATTGCAGAACTCTTCCTCTGGTCTTTTCTTGCCATTGGTTACAAGCCTGCAACTTCCCCCTTTCTGGTGCAATTGATTTTGTCTTGGTGATTCCTCCCCCTCTAAGGTTAGAAAAGGGGACTGATTGGAAGATGTGGTTTCTTCTGATTTGAGACTTACGGTAGAAGCCTGAAAGCCCCAAACTTCTGTTGTTGCTCTTTCTTTAGGAAACACCGTAATGAAGTGTCCTGCAGCTCTGGCCTCAAGGATCTGTTTTGGTGAGTGTTACCCTCCATTTAGCCACTTCTGCAGGACTTGATCATCTCCAGTTAGCTTTCCTTGTCAAGCGAGAATTTTTCCCCAAATGTCCCATTTGCTCCAGTTCTCTTACAGTATATGCTCTTCCCAAACTCCCTTCCAGATATGCGGTGCAATCTTTGGGGAAAATCTTTCGAAGCAGAAGAAAACATCTCTTTTGCAACTTGGATTCTTTTTCCAAGGCAGCGTTTCTCAACCTTGTCCACTTTTAAGATGTGGGGACTTCAACTCCCAGAATTCCCCAGGGACTGGGGAACCCTGGGAGTTGGAGTCCACACATCTTAAAGTAGCTGAGGTTGAGAAACCCAGTATTAAAGGGTCCAAATATGCCTGTAAAGCAAGGGTGAAATCCAGAAGGTTCTGAGAACCAGCAAATGGCACCTCTGGCTGGCCCCAGAGTGGGGTGGGAATGGAGATTTTGCAATATTCTTCCCCCAAGAGTGGGGAGGGAATGGAGATTTTGCAGGATCCTTCCCCTGGAGTAGGTTGGGAATGGAGATTTTGCAGGATCCTTCCCCTGGAGCGGGGTAGGAATGGAGATTTTGCAGGATCCTTCCCCTGCCATGCCCACCAAGCCACACCATGGCCACCAAGCAACGCCCACAGAACTGGTAGTAAAAAAATTTCACCACTGATACAGATAGCTAAAAAAGTGAAGTATTTAGGAATACAATTAACAGCAAAATGTGCAACAATTAAAGAAGATAACTATATGAAACTAATGAGGCAAATTAAGCTAGACTTGGAGAAATGGAAAGACTTACAATTGTCAATATCAGGAAGAAAAGCTACTATAAAAATGAACATTCCACCAAGACTACTATACTTATTTCAAACAATACCAATAAAACTGGAGAACAAATATTTTGAGGAATTAAATAAAATAATATTAAGATACCATATTTTTCGGACTATAAAACACACTGGAGTATAAGACACACCAAGATTTTGAAGAGGTAAACAAGAAAAAAAAGTTTTTGTCCTCCCCAGCCCCCAGAAGCACTCTGCAGGCCTCCCAAACCCTCTGCAGGCACTGTTTTTGCAAAAAACAGGCCTGGTTTTTGCAAAAACAGGCCTGCAGAGGGTTTGGAAGGCCTGCAGAGTGCTCCTGGGGGCTGGGGAGGCCAAACACAGGCCCGTTTTTGTGAAAAATGGGCCTATTTTAATGAAAAACAGGCTTGTTTTTGGCCTCCCAAACCCCCAATGCATCACATTTTTGCCCTCCCCAGCCCCCAGGAGCACTCTGCAGGCCTCCCAAATCCTCTGTGTATCTTGGCAAAAACAGGATGTGCGGGGCAGGGTTTGGGAGGCCAAAACGGCTGTATTCAGTGTATAAGACGCACCAACATTTCCACCCTCTTTTAGGGTGGGGAAAAGTGCATTTTATACTCCAAAAAGTACGGTATATATGATTAGGAAAGAAAGCAAGAATAGGTTTGAAAATGTTGCAGGAATCAAAGAAAAGAGGGGGTTTTGGACTACCAGACTGGGAATTGTACTACCAGTCCAGTCACATGGGTGAAAGAATGGATTAGTTTGAGACACGTAAGACTATTAACATTAGAAGGGCATGATCTTCAATTAGGCTGGCATTCTTTCTTATGGTATGGGAAGAATAAAATACACAGTTACTGTCAGAGACATTATGTAAGAAATGCATTATTAATCTGGACTAAAGATAAAAGAACAACATTATTTGAAAATAGTATAGTATAGTATAGTATAGTATAGTATAGTATAGTATAGTATAGTATAGTATAGTATAGTATAGTATAGTATAGTATAGCCTTTATTGTCATTGTACATCATGTATACAACGAAATTGTATACATTTGTATACAAATGTATCCACTGGTGCAATCCATGACAAAAAATACAAACAACATAAATAGTATAAAGAATAATCCCTGTACAAGTAATTAGGGGAAAAAAGAAAAAGAAAAAGAAAAATTAGTCATACATTTCCGCGTGTTCATGGAGTGATTGTGGTTGTGTTTAAGAGTCTGACAGCCCAAGGATAGAAACTATTTTTAAACCTATTTGTTCGGCTGGCTATACTTCAATGTCTTCTGCCGAATGGTAGAAGTGCGAAGAGACACTGACCAGGGTGTGAATCATCTCTGAGTATCTTTCTGAGTCTGCTAAAGCAGTGAGACCTGGTGATGTCATCCAGTGGTGTTAGAGGGCAACCAATGGTTTCTTGTGCCGAATTGATCACTCTCTGTAGTGCCTTCCTGTCCACAGCAGTTAAATAAGCATACCATACTGTAATGCAGTATGTGAGGACACTTTCTATCATGGACTGATAGTAAGAGGTCATCAGCCATTGTTCCACCTCATTTTTTTTGTATGACTCTAAGGAAATGAAGTCTCTGTTGGGCCTTGCCAATCACCAGGGATGTGTTGTTTTTCCAGGTGTGATCTTAACTAATCACTGCCAAGAATTTAAAAGAGGAAATCCTCTCCACACAGCCCCCCTCAATATACAGTGGGGCAGGAAGAATACAAATTGCAAGCATTTGCAGATGACCTGGTTTTTATTCTTGAAGATCCATTAGAAACAGCAATTATTGTTATGTAAATAGGGTTGTTTGGTGGGAAGTTCGAATTAACTGACCTTCAGCTGATTGGCTGACCACTACAGCTGCAAGGTATATAAAGGGAGCTGGCTCCCTGGGTTAGTTGCTGGATTCTCACTATACAATAAAGAGCTGTTGTCACTGACTACTCTGGCTTGCTGCGTCCTCATTCACCCAACGTAACATTGGCAACGAAGGTGGGATTTTGAGGCCAGAAGCAGAGGAGAGCTGAAGCCACACGCGAGAGAAAAGAGCTGAAGCCACACTCGAGAAAAGAGCTGAAGCCACGTTCAGAGAGGGGACCGGAGACTGCATCCGAATCCAGCCAGGCGAGCGAGCGGAACACAGGAGAATCCCGAAACGATGTCTGCCTACACCCCGCCAGTGCCTTTCGACCCCAAGGAAGAGAAGTGGGGATCCTACATGTCCCGGTTCGAGTGCTTCATGGTGGCAAACGACATGCAAGGGCTGCCGGACATTCGAAAGAAAGCCCTGTTCCTGAGCCACTGCGGACCACGGGTCTTCGACACAGCCGAAGCATTGTCGGAGCCGAATTCGGTCCACAACATTTCCTGGTCAACACTACAGACCCTGCTGAAAGACCACTATGCACCAATGCCATCAAAATACGTCCAGTGGTATGATTTCCGGCAACGGCTCCAGCAGGAGGGCGAATCGATCAGTGAATACGTTGCTGCCCTGCGTAAGGCCGCAACCCAGTGTGAGTACTGAGACCTGGATGAAATGCTCCTAGAGCAACTAATTTGCAGAGTGAGAGACAGCCAGCTCCAGAGAAGACTGCTCGCGAGGTCAAACCTGACCCTACACATCGCCCTGGATGAGGCAAGAGCACAAGAATCATCAGTAAAGGCTGCAGAGAAACTAAAGAGCTCCCACCTAACCAGAACAACGCAGAAGACGGCGCCTGTGCACCGAGAGGCCATAAGCACCGCGAGCGAGGGGGAGTCTGAAGAGGAGGTCTACCGCACCGAGCAGTCACGTACGGCCCGGAGGGAGCCCAGAGACGGATGCGCCAGCTGCGGAGGGTCCCACTCACGACAAAACTGTAAGTTCAGGGACGCCATTTGCCATTCCTGCGAGAAAAGGGGCCACATCACTTGGGTCTGCAGATCCAAAACACACCAGAGCTACAAACCACGTGGCCAAACCTTCCAATCTGAGCCAGCGCCACACCAGAGGCCCAACAAAGATGGTGGCAGCCGGAAAGGCGCAAAATTCGAAGACGCTGGGGCCTACACCATACGCATCGAGCAGACCTGCACCTCTCCCGGAGAGAAGACCTACACCATGGTCAAGATCGAGGGACGGGAGTGCCAGATGGAGATTGACATGGGATCGCCAATATCCATCATGTCATGGGGCAACCTGAAGAAAGCCATTCCCAACATACACAAGCGACAGCTCCAGCCACAGCGACGCAGGCTGAAAGACTACCAAGGGAACCGCATCCCCGTCGAAGGAAGAGGCAAGTTCCAAGTACAGTATGGGGAGTTTTCCAAGAAACTGCCCCCCACCATTGTCAGCGACAACCTCCCAAGCCTCCTGGGCATGGACTGGTTTAGAGCCCTAGGCATGGGATTCACTGGAGTAAGGAATGTTCGAAGCACCCTGAAAGACGACCTGATGCAGGAGTTCCAGGACGTGTTCGACGAACGGCTTGGCAAGTATGTGGGGACCCCGATTTCATTTAATCTCAACCCCAATATTGCACCCATTCGTTTAAAGCCTAGGCAGGTACCGTTTGCCCTGAAGCCCAAAATTGACATTGAACTGGACAAATTAATCAAACAAGGGGTGCTCATCCCAGTTGACCACGCCAAATGGGAGACCCCAATTGTTACACCGGTAAAGCCAGATGGATCAGTGCGCATATGCGCTGATTATAAATGCACAATTAATAAGGCCCTGCAGCAGAGCGCCTATCCAGTGCCCATCGTCCACCACTTATTGCATTCCCTGGGGCCCGGCAAGATCTTCGCAAAACTCGATCTTGCGCAGGCGTACCAGCAACTGCCGGTAGATGGCGCTACCGCAGAGGCACAGACTATCGTAACCCACAGAGGGGCCTTCAAGTGCACCCGCCTACAATTTGGAGTAAGCGTAGCCCCCGGACTGTTCCAAAGTACCATGGAGCGGCTCCTACAGGGAATCCCCGGGGTGGTGCCCTATTTTGACGACGTGCTCATTACCGCCGACAATGAGCATCAGCTAAGGGAAAGGCTGAGGGAGGTCCTAAGGAAATTCAGGGACGCGGGACTCAGAGTAAAAAGAAACAAATGCATGATCGCAGTCCCCTCAGTCGAATTCCTAGGATACAGGGTAGATGGCACCGGCATACACCCCACAGAGAGCAAGATCAGAGCAATCAAAGAAGCGCCCACCCCCAAAGACAAGGCAGAATTACAGCCTTCCTGGGACTATTAAACTTTTACGCAATCTTCCTTAAAGACAAGGCAACAGTGGCAGAACCCTTACATAGACTGTTAACTAAGAAAGCCATTTGGAAATGGGGGAAGGCTGAAGACAGGGCATTCGCCGGCATTAAAAAACTACTATCAGCTGAGAGTTTTCTAATCCAGTACAACGCAACGCTTCCCCTTGTTCTAGCATGTGACGCGTCCCCGTTCGGGGTGGGAGCCGTCCTGAGCCATAGACTCCCGAATGGCCTAGAAGCACCCATTGCATACTACTCCCGAACTCTGTCAAGCGCCGAGCGGAATTATAGTCAGCTCGACAAGGAGGCCCTCGCCGCCGTTTCGGGAGTAAAGAAATTCCACGAGTACTTGTTCGGGAGAGACTTTGAGCTAATCACTGACCATCGACCGCTCCTGGGTCTCCTCACGGGAGATCGGCCAACACCGGCAGCACTATCACCCAGGATGACACGCTGGGCCATTTTCCTCGCAGCATACTCCTATCGCCTGGTACATCAACCAGGGGCGGACATGGGCAACGTGGACGCACTCAGCTGATGCCCACTACCCGACAGCCTAGAAGACCCCACACCCGGCATCCCCATCTTGCTGATAGACGTTTTGGACTCTGGGCCCATAACATCAGCCGAGGTTGCGAGAGCTTCAACCAAAGACCACGTGATCTGGACAGTCGCTAGTTGGGTCACGAGGGGGTGGCCGGAAAAGATTGGGAGCGGAGAATTTAAACAGTTCGCGGGAAAACGGGACGAATTAACAATGCAAGAGGGTTGTTTGCTATGGGGTGATCGGGTTGTTATTCCCTTGCGCCTACGGGAAAAAGTTTTAACATTGTTGCATGAGGGGCACCTGGGGATTGTAAGAATGAAGGGGCTAGCCAGGAGCTATGTCTGGTGGCCCAGCATGGATACAGACATTACCGAGTGGGTGGGGAGATGCCAGCCCTGCCAAGAGTCCAGATCAGATCCACCAACGGCACCCGTGAGGGAGTGGGAAAGACCCCAGGGACCCTGGTCCAGGATACACATTGACTTTGCTGGCCCATTTCACGGACAGACTGTTGCTAGTTTGATTATTCTGGTTAGGCCCAATATAAGAGACTGTAGACTTTCTTGTATCAATAATATTTATTTCTCATCTTCCTCAGGAACACTTTTGGACAGTCTGCAGTCTGAGAGGAGTAAAGGCTTATATACAGAGGAGGCGGGGTGAATGGTAAGTAGTAACCAATGGCAAGGGACACAATGACATCACATAATGACATATATACAAGCACACATATTTACAGAGAGCAAGTTAGGTATTTTCAACTGTAACAAATCCCCCTCTAAAATACCTAACCAATGATGGGTTATTAAGATTATATATGTACATTAAGTTTAGAAGTCAAATATACATGTTGTTTGGTTGCTAATGGCTTAGTGAGGATGTCAGCAATTTGTTCATTAGTATTGCAATGAACAGCTTTAATGAACCCTATACTTGACAATTGCCTTACATGTTTGTACTTGATATCGATATGTCGAGATCGTTGGCCTATTGCTTCGGAAGCTGATATATCTATTGCTGCTTTGTTATCTTCATTGATGATAATTGGATAAATAGGTTCATCCCATACATTAGATAACAAATCATCGAACCAGGTTAGATTATTGACCGCTTTGGATAGACAAACGTACTCGGCTTCTGCTGTAGAGGTGGCAATTAAGTTTTGTTTGCCAATGTACCAGTGCACCGTACAACCATTTATAAGAAAAACATATCCAGAGGTACTTTTTCTGCTTTTTGAATCAGCAGCCCAGTCTGCATTAGCGTAGCAGGTCAACGTTGGTTTTTCAGAAATGAATGGTTCTAAGTATAGACATACATTAATGCTAGATTTCAGGTATCTCAAAATTCTCTTGATTCCTTCCCAATGGTATAAGTTAGGATTGCTTACATGTCTTGACAACAAATTTACGGCAAGGGTGATATCAGGCCTAGTCCAATTAGATATGTATAATAAGGACCCAATAATTGATCGATATAAAGTGTTATCTTTGAATGGCTCGTATTCATTGTGCACATTTCTATAAAAATCAGTTGACATGGGAGTATCACAAATTTTTGAGTTAACCATATTGCACTTTTGTATGAGTTCTATAATTTTATCTTTCTGAGACAATTTGAAACCCTTATCCGTTTTATCAATTTGGACTCCTAAATACTTGTTTACCTTTCCTAATATTTTTAAATTGAAATGTTTGCCCAATTGTTTAGCAAAATCATCACATTTAATTTTATCACGTCCAAAATATAATATGTCATCAACATAAATCAAAACATATTCAATAGAATCATTATTTCTTTTTGTGAAAAAACAAAAATCAGATGAAGTACCTATAAAACCCATATCATTAAGTATCTTTGATAAACATTCATACCACGGTTATTTTTATCAATGAAGCGATATCCCTTGGTTCCTGATTCGTACCCCATAAATATTAATCTTTTGGATACTTTCTCTCCTTTGCGCCTTAATTGTGTGGGGACATATACATCAGCAGTTACGCCAAATACGTGTAAATGTCCAATCTTTGGTTTTCTTCCATACATGAGTTCGTATGGAGTTTTGTTGATTGTACTTGACCATAAGCGGTTTATAGTGTAATTGGAATAAGTAAGGGCCTCAGCCCAGAATGATTGGTTCAAGCCAGCATCGTCTAACACACATTTAACCATGGTTTGTAGCAAACCATTCTTTCTTTCAGATACTCCATTTTGAAAAGGGGAAAATGGACAAGATTTAAAGTGCAATATTCCTTGTGATTTTAGCCAATTTGAAAATTCATTGGATAGGAATTCCGACCCCCTGTCGGTCATTATTTGTTTAATTTTAATATTGTGTTGTGTTTCTACCATTTTAAAGAACTCCTTAAATTTTTTGAAAACTTCACTTTTGTGGTTAAGGGTGTATACAAAACCAAATCTACTGTAGTCATCGACTATGGTTAGAAAGTATCTTTTTCTATATTTAATTGAAGGTTTCATTGGGCCTACTACATCCATACGGATTAATTGAAAAATTGAGTGTGTGGTGCGAGTGGCTTTTTTGGGTTTAGGTTTGTTTTTAAGTTTGGATGAATTGCACACGGAGCATTCCAAATAATTTTTACAATTCTTTATTTTTAAATCTTCAGAACATTCTAACATCTTTCGTATGACAGGAAAACTTGCGTGTCCTAACTTTCTATGGAGTAAGTGGCTACAGTTATCGTGTATAGGTTTTCCATTGTTTAAATTTTCAGACATACTAGTATCAGTAGTTGATGCATTATTATTATTACTCTCATTATGACTATCTGACTTTGCCTCTTTGTTTTTTAATTGATAGCTTGCGTAGATTAATTCGTTACCTTGTGGCAGTAGATATGTTAGTCCGTCATTTGTGAATAGTTTACCTATGTTTCTGTTGTTTTTTGTCATAAATACCTTCCCACCTCTGAAAGTGGTTTCTACTTCATTTTCAATACTTAATTTTAGAGTTGCCAATATATTACTTGGAATTTTGGGTACAAACAGCACCCCCTCTATTTTTCCTATACCCCTTATATGCGTGTCTCCCATTCCTCTTACTAGGACTTCATTTTGGTTCGCTACTTTAATGTAATATTTCTTTTCAGTGAAGTTGCTTAATATTTTTCTATTGTGAGTTGTATGACATGTGGCTCCAGAATCGATGAGCCAAGTGTTGAGTGAATCAGATGTTAAAGTGTCACTGTTTCTTATTCCATATAGTGATCCTTTCTTGTTTTCCCTAGGGTTATTCCTGTACATTGTCTTTCTCTAGAATGTGGTGATTCCCTGCGTTTATATCTGTAGTCAGGGGAAGTCCTGTCTAAGAAATGTATCCTCCTATCTTTGTGTTGATATGTGTCACTGTATCCTGTGTTCTTGGGGCAGTCTCTTTTTTGATGTCTTTCAGATCCACATATTGAACATTCATGTGGGTATCTATCTCTGACTCTAAAATCTGTTCTTTTTTGAATTCTACCTTCCCTTTGTTGTGTATATCGCTCCTTTCTAAGTCTATCTTCAGTAATAAGTTTATTGGTAAGGTTTTCTAAGGTAATTTGTTCTGTACTTAAGTTATCGATTAAGGTAATATAGTTATCCCAGCTGTGGTCTAATGAATTGATTATAATGCTTTTCATAGTGTTATCAGAAATAGTTTCCCCCCTTTGGATAAGGTCTGCCCTGATTGCGTTCAGATTCAAGATATGTTCACTCATAGAGGTATCATGTTTTAGTTTGGCAGAATAGAATTCCCTAGAAATTTTTGTGGTGGTGGCTACACTTTTGCTATAGAACAAATTGAATAATTTTTGGTATGTTTCAGACACAGTTAGATTATGTTCAGTACTGGGAAGTATACTTGGGGAAATAGAGGCAATTAATATATAATATGCTTTATGATGGAGGCAGTCTATTTCATAAATCCAAGATTTGTCTGATGGATTATCAATAAAAAATAAAACATTCTCTTTCAAATATGTAATTTCTAAAGACTGGTTCCATTCCATTAAGTTGCTTCCATCTAATTTTAATTTTATAAAGTCTGAACATAGTGTCCCTGAGTGTTGTGAAGTGTTATTTATGTTTAGGAGCTGTCCATGGTTTAAGACCTTAGCATACTCGCAATAAGGCCTGGGTATGGTAGATGCATGTCTGTATTTACTTATCTCTATGTTCTGGCTGGATCTGCGCTGACTTGTATCTATGTCTTCTTCTTTTTTCTTTGCAGGTTCGTTCTGCGCATGCTCAGTCCTCATTCTTCTCCAGCAGTCGGCGAGTGAAGATCCTGTGTCTGCAGCTCCGGGGGTGAAGTCCCAGTTGGCCTTCTGTTCTTCGGCTTTGTTTCCGGAGGGCCTCTGGTGACTGGAAAATGCCTGGGATGCTGCTCTGCTCGTCGGGGAGTCTCCGAAGTCGCGACGATCGAGGAAGAAGCCACCGGAGGCTTGTCGGCCATTTTCTTCGAAGTAGTCAGGAAGTTGAGTTCGAGGCGGGCCGCCATCGTTGATGAAGCTGGGTTGCTCAGCAAGTCGTTCTTCGGTAGGTAAGTATAATTGCCAGTGCGTCTTTTTTCGGGTGGCTAGGTCTTTTTTTAGGCAGTTTATTTCTTTTTGGCTTTTGGTAGGTGATAGTTTAGAATTTTCTTTTTCATTTTTTGGTTGTTCGTTTGGTATTTTTAGTTTAGTCCCGAGTGCTGCAGTCAGCACCTGTATAGCGTTATCTATTTCTAATTCAGTAGGTTGAGTTTTGTTTTGTTTAAATAGTTGTTTTTTATTTGTTTCTGAACTCGGGTAGTCATCTTCTTGGTAGGTTTTGTTTCCTGCTTTGTAGTTTGAGGTTTGGGATTCTTTTAGTAATTGGTCGGCCATTTTGGGAGTATTAGGTGGGTAAGATGGCTGCCATGAAAAAGGCGGGAAGCTGTTGCCATCTTCGGTGTCGTTTTTAAAGTTAGGGGTTGAGTTTCTTACCCTGTATTTTTCTTGTTCGTTGTTTTCGTTATCTGCTGCTGTTCCGTGGTCGTTTATCATGCTGCGGATTTTCACAAGCAGATTTGATTCAACCGTAGTTGTTTCTATTAATTGTAGTATTTTTCTTTTTACTTCATCTTCTTTGTTTGGGGTTGAGAAAGGTTCTTCTGCTCCAGCTAGTGGTTGTTTGTTTTGTGTTAGCAGTTCATTTTCTTGTAATTGCGTTTGTTTCTTCATGTTTTCAATTGGTGTATATTTTTCAGGAGTCAGCTGAGCTGCCATTCTTTTTGTTATGTATCTGGTGGCAGGTCTTCTTTTGTCTTTTTGTGAGTCTTGCATCTTTATGTTTGGTTGGGCCTACCAAATCATCCTCTTGCTACCAATTTGTTGCTAGTTTGATTATTCTGGTTAGGCCCAATATAAGAGACTGTAGACTTTCTTGTATCAATAATATTTATTTCTCATCTTCCTCAGGAACACTTTTGGACAGTCTGCAGTCTGAGAGGAGTAAAGGCTTATATACAGAGGAGGCGGGGCGAATGGTAAGTAGTAACCAATGGCAAGGGACACAATGACATCACATAATGACATATATACAAGCACACATATTTACAGAGAGCAAGTTAGGTATTTTCAACTGTAACACAGACCTTCATGGTCATTGTAGATGCATTCTCCAAATGGTTGGAGATCAAGCTAATGAAGGCCACTACCACCGACGCAACCATCAGGGAGCTAAGACAGTTATTTGCCACCCATGGGTTACCGGACATCCTAGTGTCAGATATCGGGCCACAATTCACCGCGACACAATTCGAGGGTTACTTAGCGGGACTAGGGATCAGACATGTCCTTTCGGCCCCGTTTCATCCGGCTAGTAACGGTCAGGCTGAGAGATTTGTGAGGTCAGCAAAGGAAGCCCTTTCACATTTAAGCCCCGGAGATTGGCAGGAAAGGGTAGACAAATTCCTAATAGCACAGCACTCCACACCCTGTACAGCCACAGGCCGAAGCCCGGCAGAGTTGTTAATGGGGCGGAAACTCCGAGGAGTACTAGACAGGCTTAATCCCAATTACTCCCCAGAAGCTTTCAAGGGGGGGGGGAGAGGAAGCTTAGAGAGTTCACCATAGGAACACCAGTACACGCCAGAAACTACGGACAGGGCCCACTCTGGGAGGCAGGGACCATTACAGAAATCACGGGGCCCAAATCATACAGGGTAGACATGGGGGACAGGAGAGTTTGGCACAGACACATTGACCAACTGAGAAAACGAGTAACCGCCGACACCGATGACAGATTTGACGAACCAATCTCTGACCATGACTACCAACCAGAAACACAAACTACAAGCCCGGGTAGAGCGGAGGACTTAGCTGAGGATTCTGGTATCCAGCGCCACCCCATCGAGGTAGTCCAAACCGCCGGAGAAGTCGCCGCCCACAAGGAAGTCCCGGAGACCTCATTGGCGGAGCAGGGAGAAACAGAACGTCCCTCCGACCTGCTCGACGACGCCCCTCCGACTAAACTGCGCAGGTCAACTAGGACTCGCACACGCCCTAGTCACCTGAGAGACTTTGTATATAAATAACACCCCAAGTGACTTCTGGGAGGGGAGGAGTGTTATGTAAATAGGGTTGTTTGGCGGGAAGTTCGAATTAACTGACCTTCAGCTGATTGGCTGACCACTACAGCTGCAAGGTATATAAAGGGAGCTGGCTCCCTGGGTTAGTTACTGGATTCTCACTATACAATAAAGAGCTGTTGTCACTGACTACTCTGGCTTGCTGCGTCCTCATTCACCCAACGTAACAATTATATTGATAGATAAGATAGGAGAATATGGAAAAGTAGCAGGTTTGGAAATAAATAAAGACAAAAAAAAGATTTTGACAAAAAATATGTTAACAAAACAAAAAGAAGAACTGGCAGAAGATACAGGTCACAAATAAGCTTAAGTACTTGGGGATATACTTGATTGCAAGATGTAGTACACTCAAAGAGAACAATTATAATAAACTCAAACAACAGATAGTGACAGACTTGGCAAAGTGGGAAAATTTACAATTATCGTTAATAGGGAGAATATTAATGATTAAGATGAATATACCACCTAGAATTCTATACAATAGGTTGGGGAAAGATTATTTTGAAGATTTAAATAAAATAGTGTTGAAATATATTTGGCAGGGGAAAAAAGTGAGGATAAAATTAAAATTGTTGCAAGATGCTAGAATAAGAGGAGGATTTGGCTTGCCTAATTGGGAATTATACTATCAAGCAACAAATTTGATGTGGATCAAGGAATGGATAATGTTAAGAAATACTAGATTATTGACTCTAGAAAGACATGATTTGTTGTTGGGGTGGCACGCTTTTTTATGGTACAAGGGAACAAAAACACAGGGGTATTTTAGAAGACATTTTATACAAGAGACTTTGCTATTAAATTGGGAGAAGATTAAAAGACAACATTATTTAAAAATCCCAGTCTGGTTATCAACTATTGAAGCATTCTCATATTCAATAATATTTAGAAAGGAATAAAATGTTAGATATAGTGAATTACTAAATGAAAAGGGTGAATTTAAATCTATGCAAGAGTTAGAAGAACAAGGTATAAAGATGAATTGGTTTTCCTCTTTGCAAATACATTCTAGATATGATAAAGATTTTAAGACAGAAGGTTTTTATGATAATTTGACTAATTTAGATAAAATTTTAACAGGTACTGATGAAAACGTAATTAAAAAACTATATGGATATTTATTGGAGGTTAAATTGGAAGAAGAACAAGTTAAAGAAACAATGATTGCATGGGGGGAAAATTTTGGACATGGGATTGACTTAGAGAAATGGCAAAAATTGTGGTTGCAAAATTATAAAATGACAATGTCAACTGCATATAAAGAAAATTTGTATAAGATGTTTTACAGGTGGCATTTACCTCCGACGAGAATAGCCAGAATGTTCAAGAATAAATCTGAAAAATGTTGGAAATGTCATCAGATACTGGGTTCATATTACCATATGTGGTGGACATGTGCAGAAGCCAAAAGATACTGGACTAAAATCTACACATGGCTGGAAAAAATGATTAAAAAAATACATAGATTTTAAACCAGAGATTTTTTTATTGGGGATTGTACCTGAAATATATAATAGAGAATTGAGATATCTGATTGTGAATGTATTAAGAGCAGCTAGAATTGTGTTTGCTAAAAATTGGAAAAATGAGAAAATACCAACGCAAGATGAAGTTATTAAGAAAATAATGGAATGTGCTGAAATGAGTAAATTGACATTTGAAATTAGAGAACAAGAAGATAAACAATATTATAAGATATGGGATTTATTTTATCAATGGTTAGATAAAAAAATATGGAAATGAAATATGATAGAGATTTTTATAATACAAGAATTGTAGAACTATATAAAATAATAACATAAAGATGTATTATTATTGGATCGATTCAGGATAATGAAATGAATGTTATAATATAAATTAACTCAAATCTTAGAAAATGAGGGAAGAATAGCTATAGTTAAATAAATGATTAATGAGGATAATAATACATAGATACATATTAGATCAATAATATAAGAATTTAGGTAAACTGTAAACTATGAATATGGTGAAGACGCCCAAAAGACTTGTAACCAACCAATCAATTATACTGTGTGTAATTGAAGATGTTTTTATGTTTTTATGTATGTTTGTTTAAAAATAAAAATATTTTTTTTCTATCTATCTATCTATCTATCTATCATCTATCTATCTATCTATCTATCTATCTATCTATCTATCTATCTGTAAAAAGTTAAAATCTCGGGTATTTTCCCGCATCATTAAAAATCTGTTAGTTGAAATACTTAAAATCCTGGCTAAAATCCCAGTTTAAAATCCTCCAAAATCCCAGCAAAACACTTTGTAAGGTCTTTTGAAACTCTGGCTAAAATCCTAACCAACACTTCCTGGTATAGCCAGCTGACGCCATCACTGGTTATTGGGGCGAATCATTGGCCCCCATGGCAAGGGCCCGCAACTTGGGTGTCCTCCTGGATGCACGGCTGTCTTTAGAAGAGCATATGACGGCCATGGCCAGGGGGGCTTTTTATCAGGTTCGCCTGATACGCCAGTTGCGCCCCTTTCTGGATCGGGACTCCCTACGCACGGTCACTCAAGCACTCGCCACTTCTCATCTGGACTATTGTAACACTCTCTACATGGGGCTCCCCTTGAGGTACACCCGGAGGCTCCAACTGGTGCAGAATGCGGCCACGTGGGGGATTATGGGAGCGACGGGGCACTCCCATGTGACTCCTCTCCTGCGCGAGCTGCATTGGCTTCCGGTGGACTTCTGGGTGCGCTTCAAGATGTTGGTGATCACCTTTAAAGTGCTCCATGGCTTAGGGCCGGGGTACTTACGGGACCGCCTTCTGCCACCAATTGCCTCCCACCGGCCAGTTCGCTCCCACAGAGAGGGCCTCCTCAGGGTGCCGTCAGCCAGACAATGTCGGCTGGCGACCCCCAGGGGGAGAGCCTTCTCTGTGGTGGCACCTACGCTTTGGAACAATCTACCCCCAGAGATACGAATGATCTCCGACCTCCAGACTTTTCGTCGGGCCCTAAAAACCTATTTTTTTTCAGTTAGCCGGGCTGTCCTGATTTTATGGTTGGTTTTAAAATTTGATATGGATTTTACTTGATAAGTTTTAAATTACAGGCCAAATTTATTTAATTATTTTAAATCTATTTTTAACTTTTATGTATAAATGTTTTTTATTTTGGCTGTTCACCGCCCTGAGTCCAAAAGGAGAAGGGTGGTATAGAAGTTTGAAAAATAAAAAAATAAAATAAAAGTTTTCTTTTTGGCAACATTTCGACAAGCTCTCTAACTTGTCATCATTGGGCCCCTACTTTCAGTTTAGAAGTTGTGGGTATGCTGCGAGATTGGAGTTTTTGCTTTTCTATGTTCACTGCTGCTGATGTATGCTGGTTGGCCTGTAACTCTGTGTCCTGATTGGAGGGCAGCAGTTTTTTCTCCTGCTTCATTAACCTAGCTGCAGCCTGACTGTGTGTTAAAGGCCCAGCTTTCTCTGGTTCCCTATTACTAACTGTCAATTGCAAAGAAGGAAGGATTCTGGTAGGCATCACAACACCGCTGATTGCCTGTTGAGATCTCAGCCTATCTTCTGGCTCGGTTCTCTCTCTCTCCCTATTGCTAGCTATCATCTGCAAAGAGGGAAGGACTCTGGCAAGCATTACAACACCACTGGTTGCCTGTTGGAATCTCTGCCTATCCTCTGATGTTAAAACTTGAGTTTCCCTCAGTGCAGGTCTCCAAATACTTGATAATCTAGAAGCGTCATCTCTATTCATATTCTGCGGCCTCTTTTCAATTTCGATAGCCTTCCTAATTATTCTCTTATTAAGATGTTCCTCTTTCACCACTGTTCTAGTATTGTTGAAGTCGATATTATGTCCCGTGGCCTTCATGTGTTGTACCAAGGAAGAAGTTCGCTCTTCTTTTTTCACTGCGTTTTTGTGTTCTTCTAAATGCACACCTATTCATCTATTTGTCTGTCCAATGTAAGATGACTGACAGGAGGCACATGGCACTTTGTATACCCCTTGATTTTCCAGCTCAGTTTTATCCTTGGGGTTTCTTAACATCATTGATATTTTTCTATCTGTGCAGAACATTGTTTTTATTTTGTGTTTCTGTAATATCTTACTAATTTTATTGGTGGTTCCTTTTTATATAGGGCACTTAAGAAACATGTAAGGTCCACGGTAGACAGTTTAAGGTAAAAGGTAAAAGTGGTGGACATGCCCAAAAGCAAAAAAATACTAGATGAAAATACACTTGGGGCTGGAAAAAATGATAACACAACTTATAGATTTGAAACCAGAGATATTTTTTGTTGGGCATTCTTCCAGAAAAATATGACAAAAAGACTACATACTTGATCCTGCATATAGTAACTGCAACTAGAATTGTATTTGCACAACAATGAAAAAATTATGAGATCCCATCTGAGGGGAATGTAATTAAGAAAATATTAGAATGTGGAGAAATGGACAGACTAACACTTACTATTAAGGATAAAGAAGAAACTGAATATTTTTTTATATGGGACTATTCTATCAATGGCTAGGTAACAGAAACAGAAGTTAGAAAGGAGGAGATATAAACGGAGGATATGGTAAAGTGGAGAATTGTTAGAGAAGATGATGTTAAGTGTTAAGTATTAATGTTATTATATTATTATGTTATTATATTATTAATATGATGGTGATGAATTATCACAACAAAGATGTGTAATATGATTATTTAAATATAACTGTACCCAGAACATACACTGTTTGATGAAAATTGAATGTTACATAAATAAAACAAATAAAACATGGGGGGGGGGAGTTTTCCCTGTGAAAAACTCCCTTCCTGTCATTTGCATCACTTGCTCCCCAAACCTATTACAGGCCTCTCTTGACATCTTGCCGTCTTATTTGCAAGGTCCTTTTTGAGGTTAAATGCTGTACCTTTATTACCAGCATACCATTTCTCAAACCCCTCTGTCTCACCGGGCATCATGGTTTCAGGATTGTAATACTTGGCATCTGGCAACGAGCCCTCATAATCTTGATTCTCTGCAGTATTGAACAAATGAGAAAATATCTCTTGGATCCTTGAAAACCCATAGCTTTGGGCAGTTTACTCAATTTCATGGGTAAAAAAGAAAGGCTGTCAATTAAACATATATGATAGAGTAGTAAGGTTATGGATAACAGTTTACCCCCCTGAATTAAGAGTTGTACCTTCACCTTTTCACGCATCAGCTGCCTGAGGATTAGGTACCCATCGTAACTCTTGGAGTTGTGAGTTATGAAAGTAGATCCTTTAAACTTAGGCTGTACAAGTGTTTTCACAAATTCCTCCAAACACTGATCATCATACCATTCCCATTTCCTAACATCATTGTCATCCAACATGTCCGTGGCATAGACATAGTTTGGTATGTTTCCCTGTTTCTTGACAGCATTCAAAATCATACACAATGTACCTGTAGCCTACATTTGGCTTAAAAATCCTTTTCAGAAAACATAAATGGCCTGTCAAGCTGTCTACTTTGATACACTGTCCATACTTTGACTTCTTACATTCATCATGTGGTGCAGGCACATACTGTAGATGCCACACCTGGAACAAAATACATTATCCTCATAATTTTTCCTTCCTCAGACAACCGTTCATGTCTTTTAAGACATGCCTTACAGCGGCAAAGCAGCTTGCACTTATGGCATCTCACCCTCCCGCCAGCCATTTCATGGCATTCTTACCCCGAATAGTATTGACAATTAAAAGTATTGACAATTAAAAGTATTTACAAGCTCACCGCAGCTGCCTGCAAAATAAGGTGCTTGCCCGAAGGGCTGCCTTGGGGTGAACACGGTGAGGCTCGGCTGCCTTTCAGGCCTGGCTTTCACCATCCTTCCGCCCATATGCCGCCTGCTCACCTTTTGCCTCGGGTTGTGGGATATGCCAGTCTCTGGCTCTGACCTTCCCCAGGGCCTCCACCTGCATGCCACCCACTCATGCTTTGACTCAGATTGGGGGATGCACCAGTCCCTGGCTCTGGCCTTCCCTGGGGCCTCCGGCTGCATGCTGGGCTGCTGTTGTGAGAATGGTGCGAGTCCCATGGGCTAGAACATAAGGCTGACAGCGGGGAAGGAAGATCCACTCCAGGATTGCTATGCTCAGCCGAAGGACCGCCTCTGGGGGGGGAGGGACACATGGCAAGGCTTGGCTGCCTTTCAGGCCCAGCTCCGGCTTCCGCAAGGCCTTCTGGGTGAGCCTTTTGCCATCCCCTTGTCCTCTCCTCATGACCTCTCCTGGTGGTCTCCCATCCTATCACTGAGGATGCTTTGGTTATAAAGCTGGGTCTCCTCACAAGGAGAGGGAGTGGGCCTCCCTCTGACCCACACACTTTGCCCTCCCACTCACACCATGAGCAACCTGGCCAAGGAGAGCGAGCACAGCAGCAGTGGGAGCTGGCCACGCCACCACAGCCATGCCCACCACAGCCCCCTAAAGTCAACCACAATCCTGATGTGGCCCTCAATGAAATGAGTTTGATACCCCCGATGTAGAATGTGGGGCATCGTGTAATAGTACTGTAGTACTATTCAATTCCTTCTTACCAATCTTCTAATGGAATCATCAGCTCTACAAGAATATTTCTTGACTGAGAAGATATTTTGAAAAGTTTCCTTCTTCTGTGTCTGTTTCCATATTGTGACATCCTTGTAATTATTGTTGCATTTTCTAACAGCTTTCTTTGTAAAATTGCTTCCTGAGATTTTTGTCTTTTTTGGCATTGGCTTCTCTTCACATCAATTTCCAACATAGCAAATATACTGTCTTTTAATAGCATACCAAACTCTATCACCCTCTGGCTATTTAAAATTCAACCCAAATTCTAATAAGTGTCAAATCTGTCTTAATAAAAGAATATGGCTGGACTTCCGGCAGCAATGTCATTGTGCCAGGAATGAGGGGAACGGAGCTCCGTCCCCGTAGTTCCAATATTCCCGATTGGAAGCCTTTTTAGGCACTATTGACCATGGAGAGGTTGATAGACAAAAGAGGGAATCTCAAGGACCTCAGAGGGACAGCAATCACCCCGAAGGTTCAGAGGAATCCTCCTAAATCCAACCGGGGAAAAACCAGCCATCTTGGCTGGCCTGAGCGTTGACAACTGATTAGTGTGGAAGTGAAGATCAAATAAAGAAGACATCGGTAAGAATTAAAATAAATAACAAGAATAAGAAAGGTATAACTACAAAGAAACAAAAAAAAGCAGGTGATAGTGAGACTCCAAAAACCGGCGGCTTTACTGCCAGACAAGCAGTGAGGGAA
Organism: Pantherophis guttatus; assembly: GCF_059756535.1. Lineage (NCBI taxonomy): Eukaryota > Metazoa > Chordata > Lepidosauria > Squamata > Colubridae > Pantherophis > Pantherophis guttatus. The sequence continues at coordinate 68,438,577 of NC_142067.1, forward strand.
GAGAGACTGGAGTGGAAATTCAAAGCTGAGAATGACAGTGCAATTTTGACAGGCGGCAGAGGTGAGTGAAAGCGAAGAAACATTGTGAAAAGGTGGTGGATTACAAACTTACAAAATAAATTGGCTTCAAAGAGGAAAGTGTGTAAAATTAGAACTGTGATCATGCCAAGAGACAACAGGGAAGCAAGACCCAGGGAAAAACGTGGACTGAGAGATAAGCGTACAGTGGAAACCTTAATGAATGGTGGATAAAAGACTTGAAGAAGAGAGACTTTTGCTTTACAATTAGAGATGGCGGTGAGGTGAACCACAGATATGAGACATTGTAACTAGATACCAGAAGGATACACTGAATCCCTCTGAAAAAAGACACAATCGAAAGACTTTTTTCTATTGAAGAATCAGAAGATATTGACTTATTTAAAGCAAATTTCTTTAAAACTTTTAAAACTGGAGTGATAGAAGATGGACTGAAGAAGGAAGATCACAGAAGTAAAATCCAACTGTGTAAATGTGATATAGTGGATAAACTATTATATATTTAATAATATATGTAATTAGTTACTCTCATTTACTTTATATATTTAAACTTAGAGTTTACTCAATTTTGATCAAGTAAGTAACATAAATAAACAAGAATTATTATAAATTATATATACTCATAAATAATCTTAGATATTGAACGATTGATACAATACTAGTGATAAGTGCCATATCTTTTTAGATAGTTAATTATAGACTTTAGGTGTTGATATTGTCTAATAATTAGAACTTATATTGCATATAAACTATATTGATTAGTATTATCTTTTCCTACTTTTTCCCCTTTTCTGTGAGTAACTTGATAGACTTCTATAGAGATATATCAATTAATTGAAACTCTTTTGATTATAATTATATACATTTATTATATAGATATTGCCTAGATATAGTAATTTTTATAGTAATTCTAAGTAATCTTAAATAAGTTGGTTGATGATCTTAGACTACACACAAAAATCATTGATAATTAATTATTTAGAATAAAAGGCATGATTTATTAATATTATTACCTGATATATAAATATTATAGTTAAGAGGAATAAGAATAGAGTAATGAATTGCTGAACTATTGTACTTTCTCCCTACTCCTCAACTGAGCTACCTAATCCTTATATAATGATATTTTTAAGTGAAATTATTAGAAATACATAAACTAGTGACTATACAACAGAAAAGTAAGAAAACAGATAAGATATCTCACATACTGATTCCTTTCCTCAATCATACATATCGAACAAATCTAATACTAATATTAATACAGAAATAAAAATACATCAACTCTATAAGAATCATAGTGTATGAAAATTTGGGAAATCGTAAAACAAAAAATAAAGATGATAACAACAGGTCCATCAATAACAACCAAGACAGGTAAAAAATTAATATCAAACCAGACAGCTACAATATCCTCACCAGCACAACAAAAAACAATCAATACAATGCTATCCTCAGACAAAGAAAAAGCCTCCACTACATTCAACATACAAAACATCCAATCGGTCTTAGCCATGATCCAGGAGGGGATGAATAAGACGCAAGAATCAATAGCGAACAACTACGAGGAAGTGAGACGGAAACATGAAGAATTGAAATTAGACGTGGGAGAAATAAATGACAATATTAAAAAAATGGATGACAAGATTGAGAAAATACAACAAAATATTGTAAAAAACGAATAACAGATCCAAAATATGGAAGTAAAAATGGACCAAGCAGAGAAAAAAATTGACAATATGGAACAAAACCAAACAGCACTAAATAAAGAATTGGAAGACTCGATTACCTATTTAGAAATGGAGAAAGCATCCTTTTACGGTTCCAAAACATCGCAGAAAATAGAGAAGACTTAAGAGATTTGATGACAGGAATATTAGCAGAAGCCACCCAGAAGGAGAAAGAAGAAATCAGTAGGGAAATAGATGAAATTTACAGAGTGCATATGAACTACGCCCGCAGGAATAAATTACCTAAAGAGATCCATATTAGATTTGCACGCAAAACAGTGAAGGAAGAGATTTATAAATTAATGAGAGAAGAACAATTAGTTATAAGGGGAAGGAAATATTAACCTTAAAACAGATTCCGAGATGAATAAGAGAACAAAGAAAGAATTATAGCTTTCTAACAACACAACTGAATAAACATAAAATAATATTTCGCTGGTTGTGCCAGAAGGAATCCTGGTATCCTGGGAAGATAAGAAACATAAAATCGACACACTAGAGAGAGCACAAGAATTTTTCGATCATCATTTCATATTAGAAGAAGAGCAGGAAACCAGACAGGATCCAGAAAACAAAAACCAAGAACATTCTACAGAGGAAATGAAAGAGAACAAGAAGAAAAAAGACGAACTGAAAGGGAGAAGATGGAACGAGAAGGAGCAAGGGGGGAAAACACAAATGATAACAAGGAATACAAGAAGACTTAGGCTAACAAACAGTTAAGTAAGAAGAATGGGACAAGAAATAAGGTTAATCTCAATTAACATAAACGGACTAAATTTACCAACCAAAAGATCACACACATTTTAAAAATTACAAAAATTAAACATGGATATCATAAATCTACAAGAAGTGCATATCCAAAGGCAACACCAAAAGTTATTAGAAAATAGAAGATTAGGAACACTATTCACCTCATTAACAGAACAAAAAAAGGAGGAATCACAGTATATATCAAAAATCATATACAAGCAAAACAAATTTATATAGACGGAGAAGGCAGGATCCTGATGATTGATATTAAGATGGAAACCAAAAATATATTACAAATATCAATTTACACACCGAACGGAAATCAAAAAGAATATTTTAAAAAAATACATAACCTAATTAAAGACTTAGACTATGAATATATATGTATTATAGAGGACTACAATGCAATTGTAGATATAGAAAATGATTACCAAAGCAGCAAAAAGAATAAATTTAGGAAATACCTTCAAAGATATGGCCCAAGAATTACAATTACAGGACACATGGAGAGAACTGAACAAAACCAAGAAACAATACACATTTTATTCGAATCCGCACCAATCATGGTCCAGGATAGATATGGCCTGGATGACCACGGAGTTAAGGAAGGACATAAAAGAAATTGAAATTGCACCGAATGTATGGGCGGATCATAATCCAATAATAGTAATTTGGAAAGGCCAACAAAAACAAAAAAGATGGATGATGGATAAAAAGATTATAAATGATAAGGAATACATAGAAATGATTAAGAAAGAGATGAACATATTTTTTCAAATAAATACAAGAGAACAAACATCATTGCAAAATTTATGGGACACCACTAAAGCGTATATAAGAGGTTTAACAATTTCTTTTTTTTTCCGAAACAAAAGTTTTTTATTTTTTATATTCAAACAACCAAACATTACACAATCAATTATCATATATCATTTTATCCCCACCCAAACCCCCCTCCCCAATCCCCCCGACTTCCCAGAGCAAAAACAGGATATAGCATTTAACAAACATAAGCTAAAATATGCTAACTATTACAGAATTCAAAACTCACACTTGTTAACTCCCCTTTTAAAAATTATACTTCAACCTTCCTTTTATAAATTCTCTTATCACATTTCACATTTGTAAAAAAAAAACCATAATCTTATTTTAAACATTTTATTTTATTTAAATAGTTTTTATTGAATATAAATATTAAAAAAGACATAGGTAACATATACACAACAAACATTTATACAACATATACACAAAAAGAGTGTAATTTCTTCTTAAGCATTTTTTCAGAGTGACGTTCTACAATTCTACTTATAATATATTTCTTCACCTCTCTTTAATCTAATAATATTTTTTATTACATACATATGTATCAATCGGTAATATATCCCCTATATTTTTTGTATATTTCTAATTTTTAACCAATTATACCAATTATTCCATATTTTATAATAGTCTGATTCTTCTTTTTCTTGAATTCTTTGGTTAACCTATCCATTTCAGCGCATTTTAAAATTTTCCCTATTACTTCTGTTTCACTTGGTATTTTTTCTTGTTTCCAATTTCTTGCATAGGTTATTCTTGCAGCAGTTAATATGTGGATTGTAAGATATTTGATATCTTTAGGGTATGATTTGTTAAATATTCCTAATAAAAATGTTTCTGGTTCTTTTTCAATCTGTGTTTTTGTTATTTGTTCCAACCATTTTTTGATGTTAGACCAAAATTTCTTTGCTGCCGGGCACGTCCACCATAAATGATAAAAAGTCCCTTGTGCCTTTTTGCACTTCCAACAAATTGGGCTATTTTTAGGTTGTATTTTTGCCAATCTGGTTGGAGACATATGCCACCGATAAAACATTTTCAGTTGGTTTTCCTTGTACGCCGTTGCTTTCGTTAACTTTAGGTTTACCTGCCAGTAAACATTTAAACATTTTAAAGTCTCTTAATACATTAGCAGAACATTCTCCAAAATATAAGTTTCAAGACTTTCAAAAAGTTATCAATTAAATTTTAAGTTATCCTACTTCAATACTTTAAAACTACCATAAAATTCAAAAGTTATCCAACTTTAATTAAATCTTTTAACATCATGAGACAATCTCCAAAATATGACCAGTCTTCCTTTCTTTCTATATTTTTTCCAGTCCTTCTTCAATAATACTTTCTTCTTCAGCATTGCTCCTCCCCCTGCTTTTATTTTCAAAAAATTTTGGGTTTGAAATTGTAGTTGATATGTCTTGGGAATTCGTTCTCTTCTTGGGATTGTTTCCTTTAATTTGAAGCCCCCATTTCGACTCTTCCTGCCTTTGTAATCCATCAGTTCATTCCTTATATATTGATTCTGTCTGTAGAGCCAAAACTTGTCAAAATATTTATCAACCTGCAGTAAAGAGTCTTCTTGTTGTTTCTCAGTTAATTGAATGGAAGCCTCTTCCAGAACCTGTGTTTTCGATATAATAACCTCCATTTTAGCCCCAGCAATGTCTTTTCTATCCTCCAAAGGTGCATTGTCCTGATTAATTTCTTCCTCTTCTCCAGCCAGCAAATCATTATTATTCCCCAATTTAAAATCTTGAATAGTTCTTTTAATTATCTGTCTTATCTCAGCAGTAAAAGATTTTAAAAAGTCTTTTAAGTCCTTCGCAGTCACTACTTGTAAGTTTGCTGACTCATATAATCCATCTTTAATTTCAGCCATTTTTCAATTGTCTCTTTATGTTTGTATTAATTCAGCTATCAGGTCATTAACTCCAATTATTTCCAAGCAAATTAGAGATATAAGTTAGTTAAAATCAATACCACAGTCTTTTCCATTCCAGTTCCACTTTAAATCTTTTTCTTGAATAACCCGATAGCTTTAACAATGTTACTGATGTTAACATGGACTTTCACTTATAAGTTTCATTTTCACACCCTAAGGCGCCATCTTTTTTTAAACGGGGTTAACGTACAATACTTGCATTTTAAGTCTCCTGGATTAACTCTGCCAGCATCCAAAATCCAAAATCCAGTTTCTTTATAATCCTTTTAGTTGCTTGCTGGTGTGGTCGTGACGCTTCGGTCTGCTTTAAGCAGACTTGTCCCGGCTCCGGAGCTTTGAAGGGCTTTCAGGGAGCTCTCACCCTGCAAGCCCCAGGCTTAAAAAAAAAAAGCCTGGGGTTTAGGGGAGCTCTACCCAGACCCTTCTGCTCTTCTCTCCCCCTTTTCCCTGGGGGAGAGTTTTAAAGCCGCTAGACAGCTGATTTTCGCTGTTCTAGTGGCTATACGGAGTCACGGGGCTGGAGCTCCTAAAAGGAGCTCCGTTGGCATTTTGGGGAGCCACTGGAAGTCCAACAATTTCTTACAAAGTGAAGAAAAATAGAGACAAACAACAAAGGAAAGATAATCTACTGACAGAACTTGGAAAATACGAAGTGGAACTACAGAAAGAACCACACAGTAAAACGATTAAAGAAAAAATAAATCTTACCAAACATAAAATAAATTTAATAACAACAACAGAAATAGCAAGGAAAATTAAAATGGCAAAACAAAACCAATTTGAATAGGCAAATAAAACAGGGCGTTGGCTGGCCTACAAATTAAAAAAGGAAAAGGAAAAAAGAACAATATACCAACTACATGATGAACAAGGACAAATGTACCACAGGAATGAGGGAAAAAAAAGAATTGCAAAGAACTTTTTTCAGAACCTATATGCACAGGAAGAAATTCAAGAAGAAGAGGTTAAAGATTATTTAAGTAAAACCAATATTCAAGAAATAAATGAAATCCAAAGAGAACTATTGAATAGACCAATTTCGATGTTTGAATTAATGGAGGCAAGAAAAAAACAGAAAAACAATAAAACCCCAGGTCCGGACAGTATATCATCGGAATTCTATAAAATTGGGCATCAGTTAATAGATAATATCTTATTGCAGGTCTTTAATGAAGCACTCTCAGAAGCCAAAATCCTTCAATCATGGACAGAGACAACCATTACACTGATACCAAAAGAAGATTCGGACCCTACTCAAATTAAAAACTATAGACTTATATCACTCCTGAACGTGTACTATAAACTATTCACTCTAATTATTTCACAGAGAATGAAAAATATTATTGCTGATTACATTCACCCAGACCAAAATGGATTTATCCCAAAAAGACAAATTAAAAATAGTACAAGAACGATAATTAATATTCTCGAATATTATGAACAGAAGCCGGACGAACAAATGGCACTAATTTTCTTAGACGCACAAAAGGCATTCGACAATCTCAATTGGACATTTTTAATATCACAACTAGAAAAAATGAGAGCAGGCGATAAATTCCTAAATATGATCAAGAGGATATACTCCAATCAAACGGCAAGAATATGGGTAAATGGAGAAACAACGGATCAATTTGAAATATCTAAAGGGGTGAGACAGGGTTGTCCCCTATCCCCCCTACTATTCATACTAGCATTAGAAATATTATTGAATGAAATTAGGAAAGACAAGGAGATAAAATGATTAAAAATAAAGAATCAGGAATACAAGTTACAAGCGTTCGCCGACGATGTGGTATTTATTTTAGAATGACCAAAACAATTGGGAATGAAATTATTAGAGAAAATAGAACAATACGGAAAAGTAGCAGGATTGAAAATTAATAAACAAAAAACAAAACTATTAACAAAAAATTTGATGAAAGCTCAGGAGAAAGAATTGGAAGACATATTAGAAATACAGACAACAACAAAAATAAAATACCTAGGAATTTGGCTCACCAACAAAGTATCAACACTCAAAGAAGACAACTATAATAAATTGGCCAAACAAATTCAAAAGGACCTAGATATATGGAGTAAACTACGATTATCACTCTTAGGTCAAATTGCTTCCATAAAAATTAATATCTTGCTGAAAATATTGTACCTATTTCAAGTAATACCAATAAATCCAGGAAAAACATACTTCAAAGACCTCGATAAAATGATATCAAAATACATCTGGCAAAGAAAAAGGGCAAGAATCAAATTGAAACATCTTCAAGACACCAGAGAGAGGGGTGGTCTAGGATTACCGGACTGGCAAATTTATTATAAAGCAGCATCACTTACATGGATAAAAGATTGGATAACACTAAAAAACGAACACATGTTGGCACTAGAGGGATTCGATCTACTGAAAGGATGGCATGTATTTTTATGGGAGGAGAAATTTAGACAACATGAACATTTTAGAAGACACTTCATCAGAGAGGCACTACCAAAAACTTGGACAGAAATAAGGAAAAATCACTACGACAAAATTCCAAGGTGGCTCTCAACCATGGAGGCCCAAATATATCCAAACGCAATGGACATAGATAAGATGAGAACATACAATGAACTGTTGAATAATGAAGGAGAAGTGAAGAGAAGAGAAGAACTGAAGAACAGGGTACAGACATTGATTGGTGGCCGTATTTACAAATAAAATCAAGAGATAAGATGGACATGAAAAAATTTGGAATCCAAAAAGAACAGAACGAATTGGACAAAATTCTATTGGGATCAGATGATAAATTAATAACTAAAATTTATAACTATTTACTAAAATACAAATTGGAGGAAGAAGTGGTGAAAGAGAATAGGATTATATGGGCAAAAAATTTCGGATACAATATTGAACTCGATAAATGGGAAAAATATGGAAAGTAAATACCAAACTGACAATGTCTGTACCCTATAAGGAAAATACTTATAACATGTTCTACAGGTGGCAACTCCCCCCCGCTTGGCAAAACACCACGCAGGACTGTTGGAAGTGCAGATCACACAAAGGGACGTACTATCACATGTGGTGGTCATGCCAAAAGGCAAAAAAAATTTGGAAAATGATCCAAAAACAACTGGAAGAAATTACCACTCAGAGAGTGCCAATAAAACCAGAAACATAGCTATTAGGAATACTAACAAATCACTATGAAAAAGAAATACAATATTTGATAATCCATATTCTGACAGCAGCAAGAATCACATTCGCGCAAATGTGGAAATTAGAAGATACGCAATTGGAGGATAAAATAATACAAAAAGTAATGGAATGTGCAGAGATGGACAGGCTTACCAAAGAAATACAAGAAAAGGAAGACACAGAGTACTATCTGGTTTGGCAACGATGGTATGATTGGTTAGAGAAAAGGAAACCGAAATAAAAAATAATCAATAGGATAGAAAGGGAATACCAACTAAGGAAACAAAAATCAAGAAATAATCTTAAAATATCGTTATATAATGAATGATGTATATATATATTCTATATATATAGAAATATAGAATACCGAAGTAATTTTCTTTTTTCTTAAGGCTCAAGTTGCAAGACTTGATTTTAATGTATAGTTTGTTTATGTTGTGTATTGTATGTATGTATGTTTTTGTTTATTTATCTTTAATAAAATAAAATTAAAAAAATAGAATATGGCTAAATCAAGAAAAAAAACATAGGTTCTGCTTGGTTTTGAAAATGTGAAAGTTTTCATTTGTAAAATAAATTTTATTAAAACATTGTCTTCTACATGAACTCTAATTATACTTATTTTATTTGCACAGCCAGAATTTGTAAAGAAAACCAGTGTCTTAGAAAACATAATTTGGTTTCTAATTCAAATAATATATTGCTTGCTATAGTAATCTATTCCCCTTTTCACAAGTTGAAAAGCATTTCTATTTGTTCTTACACATTTCCAAATGCTGAAAATTTTCATTTGCTGATGTATGAAGAGAAATATATCTATTTATGCATTTTATCTAAATTAAATTCTAGTGTGTATTTTGGAAATGACTACCTAATATTTCTTTGGCACACTATTTTTTAGTGTTCTATTTGTGGCATACATAATGCTCTATCTTCCTGTTATCACCTCCTGGGGGTGAGGTGACTTAACCATGACTACTCTGGGGGTGAGCACTACTCGGACGTACAATGACATACAAGAAAGCCGACCTGCTAGCATTGCGAGACTCCCCCCTCTCGCAAGTTTGGCCCTCCACTTTATCAAGGGCCCACCTCGATGACAGGCTTTGGAACCCCGAGAAGTGGCATGCGAAAACTAGAGGGTTGAGGGGTTTTATATCAATTTTTTTTTTAAATTTTAAGGGGTTCTAGGGAGGGGGGGTTGATTGGAATGCGGGTTGTGGGTATGGGGGATAGCCCACAAAGGGGAGGGGTGGGCCTGGCAAGGAAACACAGCGTGGGAGGTGGGGATCTCGGGGTCGAGGGGGGAGTCATAGTTTGTCCAGATAGTGCTCTGAATATCATTACCGTGAGTGGGAGGGGTAGGTATGGCGGGAGCAGGGGGCCATATCAAGTCAAGGGAGCATGTACCCACTGTTTACAAGCGATGACATGCTCTGGCCCCCAAGGCTCCACCCGTTCCCCAGGTTGCACAGACCCTCAGGACCCGACCCTTCAGCTGATGCTGTGCAATGCCAGGTCCGTAGTAAATAAAGCCCCCGTCATTTGTGATCTTATTTGTGAGGGGGGAGCAGACCTGGCGGGTATTACGGAGACCTGGTTGGGCCAGGAGGGGGGGTCCCCCTCGTTGAAATGTGCCCACCAGGTTTCCTCGCATTCCATCGGCCGAGGTTACAGGGCAGGGGTGGGGGAGTAGCGGTTATTATTAAAGAAGGTCTGAGACCGAGGGAGGCCACTGTTCCTCAGACGGGAACAGTGGGTGGGGTCATGGGGTTCAGATGGGTTTGCTGATCACGTACCTGGCTCCCTGCCACGTGGCAACAGCCCTGCCTGAGCTACTCAACGTCATCGCCGCGGTGGCGGTTGATACCCCCAGGCTTATGGTCATGGGGGATTTCAACCTGCCGTCCATGGGTGAGGCGTCTGAGGTGGCTCGGGAGTTCATGGCTTCCATGACAGCCATGGACCTGACCCAGTTAATTCATGGCCCTACCCACATGGGGGGAAACACGCTGGATCTGGTTTTTGTCTCTGGACAGTGGCTGAGTGATCTTGAGATAGGGGATATAGTTACCGAGCCCTTGTCATGGTCAGATCACTCTCTCCTTTGTCTCGACTTTCAAACCGCTGCACCCCGCTGCAGGGAGGCGGAGCCGGTAAGATGGTTCTGCCCCAGGCACCTGATGGAACCTGATAGGTTCCAGATGGAGCTTGGGCCATTTCCCGAGGCTCTGGCACACGCCTCGACTGGAGACATAGTGGCTGCCTGGGATAGGGCGGCCACTGGAGCTCTGGATTGGGTCGTGCCTTTGCGGCCTCTGACCCAGCACCAATCTCATTTGGCTCCTTGGCTCACTGAGGAGCTGAGGGAGTTGAAGCGCCGGAAAAGACATCTAGAGAGTAGTTGGAGGGCCAGTCTTTCTGAATCGGACCGGACACTGGTAAGATCCCATATTAGGAATTACCTAGTGGCGATAAAAGCAGTGAAATGTATTATTTTGCTGCTCTTATTGCATCATCAGATAACCGCCCGGCCACCCTCTTTAGGGTGACCCGCTCCGTGCTCCACCAGGAAGCGCGGGAGGACCCCTTGGAGGGTAAAACCGAGGATTTTGTTCAATATCTGTATGACAAAATCACTCAGATCCGGGAAGATCTGGACTCCAACTGGTAGTCTCAGGGGGAGGGACTGGGGCAGGTCTTGAGAATGTTATCTGAGATGAGTTTGATCCTGTGACCCCTAAGGACGTGGACAGGATTCTGGGCAGACTGAATGCGACCACTTTTTTATTGGACCCGTGTCCCTCCTGGTTAGTGCTGGCTTCCCGGGAGGTGACGCGAGGCTGGCTCCAGGGGAATATAAATGCTTCGTTGGGTGAGGGTGACTTCCCCACTGCCTTGAAAGAGGCGGTGGTGAGGCCTCTCCTCAAGAAGCCTTCCCTGGACCCGGCAATGTTGGTTAATTATCGTCCGGTCTCCAACCTTCGTTTTGTGGCGAAGGTTGTCAAGAGTGTGGTTGTGCAACAGCTTCCCCAGCACCTGGATGAGATGACGTATCTGGATCCGTTCCAGTCGGGTTTCAGGCCCGGGTACAGCACGGAAACGGCATTGGTCGTGTTGGTTGATGATCTCTGGAGGGCTCAGGACAGGGGGTGCTCCTCTGTCCTGGTCCTGTTAGACCTCTCAGTGGCTTTTGAAACCATCGACCATGGTATCATGCTGCACCGGTTGGAAGAGTTAGGGGTGGGAGGCACTGTACTACGGTGGTTCTGCTCCTTTCTCTCTGGCCGGTTGCAGTCTGTGTTGGCAGGGGGGCAGAGGTTGACCTCGAGGCCCCTCATACGTGGGGTGCCACAAGGGTCGGTCCTCTTGCCCCTTTTGTTCAACATTTATGTAAAGCCGCTGGGCGAGATCATCCGTGGTTTCGGGGTGAAGTACCACCAGTACGCTGATGACACCCAGCTGTACATCTCCACCCCGGACCACCCCAACAATGCCCTTGAAGTGATGTCTCGGTGTCTGGAGGCCATGAGGATCTGGATGGGGAGGAACAGGCTCAGGCTCAACCCATCCAAGACCGAGTGGCTGTGGTTTCCACTGTCCCGATATAGTCAGTTGACGCCATCGCTGACTATTGGGGGCGAATCGCTGCCCCCCACGGAGAGGGCTCGCAACTTGGGCGTCCTCCTGGATTCACGGCTGTCTTTAGAAGAGCACTTGACGGCTGTGACCGGGAGGATCTTTCATCAGGTTCGCCTGATTCGCCAGTTGCGTCCCTTTCTGGATCGGGACTCCCTACACACAGTCACTCATGCCCTCGTCACCTCCTGCCTGGACTATTGTAATGCTCTCTACATGGGGCTCCCCTTGAGGAGCACCCAGAGGCTCCAACTGGCGCAGAGTGCGGCTGCACGGGTGGTTATGGGAGCAACATGGCACTCCCGTGTGACACCTCTCCTGTGCGAGCTGCACTGGCTCCCGGTGGTCTTCCAGGTGTGCTTCAAGGTTTTGGTTACCACCTTTAGAGCGCTCCATGGCTTAGGACCTGGTTATTTACGGGACCGCCTACTACTACAAACAACCTCCCACCGGCCGGTACGGTCTCATAGAGAGGGGCTCCTCCAGGTGCCGTCAGCCAAACAATGTCAACTGGCAGCCCCTAGGGGAAGGGCCTTCTCTGTGGGGGCACCTACTATCTGGAACAAGCTCCCGCCGGAGATACGGAGGATCCCAGATCTGCGCACTTTCCGCCGTGCTTTGAAGACACTCCTATTCCAGCAGGCCGGCCTGGCCTAATTTTCTCCCCTTTTTTAAATTTTAAAGTGAAATTTTAATTCGTTTTAAATCATTGGGAATTTTAATTGTCTTGGGCAAAAATTATTTAATTTGGTTTTAATTATGTTTTTTAACTTTTGTATTCATGTGTTTTATTTTGTGCCTGTTCACCGCCCTGAGTCCTTCGGGAGTAGGGCGGTATACAAATTTAATAAAATGAAAAAAAAATATGAAAAGGTGGATGAGAGAGAATGACTGACGCAAAGTCTCAATTATTATGCCAAACCAGCCCTCATCTTCATTGGATGGAAGCAATCTAATCACAGGTGTTCCTGCTTTTTCTGAGACTAGCTTGAAAATATGGCATTCTTATTTCAATGAATAAATATGCATGTTTATATACACTCACGTGCTGTTTGCCATTTACAAATAATATATCTGAAAACCATAAAATAATAAATGGTAATTGAAAGCTAAATCTGGCCCTAGGTTCTGCCTCAGTTTATCTTTCCAATAAGCAACTGAGTCAGAAGACCATTTAAAAGCAGTTTATTAGAGTACTCTGATAAAGTGCTGTCTCTCTATGAAGAGAGAACCTTGAGTCCCATGTTTCACTCCTTTTTGTAGTTAACACAACAAAGAAAGTGCAAGAGGAAAGTTGATTGAACAGAATAAATGTAACCTCCCCTTTGCATAGGAAATCAGTTACATGTAGTCAAACATGTTATATATTTACATCCCATAATATCACACATGTTCATTAAAATGAGGTCTGACATCAGAAGGGACATAATTGTAAGGGTAAAGGTTGTTTGGAGTTCACAAAAGAGATAAGCCAGACCCCAATTTGTACTAACACATTTTTTCTTATCTGGAGCTAGTCTCCAGCTTGTTTATCAGTTTAGCAATAGCAATAACATTTAGACTTATATACCACTTCATATTGCTTTACAGCCCTCTCTAAGCAGTTTACAGAGTCAGTTTAGGAATGTTAAAAGCTAATAAATCTGAACATCATTTTAAAATTAGGCCTAATTTTCTCCCTCTTTTATAAAAGATTTTTAATTTTTAAATATCTTTTAGTATTTTATACATTCAATTTTAAAATTGGTTTTAAAAAGTTTGGGGTTTTAAATTTGTCGGGGCCAAAATTATTTAATTTGATTTTATTCTACTTTTAAATTTTGTATGTATGTGTTTTATTGTTTGCCTGTGCACCGCCCTGAGTCCTTCGGGAGTAGGGCGGTATAGAAATCAAATAAAATAAATAAATAAATAAAATAAAAGAGAGAAAATAAATCAAATTAAAATGCAAAGTAACTATGTTAATTAACAAATTAAAAAACCTCATGTCATTTGCCCCATCCCTCCTTTGATGCTAAAGGACAAATAAAAGATATCCCTTCAGCATCACCAAAAAGAAGTAACGGGGAAGTAATTCATTTGGACCAAAAGTATCAGGGACCAAATGTGCAGAAGAGTCAATTCAGGGAAAAAAGAATAGAAGCCTAGTCGAAACCAGCATAAAAAAATCACATTGTACTGGGCAAGCACCCTAAGTAAAAAGAAAGCAACATCCCTAATATAGCAATCAAAATAACAAACACCATAAAAAACTAACCCTGTGCATAACAATGGGGCAGATCAATCAGAAGTAGTGAATGTACATATACCTCGTATGTGTACTCATAAAAATCTAAGGTTGTGTGGGGCCAAATAGCAATTAGAGACACAAAGAGACTTCAGGAGGTAGTATATTAATGGCATTGACAATAACATGGGGATAGATTACAAGCAATGCAGAAATAAGGACGATAATGCCAACTGAAGAGCCTCAAACCAGGCAAACACCATGTGTAAGATAATACAGTATAAACAGCAAACCCAAACATCCAAAATTAACTATCCTTTGGAGGTATTGTGGTTTTTTTCAATACAGCAGAAACATTAAAAGACTAAGAACAGTATGTCATATTCCCAACAAAAATGGCCATTATGTGGAAGGACATGCGATATATGCAGGAAGTATAGATCATTCTGTATCATCCTAGTGACGAAAAAATTAGATGCATCAAAAAAAAAAGAAGAAGAAATGACGGGGCCATGAAGAGTTAAAGAACTTCCAACAAAAAGGGATGCCCTCCATAGGTGGTATATATACTCAGAAATCTTTTGGCTTTAAATGTATAACAAGGTAGAGTATATTTGAAGGGAAAAAAATTAGCCTTCAAGTCAATAGGTGACCTAGGTGTAATATTGGCCATCTTCTTTAGCATATTCCATGTTATGCAGTCCCTCTGTGCTATGGACCAAGATATCCTTTTGTACAAAGAAAATGTAAATACAAGGTCAGTTATCCCCATAAATTACTATCTCTACAATCTGCCACACCCAGTCTTCCACAAGTCTTCCCTGGAGGTTCAACAGATGGGTTTCTCTAAGGTGTAGCTAGCCTATAAATACATTTCAAATACATGGAACATCAGCAAGAAATACACATAATAAAAGCATACAAATAATTACATACATACAAATTGATACTCAAATGTTCACCATCCCACTGTTCCATTAATGTAATATAGCATCAGTCCTAGGACAAAGTCAATCAATCATATGGCAGTGCAGTGATGCCAATCTTGTCGTAGCTGAAATGGTGATCAGTCTGTGCAGCATCTGTAATGATCAGCAGGAAAAGTGTAACCAAGTTCATTGTTGTATAGTTTTCAGTACAGTAGAGAACTCTTCCCAAAGTGGCTGTAGGTTCTCTGCACAGGTTCTTATCAAAATCTACTGAATCAAAAGATCATCACTAGTCATTAGTTCCAGGAAGCCAGAGTTCTATTAGCATTCACTACATATCTATTGCTATTTCCACTCAGGTTCTATATTGATGTTATCAGGCATTTATTCTTCTGTTGCTATAGCTCAGTTATATCCACCAGTAGGAAAACAGGTTCTTCCTTCCATACATGGGATATGCAAACCTTCTCCCCTGGGGTTTCACTTGGATAGACTAGGTGAAATGCACAGCTTCCCCTGCTTGAATGACCCATTTCAGATAGGAGATGAATTAGCTGTTAAAAAAACTATTAAAAAGTCATAAATACCGTAACTGATTTGGGCTGTTTCCAGCCTTAGAATCTGGTAAGACACCTGGACATCAGCCTGTTACCACAGGTGCCAGAGAAGTCAAATGCACAGTGAGTGCAAGCCACAGCTCACCAGAATGTGAAGTGTCCACCTTCATTTTGCCACAATTCCACATACTCTTATGATCTTGTTGATAAAATACCTTTAAATGGTTCAATATCAAAGTCCAAACAGATTAATTCACAATGTTAGGGATGGAAAAAATAAATCCAAAGAGTTGAACTTAACTAGCCAGGGTTGGTTCTTGAATCTTGTTAGGCATAAGTATATAATCATGCAATGTAAGACAAAGCTGCTAGACAACTTTTCCTGTCCTCTTAGGAAGACAAACCAGGAGAGATTAGCATATCAGCATAACTGGAGAGCATGCTCCCATACTGTGATAGGACTATATTCAGCCACCTATAGCCAAAGGCAAGACTGTGACCCACCTTTACTTAACATTTAAAATATTAAGCAAAAACATTTAATACTTTCCAATTTCTTGATAATACCCAGAATAAGATCCTACAAAACTGGGAAACTAAATGAAAATGTATTCATCATTTTCTGAATTGCTTCCACAGCTAACAGTTGAAGAAAGAAAGACAAAGAAATCATTTGTCCTGTGTTAGATAGACTATACTTGTCTATGGAGACTCTATCAAAGATTGCCAAATTTTAATTTCTCCTCCCCACTTTCACCCCGATTAGATGTCATGTTAAGGAGGGAAATGTAACTCAATAAACTTGACAAATTTCAGGATTTTAAGAGATAAAGCACACAGGCTTCACTGACCAGCAGTGAGCCAACATTTCTGGAATGTCATTTGTCTCAGGCAGTTGGCATACAAATCACTATTGGGGGCAGTATAGTAAGAAACAAGAGGATAGCTGGGAAGACAAAATATTGCTTCCCCCTCCCCCCATACAAAACTTTTGCTTTCAAGGAACTAAAATAGCCTTCAAAGCATAAAACTGGAAGAAAATTGCCATAACATTTTCCTGAAAAAATAAATTTGGGGCTACTCCCCTGATATAACCTATGCTAGGGAAATCATATTGCAAACAACTGCCTAGGTGGGGCCAACAGTTTTTCTTTAGCAACAGAGATATATGTTTTCCAATGCCTCCCACCTAGGGCTGAGGAGGGAAAAAAATTACCAGCCCCAAATCACTCAGTCGGCCCTCATGGCCAAAGCAGGATTTGAATTCACAGTTCTCCAGCTTTGTAGCCTGTGACTGTAAACATGAGACCAAACTGCTTCTCTATAAAGGTTTCCCTTCCTCTCCTTGATTCCAAAGAAAAGGAAAACAAATTGAGCATACAGAGTATACAGTAATTAATCATCTCTTTGCACTAGCAAGGAGTTCCAAAAACATATGCTGTAAATAACATTTCTAGGATTGGTCCTTTGACAAGAATGCCCTCAAATGCATTATTTAGGATAAATCCAAACTAAAATGCAAAGGAAAATCACTGAAATTTTACACATGCTCATACACATAGCAGAATATCTCCCTTTTGTATCCATCTTTATCCTCCCATGACATCGCCACTGTCTTGATTCCATGGACCGGCTCTGCATTCCATCAGCACTTCTTAATTGTATGGAGAGTTGGCAGCTATGATGCAGGTATCGAAGGAGCTGGTTCCTTGCTGCTGTTTCACTACTGGAGGGGACGGTTCATCAAATTTCATTGCCATTTTCATTCCTGGCCAGCCACCATGAGAGGGTGGCTTTGAATATTATTCCCCGTTGGTTTGAAACAACTTAGACTCCTCCCACTGTCGTGAGAGGACAATGGAGCCTACCTTACCTGGGTTGAGATCTACACTTTTCTCTCCAGGACTTTCAGACTCTTGTTGTTATCTCTCTGGCCATATACCAGCGTCACCCCCGGCTACTAGATGTACTCAGCGGCCAAGCTTCTTGTGCTGCGAGACTCCCCCCTCTCACAGGCCTAGCCCTCCATACTATCGAGGGCCTACCTTGATGACAGGTTTTGGAGCCCCAAAAGGTGGCATGCTACAAAGAGGAGGTTGAGGGGTTTTTAATCTAATTTTTTAGCTATAATTTTAAGGGGCTCCGGGAGTGGGGGGGTTGTCCTGTGAAGAATGGACCTGGGGGGGTCCTTACAGATCAGCAAGTCAGCCTGTCAGGCGGTTGTGGCAGGGGGGCGGGGGGAGATGGGGTACGGGGGGGTGAGGGTCATTGTATCACCGTGGTGGTTGGGAGGGGTAGGGGTAGTGGGAGCAGAAGGCGTTATGACATCAGAGGAACACATCCCCGCTGCTTACAGGTGGTGCCACATTCCGGCCCTCTGAGCTCTTCCTGCTCCCCTAGGGGGTTGGGAGTGCGGAACCCGGGACTCTGGCTGGCATACATTAATGCCAGGTCCGTTGTGAATAAGGCCCCCCTCGTGCGTGATTTGATCGACGAGGGGGGGGGTGGACCTGGTTTGCATTACGGAGACCTGGTTGGGACCGGAGGGAGTGGTTCCTCTCTCCGATTTATGTCCACCAGGCTTCCGTGTGCTACACGATCCGTGACTCCACAGAAGGGGTGGGGGGGTGGCGGTTGTCATTAGGGAAAGTCTTAAGCCTAGGGAGATTACTGTCCCTCAGATAGGCGGGTGTGAATCACTACTGTTGAAATGGAACACTGCAGTATAGTCAGGCTTGTTGATTATGTACCTGTCTCCCAGTTGCATATCTTCAGCCCTGCCCGCACTTCTCAAGGTCTTAGCCGAACTGGCGGTTGAGCTCCCTAACTTGATAGTTATGGGAGACTTTAACCTCCCGTCAGCCGGCGAGACATCTGAGTTAGTTCGGGAGTTCATGGCCTCCATGACGGCCATGGACCTGACGCAAGTTGTACAGGGCCCAACTCACAATGGTAGACACACACACACTGATTTTTATCTCTGGGCAGTGGATAAATGCTCGGGGTAGAGGGGAGCTTTCTATTCAACCCCTGTCATGGACCGACCGTTCCCTCCTTGAGCTAGACTTTCTATCCGCCAACCCCCACCACTGGGAGGCGGAACTGTTGGTTCCGCTGAGGCGCCTGATGGACCCTGATAGGTTCCTGACAGAACTTGGGACATTTCCCACATATCTATCCCACAATTCGCCAGAGGCCCTGGTGGACGCCTGGGAACGGGCTGCTGCCGGAGCACTGATCAAATCGCCCCTTTTCAGCCTCTCCTCCAACAGGGATCCCGGGTAGCTCCATGGTTTTCCGTGGAGCTCAGGGAGATGAAGCGTCAGAAGAGACACCTAGAGGGCTGTTGGAGATCTTCCCATTCTGAAGCTGATCGAACACAGTTAAGAACCTATATTAGGTCTTATCTTGTGGCAATGGAAACGGCGAAACGTGATTATTTCGCCGCTCTCATTGTGTCTGCAGAAAATCGCCCAGCAGCCTTGTTCTGAGTGACCCACTCTATTCTTAATCAGGGAGCGAGGGACAATTCCTTGCAGGGCAGTGCTGAGGATTTTGCTCAATTTCTGCAAGACAAAATCGCTCAGATCCGGATGGGTTTAGACTCTGACTGGGCAGGGTCTGACGAGGAGACAGGAGCAAGTCTTGAAGGCAACATCTGGGTTGACTTTGACCCAGTATCCATAGATGAAGTGAACAGGATTGTTGGAAGATTGGGGGCCTCAAAGTGTTTGTTGTACCTGTGTCCCTCCTGGCTTGTTGCGGCAACCAGAGAGGTGACCGGAGACTGGATCCAGGTGATTGTCAACGCTTTGTTGAGGGATGGGGTCTTCCCCACCACCTTGAAGGAGGCGGTGGTTCGACCCCTTCTCAAGAAGCCTGCCCTGGATCCGGCCTCCCTAAACAACTTTCGTCCCGTCTCCAACCTTTGCTTTATAGTGAAGGTTGTTGAGTCCGTGGTGGCACACCAAATTCCATAATTCCTGGAGGAAACGGATTACCTAGATCAATATCAATCGGGCTTCAGGCGCAGACACAGCATGGAAACGGCATTGATCGCCCTGGTGAATGATCTCTGGCGGGCCCGGGACAAGGGTTATTCCTCTGTCCTGATCCTACTTGACCTCTCAGCGGCTTTTGATACCATCAACCATGGTATCCTACTGCGACGACTCGGGGGGTTGGGGGTGAGGGGCATGGTTCTACAGTGGTTCTCCTCCTACCTCTCGGGCCGTATGCAGTTTGTCTGGGCAGAGGGACAGAGATCCTCCCCGGGGTCCCTCTTTTGTGGGGTGCCTCAGGGATTGGTTCTCTCCCCCTTGCTCTTTAACATCTATATGAAGCCACTGGATGAGATCATTTGCAGTTTCGGGGTGAGGTATCATCAGTATGCTGATGATACCCAGCTTTACATCTCCACCCCGGACCAACCCAGGGATGCCCTTTCCATGATGTCTAAGTGCCTGGAGGTGGTGCGGGTCTGAATGGGTAGGAACAGGCTCAAACTCAACCCCTCCAAGATGGAGTAGCTGTGGATGCCGGCATCTCATGATCTAACGGCCCCACCACTTTTGATGGGAGGGGAGTTGCTTACTCTTTCTGAAAGGGCTCACAATCTTGGCATCCTCCTGGATTCGCAGCTGTCCTTACTTGACCATCTGACGGCCATGACCAGGGGGGCTTTTGCACATGTTTGCCTGGTGCGCCAGTTGCGACCTTTCCTAGATAGGGATGCCCTCCATACAGTCACTCATGCTCTCGTTATCTCCCATCTGGACTACTGCAATGCCCTCTACATGGGGCTGCCCTTGTGGTGCACCCGGAGGCTTCAGCTAGTCCAGAATGTGGCCGAGCAGGTTGTTACAGGAGCCTCCCATTACTCCCATGTTACACCTCTCCTGCGCAAGCTGCACTGGCTACCAGTGGTCCTTCGGATCTGCTTCAAGGTGCTGGTACTTACTTATAAAGCCTTTCATGGCATGGGCCTGGGGTACTTGCAGGACCACCTCCTACTGGCCTCCCACCACCCAGTGCGCTCACATATACCTCCTCTGGGTGCCATCGGCCAGACAATGTCGGCCGGTGGCGCCCAGGATGAGGGTGTTCTCTGTGGGTGCACCGACCTTCTGGAACGAATTATCCACTGGACTCCGGACGGCCCCCGACCTCCGCTCTTTCTGCAGTGACCTGAAAACATGGCTTTTCCAACAAATCTCCTGATCTGCTGGGAGTTGTTAGTTTTAACCTTTTGGGAATTTTAATTGGATTATTTTAGTGCTAATTTTTATTGTTCTGTTGTTTTATTGTTGTGAGCTGCCCTGAGTTCTTCGGGAGAAGGGCGGCATATAAGTATGAATAAACTAAACTAAACTAAACTAAACATACCAAAAACAGAATATCAGAGTTGGATGGGACCTTAGAAGTCTTCTGGTCCATTCCCCTTCTGAAAAATGGTTGTTCAATTTCCTCTTAAAAACCTCCAGTAATGAAGCACCCACAGCTTCTGGAGACAATCATCCCATTGATTAATTAATCTCACAACCAGGAAATCTCCCTTAGTTCTAAATTGGTTATCTCCTGATTAATTTCCAGCTATTGCTCATTGTTCTGTCTTGTAGTACTTTATTATTGTGAGGGAAAGAAGAGATTGGATGCCACAATGCCCCTCCCTTCTCAGGCAAAAGTTGTAAGCAGGAAAAAAAATGGTTAAAAGGAACAGCACCCTCTCCTTTCCTACTCAGATATAATTTAAAAGACAGAATGAGATTTGCATTACCTTGACATGCTGTCCAGGAGTTAATCTTAACTACATCCCTTGGGTCTTTGGCAGAAAGAAAGAAATCACACTCAGACATTACCAAGGTGTAGAAAAGAAAATCTCCAAAACAATCACCCGCAAACATAATGCAGACATTTCTTAATTTAAGAAAGGGAGAATAGAAAATAATTAAATAACCTTAATTTCAATCTGTCCATAGGGGTCAGTCCCCTGTCCATTTATCCCAAGACCCCATTGAGTGTGCCTGGGGGGGAAGCATTGAAGAGAAGACACATAGGATTACATTTGTAAGGATGATAACCTGATGTGGCCTTCCCCCAGGAGATATTAAAAAAACTGGAACCATAACATCCACTTAGTGGTGGTCCTGGTTGAGGTTGGGATTTTTTAGTGTGCCAGTACATATAAGTGTGAGAAGAAGCACCATACGAGATAGCAGGGGGGTTGTAACAGAAATCATAGAGGTATTTTTCCGCGGTACGACTGGTGCCAATCTGGAGAACCACATAAAATCCGATTCACATTCTGTCCTTATACGATGGCATAACAGGCATCGAAACAGATTTGGACCTGAGGATGCTGAGAAGTACTTTGATTCCTCCCCAAGGTGGATACCAGGTTTTTTACTACCTTGATATCTGATGATCTCAATGTCCAGGATGAAACAGGACCCCTGAGGGTTAAAACATATGGAGTTTCTGTTAAATTCGAAGCGCAGGAAAAGGAAGAGATGGACTCCAGAACATTTCTTGTATATTTATTCAGCGGGTCCAGTACAGAACTGCTGGTGTGGCAGCCTCGACCCGCCTTTTAAACTCCCCTAGGCTTGCCGGCTGGCCACTGACAGCATTTCATTTTTCCCGCCGCATCTTCCATACAATCTGCGGCGGTCATGCAAATTCTTGCATACGTCCATACGTAACACCCTCCCCTCCTAGCTGAAAACTCAGCCACCCCGTTATCTACGTATGTAACGTAGTCATGCAGGTAGGCGGGGCGTCTGATGGTTCTACTGGGCCTGCACAGCTCAGTCATCCCTGGGATTTCAGCCGGCGCGGTTGGCCCTGTTGTTGCTCCCGCCAGCTGAGATGAAACCTCCTGGAACTCTTCATTGCGCTTGGTGGTTTCCAGCCCAACTTCCCCGCTCTCTACTCCTGGAGTGCCTCAGGGGACCTCGCTGTACTCTAGTAAATTCCCGATAATTACTCTCGGGTTTGAGTTTAGTTCATCAGGCTGGTTAGTTGGTAGGAATAGTGTGGAGTCTGCATAGTTGTCCGTGCCTCCCGTCTCGGGTGTGTATGCTCCTTGAGGCAGGTTCCCTGGTCTTATGTGTTGTGGTTCTTTTGTTCCTGCCATTCTCCTCCCCTCTTTGTACCTTAACAGAGACTCTCCCCACCTAGTCCGGAGTTGGTCTATATGCCTCCTCCATATTTTTCCATCTTCTAACTCTACCTTATATGATTTGGGGCCCGTAATAGCAATCACTTTAGCTTTGACCCATGTCGGCTGCCCTGCATAGTTATGTGCGAACACTAGATCATCCACTTTAAACTCCCTTTCTGGTTTGGAGGAGTATAGGGGGTATCTGGGTCTTAATCTGGGTGTAACAGATCCAACTGGGACCGCAATCTCCGACCCATCAGCATTTCAGCTGGGCTCTGCTGGGTGATCAAGCTTGGGGTTATATGTTGGGCAAGGAGGAATTTGTCAATTTTTTCCTGCCAGTTCCCTGGCCCCATCCTGGTGAGGGTCTTCTTGGTAAGTCTCACCATTCATTCCGCCTGCCCATTCCCCACCGGACAATACGGTGCCACCAGTGCGTGCCTAATTCCCAGCTCTGCTAAAAATGATTCCATTTCCTTGGCCATCAGCTAAGGCCCATTATCAGATACTAACATGTCAGGTAACCCATGTGTCACAAACATTCTCCTTAACGCCTGAATGGTCGCCTCCATTGTCATTAAGGACATCAATATCACTTCTAACCACTTTGAGTATGCATCTATTACAATTAAAAATGTTTGTCCCCCCCATGGGTCCCGCAAAGTCTATGTGTATCCTTGACCATGGCCCCTTGGGTGTATCCCACTCCATCGGTGTTATGCGGGGTGGCGCCGGTCTTGTTTCTTGGCAGGGTATACACGTAGCCACCCATTCCGTAATGTCCTTATGAATTTGTGGCCACCAGAGGTAGCTCCAGGCCAACGCCTTCATGCGCACAATCCCTGGGTGTCCCACATGCAATGTTTCCACCACTTGCCCTCTCAAATTCTCTGGTACTATTACTCTCTCCCCCCATAATAAACATCCCTTCATTGCCGACAACTCCATTTTCTTATTTTCGAATGTTCAGAATTCTTCCCCTACCTTTTCCTGCAGCCACCCCCTCAACACCCAGTTGAGAACTTTGGCAAGTACAGAGTCCTTTCCGGTCTGCTCTGCGATTTCGTGTGATGTGGTTGGGCTGGCCAGGTCAACGTCAATCAGGAGCACTCTTGTTGCTGGTGCTGGGTCTTCCACTAATTCTGGTATTGGGCATCTGCTGAGGCCATCTGCGTTCCCGATGCTGGTTCCAGGCCGATGGGTTAGCTTATAGTTATAGCCGGTGAGAAAGATGGACCATCTTGTCATCCAGGGTGCCATAAAGTTTGGGGTCTGTTTGTCCCCCACTAGCAACCCCAGTAATGGTTTGTGGTCAGTGACTATTTTGAACCATCACCCATATA
This sequence comes from Pantherophis guttatus, assembly GCF_059756535.1. NCBI lineage: Eukaryota > Metazoa > Chordata > Lepidosauria > Squamata > Colubridae > Pantherophis > Pantherophis guttatus. Next base: position 68,462,880 of record NC_142067.1, read on the forward strand.
GATATTCGTGGAAATGCTTGACCCCAGCCACCACGGCGAGCGCTTCCTTATCCAACTGGCTGTAGTTTCTCTCTGCTGGAGATAGCATTTTGGAGTAGAATGCAATGGGGGCTTCATGTCCATTAGATAGTTGATGGCTGAGTACTGCTCCTACTCCAAATGGGGAAGCGTCGCATGTTAGCAGCAATGGGAGGGTTTCAGTATATCGGATGAGGACGCTGTCCGATGATAGTAACTGTTTCACTGCGGAGAATGCAGCATCCTCTCATTGTTCCCACTTCCAGGCAACCATCTTCCTGGGGAGTTTGTGGAGTGGTTCAGCAACAGTTGCCTTTTGCTTCAAAAAAATTCCATAAAAGTTCAGTAACCCTAAGAATGCCTGCAACTCTGCTTTGTTTTTTGGCCTGGGGGCTTCTTTGATTGCCTTCACCTTGCTATCTGTGGGGTGTATGCCATTGCCATCAATTAAGTAGCCCAAGAACTCGATTTGTTCTGCCCCAATTTTACACTTCTCTTTTTTGACTTTGAGTCCCTTTGCTTGAAATCTCCTTAATGTTTCCCTTACTCAGCTCATGAGCTGCTCCATTGTTTCTCTGGAGATTAGCACATCGTCAAAGTATGGGACAACTCCCGGGATGCCTTGCAGGAGTCATTCCATGATACTTTGGAAAAGTCCAGGAGCCATACTCATGGCAAATTGCAGTTGGTTACATTTGAATGCTCCACTGTGCGTCACAATGGTCTGAGCTTCCGCTGTGGCGGCATCCACTGGCAGCTGCTGATATGCCTGGGCAAGGTCTAATTTAGTGAAAACCTTGCCGTTTCCAAGTGAATGCAGGAGGTGTTGTACCACGGGAACCAGATATGCGCTCTGCTGCAGCGCTTTATTAAGCATGCATTTGTAATCTGTGCATATTCTGATAGACCCATCCGGTTTCATCGGGGTCACGATTGGGGTCTCCCACGTGGCATGATCTACTGGCTCAAGTATTCCCTGAGCAATTAGTTTATCTAATTGCTCATCTACCTTGGGTCTTAGAGCAAATGGCACCTGTCAATGTTTAAGCCTTATTGGGGTTACCCTGGGGTCTAGGCTGAAGGATATGGGTTTCCCCATATATTTACCTAGGCTTCCATCGAACACGTCCCAAAATTCAGCCAGTTGTTCATCCAATTCGCCTCCGTGGATCCTGTGTAGTCCTGTGATGTTCACTCCCAGTGGTTTGAACCACTCCACCCCCAACAGTGTGGGCCGATCCCTTTCGACTACTGTTAACGTAAGATGGCCATTGAACTCCTTGAATTGGACTCTGACCTCTGCTCTCCCCAGGACGCTGATAGAGTTGCCCTGATAGTAGTTCAGTTGTGGTCTCAGTCTTTTCTGGGGAAATGCCGGGTTAAGTCACTTCAGGGTTGTGTAGGAAATGATTGTGAAGAATGAGCCTGTGACCAGTTCCATGCTGCAACCTCTTTTTTCTATGTTGATGGTGACATGGAATTTGTCTCCATCACATGCGTCGGAGTATCCCACGGTGGTCTGATTGATGCCTCTGCGCTCCGGAAATCTTTCGTCCCAGCATCTGTCCCTTGGTTTCCCTGGCTTTTGAATCTCCAGTCGTGGCCTTGGCTGGGCAGGGATGGGTGGATGGCTCTGCAAGCTTCTGAGATATGCCCTTTCCTTTGGCAATGTTGGCAGATGGCTTCTTTGAACCTGCATGCCGCTCAGGTGTGAAACCCCATGCACCCCACGCAGCAAGGTGCGTCAGTGTCCCAGGGGCTTACCTGTCGATCTGGGTGGACTCGATGGACAGCCTCCCGCAGGTCTCCCTCATCCTCATCTTTGGTGCACTCAGCCAGGTCCTCACCTTCTCATTGGGCATGGTGAACCCCGCTATTCCTGCGGATGTCAGCGGCAGAGTTATTGAAGGATTCTGTGGCTCGGACTTCCTCCATGGCATCTTTAAAGGTTGCTCCCCTCTACATCAGCAACTTCTTTTGGAGATGCAGGTCTCTCATTCCTAGGATGATACGGTCTTTCATCATACTCCTCTCTCAGTAGTCTATGATCCATTGCCTGGTGGCTTGTAATGGTGCCTTTGCTCTAAATGCCTCCAAATATCCTAGATTGAAATAGGCAAGAGTTCAATCATCATTTATCAGCCCAGGAATGGAGACTTATGTCAGGTCCTCCTCGCTAGTGGCAGAAAAGACCTTCAGAAGAGAGTGATTGTCAGTGCAGTTTGCAGACTAAGAGGAGCTTCATATGGGTTGATGAACTTGCACTTGGCTGCTATTTCTCTTAAACTGGCCACAAATTTGTTGATGGTCTCCCCTTCTCTTTGGCACCGGCAATAGAATTCATTCCTGCTGACCATGGGGGTCACCGCTGGTGCATAATGGTCGTGAAGTGTGTTCTGCAGGGTCGTCCCGATAGTTGTTTGCCTCCATGTACATTCGAAAATGGCACATATATGTGTGCCACTCCTCTGATTTCAGATCAAAAACAGTGGGTGCTTGCGATGGGTTGGCAGCCATTGTCTGGTTGGCCGATGCAGTGTCCTGCTGAGTGATGGCCGTGGTGCCATGAGGTGATGGTCAGTTCTTTGTCATCTGTCTTCCTTGCGATCCCACCTTCATCGCCAGTGTTAAGTTCAAAGCGTGGGCAAAGGAAGAGACGGACTCCAGAACCTTTCTTGTATATTTATTCAGGTAGTTCAGTATAGAACTGCTGGTGCGGTAGCCTCAGCTCACCTTTTAAATTCCCCTAGGCTTGCCGGCTGACCACTGACAGCATTTCATTTTTCCCGCCACAACTTCCATCCAATCCACAGCAGTCATGCAAATTCTTGCATACGTCTGTATGTAACAGTTTCCATTATTAGGACAGATCTTATAGGTAGTTCTGTTGTGGACACAGAATGTGGTATTGTTGTCCTGACAATCATAGTGGGAGTGATAGACAAGAGTTTTGGTAACTTGATTGCCATGGCGGGTGGTAACCAAACATTGCTCACACTGGGACTGGGAGAGTTCGACTGTCGGTATAGAAGTCCCAAAGATCAAAAACATCGAGTGGTGGAACCAAGATAGAAGTCAGAGCCATTGTCACCTTTGCCAAAAAATGTGCGGTGAAACCAGCAGCACAGAGCAGAAAAATAGCAAAGACAACAAAAACAGTAAACCAAACATATTCAATGGGTCTCCAGTCCATCCAGTCCATCTAGGAGAACAGGTCAGCAGGCAATGCTGGGGAGCAGTGAAGTTTCAGCTTGAGTCCTTCCAGCTGTTGGATTTGCCACTGCTCAGAGAGCTTGGGGATGTGCTTGACTTGCGTGGATGTGCGTGGATCCACGCTTTGACACCTTCCACTTTCACAGCCATTGGGCTGCTCAGAAGAACCTGGCAGGGTGTAGACCACTTGGGTTGGGTGCAGGTGGGAGATAGTTCTTTAATCCTTACCCACTGGCCTGGCTCAGCCAGTGGTGGTGCGTCAGCAGCTGGAGGTAAATGAGACTGGACCTGTTTAGAGATAGAGGACAATACCTGTGCCAGATTATGCAAATATGAGGTGATGTTTCTTTCTCCTTCACTAGAATCTGGGAGGGCAGAAGCAACAAAGGGTCTCCTGTACATCATTTCAAAGGGTGACAATCCTAATTTCCCTGAAGGCAGGGCTCTGATTCTTGCTACTGATAGCGCCTTAGGCCATGGGAATTGGGTTCCTTGACATAATTTGGACAAGTGTGATTTCAGGGTCCTGTTCATTCTCTCCACCCATGCTGAAGCCTGTGTGGAGGTGCCACTGGATGTCTAAAAACTTACTAACATTATTCTGGGTAATCTGTGAGGTGAAATTCCTACCATTGTCAGACTCTAGACCCTTAGGGACCCCCAAATTTTGGAATAATTTGATCAACTAAGGCATTTACCACCTCTTTGGCTTTCTGGGTAGAAGTAGGGATGGCTTCTGGCCACCCAATGAATAAATCAACAAATACAAAGGTTAGATTTTGCTCCCCTTTTGGGGAGTTCAGTAAAGTCTACTTGCCAGGCCTCCCCCAGGTGCCAGGCAGTTTTGAGACGACCGAGCAGGAGCAGACTGCCCCCTTGGGGGTTATTCCTTTGGCAAAGCTCACATTGAGAAACAACAGTCTTGCAAAGGCTACACAAGTTTGGATTGCAATAGCAGGATGTGAGCCACTTCTGGAGTGGGTGAGGACCGCTGTGAGACATGCGGTGAGCTCTTTGGATCAGTTTCCACACCATTTGTTGAGAGAGCTGGACCCTGTTCTTTTTTTTTGTTTGTTTGAAAAAAGTTTTTTATTTTTATTTCTTAAATACATATTGTAAATGTAGATTCTCTTATCCATAATTGATCATATATATACATTTTTTTCTAATGAAAGCATAAAAATAAGACAGTTTAATTACATTTGGGGTTGTTTTTCTACCCTCTCTTTTCCCCCTTTTCACAAGAAACCTTCTTCTTCTTCTTTCTTTCCCCACCCTCCTTCCTCTCCTCTACTACTTTCTTCCTCCTCCTCTCCTCCCCTACTTCCCCTTCCTCTCCCCCATTCCTCCCCTCTTTCCCACCTTTCTCATCTTCTCTCCTACTCTTTTTTTTTTATTGCAAAAGTTTTACAATTACATTTTCACCCCTTTTTTCCCCCACCACCACCCACCCCAAACTTCCCAACCTCCCTAACCCTCCCTAACCCTCCCCTCCCCCCAGACTTCCCTATATTATACTCATATCTGGTAAAAAAATTTTTTAAAAAAACCCTTAATATAAAACTTGTATAAAAAGTTGAACCCCTCCCTCCCCTTTATAATTTTTTTATTTACCCTCATTACATTAAAATATTTCTAATACATTATTTTCAAATAAAAGCTATTTGATACTTTCTAGTTTGATATTTGTTCTGAACATATTCTATCCACTTTTTCCATTCCCATTCATAAGTCTCTTGTGAACAATCTTTTAAGTATGCTGAAATCTTCGCCATCTCTGCAAAACTGGCCATCTTCAAAGTCCATTCCTCAATAGTGGGCAAAGCTTCATTTTTCCAATATTTACCTATCAACAATCTCGCTGCTGTTATCATATACAATATCAGTTTTGTTTCACCCAATGTAAAACCCTTAACTATACCCAATAAAAACAATTGTGGAGAGAATTGAATTTTTTTCTTCAAAACATTCTGCATGACCCACCAAATTTTTATCCAAAAAGCTTTAACTTTCCTACAGGTCCACCAAACATGATAATACGTAGCGTCCAAACATTCACATCTCCAACATTTTGGCTGAACATTAGGGTACATACATGACAACTTTTTGGGATCTAAATGCCATCTATAAAACATTTTATAGAAATTTTCCCTCAAATTCTGCGACTGAGTAAATTTAACATTCTGAACCCAAATTTTTTCCCATGTTTCCAACATCACTGGTTCTTCAAAATTTTGTGCCCACTTAATCATACAATCTTTAACTAATTCAGTTTCTGAATCCCTTTCTAACAAAACATTATAAAGCCTTTTGATATGCATTGGACCTTTCTCTTTTATATGTCTAACCAATTCTTCCTCGTGCAACATAATACCAGTTTTTTGGTCCTCTTTCCATCTCAATTGTAATTGATTATATTGTAACCAAGTTAGATTAATCCCTTCGTCCAACAGTGTCTGCAATGTCTTCAGCTGCCATCTGCCCGCATCTGTAAAAAGAACCTCTTTGTATAAAAATCCCCCGAGTGACATTATATTTGTATTCCACAAAATATGACCAAGATCCAGCCATAGCGGTATTTTATAATCCCATTTGAATCGGTGCTTCTTCCAAACTCTCATCAAAGAGTCTCTAAGTATATGGCTTTTAAATACTTTATCAACTTTGTCATCATAAAATAAGTAGGCATGCCATCCAAATTCAAGATCAAAACTTTCTGCATTCAATATTCCAGTCTTTTTCCTTCCAAACCAATCACTTGTTAAAGTTAAAGCTGCTGCATCATAATATAACTGTAGGTTTGGAAGTTTAAGACCTCCTCTTTCTGGAACATCTTGCATAATTTTCAATTTCACTCTCGGCTTTTTCTCGTTCCAGACGAACTTATTCACTCCAGTTTGCCAGACTTTCAATTGTTTATCACTTTTAAGCACCGGAATCATTTGAAACAAAAAAAGAAATCTTGGCAAAATGTTCATCTTAACTGCTGCTATTCTTCCAAGTAGAGACAGCTGCAGTTTTTTCCAAGTCTCCATGTCTTTCTGCACCTCTCGCCACAACACCTCATAATTATTTTGAAACAATTTCATGTTTGATTCTGCAACCTGAACTCCTAGATATTTTACCTTTGGTACAATCTCAAAACCTGCCCTCCTTTCAAGCTCATGTTTACGATCTTGTGTCATGTTTTTAGCTATCATTTTAGTCTTTTTTGGATTCAGTCTAAAACCTGAAACTTTACCATAGTCTTGTATAATGTCCTTCATCAGGATTATTGATTCCATTGGCTGTGATAGGGTAACAACCAGATCATCTGCAAATGCCTTTATTCTGTAATCCTCTTGCCTAATCATTATACCTTTCAGGATATTAGAGTCCCGTATTGTATTTAGCAAGACTTCTAGTGTTAAAATAAATAAAAGTGGGGACAGCGGACATCCCTGTCTTGTTCCTTTTTCAATTTTGAACTCTGTTGTCAAACTTCCATTAATAATGATCTGTGCCTTTTGCTCTTGGTAAATTGCTGAAATCGCCTGTATAAATTGATCCCCAAAGTCCATCTTTTTTAAAGTCTTTAATAGAAAATTCCAATCCACTCTATCAAAGGCCTTCTCTGCATCCAAAAAGACCAGCACTACAGGAATCTGTTTATTCTTCTCAAGATATTCCAATAAATCTATTACTTGCCTTGCATTATCCTTCATGTATCTGCCCTCGATAAATCCCGCTTGATCATCATGAATCACCTTTTGGATTACTGGCATCAACCTGTTGGCTAATACTTTCGCATAGATTTTATAGTCTGTATTCAAAAGAGATATTGGTCTGTAATTCTCTGGTTTTTTAGGACCGACTTGTTCTTTTGGTATCAAAGATATATAAGCTGTTGTCCATGATGGGGGTATTTTACCCCCTTGTTGAATATTGCAAAATAAATCTCTAAGTTGTTCCACCATTTCAGCTTGCAAAGTTTTGTAATACACTGCGGTCAAACCATCCGTGGCAGGAGCTTTGGCTGTTTTTAACTGTTTAATTGCTACTATTATCTCCTCCTCTGTTATAGGATAATTCATTCTTTCCTTTTGTTGATCAGAAAAAAGAAAAAAGATTTTGATGTGGGAGATTTAAAAGAATTTATTTCTAAAATTTTGGATGATAAATTTCAAAAATCTCAACAGGAGATAGATGACAAACTTCAAAAGTCACATCAGGAATTTATGCAGGAAATTAATGAAGTTAAAGATATGGTGAAACAGAATCAAAACAAGGTGACCAAAAAATATCAGAAGTGGCGTCTGGCCTGGCAGAATTTATTATTAAAGTTGATTCTAAAGTTGAAGAATTTAAATCAGAAGTTAATGTTAAGATGAAAGATAATGATTATAAAATTGCTGATGTTGACAATAAAATGCAGAGAGTTGAAAACGAAATCGTGATGGTACAATTCAGGGCAATGGAGTTTGCAATACGGCTTCGAGGAATCCGAGAAGAGGATAGACAGGATTTGAGACAGGTTTGTTCTGAGGCTCTGGCTAAGATTTTAAAACTTAATCCTGATGTGGTTTTTCACAAAATAGATAAAATTTACAGAGTGAATTCTTGGGTGGCCAGACAAAGACAATTGCCCAGAGATGTGGTCATATATTTTACAGACAGAGAAATAAGAAATGACATCCTGCAAAAATCCTTTTACACTTCTGTGCAAGTGGGGGGCTCACAAATTGGAGTTTTTAAAGAATTACCTCCTAAAATGTTGAAAACTAGAAAAGACTTTGGCTTTCTTGTTAAAGAATTGCGAAATCAACAGATACCATTTCGGTGGGACGCCCCAGTTGGTATAATTTTGAGATACAAGGGAGAAAGATATCGTTTGAATACCGTGGAGAAGGCAGAGCACTTCTACACTACTACTCTTAAGGAAAGAACACCATCCCCATGAACATCTACAGCTTTGGAGATTAAGGAGAGTGATGAGAAGCAACCTCAACGAGAATTGCAAGAACAGTCTAAGCAGGAACCAGAGGAAATGCAAGGTGCAGAAGGAGGTTTTCTGGATGAGCCTTTGCTGGAATCTTCTCCAATCTTGGACCCGGTTCGGATGATCGAAGTTAAGGATCAACGTATAACTCGAGCTCAATCTAAGTTACTTAAACAAAAGCAACAACAACAACAGGAAAGACAAGACAAGAAGGGAGCTAAGACTACTATACAAGAGACTGGAGCCATGGGGGGAGCGACTCCGAAGATTTTGGATGATATTCAGTTATTCTGCTCTTTGCTCCAGAAAGATGAAGATGACGCTTAAGTGTTTATCTTGGAATGTGAATGGGTTGAATTCAGCACAGAAAAGGAAGAAATTATTTATATATTTGAAACAATTTAATAATGATATAATTTGTTTACAAGAAACGCATATTACAGTTCAAGATCAAAAATACTTGATAAACTCCAAACTAGGAATACACTTTATATCTTCAACGTTGCAAAAAAAGAATGGTGTGGTTATCTATGTAAATAAGAAATTTACGGCTAAAGTTATAGAAACAGATGAAGATGGTAGGTTTGTAGCAATTGAATTACTTACAACATATGGCCAAATTCTTTTGATAGGAATTTATGCTCCCAACCAACAACAGGATTATTTCTATAAAATGTTACATACTAAAATACTACAATGGGACTATAGATCTATTTTAATCATGGGAGACTGGAATGGAGTAATAGACTCTAAATTAGACAAAAGGAGTTCAGCGAAATCTAGGATTAGGTTACCTCAGACCTTTTTTGATATGAAAGAAGATTTGGAACTAAAAGATATTTGGAGAATACATAACCCAAAAGAACTGGACTATACTTTTTTTTCAGATAGACATAGATCCTTCTCTAGGATTGATTTCATTTTGTTGTCAGATGATTTACTTGTCAAGACAAAAAGAACAAAGATTTTTCCAAGAACTTTGACTGACCGTAGCCCAGTATAGATAGAAATTGAGATGGATAAGATTGAGAGACGTTCTTGGAGATTAAATGAGAACTTGTTCAGATATGAAAAAAACACAACAGAACTTAAAAAGCACTTGAAAGAATTTTTTGAAATAAATTTGAATAAAGGTACCCCAATAGAAATTGTGTGGGATGCAAGTAAAGCTTATATGAGAGGGGTGCTTATCTACATGAACTCTAAACATAGAATGATTCGACAAAAGAAAAGAACTGAATTGGAAATAGAAATAAAGAATAAAGAACAGTTACTTATTAAAAATCCAACAGATGAAAGAATATGCGGTGCTATAAAACTTTTGAAAGATCAATTTCAAATGCTTATGGCGGAACAAGTTGCAACAAACATACAATATGCGAAGCACAATACATTTTGCAACGCTAATAAACCGGGCAGATGGTTGGCTTACACATTGAGGAAAAAACAGAGTATACGGACTATTGATAGTATTGATATTGGAGGGAAAGAAATTTTTCAACAAAAATTAATTAAAGAAGCTTTTGTGGACTATTATACCAAACTATACGCCAAAGAGGAGGTGCAGAATGGACTTATAGAAAAATATTTAAACGATAAAAGAGTTACAAAAATTACTGATCTTCTCTCCTACTCTTGTCCCCTATCCTTTCTTCCCCTCCTTCCCCTTTCTTCCATTCCTCTCTCTCCCTCTTCTCCTCTTTCTTTCTCCTTTTTTGTGCAATATTTCTCTTATTTGGTATCCAAGCAACTCCAATTTTCTAATAATATATACTTTCTTTTCAATTTCTTTCCCATTTTACCCAATCTATCATTTCATAATTATACACTTATATTTATAATCTTCTTTCTTCCCCCCCACCCCCCTTTTCCATTTACTCTGGTGTCATCTGAGTTTCTATTTCTTTTTTATCTTATCCCTCATTTAACTTTCTATTATCTATATCATTTATCTATCAACTTTTATTCATATTTCTTTTCTATCCATACGTAAAATAGTTCCCATGTCTTGAAATACACTTTCCTCTTTATCTTTTATTCTTAGCGTCAATCTGTTCATTTCCGCACAGTCTAAAACCTTTTTTATTACTTCACCTTTTACAGAATTTTCTCTGTCTTCCAAATTTGTGCAAATACAATTCTTGCTGCAGTTATTATATGGATAACTAAGTATACTTCTTCTTTGCTATACCTTTCTGGCAAAATACCCAATAGAAAAATCTCTGGTTTTAATTCTATAGGTTTATGTAACATTTTGTCGAGCCCTGGCTGGGACTCACCATCTCCGGGGACGCTGGGGAGTCTGGGGCCAGACGGAGCGCCTACCTGACCACCCATGATGGCGGGATCGGCTCCACGCAGCAGCTTAGCAGCCGAGGTGATGTGGCTGGCTGAGAACTACCGGCGCTGTCCTGTGACTTCATGGTTGCGACGTCGGAACGTCATGGCGCTCAACAGCTGATGTGGGAGGGGGGAATTTTGAAATTGCATTGCCAGATGGTGGTTTGGGAGCCGGGGAGGAAATAAATAGCGCTGCACGGCGGTTGTGTGCAGCGCTGACTTAAACCCTGTGTTCTGGTTCATCCTGTTCTTCTTGCTGTGTTGCTGTTAACCTCAAATAAACTACTGTTGATTGGCATCGCTTCTGGTGATTCCTTGCGGACATGGTCTGGATGACAGATGAAGCCGAGAGAAAGTCAGCGCTTCCACCTATTCCTGTTCCCATTGGTTGCTGGTCTTGTCTGCTGAGGCGTGAGGATGGCAGAAGGCTCGGTGCCAGAGGAGGTTGAAACGGAGCTGTTAGCTGAGACAGCAGGGGGGGAGATGCTGGCAGAGGAGGAGGTTCAGGAGGAGCCTGTTGAGCAGCTAGTGGTGAGACCCAAGATACGACAGACCCAGGAGGAGGGCTGTCAGGAGGAGAACAGTTCCCAGTTGCAGAGGGGCCATCACGCACAGCCAGCCACAGGGGACTGGTGGCATAGCTCTGCTCTCGCTGGACTGAAACTGCCAAACCCCCTCCCCATCTTGGGTCCAGCCTTCCAGGGCTGGAGGGAGAGATGTTGGATAGAGGAAGAAGAGGGGGAATGGGGTTATGATACCGGCCCTAGTGCCATGGACACACTCTGGGAACAATTTGGGGAGGCAAGTTTCCATGATGCCCCCTCATGGCAACCGTGGGCCACCAGATTGGAACCTGTGCAAGCGCCATCCTGGCAGGATACCGGGACGTCTAGTTCAGGGGGTCATTTCCGCCTTGCCAGCCCAAAATTGCGGAAAGAGCAGGCACCAACCCAGCTGGAAGACCATACAGTAGCATGGGACCAGGAGTCCTCTCCGGGGAAGGGGGTTGTGCGGCATCAGGAGCGCCAACCCCAGAGGCAGGAGAGGGGCTCTGCGAGAGGGCTCCAAAGACCACCAGCAGAACAAGCCTGTGTTGAGCAAAGGGGTGTGGAGGCGAGAAGACCACCTGACCCGCCGCCACTGTGGGCCCCAGCTCCCGGAATGTGGGTACCACCAACTACTTGGGCCCCCCCTGCTTTGCAAGCCACATTTGATGGGAGTCCAGACCGAGTGGCTTTATTTTTAAGCCAAGTAATAAGCCATCTGGACCAGTATGGACGTTGCTACTCTTCCCAGTGGGCCATGGTTGTGGCCATAACGGCGATCCCGACTGGGGATGCTGCTGATTGGGTGGCTAGCCTGCACAGTAACCATGCTAGGGAGCTGATCGATGTTGGGAGATTTTTGGAGGCTCTTCGGTCTACTTTTGAGAATGAGTCTAGTGTGCAAGTAGCAGAAGGTGACCTAATCGTGCTTAAACAGAGGGGTGCTCCCACTAAGGACTATGTAAGGGACTTCAGGAAGATAGCAAGTCGCTTGGTGGGCTGGCCAGAACAGATGTTGGTCCAACAGTTTCGCATGGGTCTGGACCGAGAACTGCGACAAGCTTGTGTCTATAGGGGCCTGGCACCACGTTTAGCAGTATGGTTCAAGACCGCTGTAGAGCTGGACCTGGGCCTCCGGAAGTTCTGGGTTCGGCCCGAGGGTGGTTCAGGTCAGAGGAAAAGGCTGATGGACAGATCGACAGAAAAGCCCCAAGGCATGAGAGAACTTAGACCGTGTGTACTCCCGGAACCACTGGAAAGGTCCCAATGACTGGGGTTCCGATGTTTTCGGTGTAACCTGGTGGGTCATCGAGCGGCTGAGTGCCCTTCGCCAACACCACGGGTACAGCCCCAGAGGCCGACCACTGGAGTGGCATCAAGAGGTCGAGCATGACAGCCACCTGAGAGATCCCGGGCAGCACAGGGCCCCAAGACAGCTATGGAACCCCAGGGCAGGGGTCCTGCATCAGTTCCAGTGGCGGGAAAGTTTCCTGTGGTGTCCGTGGACAGTGACAACGAGTATCTGGAAGACCCAATGGTGAGCAATCCCATTTGTCCTTTTGTGATACCGGTGATGTTAAAGAACCCTCGGGCCACTTCCGGGAATCGCTATGGGGCTCTAGTGGATTCGGGATGTACCCGGTGTCTTATCCGCCAAGCAATGGTGGACACCCTGGGACTGCGGGTGAGGTGGCTAAAAGCTCCCATGACATTTGAACAAATGGATGGATCATTGTTGGGGGGGGGCACCGTCTACCCATGTGATGGAGAGATTACACTTGGAGATAGGAGACCACCGAGAGATGATCCACTTTATTGTAATTAAAAAACATTTCATCTGGTCAGACAATAGTTTTGGTGGCCGCAGATGTGCGGTGACATCGAGCAATATGTGAGAGGGTGTTCAATATGTGTGGCGGCTAAACCGTGGTCAGGGAAACCAATTGGACTGTCACAAACTGTAGCTGATCCCAGCAAGCCATGGGAAGAGATCGCTATGGACTTTATAGTCGATCTTCCCCCCAGTAGTGGATACAATGCGATCTGGACGGTGGTAGATTTGTTTTCGAAGCAAGCCCATTTTGTGCCCAGACGGAGCCGAGACATTTCCTCTAACCATATCTGTATTCTAGATCAACAGTTTTTTGCTTCTGTACATGACCACCACATATGATAATATGATCCCGGCAAATGCAAATATTTCCAGCATTTAGCTGATTTATCTTTAAACGTTTTTGCCAGTCTTTCTGGTGGCATATGCCATCTATAAAACATTTTATATAAATTTTCTTTATATGCAGTTGCAATAGTCAATTTATAATTCCTTTCCCATACTTGTTGCCATTTCTCTAATTCTATTGTATAACCAAAGTTTTTCACCCATGTTATCATTGTCTCTTTTACTTCTTCATTTCCAGTCATTATCTGATCCAACTCTGATTCCCCCAAATTAAAACCATATTGTTTCAAATCCTTATCATATCTTGATTGTATCTGCACTCGTGCATACCAATCAATCTTAATCCCTTGTTTTTCTAAATCTTGCTTCTGTTTTAGTTTCCCCTTCTCTGTTGAAATGTCCTTATATCTAACAATATTGTTCATGTTTATCATATTTGGATGTGTCAACGCTTCTATTGTTGAAAGCCACATTGGTATTTCCATATAATGTTTCTCTTTCATTCTCTCCCATCCTGTTAACAAGCCGTTTCTTACACAGTGTCTCTGGAAGAATCCATGTATCCTATTTTTTCCATATCATAAGAAAGCATGCCAGCCTAGTTGCAAATCATGTCCTTCCAAATCAATAGTCTTGTATTTCTCAATAGAATCCATTCTTTAACCCAAGTTAACATCGCTGCTTGATGATTAAGTTCCCAATTTGGTAAACCAAAATCTCCTCTAGTCCTAGCATCTTGAAGCAGTTTAATATTAATTCTTGCTTTCTTTCCTTGCCGTACATATTTCCATATCATTTTATTCAAACTTTCAAAATATTTTTTCTCCAGCTTTATCGGAATTGTTTCAAAAAAGAACAAAATTCTTGGTAGTACATTCATTTTGATTAGCACTATTCTTCCCATTAACGATAGTTGTAGATTTTTCCATTTTTCTAAGTCTATTTCAATTTGATTTCTCAGTTTATAGTAGTTATCTTCCTTCACTGTGATACATCTTGAGGTTAATTGGATGCCCAAGTATTTCACTTTCTTCACTATTTGAATATGTAATTTCTCCATTAATTGCTTTTTTTGTTTTTTTCTCATATTTTTAACTATAATTTTTGTTTTATCTTTATTTATTTTCAATCCAGCCACTTCTCCATACTCCTCTATTTGCTTCATTAGCTTTGGGCCCATTTCTATAGGTTCCTCCATAATATATACTAAATCATCCACAAATGCTTGTAGATTGTATTCTTCTCTTTTAATTTTCATTTCTTTTATTTCTTTATCTTGCCTTATTTTTCTGTTTAAAATTTCTAGGGTCAAGATAAATAACAATGGAGATAATGGACATCCTTGTCTAGTCCTTTTCTGATAGCTACTTTCTCTGTCATTTCACCATTTATTATTACCTTTGCCGATTGATCTTTGTATATAGTCTTAACCATATTAATGAATCTATCACCAAAGTCCATCTTTTGTAATTGTATAGTCATAAATTGCCAATTCACATTGTCAAATGCTTTCTGTGCATCTAAAAATAACAATGCCATTTGTTTCTCTGAATGTACCTCATAATATTCCAATGTATCCAATATAATTCGTATAGTGTCTCTAATTTGCCTTTTAGGCAAAAAAACTTTTTGGTCTGAATGTATGAGTTCATTTAGTAACCTTTTGAATCTTTCCGCCATTATTGTTGCAAATATTTTATAGTCTGTATTTAATAGTGAAATTGGTCTATAATTCTTTATTTGTTGTAAATCTGTTTCTTCTTTTGGTATAAGAGTTATGTATTCTATATCAATCTTGTCTATCTTGGATATTAAATATATGGACATCCACATCATATCTATTCTTGACCATGACATATGTCTATTTGAATAAAATGTGTACTGTTTTTTCTTTAGGTTTCTTTTTCTCCAAGCATCTTGCAGGCTTAGTTCATCTACCATTGTATAGAATGCTTTTGGAAGTGTCTTCCTTGGTTTTTTTATTCACTTTTGTAGATTTATAGTCTAACTCATTATCAACAATCATATTAACATCTCCTATTATGCAAATATCCTCATATTCATGTTCTAGTATTTTCCTGTGTAGTTTCACATAAAATTCTTCTTGATTTTCATTTGGAGCAAAAATACCCACAAGTAATATTTTTTTGTAGTTCATTACAATTTCTACCATTAATACTCTTCCTTCCTCATCCTCAAATATTTGTTTGGATTGGATTGTCTGTTTAATATAAAATACTACTCTTCTTTTGCTTTGAGGAGCCAATGTTGTGTACAATGTCAATTTTATTCACTCCAAAAGCTTTTTATGTTGCTTTCTAATATGTACTTCTTTTTTTTTATTGCAAAAGTTTTACAATTACATTTTCACCCCTTCCCCCCCCCTCAACCCACCCCAAACTTCCCAACCTCATCCTCCCTAACCCTCCCTAACCCTCCCCTCCCCCCGGACTTCCACACAATATACTCAGATCAAGAAAAAAAAAACCCTTTGTATAAAACTTGAACCCCTCCATCCCCCTTATAGTTTTTCATCTTCATTGCATTAAAATATTTCTATCTTAATATAACATTTTCAAATAAAAGCTATTTGATACCTCCTGGTTTGATATTTGTTCTGGACATAATCTATCCACTTTTTCCATTCCCATTCATAAGTCTCTTGTGAACAATCTTTTAAATATGCTGAAATCTTCGCCATCTCTGCAAAACTGGCCATCTTCAAAGTCCATTCCTCAATAGTGGGCAAAGCTTCATTTTTCCAGTATTTACCTATCAATAATCTCGCTGCTGTTATCATGTACAATATCAACTTTGTTTCACCCAATGTAAACCCCTTAACTATACCCAATAAAAACAATTGTGGAGAAAATTGAATTTTTTTCTTCAAAACATTCTGCATAACCCACCAAATTTTTATCCAAAAAGCTTTAACTTCTTTGCAAGTCCACCAAACATGATAATATGTAGCATCTAAACAATCACATCTCCAACATTTTGGCTGAACATTAGGGTACATGCATGATAATTTCTTAGGGTCTAAATGCCATCTATAAAATATTTTATAAAAATTTTCCCTCGAATTCTGTGACTGTGTAAATTTAACATTCTGAACCCAAATTTTTTCCCATGTATCCAACATCACTGGTTCTTCAAAATTCTGTGCCCACTTAATCATACAATCTTTAACCAATTCAGTTTCTGAATCTCTTTCTAACAAGACATTATAAAGCCTTTTAATATGCATTGGACCTTTCTCTTTTATATGTCTAACCAATTCTTCCTCATGCAACATAATACCAGTTTTTTGGTCCTTTTTCCATCTCAATTGAAGTTGATTATACTGTAACCAAGTTAAGTTAATCCCTTCGTCCAACAGTGTCTCCAATGTCTTCAACTGCCATCTGCCCGCATCTGTAAAAAGAACCTCTTTGTATAAACCCCCCCCCCCGAGTGACATTATATTTGTATTCCAAATAATATGACCAAGATCCAGCCATAGCGGTATTTTATAATCCCATTTAAGTCGGTGCTTCTTCCAAACTCTCATCAGGGAGTTTCTAAGTATATGACTTTTAAATACTTTGTCCACTTTATTTTCATAAAATAAGTAAGCATGCCATCCAAATTCAAGATCAAAACTTTCTATAATCAATATTCCAGTCTTTTTCCTTCCAAACCAATCACTTGCTTGAGATAAAGCTGCTGCTTCATAATATAACTGTAGGTTTGGAAGTTTAAGACCTCCCCGTTCTGGAACATCTTGCATAATTTTTAATTTCACTCTCGGTTTTTTCTCGTTCCAAACAAGCTTATTCACTCCACTTTGCCACTCTTTCAGTTGTTTATCACTTTTAAGCACCGGAATCATTTGAAACAGAAACAAAAATCTTGGCAAAATGTTCATCTTAACTGCTGCTATTCTTCCAAGTAGAGACAGCTGCAGTTTTTTCCAGGTCTCCATATCTTTCTGCACATCTCGCCACAACACCTCATAATTATTTTGAAACAGTTTCATATTTAATTCTGCAACCTGAACTCCTAGATATTTTACCTTTGGTACAATCTCAAAACCTGCCCTCCTTTCAAGCTCATGTTTACGATCTTGTGTCATATTTTTAACTATCATCTTAGTTTTTTTCTGGTTCAATCTAAAACCTGAAACTTTACCATAGTCTTGTATAATGTCTTTCATCTGGATTATTGATTCCATTGGTTGTGTTAGGGTAACGACCAGATCTTCTGCAAATGCCTTTATTCTGTAGTCCTCTTGCCTTATCATTATACCTTTCAAGATATTAGAGTCCCGTATTGTATTTAACAAGACTTCTAGTGTTAAAATAAATAGCAATGGGGATAACGGACATCCCTGTCTTGTTCCTTTCTCAATTTTAAACTCTGTTGTCAAGCTTCCATTAATAATAATCTGTGCCTTTTGCTCTTGGTAAATTGCTGAAACCGCCTGTATAAATTGGTCCCCAAAGTCCATCTTTTTTAAAGTCTTTAATAGAAAATTCCAATCCACTCTATCAAAGGCCTTTTCCGCATCCAAAAAGACCAGCACTGCAGGTACCTGTTTATTCCTCTCAAGATATTCCTAATATGTACTTCTTATAAGCATATAATTTCTAATTTTAACTTCTCTAATTTGTTGAATATTTTCCTTCTTTTTATTGCCAAGTTTAATCCATTTATATTCAAATATATTATTTTAATTTCTTCTTCCATTTCTTATTTATTTACTTGTTTTGTTGATCTAGTCACTCTTATCTTTCTTTGTTCTTTAACTTCTTTTGCCCTTGCTCCTTCTCTTAATGCTCTTTCATCTTGTTCTCTCATTGTCTCTCTTGGCTGTTCTTTCTTCTCCTGTTGTCCATCCCCTTTTTCATCTCTCAATCTTTCTTTCTCTTGAACATCTATGTGTTATTTATAAAATAACTCTGCTTTCTCTATTGAGTCTAATCTGTATCTTTGTTTTTGACAGTTCACCAATATTCCTTCTGGAATCAATCATCTAAAATTTATTCCTCTCTTTATCAAACATTTCATAAGAAATTGATATTCTTTTCTCAGGTCTCTCACACTTCTTGGAATTTTTTCAGTGCCACTACTTCTCTCCCTTTGTGCTTTATCTTCGTGTTTCTCATCATTTGCAATATCTCTGTTCTCAATATTTTCTTAGTAAATCTGACGTGAATTTCTCTAGGCAAATTATTTCTCATCCCATATCTTGTGCGCACTCTATATATCTCATCGATCCCATTTAATATCCTTTCCTTACTTTCTTCCATTACTTCTGCTAATATCTCTGCAATTTTCTCTGCTAAATTTTCTCCCTTTTCTTCTTCAATATTTTGGAATCTTAAGTAATAATCAGTTTTATCCATTTCCAGAATTATAATTGTTTTTTCCTGATTTTGATCAGTAATTGTAAGTCTATAGTCCATCTCTTCAACTTTTCCCCCTGTTGCTTCTGCTTTTTCTTCCATTTGCTGCAATTGTTGTTCATTTTTCCCTATTATCTCTTTAACTTCTTTCAATTCTCCTTCCATTTTTTCTGTTTCCTTCCATTTTTTCCATTCTCCCATCTACCTTGTGTAATGTTGCCTTGAGATCTTCATATATAGTCTGTAGCACATATTTGAATTCCATGTTAATTTTCTCTTGCTGTGATGCAGTTTCTGTTATCTTTTGCCCTGTGGTGCCCAAAGCTGTTGATATTGATGGTGATAATAAATGTTGTGTTGTGTCAACCTCTGCCTCTATATTGCTTGTTTGCTTCGGCTGCCATTGTAACAGGGGAGGGGGAGATGTTTGGGTATTTGAGAGGGGGGAAGCGAGCTGGTGGAGATGTCTCATAACAGCGAGTGAATTGGAGAAAGTTTTCCTCAGCGCTTTCTCTGCAGCTGGAAGGCATGCTGATAATCAGTCAAGGTCAACCGTCCTGGCATACCAGAAGGATGGAGCCATCTGAAGCTGCGCCCCACATGACACCTTGGGAGATGTGGATTGGATAATTCTGACTGGACCCTTGGGGGGGAGGGTTTTGGGGGTGCTTTCTATATGTGATTTTTGTGCCTATTGCTTCAGACCTTGCTTTTCTTTGGTTGCATTCAGTTCATACTCAGTAAAAGTACCTTTCTCTATGAAAATGGAGTCAGGGTTTTTCTTTCTTGAGTTGTGAAAGGAGGCATACTTGACATTAAGCAAGGTTTGCTTTAACAGCCATCCCAGATAAAACTACCATGGGGGCTGAGCAAAGAATGTCTGATTAAGGCAGCGACCAGGAGGACATGGGAGCTGCTGGATCCACTACCTCCCAGTCACGCCGCAGCTGGGAAGCTTTGGAGTGGATGGCTGATTTACAGCTTGAAGAAAAGCTGGTGAAAGCCAAATGGTCGCTGGGTGTGGGGAGGTTGCCAGAGCCAGAGGAGACCCCCCCCTGGAGTAACAACTACCAGATGCCGACACAGAGACACTGCCTGGCAGGAATTGCAGAAAGAAGACCTCCTGCTGACCCAGGCTTTACAACTACTGAGAGAGGATTGTGAGAGTCGAAGAGCCCGCGAAAAGTATGGATTACCTATCCATGGATTGCCTGCCAGTGGGGAAGCTGATCAGCCCGGGGGTGAAATTGAGGCTTCTGCTTGCTTAGAAGAGAGACCCAAAGCCTGGGAAGAGGCAGCTCAGGCCTCTGGAACTCAAGTGGCAGCTGTGATCCAGGCCCCCCTGCTGGGTAGGCATTGCCCCGGAGGCAAAAAAAGCCCCAAATCCCCCTGCTATCAGTAAAATATGGGGGAGATCCTAAGAGATTGGGATTCTTTCTAACCCAAGCATGGAATCACATGCAAGAATGGGGGGAGGATTTCACCTCAAATGCTGCACACATGAGGTGCATTACCATGGCCCAGGAGGGGGTGGTGGCTGAGTGGATGGTGGGACTCCATAATGAAGATTCCCCTTTGATGAGAAATTATGACCAGTTTATGGCAGCCTTCAGAGTGCTGAACGAAAGGCGAGAATGAGGATGAAGTCCATAAATCAGGGATGGAGATTGGTGGCTGAATACACCCAGGAGTTTCGCAAGCTGGTGCGCCACATGAGAGGGTGGTCAGAAGTTGCCCTGCTGGAATGCTATAAGGATGGCTTCAATGAGGATGTCTACAAGGATTGCTACTCCCGAGGGGCCCCTCAGGATCAGCAAAGTTGGTATGTGTTGGCTATTGACATGGAGATCGATTTGGCCAGAGATTGCTACCATGGTGGTTGAATCTGGAACAAGCCACCCTTCTCACCCCAAAAGGGGGCCTCAAAGGCCACCGGGGGACCCGCAGGCTCCAAGCCGAAGTCTACCATCTGCTTCAGATGTGGAAAGGAGGGGCACCAAGTGGCTAATTGTTTCTCTAAGCCTGGAACCAAGGCAACCACTGTTGGAGGGAGGAGAGCCAACAAACAGCCCGCAAAGCCCCATGAGACTGCCCTAAAAGGGGTAGAAGTCATTGAGTTAACTCCCCCAACCAGGGAGAGTTGGGAATGTCAGGGCATTTATTAATCCCATGTTTGGCTCTGGGACTAATTACCCTGGTTTAGAGAAGATGGATCGTGGCTTAGTCCAAGTTTGCAATATTCTGAAAAGAAACGCGAGGAAAGGTTTCTAATAAAACTCATTTATTTGCTATAAAGAAAATAAAACACCTCACTAACTGAGAAAAGTTAATTGTTACATTTTTGAAAGTAATTTGGGCCAGCTGCCTTTCAGCAACCGGCACCCGTGGCAAGAGAACAAAGGAAAAAGTGTGAAGCAAGTGAAGGAATGTGGGTGGATAGACATGCGTAGTAGCTTTTGATAACAATTCTTGGCAAGGCACGGAAAGTCAGATAGTCCAGAAATAATGAGCTCAGCTGGTAAATAAAATAACGCAGTGACATTCCCCTTCTTTGCCAGTTGAGCGAATATCAGTTCATCATCAAATAAGGCACATCTTCTTTCGCAGATACTCGTGTTGAGCTGCTGGAAGTGGTTTGTTGAGCATATCAGCAATTTGATCATGTGTAGATACATATTGCATTTTGACAAAACCTTTTTTCACTAAATGTTTTATGTTTTGATAACGGATGTCAATGTGTCTGGACCTAGAACCTGTAAAATGAGATTCAGAAATATAAACCACCGATTCATTGTCTTCCATCACGGTGATCGGTCGGATTGGGTGTGTCCAGATATCTGTGACTAAAGCATCAAACCAAGTTAGGGAATTACATGCATCTGAAACACAAGCATATTCAGCTTCAGTAGATGAACAAGAAACAAAATTCTGTTTACGTACTTGCCAATAAACAGGACATCCATTTAAGAACATCATATAACCTGAAGTACTTTTACGTGATTTCTTATCACTTGCCCAATCAGAATCTGCATAACAA
Source organism: Pantherophis guttatus (assembly GCF_059756535.1). Taxonomy (NCBI): domain Eukaryota; kingdom Metazoa; phylum Chordata; class Lepidosauria; order Squamata; family Colubridae; genus Pantherophis; species Pantherophis guttatus. The sequence goes on from NC_142067.1 coordinate 68,484,577, forward strand.
CATAATTCTGCATAATCAGTATGTGTTGGTTCTAACAATAACTTCAAATGTTTAGTGTATTTTAGGTATCTCAATAATTTCTTAATACATGTCCAATGAAACTGTTTTGCCTTACCTACGTGTCGAGATAAAAGATTAACACTAAGTGCAATGTCGGGTCTGGTCCAACTACTAATGTATAACAGTGACCCAATGACTGAACGATAAAGTGTTTGATCCTCGAACTCAGGACTTGCTTCTTGTGTCAAGTTGTGAAAATCTGTTTGCATGGGTGTCTTTGTTGTGTTAGCATCTTTCATGTTGCAATGATGCAAAATTTGTTCAATTTTATCTTCTTGTGAAAGACTAAACCCCTTCTGTGTTTTTTTAATCTGAACACCTAAATAAGTGCTAATGTGACCTAATGATTTCAATGTGAAGTATCTCTGCAAAGCTTTGGCAAAAATTTCACTCATTTGCTTATTTGGACCAATATAAACAATATCATCAACATAAACAAGAACTATCTCATATGCATTGTTAGATCTTTTTGTGAACACGCACTCATCAGTTTCGGACTTAATAAAGCCCATTGAATTTAGTTTGTCAGTAAGACATAAATACCACATTAAACCAGATTGTTTCAGACCATAGAGACTTTTGTTTAGGAACCAGGTATCCCCTTCTTGCTGTCGGAATCCTGGAGGACTTTTCACATAGATTTCTTCATCTAGGTCTGCATGTAGATAAGCCGTGTCAACATCAAATTGGAAAACTTCTAAACCAAGGATAGTTGCAGTTGCTAAAGCAATTTTTACACTCTCAGTTCTGACTGTCGGTGAGTAAGTATTTGTGTAGTCCTCAGGATAACGTTGAGCGAAACACTGAGCTACGAGTCTGGCCTTGTACAGTGACTCACCATTTGGTTTCTTTTTGATTCTGTAGACCTATCGAGTGCCAATGACCTTTTTGTTTGCTGGAGGTTTTGCAGGTGTAAATACTTTAAGTTTCTTTAGACTGTCCATTTCAACCTGCATTGCTTCATACCATTTGTCTTGCTCCGAATCAGGGAGCTGCTTGATTTGTGTGAAATTATCAGGTGGAAGTGTAACATTGCAAATCAAAGGCAAGGGTGCTTTTGTCAGTTGCCAAGAATATCGTTGTGGAGGGATTCCTTTTGTGGCCCTCTTGGAACGTCTTGGAACAACTGTCCAATCTTCTTCTGCTTCGTCCTTGTCCTCACTTTCGTCGCTAGCGTCAGCATCCGCGGCTTGCGAAGACGGAACATCGGGTTGAGAAGAACTGGTGGAATCTTGATCATCAATCTGCGTGGTATCAGCAGTATCATCTCTGGGAAAATAAACTCCAGGATCATTGGAATGAATCCTGGACCAGTCAATATCTTCTTCAAAATTAGCTGATTGGGAAATCACAATTGCATGTTTAGAGTCAATAAATTTGCTCCACTTTGAATTATCATCAATACCCATAAATCTCAGTCTCTTTGCTGCTGGACTTCTTTTTCTTCTTTGAGCTAAGGGAATGTTCACCATAGCATATGAACCAAAAATATGGATGTTTTTAAGATCGGGCTTGTAGCCATACAACATAAAGAAAGGAGTCTGATTTGTTACACTGCTCCAAGTACGGTTGACAATGTAATTTGCATACTTGATAGCTTCACCCCAGTATATCTTATCAAGGTTGGCGTCTTCTAGGAGACAACGCATCATGGTTTGCAGTACCCCTTGTCTTCGTTCTGCGACTCCATTGCGAGCCAGTGTGTAAGGGGCCGAAGTCTGATGAATAATTCCATTCTTACGCATCCAGTCTTGGAAACGCTGAGACATGAATTTGGCACCACGATCACTCTGGATTCTGGCGATGCGAACTTGGTGTTGGGTAGAAACAAGGGTTGCAAAGTCTTTAAAGATCTGAAAGGTCTCTGATTTTTCTTTCATAGGATATACATATCCATATCTAGAGTAATTATCAACAATTGTTAGAAAATATTTTCTACCGCCAAATGATGGCAGGAATGGACCAACTATGTCAATGTGAACCAAATCAAAAATGCGTGTTGACAGGCGTGTAGCGCGTTTGGGAATGGCTGCTGCTTTGGATTTGGCCTTCTTGCATACAGCACAATCCAAAAACACCTTACACCCCTTTAGATCCAAACCTTTTGCGAACTCCGGCATCTTCCTAAGAACACGGAAACTGGCATGCCCCAATCTTCTATTCCACTTATGGATACACCTGGAATGCAAAGGTTTACTAGTTAGTGAATTCTCAACATTAACATTTTTATGCGGAACCTCAGGCTTGCTCTGAGCAACCTGTTTACCAACTCTTTTTGTTGGCTTTAGGAGCCTTTGGAATAGCAACAGGATCTCTCTCTGGAGCATCTCTATCTGGGCCTGTGCCTTCCCTTTTTGGAGTTTGCATACTTGCCTGTGTTTGTGTTTTAGGCTTTGGCTTTAAGTAATAAACACCACCAATTAATATGGTTTCAGCAACAATATCGCCATCTTTAACTGTGTAACTTGCTTTTTCAAGGTGGTGAACCTGGAACTTTAACATTCTAGACAAGTGACACTGACTAAGCAAATTACTGGTTGCTGTTGGTATGTAATAAACATCAGGAATGAATGCATCGAGCTCTTCAACATAAACAGTTCCTTTTCCTTTGACCTGACAAGGATGATTTGAAAAAGAATAAAGTTCACGTAGTTCTGGTTCAGGCTCGTGCATCTCTGTGAAAAGTTCCTTTCTGTAGGTAATGTGCAATGCTGCACCACTGTCTAAAGTCCACAGGAGTCATCTGTCGTACTCTGGATGAGGTTGTGGATCATTGGTTAAAGCCAGTGTGGTGAGTGGAGTTTGTGGATCACGCCGGGGACCACAATGACCTTGTCTTCCGCCTCTGCCTCTGCCTCTGGAGTCTGTTCCTCTGGGCTGGTACGTGACAGGAGCTGGAACTCGTTGGGGACAATCCCGGGTGGCATGTCCCACACGATTGCAGGTGTAGCATCTTGGCATCCTTGGAGCATAGGTCCTTCCTCGGAAGGGGCGCTTAGCTGGAGCTTTTGATGCGGGTGGTCCTCTCAAGTGTGGCGTGGCCAACATGAATGCCTCTTCTTCAATTAAAAGTCTACAGACATTGTCCACTGTGCGTTGAGCAATTGGGACTTGGTTAATTTTTGTAACAGCATCTTTCCATTCATAATTCAAAGAGTTAATAATGATGCTGATCATTTGAATATCTTCAATGTTATGGCCTCTTTCTCTCAATTCTGTTCTCAGACCTTTCAGTTTGGTCAAATGTCCTCCAATTTGTTCACCAGGTTTCAATCTCGAACCGTGGAGTTCAGACATGAGTAGACATGAAGATTCAATTGAGATAGGCCTGTAGCAATTTTCCAATTGAGCCCAAATTTGTTGGGCTGTTGTATTTGGTGGAAAAGTGACCTGCAGTTCAGTATCCATGGACATCAATAATGTTGTGCGAGCCCTTATCTCTAAATCTCTTATTGCATAAGTCCAAGGTGGAGCAGGTGGGTTAAATACCATACAGTGCGTGCCTTCTCTAAGAAGCAATAGTGTAATCTCACTGACCCAGGCTTTGTAATTGTGTCCTGACATTTTTAGTTTTGACTCACCAGTTAGTGGAGAGACAGAAAATGCCTGGTAAGGAGCCTGCACTTGGTACACTGGCTGTGCTGGCAGAAATGCCTGTGGTATTTGCTGTGCCTGTTGTGGACCTAAAAATGGTCTTGGTTGTGCCATTGGAGGTGGGCCAGGAGGTGGCCCTATTTGCACTTGTGGCTGGGGCACATATGCAGGCATTTGTAGCTGCTGTGGCTGATGCACTGGAATCTGCTGTAATCCAGTTGCCATTTGTGTTTGATCTGCAATATTGGCATGACCTGCTGGAGATGCAGTCATTTGCCTTTGCTGTGTTCCATCTAAAAGGACACCAACACCGCCAGGGGGTGTTTGAGTTTGGGCCTGTGGAAACACTTGTGGCATTTCAGCTTCCTGTAGTAAATTACTTTTGCCAGCAGATGGTGCTGCACCTTTGGGCAGCTTTGCATACGTGGCATTGTATGGTTTAGAGTAGGAGTGGTTATGTAAGACATGTGTAACTTGATCAGGGAGACTTTCATGTGACGTATGCAGTGCCCTCTGTCTTAATTGGCCTGACACAAAATCCACCAGGGGGAGTGTCCTTGGCTCCGGAGAAGAAGGCAATATGGCGCTTTTTGAAAAATTTAAGTTATCTCCCTTATCTTGCTCAAGCATAGATATAGCCATTTTTGCCTGGGATAGCTGCTGTTCATAGAGTTTTATACGGTCACGAAAGGCTTTCATAGCCAGCTCATCCAGGGTGAGCTTAGAGCTTCGAGGAGAATAATGAATTGTTTCTCTCTCTGCGTGGGAGGAATTTTGCTCGGCAGTGTGCTTTAGCCTTGCATCGAGCATTACAAATTCAGAAGGTTCTGGGAAGACTTTTTCAGAGCTTGGAAGATCAGAAGAAAATGTTACTGACCTCAGTTGTAAATCATCATCTTCAAAAACAGCTTCTGTCTTATCTCCCTCCATTTCTGTTCCCACGGCTTCTTCTCGTTCCAGGCGTGTGGCTGAAGTAAGGGGCTGGAAATCTGGAAACCTCCTTTCTGCCACCTTCTCAGCAAAATACATTTTGTATTTGTTTTACTTCTGTTTTGGCATCTCAGCAATATAATTAGCGTACCTCAGTAGCTAAAAACTAATTGCCTATGCGCTCTTATCAGAAAGTAACAAAACAAGGAAAAAAGCCATAAATCAAACCGTCCTCGTGCTACCAGATGTCAGGGCATTTATTAATCCCATGTTTGGCTCTGGGACTAATTACCCTGGTTTAGAGAAGATGGATCGTGGCTTAGTCCAAGTTTGCAATATTCTGAAAAGAAACGCGAGGAAAGGTTTCTAATAAAACTCATTTATTTGCTATAAAGAAAATAAAACACCTCACTAACTGAGAAAAGTTAATTGTTACATTTTTGAAAGTAATTTGGGCCAGCTGCCTTTCAGCAACCGGCACCCGTGGCAAGAGAACAAAGGAAAAAGTGTGAAGCAAGTGAAGGAATGTGGGTGGATAGACATGCGTAGTAGCTTTTGATAACAATTCTTGGCAAGGTATGGAAAGTCAGATAGTCCAGAAATAATGAGCTCAGCTGGTAAATAAAATAACGCAGTGACAGGGAACTCCAACCACCACTGATGACAGCGAAACTGAAACTGATTCCGATGACTACCTCATGATAAGTCAGAATGGGGGACCCATGACCATCCCAGTGGAACTAAAGGTACCATCTACCAGGGCCCAAGAGAAGATGTTAACCCTTCTAGATTCAGGGTGCACAAGGTGTGACATCAGCTCTGAGGTCGTGGAAAAGATGGGTCTAAGACTAAGAACGATGAAAAGGCCCATTGCATTCTGTCAGTTAGACTGGTCAGTAGCTGGGGGCAGCCCATTTTGTAACCAAATCAGTTGAGATGTGGATGGGGGATTACCAAGAAACTCTGAGCTTTATTGTGGCCCCTGGCATGGAACAACCCCTCCTACTTGGGCTGCACTGGCTCCAAAAATGGAATCCATGCATAAATTGGAGGACCGGCATGTTTCACATCTGCTCTAGCCAGCAAGGTGGGGGAACCCCTATTGCATGGCCAAAGTGGTGAGTGAATAGGTGGCGGCTGCAACAGAACACCTTGTGGGGGAGGAAAAGATCCCAAAAGAGTACTGGGACCTCCGGGAGGTGTTTAGTGAGAAGGCATCAGATGTGCTGCCCCCCCCATCAGCCTACAGATTGTAGTATAGAAATCCTCCCTGGGGTGAAATTCCCTAAACCAAAAATCTACCCCATGACCCCCTGGGAGCTGGGGGAGCTACGAGACTTTATCAATAAAAACCTAAAACTCAGCTTCATCCAACCAGCTAGACCGCGAGTAGCTGCCCCAGTGCTATTCTAGGAGAAGAAGGATGGATCTCTTTGCCTTTGTGTTGACTATAAGAACCTCAACACCATTTGTATGGAAAATGTCTACCCACTGCCCTTCATGAAAGACATGCTAGCCCACCTGGCCAAAGGAAAGATTTTTTACTAAACTGGACTTACGGGAGGCTTATTACAGAGTTCAGATTAAGGAAGGTGACAAATGGAAAACTGCTTTCAATTGCCCGCTGGGTTGTTTCCAGTTTAGGGTGCTCCCTTTAGGATTACAAGGACCCCAGCAGTATTCATGGAACTGATCAATGAGGTACTGCATGAGCACCTCTACAAGGGGGTCCTGGTCTACCTGAAAGACATTCTTATTTACACAGAGACCATGGACGACCACATAAAACTGGTGAGAGCCGTCCTGAAAAAACTTAGAGCTGATGAGCTGTATGCTAAGTTATCAAAATGTGAATTCCACCAGATTAAAATTGACTATTTGGAGTACTGCATCTCGCATGAGGGGATAGAAATGGACCCAGAGAAAGTCCGGGCAGTCCTGGAATAGGTGCCTCCACATACCCACAAGCAACTACAAAGCTTCCTGGCCTTTGCTAACTTCTATCGACAGTTCATCCCCTCATTCGCGAAGATTGCCTTACCAATTACTAACCTCCTGAAAACAAAGGGAGAGTCGAAGTCAAAACCTTCCCAGCCTCTCGAGTGGACTGTAGAATGCCAGGCAGCCTTTGAAAAACTGAAATGACTGTTTGCCGCTGAACCAGTCCTTAAACACCCTGACATGGAGGACCCATTTGTCGTCTAGGCCGACATCAGCGATGTGGCCATCGGGGCAGTGTTACTTCAAGCCAATGCCAATGGAAATTTACCTGTGCCTATACCTCTCGGAAACTATCTGAAACCGAGAGGAGATGGGTATCTGGGAGAAGGAGGCTTTTGCTGTTTGCTGTTTGCTGCTAACATGGAAGCACTTCCTTGAAGGGGTAAAGCACCCTTTTGAGGTATGGACGGATCACAAAAACTTAGAGGCCGTAAAAATGCCCCGGAAGTTGTCACCTAAGCCAGTCTGCTGGGCCCAACACTTTAACTACTTTAATTTCTCTCTGCCCTACCTTCCTGAGGGAAAGAACTTTATGGCAGATGCTCTTTCGGGACTACCTCAATACAATAGTGCTTGGGCGGAAGTGATTTGCCCAGTTGTCCCCTCGAAACAGCTGGCGGCTCCAGTAGTTACCAGAACCCAGATGAAAGGGGACCTAACCTTGTCTGGCAACTTGAGTGAGCAGTTAAAAGAAGCATTGAAAACTGATGAGTGGTTTTTAGCCCACTCCAATGAGGGTCTCGCCTGGGTGGGAGCAAAGATGTATGTCCCCACCAGCCTGAGGTGAGCAGTGTTACAACACAACCATGATGCTAAAATCACTGGGCATTTTGGATTCATAAAGACATTACATTTAGTTAAAAGACAATTCTGGTGGCCGGCTCTAAAGAAAGACATAGAAGCCTACGTGGCGAGCTGCCCTGTATGTGTGTCAGCGAAAAAACCTCCTGGGAAACCCCCTGGGTTACTTCAGAGTGTAGCTAGACCAGAAGCCTCATGGAAGGAGATATCCATGGATTTTATTGTTGAATTGCCTGAAAGTGGGGGTAATACGGTCATTTGGGTGGTTACTGACTTGTTTTCCAAGCAAGTGCATTTTAAACCATGTCCCAAGATCCCTTTGGCTAAAACTCTGGCTAAACTGTTTGTCCAGCATGTGTATAGATCACATGGGGTTCCAGAATGAATAATCTCAGACAGAGGGGTTCAGTTCACCTCCCACTTCTGGAAGGAATTCCTAGGGTTGTTAGGCTCTGCCCAGAGGTTAAGTTCTGCTCACCATCCTCAGACCAATGGGACTTGTGAAAGAACTAACTCAATATTGGAACCTTAGATGTTATATAAATTATCAGCAAGATAACTGGGTGGACCTGTTGCCGTTTGCAGAGGTCGCCTATAATAACTCTATACACAGCAGTACTGGTTTTACCGAATTCAAGGTGGCCTTGGTTCAAGACTTTGTACCCATCCCAGGAAAAACCACAAATATCTTCATTGGCTGACTGAATTGACCAGCTACGTGGTACCTGTGACACGTGAGGCCCTGGACAAGGCTCACCGAGCCCATAAGAAACAAGCTGATAAGAAAAGAATCCAGGGTATGGATTACAAAGTAGGAGATAGAGGTTTCCTTTCCACCAAATACCTGCAAATTACCCAAAAGTCAAAAAAACTTGGGCCTAAATATGTGGGTCCTTTCTGTATTGTACGCATGGTAAATCCAGTTACAGTGCAGTTAGAATTACCTAAAACCTTGCAGAGGATTCACCCTGTGTTTCATGTTAGTTTATTGAAACCCGAGCATACTACCACCCCCCACCCCCACCCCGCGTCCGGACCAAGAACCTGTCACCATACTCATTGAAGGAGAACAACATTTTGAGATTAAAGAGATATTGGACTCTAGGAAGCATCGAGGGAAGGTGCAGTACTTGGTGGCCTGGAAACATTTCCCATCATCTCAATCTAAATGAGCGAGATGTTAGAGCTCCGAGGCAGTTGAAATTGTTTTATTCCAAATATCCTGATAAACCTTAATTATGGGACTGTACATATGTTATGTTTATGTGATTGTCTATATTCCCTTTGTTCTATTCTCTTTCTAGGACTAACATCTCTTCTGCAGGAGGGCCGAATGTCAGCCTCTGCCTCTATATTGTTTGCTTTGGCTGCCATTGTAACGGAGGGAGGGGGAGCTGTTTGGGTATTTGGGAGGGTGGAAGTGAGCTGGTGGAGATGTCTCATAACAGGGAGTGAATTGGAGGAAATTTTCCTCAGCACTTTCTCTGCAGCTGGAAGGCATGCTGATAACCAGTCAAGGTCAACCGTCCTGGCACACCAGAAGGATGGAGCCATCTGAAGCTGCACCCCGCATGACAACTTGGGGGGTTGTGGATTGGATAATCCTGACTGGACCCTGGGGGGGAGGGTTTCTATATGTGATTTTTGTGCCTATTGCCTCAGACCTTGCTTTTCTTTAGTTGCATTCAGTTCATACTCAGTAAAAGTACCTTTCTCTTTGAAAATGAAGTCAGGGTTTTTCTTTCTTGAGTTGTGAAAGGAGGCATACCTGACATGTTGTTTTCTTCATCTTGTCTCTTCAGATCACACAACCCAATTTGTAATCCAAATAATCCAATTCTTAGGTTCCAGCTGTTCCTTTATTTAAATCCCAAATTCAAATTCCAGATCTGCTTCCAAATCAATCATTCTTCAGTTTCTTGATATCCTAATCCACATAGGCCTAATCCATATAAAAAGAAAAAGTAGAAAGACTATGAAAAACCATCCAAAAAGCCAAAAAAGAAAAAAGAAAAAAAGAAAAAAGGAGAAAAGGAGAAGCCAAGTCAGAATAAAAATAAAAAATCCACCAATAAAAAAATTTCAAACCAAGATATTCGCTCAAAATGTCCAACCAAACAATAAAAAAATAGAAAAAGTGTAAGATATAGTTTCGCAAAAAAAAAAAAATGGAAAAGAAAATGGAAAAAGCAAAAATCCTTCCAATCACGAAAAAAATTAAATCCAAGAAGCAAAGACCTCTACAAAAAAAAAAAGAGGTACACAACAAAAGAATAGGGAAAAAAGGGCAAGTCGGAGAAGACAAAATAATATTCCAAATGTTCCAAATAACACTATTGCAAAGTCTTCCAAAGTTTAAAGCCAGCAGGTAAGGGGGGCGGAAGGGGGGAGGAGAAAAGAGAAAATAGACAGCCCAGCTTTTCCCTCTTCTATTACAAAATCACAAGACCACTTCTTATCAAAAACTTCTTGCCAGTTTCCAAAACATTTTCCAAGGTCATTCCACTCTCATCTTCTCCTTTATTCAATACATCTATTTAATTTTTTCGGTCCCACTAGATGGCACTGCCATCCACTTAAAATAGTCTTAAAAATCTTTAAAATATCCATTTACTTTCCTTCTTTCCGTTTTGGACTCCCAGTCACAAAACTCAATTTTTTAAAGTACAGTTCATTTACCTCTTTGTCCAATCCGCTTTCAATTCATTTAATTTAGTTTTTCAGCTTTCATTAATCAGTCTGTATTAATGGCTTCCACTCCTTCACTGCTATTCCGGAAGTGGGAGGTAACCTCCCCTCTCCTCTTTGCCAATTCTCTCAAGTAAAATAGTTTTAAAAGTTCAGGAGTTAAATATAAAGGAATCTTGTTTCCAAGACAACAGTTTCTCACCCAGATGATCACCTTGTTCTTTTTTCCTTCTCTTCTTGTGTGTGGCCGCCCAGCTTTTGACAGCTCCTAATGGCTGTCTTCCCTTGCCGCTGGGTCGGAGGCTAATGCCGGCACTTCAGGGAACTTGCAACTTCCCTGTTCGTATCAGCCTGTGCCTCCGTTCTTCACTGTCCCTACAGGACAGCTATGATCTCTGGGGTTCCCCTGAAGCAGCTGAGATATCGGCGTTTTCCCAGAGCCCCAGAATTTGCCGTACCTCCGCAGTGTGGTATTCCTTTGGCAAAACTCACATTGAGAAACAACAGTCTTGCAAAGGCTACACAAGTTTGGATTACAATAGCAGGATGTGAGCCACTTCTGGAGTGGGTGAGAACCACTGTGAGACATGCGGTGAGCCCTTTGGACCAGTTTCCACATCACTTGTTGAGGGAGCTGGACCCTGTTCTGAATGACCCACCACCCATCACACCACTTGCCATCAGGGTGTAGCTGGTCCCTATTGTCATATAGGGCAGGAAGGTGGTGTGTAGGATCACAGGGAAGCAGAGCTGAGAGGTTCCTGGGATTGACAGCAGGGTCTGACTCAGCAGCTTGGTGGGCCCACTAATCGGCAGCCTGGTTCCCATGGGAGATTTTGCTGTGGTCTGTCTGGTGTCCTCAACAATGAGTGATAGCTAGCTGAGATGGTTGTCTGACAGCTGTGACAAGTTTTTCAAGCAAGAGCTTCATCTTTAGGCTTTTCCCATCTGCCCCTGTACAGCCACGAGCCTTCCACAGAGCAGCATGGGTGTGTGCTGCCAAAAATGCATAACGACTGTCAGTATAAATGTTAGTCCATAGACCAGCTGACAGGTGGCATGCTTCAATTAGAGCTAGAAGCTCAGCTGCTTGAGCAGACCAGTGAGAGGGGAGTTGTTGTAGGAGGAAGGGTCCATCCTTGGAAACTACGGCCAGTCCTGTATATCTCTTTTACAAAAGAGGAGCCATCGGTCCATAGCTGAGACTCGAGATTGTCAGTCCTAAGGTCCGCTCGAATGTCCACCACAGATTCCAAGACAGTTAAACAGTCCCCCTGAGGATGCTTTGGACCATCCTCAGAGGGGCAAGGCAAAAGGGTAGCTGGGTTCAGCCTTTCAGATCTATGAAGCTGAGCAGAGTTTGATTCTAAAATCTGGCTTGCATACTTAGAAATCCGGCATGAAGTGGCCCATGCTGGGAGTTTCTGGTCAAGGAGAGTTTGGACTGAATGAGGCGTATAAACGTTAAGGGGTATCCCCAAAGTTATTTTGTGTGTCTCCTGGATGAGGATGGCTGTGGCTGCAACAGATCGGAGACAGGCTGGCCAACCTCTGGCCACTGGATCCAGAATTTTTGAAAGGTAAACCATAGGAACTCTTTCAGGTCCAGTTTTTACAATAAAATGCGCAGGGCACAATCCTTCATTTCAGAAACAAAAAGTTCAAAACCTTTCATCTAGTTGGGTAAAGCCAAAGCAGAAGCACGGCCCAATGCATCTTTCAAGTCCTGACATGCTTTCTGATGTTCCCCTGTCCACTCCCAGGCCATGTTTTTTTGAGTTAGTTGATAGAGGGGTTTAGCAATGACGGAATACATTGGAATCCACAATTGTGCATAGCCAGTGATAGCTAAAAATGTCTGTAGCTGTTTAATGTTAGTTGGAGTAGGTAAGGCTGAGCTCGTCTGTAGGTGGCTTTCATGCAATAGCCAACAGCCTTTGCGCAGAACAAAACTCAGATACTGCACTTCCTGAGTGGCCCATTGGAATTTCTTCCTAGATACTGTGTAGCCCTTTTTAGCCAAGAGATTGAGGAGGGTGATGGAAGCATTTTCAGCGCCTTTTTGGTCTTTTCCAGCTACCAATAAATCATCCACATACTGTAAAAGGGAAGTTTGTTGGGTGTCAAAGACTTTAAGATCCTGGGCAAGGACTGCAGCAAAAGCTGTTGGACTGTTACAGTAGCCCTGTGGCAGGCGAGTCTAAGTCAGCTGGCACTTGAAACCATCAGAAGGATCTTCCCACTCAAAAACAAAGTATGACTGACACACCTTAGCCAGAGAGATACAGAAGAAGATGTCCTTTAAATCTATGACCGTATACCAATTCTGATCACTTGAAAGCGTAGTTAGCAAGGTATAAGGGTTGGCCACCACAGAGTGTAGTGGGCGGATCTGTGGTTTGATCTCCCTTAAATTGTGAGTAAATCTCCAAGTCCCATCAGGCTTAGGGACAGGGAATATTGGTGTTGACCAATATGATTGTGTATGAATGAGGAGCCCAGTTTTCAGAAAAAGTTCAACCTGGGTCTTAATGCCAAGTAGTGCTTCCCATTTAATAGGGTATTGGCAGATTGCTATACGTTGGGCATCTAGGAGGAGCTGAGCCATATGGGGTGTAGCAAATTATGCAAACCCAGGGATTCCTTGATATCAAATCTGAGGGTTTATTCTATTTTAATCAGGTCCACTAGGGATTGTTTCTTTCACTAGGAAGCAAAGATAAACTCTTTCCAGGGGAATTTCAAGGGAGACTTCTTGCTGGGAGCATTGGATAACTGCCCCCAGCTTTCCTAGAATATCCCTCCCCAAAAGGTTGATAGGACATTGTGGCAATATTAGAAAGGAATGCTGGAGTGTCAGTCCCTTGGTTGGTTCAAACACCATTGGGTGACTGATCAGGGCATTCTCTTCTATCCTGGTTGCTCCAACAATGGGGGTGGTTTTGAAAGAGAGGCAAGGGATTGATTTATTGTTCAGGATGCTAAAGGTAGCCCCTGTATCAATCAAGAAGGAATAAGATTTGTTCCCCACTTTTAGCTCCATCAGAGGGTCTGGGGAAGCAATTGGTCCTCCAGACCCCCTTCAGTAGGTTTCTGGATAAAACTCAGAAACCTGAGCTGACATGAGAGGTAATGGGACTTGTGGGGGTCCTGGCCTGAAACCTCCTCACCCCCTAGGTTGCCCTCATCCCCTACAGGGCTGTTGTTGTTCAAGGAAGCATTCTCTCCTCCAATAACCAAATTGATGACACGGGACACACTGATCTGTGGATGGAGTCACTCCTGGGATTAGCTGAAATCCCTCACCCTTTACTTTGGTGATTCAGAGCTGCTGCTAAAAGGGCAGCTTGCTTTCGCATCTTATCTTCTTTCTTCTCTTCCTCTTCCTCCCTTTGGGCATAAACAGTGAAGGCTGTCTGAACAAGGGTCTCTAAGTCCTTAGCAGTCAGGGTCTCTAGTTTTTGCAATTTCTTTCTTATGTTGGAAGTGCTTTGGCCCACGAAAGTCATTTTCAGCAAAACATTGTTAGCTGGGCTATCAGGGTCGAGGTCAGTAAACCTCCAGAATCCATCTTTCAAACGGTTCAAAAAATCAGTGGGGGATTCATTGGGATTTTGAAGGATCTGATAAACACGGTGAAAGTTCACTGTTTTTGGAACGCCAAGCCTCAGTCCTTGAAGGATAGAATCCCTGGCTCTCTGGAGTATGAGGGTGCCCTGATCCGTGTTGGGGTCGACCTCATAGCTTGGGCTAAAAAGAACTAGGGGTTCAGGCCATAAGGCTTGGGCATTGTGATTAGTTTGAATGCCGTGTTCTCTAGCAGCTTTATAGTATACCATGGTGGCTTTAAGGACTTGTTGTTTTTCCTCGGTAGACAGGAGTGCCGACAGGAGAGTAAAGATGTCAGGCACATTAGGTCAATAAGTGGCCATCACACATTGAACAAGTTTCACATGGCTTTGAGGGGGACTCCCTGTAGGAGGGAAGCCCTGCTTTCCAATTGAAAAGATCATTGGTAGTAATGGGTATATGAACAACACCAGTTCATCTTTCATAGGAACTTGTTGAAGAGGAACTAGGACTGAGGGACCCGGTTGAGGGTTTCCATGCACAGGTATGTAAGTCTGCCTAGTCCTGGTGTGAGGAGGACTTAAAGCTGTCAGATCTGGATACAGAGCTTGAGCTGCCTGGGATGTTGATGTCAGCTTCCAAGCTGTCATAAGGAAGAGAGGAGAGGCTTGAACTTTCACCTACTTTTTCTCCTGAAGAACTGTCTCCACAGAGATGGGATGGGAGGGGGGCATTCCTGTGAAATGACAGAGATGGGATGAGTAGAGTGGCTTGGAAGATGGCCAATGAGACGCAGAGAATTGGGAACCGGAAAGAGAGGTTTTGGGGGGGGCCAAAGTTCAGTGCTAACTACGCATTGAGTCATGGTCAGTTCGTTATGCTCAATAAAGAGAAAAATTTCCTCAAAGATCGGGCGTTTGGAAATTCATTTATTTGGAGATAACAACGAAGCTTGACAGTTGAATTTTGTGGATTAGGCTGGGACAACTGTGATGTTGCTGGGAACACTTGAGCCTGTGGATCAAGCTGAGGGGCTGTTGGACACACCTGATCCTGCAAGGCAGACTATGCTGCTGCCGGAGGCACCTGAGCCATTAAAGCAGTGGTTCTCAACCTTCCTAATGCCGCAACCCTTTAATACAGTTCCTCATGTTGTGGTGACCCCCAACCAGGGGTGGGTTCTAATTTTTTTTACTACCGGTTCTGTGGGTGTGGCTTATTTTGTGGGCATGGCTAGCTGGTCATGTGACCGGGTGGCCATGGCTATGTGTATAGGGACTATTCGGAGGGCTGAAAAAAGTCATTTCTGACAGGTCCTCGGACTTTTGACTGGTCCTCACACTTATGACCATCCTCACATTTATGCCTGTGCAGCATTCTTAACAACCATGTCACTCATTTCACAACTGCTTCTCTTCAACATGGTGATAAGATAGGGCAAAAAACTTAAAATGTGAGGACAGTCGTAAGTTCGAGGACTGGTCAAAAGTGCGAGGACCAGTCAAAAATAACTTTTTCAGCCCTCTAAGTAGTCCATATGCATAAAAGGATACAGCAATAGAGAGGGATGAAGGAAGGGAAGGGAAATTAGAGTAGGAGTGAGGGTAAGAGAGGGAGGAAGAGGAGGAGAAGGAGAAAGGAAGAGGAAGTAGGGAGAAGAAGAAGAGGGGGGAAGAGAAAGTAAGAAGGAAAGAAAAGACAGAGGTGGTAGGTTTGAGGAGAAAGATTGCTGTACAATAAAAAAAGATGAAAGGGAAGAAAGCCAACCCCAAACAAATACACAGATATTAAGATAAAGAATGAATTGTTAAACTTTAAAGAATAAAAGAGAACAAATAGGAATAAATAGCAATAATTAGAAACACACATATAAACATACAAACATACAATGTATTTTCTTTGAACAGAGTATTTGGCCGGTTCACAAATTTAAACAGTTGTAGGAGGTTAGCACCCACCCCTTTCCTAGAAGAATGAAATATTTTGGGAAATATTAAAAAGGCAGAATATTATATTTCCCTGGATGAGAAATGGAGAAGCATATTTTACAGACAAAGCAGCTCCCACCTTCCTGCCCCCCACCCTTTGTTAATGGGCCAGAGGCAGAAAGTCAATCCTTTGTCAAAGGACATTTGCAACACAATAGCAACAGAAACTAACACAATGGGCTCCATCTAGCAACCGAAACTCATCACACGTGACCTGGGAAGCATGTGACCTGGGAAGCACATGTGACCATCAACCAGCAGGGCTAGCTAAGACCCCCACCCCCTGGGAGTCTGACAACCAATCAGGATACTCTTTCGGGGCCCCAAGAAATGCAAAGCCAGAGAGAGCATAAAAACCCAAGGATTTACTGTATCTGCCCCTTTTCTGTTCAGGAACTCAAGCCATGTGATCCTGTCCACCATTAAACCATCTTTCCAAGCAGTCTCCATGTTTCCAGTGTCTTTTTCCCCACTTGGAGCAGAACCCAGAAGGATATTTCTTCCAACACAGTGTTTAGTCATTTCAATTAAATTTACAATTTCTATATTTCCTTTTTGCCATATTTATTCCTCATCTATTTTTTTAAAAAACCAATATTACCCTTCATCCTCATCTCTAATCTTAATCAAATTCAATTTTTCCCTTCTATTCTATATTATACCCCTTCGCATTGTCATCTATTTTTATATCCATCCTCACATTGGTTAATTATGTAATTATGTAATACAGTTGTTTAATACAAATTCAACATTTTAATATAAATCAATTAGTTATATAACTATCTTTTTTGTATATTAATCAATATGAACATGAATATTCCAATTATTTCCATGCAATCCAATTTCTTACAAATCAATTAATTATATTTACCAATAATAATAAACCAAATAATTTTCCCCATATATTCCTCCAAACCATAGCTTAACCATTTCTGCTTTCAACACAATATACAATTAATAGTATCTCAATTATTACAATTCCCTAGTTAAATAGAGCTTTTTTTCTTTTGTGTTTTAAAATTTTGAACCTCCTCTTTTGCCTTAAATTTCCCATTGTTTGCAGTTTTGCACCTACCTTTTTTGGTGAGGAAAAAGAAAAAGAAATCTCTCTGCCTCATTTGTCACATTGCAGCAAAGACCCTGCTTTACTTTCAATTTTGCTTTTTCAGCATAGCTAGGGGGAAAAAAAATCTGCTCCAGGAATTTACCTCTTTGTTAGCAACAGAACCCTCCGCAAAACAGCTGAGAGCAAATCAGCTGAGAGTCTGGAGGCTGATCAAATCAATTTATGGTAATTAACCTATGCTGAAGCTGAAAGGGGCTGTTTTTTCTATTTTTGCAGGCACTGGTCTATTCATTTGTTTTCTTTTAATACTGATCAGCTGTAGGGCAGCTCTTTGAAGCCCTGTGGCAAGAATTTAAAGTTTTTTTCCCTCTAGCCATCAGCTGGGACTCCGGAGGCAGCAATAGATTGGGAGTGGGCGGGGTAAGCAACGGGCGACCGGCGATCCAACAGAGGCAGAGGGTGAGGGTGAGTGAAGGCGTGGGGGGGCCGAGAGAAGGCTTTGGCGATCCCTGTGAAATGGCCGTTCGACCCCCAAAGGGGTCACGACCCCCAGGTTGAGAACCGCTGCATTAAAGGCACAGCGTTTACATCAGGGGAAGGGGGAGCAACATAATATGGTGGGGGAATCTCCTCTTCCTCTTCAGTCACTTTGGGGAGCTTTTTCCTTTTTTCTAAAGTGACAAGGGGGCAAATTTTAGAAGAGGGTGTTGGAGTTAGCTCACACACTTTCTGAATGTCTGGGCAGCAAAGGATATTGGAGAAGAAACTCATGTAGAGTTCCTCTTCAGTTCGTCCAATGGTGGCCAGAAAATCAGCAAATTTGTTGACAAAATTTAAATCAAGGCTGCCTTCTGGAGGCCATGTTCCTACGTTGGGGCCAATAAAGTAGGTTGGCCAGATGGATGTGCAGAGGATTTTCAGCTTCTCCTTTTTAAGAACAACCTTTTTCTCTGCAATAGGCTTTACTGTGTCCCAATGGACTAACATGCAGTCCAGAGGAGACTGACATGCAGTCCACTTTTCTTGCAAGGTTACTTATTCCGAACAGGCTATCAATATGGTTGCCCATTGGTTTGTTTCTTTCTGAGGGGATTTTTCTGACTTTTTGGAAGCTCGAGGCCTGATCAAAACCCTTATTTTTCCCTAAAGAGTTTCTTGGGCTCGTCAGCTCGGGCCCTTGACCAAAGACCCTTCTTTTTCCCTAAAACATTTATCAGGCTTTTTCTTCAGTTTGGAGTTGGAGTTAGTTAGAACCCTCCCCTGAGTCTCAAGTTTTTAAAGGGGATTTCTCAGTAAGGGGGAGGGGGGTTGGGGCTTTTCATAGGCTTGGAACCTGACAAAACTCTCCTTTTTTCCTAAAGGATTTCTCGGGCTCAGAGTTTGGTCAGAACCATCCCCCGCACTTCAGACTTTTATTCCACTAGTCACAGGCCTTTCAAAGTGATCGTCTCTGGCTGATCTCCTTTTGAATAATCAGAAATGCAGATTGGATCTCCACAATTCACTTTGAGGGCAAACCTCTAGTAGGATTTCCCTCGTCTCATTCATGCACACACAAGGCAACACTCCCCTCCCCACCCAAAAGAAAATTCTCTACTCACCTAGCAGAGTATGTTAAGGATGTCCAAGGATCGTGCCCAATAACTCCATCACACAGGTACTCCTTAAATCAGTAGTCTTTATTAACAAGGCATCTTATCATTGCAGGTACAATTCTGGAACTGAGCCAGGACCGCATGGCTGGACCTTAAGTATCCCCAGGGCATGGCTAAGGTAAGGAGGGGTCAATGGGTTAGGGTGGACCCTGTGGGTTGGCCTGTTCAGCCCCCCTGCCTCCAGCCCTGGATCTGAGGCAAGGCATTTATCCCTGACAAAAACCCCTCTAAATGCCTGGCCGAGGTACCCTTGGATTGTGTGTACCTGGGATGTTGTTTCTGGGAGGACACCCAATTTGGATGTTAGATATGTATGCTGTTTATTTTGCAATGGTTTCGTTAAAATGTCTGCTGTCTGCTCTTCTGTATCGCAGTGTATGACCTTTATGAATCCTATGCTTGAGAACTGTCTAACGTGTTTATGTTTTATATCGATATGTCTCGACCTCTGACCAACTGCTTCGGCCTTTGATATTTCCACTGCAGCTTTATTGTCCTCGTGTATGGTTATTGGGTAGTTGGGTTCCGCCCATATGTTTGTGAGCAGGTCATCGAACCAGACCAGGTTGTTGGCGGCTTTGGACAGGCATATGTATTCGGCCTCTGTTGTGGATGTGGCTACCAGGTTCTGTTTACCTGTGTACCAATGTACTGGGCTGTTGTTGAGGAAAAATATGTAGCCTGAGGTGCTCTTCCTACTTTTCACGTCCCCAGTCCAGTCAGCATCAGCGTAGCATGTGAGTGTGGGTCTAGTGGCGTTCTCGGGTTCTAGTGATAGGCAGGCGTTAGCGCTATGCTTTAGATATCTCAGCACCCTTTTGATGGCTTCCCAGTGGTATACAGTGGGGTTACCTACATGCCGAGATAGCAGGTTAACTGGTAGGGCAATGTCGGGCCTTGTCCAGTTCGCAATGTATAATAGGGAACCTATGGTGGATCTATATAGTGTATTGTCCTTGAATGCTTTAGCCTCATTGTACATGTCCTTTATGAAATCTGGCTGCATTGGTGTCTCACACGTTTTGGCATTTGCCATGTTGCATTTTTGCAATAGTTCCAATATTTTGTCTTTTTGTGAGAGTTGGAAGCCTTTGTCAGTCTTTGTAATTTGTACCCCCAGGTATTCATCCACTTTACCCAGTATCTTTAACGAGAAGTGTCTCCCCAGCTCGTTGGCAAAGTCATTACATTTGCTGGACTGGTCGCTGATGTACAGTATGTCGTCCACATATATTAAAACATTTGACAGAGTTGCCTACCTTCTTAATGAAGAAGCAGTTGTCAGCAGAGGTGGCTGAGAACCCCATGGATTTCAGAGTCTTGGACAAGCACTCGTACCAGCGTTTCCCTGATTGTTTGAGTCCATACAGGCTTCTGTTTAGGACCCAGGTTTCCCCCTTCCTGGTGCTTTGGCTGGGTGGCGCTCTTACATATATCTCCTTGTCGAGCTCAGCGTGCAGGTAAGCGAACTGATGTACTTCTAGGCCAAGTAGCGATGCAATCACCAGTGCACATTTCACACTTTCGGCCCTGACCGTGGGGGGAATATGTCTCTGTATAGTCATCGGGGTATTTTTGGGAGAACCCTTGTGCCACTAGTCTAGCTTTGTAGAGGACTTTATCTCCTTCTAATGTTTTAATTTTGTAGACCCACCTGGTGCCTATGGGTGTTTTATCCTCTGGGACCTCGGAGTGGGTGTATACATTTAGTTCCCTTAGGCTGCTCATTTCCCTCTCCATAGCTTGTTCCCACTTTGTCCTCTCTCCCTCTGGTAACTTCAGCACATCCTCGTATGTGTTGGGGGTTAGTTGGTTAGTGTGGAGGGATAAAACGTAGTCCTCTAACCTTTTTGGTGCTTTACCCCTGTTTGCCCTGACTGGCCTGGCAGGAGGTGTCTTGGTGTCGTGTAGGTACTTAGCTTCTTTCTCTGTGAGTGAGTCCACTTTAATGCAGGGGTGGTTCTCCTTCCATTCCTTAACTTGTACTCCCTACCTCTTGGGTTTGCCCTTCTCCTGTTCTGTGGCCCTTCCTGTGTTATGCCCTGTCCCCTTTTGGTTACCTTCTGGGCCGTCCTTGCTAAGGGACACCTCGTTGAGGTGTATCTTGGACCAGTTGGCGTTCTCGTGGAAGACAGCTGTTCGTGATATTACAAATCTGTCGTTGCTGTCTATGAATCTGTATCCCTTTGTCCATGGTTCGTATCCCATGAACCTCAACCTTCTGGATACTTTGTCTCCCTTATGACTCAATTGCCTGGGGATGTGCATGTCGGCTGTGACCCCAAATATGTGTAAGTGTGACACCTGTGGTTTCTTCTGGTACATCAACTCATATGGAGTTTTATTCAGTACACTGGACCACAGTCTGTTTAATGTATAGTTTGAATAGATGAGTGCCTCTGACCAGAAATGTTGCCCTAAACTGGCATCCTCTAGTGCGCACCTCATCATGGTCTGTAGGGTTCCATTTTTTCGTTCTATGATGCCATTTTGGAAGGCGGAGAATGGAGAAGATGTGTAATGGACTACCCCACGTGCTTTCAGCCATTGCGAGAAATCGCTTGACAAAAAATCAGACCCCCGGTCTGTTATTATTTGTCTGATCTTAGTGTTGTGTTGTGTTTCCACCCTTGCATAGAATTCTTTAAATTTCTGGAATACCTCACCTTTGTGCTTCAGGTGTATATGAAGCTGTAGCGGCTGAAATCGTCCACTATGGTCAGGAAGAACCTCTTTCTTTATTTAATGGAGGGCCTTAGTGGTCCCACTAGGTCCATGTGTATGAGTTGGAAAATTGAGTTGGTTGTACATACTGATTTTTTGGGTCTGGGTTTGGTTTTTAGCTTGGAGCTTTTGCAAACAGAACACTCTAGATAGTTCTCACAATTTTTTATTTTCACACCTTCGGAGCATTCCATCATTTTTTGTACCACAGGGAAACTGATGTGCCCTAACCTCCTATGTAACAGGTGTGCACAGTTGTCATGCATTAGCTTCCCTATCGCTGGTTTCCCTTCCCCAGGTGGCCCCTGTTCTCTTGTGTCACTAGTTGTGTGTGCGTGGCTAACCCCCTCTATTTCCTCATCGTTGTTCTCCTCATTTGTGTTGCGTGTGTTTTTGGATTTGGCCCTCAGGTGGTTGTTCACCTTTGGCTGTGTGTCTCTGTCTGGGTGGAAAAATGGTAAATCCCCACTGATCACTGTTTTTCCTATGCTCTTGCCCCCTCTAGTTACGTGTGCCTTCCCTTCTTTGAATGTCACCTCGATGTTGTTGTCCTTGCTCAGTTTCGGTGTGGCAAGGATGTTGTAGGGTATGTTTGGTACTAATAGCACTCCCTGTACTGTTCCTATCCCTAGCACATATGTGTTACCTTTCCCTGTCACTTGTACATTGTTTTGGTTAGCCACCTTTATTATAAAGTTCTCCTTAGTGAAAGACGTTAGTGAGTTCTGGTCGTATGTGGTGTGGTTGGTGGCTCCCGAGTCTAGTAGCCACGTGTCCTCTTTCCTGTCCTGATCGGTGTGTTGTTCTTGGTCACCCAGTCCATACAGTGACCCAGTTTGGCTCTCTCTGGAGCTGTCCCTGTAGTTTCTCCTGTCCCTAGGGCTGGGGGAGTCTCTACGTCTGTGTCTATCATCTGGTGAGTGTCTGTCACTGTATCTCGCCCTTTGTTCTGGCCTGTCCCTCCGATGTGACCTGTCCCTGTCCCTAACATTCCTAAGGCAGTCCCTTTTGTGGTGGTTCTTCGAACCACATATGTAGCACTCTGTGTTGCCTTGGCTTCTACCTTGTGGTTCGGCCCTTCTGCTGGGTCTCTGCTCTCTACGGCTTAGTGAGCGGTCTTTCCTAATGTTATCCTCAGCTATGAGTTTACTGGTTAGTAGTTCCAGTGTGAGTTTCCCTGAGCCAAGGTTATCTATCTGCGTGATAAATGTGTCCCAGCTGGGGTCCAGGGAGTTCACGATAATGCTGATCATGGTTCTCTCGCTTATTACCTCCCCCCTTTGAGTCAGCTGGGCCCTGGTGGCATTTAAAGACAGTAAATGTTCGCTCATTGGAGTCCCTGCCTTGAGT
This sequence comes from Pantherophis guttatus, assembly GCF_059756535.1. Lineage (NCBI taxonomy): Eukaryota > Metazoa > Chordata > Lepidosauria > Squamata > Colubridae > Pantherophis > Pantherophis guttatus. Next base: position 68,507,004 of record NC_142067.1, read on the forward strand.
TTGGTGGCATAGAACTCCCTGGAGAGTCTGGTGGTGCTTGCTACGCTTTGACAATAAAACAGTTTGTGCATTCTTTGTATTACCTCTAGGGCCGTTAGGTGGTAGCTAATGCTAGGGTAAATGCTGGGGGTGATGCTAGCAATAACTATGTAATAAGCCTTGTGATGGGTACAATCTAATTCAAAAGTCCAAGGTTTCTCTGGGGGATCAGTAACTAGGGACAACAGGTCTTCCTTCAGCAGGGTGACTTGGAGCTGTTGGTTCCACTCCAAAAAGTTCTCCCCATCTAGTCTTAGTTTGGGAAAGTCATTTGGTAAAGTCCCTGAATTGTAAGTTAAATTACTTACATTGTGTTGCTGTCCATGGTTTCTCACATAAGGATACTCGCAATAAGGCAGAGGGATGACTGTGGCAAGTCTGAACTGACTTGCTTCTATGTGCCTGCGTCGGTCTAGCTCTATGTCCCGCTCCGTTTCTCTTGCAGGGAGGCATTGCGCATGCCTGAAGTTCATTCCAGCCCAGCCGCTGTGGAGTGAGGAGCTCGTCTCTGCAGCTCCTGGGTGAAGGCCCCAATCTTCCGGATGGACCTTCAGTTCCTCTTTGGCCGGCCTCGCTTGGTTGAAGTCTCTTCGGATCGCCATCTGGAATCCCAGGAAGCGATGAGGATTGTCGGTGAAGGTCGGAAGTCCCGCTGGGGCCGCAAATGGTCCCGGATGGCCCGGCCTCGCATGGATGCTGCCTCCAGGTGTCGGGCCAAGTCCTCTGCCCACTGATGGTCGTCCCCTGCCTGCTTATGATCCCGTGGATCCTGGATCTGGTCCCGGTCGCCGGTCGGGTGAGTAGCCCCATCGCCCTCGGTGTTCCGTCCCCATGGGTGGGCCTCCTGGGGGTCGTGGGTAGTGTTGGGTCTGCGCGGTAGCGATCTGCTCCCCTGGGTGGTCACCAGCGCTGGCTCCCCTCATGTCGGTGTTCCCTCGGTGCTTTGGCCTGGCGCCGGTGTGGGTGTCCGGCAGCCTCATTTTGTCCCCTAGGGCCACGGTGACCAATTCTATTGCCCTGTTGACCTCGGGCTCGGTAGGCGAGCTCGTGGGCTTTGGCTTAGGATTTTCTTGTTCGTCGTGGCAGTTTTGGGTGGTCACCCTCGAGTAGGCCCCGATTCCCGCCATGAGATTTAAATCTCGGGAATCTATTGGTGGTTGGTCGGCCATTTTTGGTGACGTCACCTCCCAAGATGGCTGCCACGAAAAGAGCATGAATTCTTTTTCGGCCTTTTTGGTGGGTTTCTGGTGGGGGTAGTTTACCCTTATCGCGTCTTCGTCGCTGTAATCCGACTCGTCTTCATCTTCCTCACTCGCTGCTTCGCAGCCTTTGACCAGGCTTCGGAGTTCCGCGATGAGGTCGGTGTTGCTTTGTGCCAAGTCTATTAGCTTTATGAGTTTTTCTTTTAGGTCGTGTTTCTCGCTCGTTGGGCTCTCGGGTTCTTTCCACCCCTCATCGTGTCTGGTTGGGGTGCACGGGTGGTGGAGTAGGCCGCTCATCTTGGGTGCCTCTCCTTGCGTAGCTTCGGGTTGGGCAGGCCGTTCTGCCATCTTCTTGGTGAATGCCCTGGTATTCACCCTGTTAGTCGTGGTTCTCTGCATGGAGTCCCCTGGCATATCCTGGAGTATGAGGGTTGGGCTATTTAACCATCCTCTGCTACCATTTTATTAAGGATGTCCAAGGATCGTGCCCAATAACTCCATCAAACAGGTACTCCTTAAATCAGTAGTCTTTATTAACAAGGCATCTTATCATTGCAGGTACAATTCTGGAACTGAGCCAGGACTGCATGGCTGGACCTTAAGTATCCCTGGGGCATGGATAAGGTAAGGAGGGGTCAATGGGTTAGGGTGGACCCTGTGGGTTGGCCTGTCCAGCCCCCCTGCCTCCAGCCCTGGATCTGAGGCAAGGCATTTATCCCTGACAGAGTACAATCTTCCCCATTACCCAGTTCAAACCACAATTAAGGCATTCAGGTCCAGCTGGAAACAGAATCTGCTGACATCTGACCAGGATGATGTCACCGGTTCAAAACTTGCCAGGAGTGCTCTTGACATCATCTCTGGTTCTTGCTGGTTTCGTTTGTCTGCCGTAGTGAAAGGGGTTCAGCTTCCTTGAAGGAAAATGGTGCCTTCAAATCCCCTACCCCATGTTGGGTACCAGAAATGTAAGGTCTGACAATACGCTTAAGCCACAGTGAGCCAAAGAAGGACTTAAACCAGGGGTCTGCAATCTTAAACATTCAAAGAGCCATTTGGACCCGTTTCCCACAGAAAAGAAAACACCGGGAGCCACAAAACCCTTCCTGTGCCTGACTATTTCCTGAGCGGCCACAAAACTAGCATATGTAGTTGAATTAAACATTCTGTTTTCTTCTGAAACTTTTCTTTTCTTGGATTTATCCATGGTTGGCCTACCGGGGGTTGAAAAGCTCAATAAATTGCATGCCATTGGGTATTACACATTGGCGGTTGTGACGCATATTTTGAGTGACAGGGAGCCACAGCAGGGGAGTGAAAGAGCCACATGCAGCTCCAGAGCCGCAGGTTGCTGACCCCTGACTTAAATGGAAGCTTGAGAAATAATCAGCATTTAATCTTTGATCAAAGTTTAAAGACTGGGTCAGCAGTTCCAAACACATACAAAAAAGACATGCAAGGAAAGGCCACAAACTCAGGGCACATATGACTCCTTTTTATACTGTTTCAAACACCAGTTAAACCCTCAATTCTGGCCTCCTAATTAGGTTTATATATTTCTTATTGCCCTGCAAAAGGATAGAAGCCTCCCAATTATCAGTGTTATCACTTCCTTGAGTATTCCTTTGTTCTCACAATTGGCCACTTGGCTCCCTGGTGTTGCAGGGAAAGGAACTTGCACAGATCAAAGGTGTAAATTTTAGGGCTGTAGGAATAAATTGTATGCAACTCCAACCCGAGATATATGCTAGACCCTGTATGACAGGAGAGGAAGAGATAAGAAGATTGATATGAGTTCATATCAAATGGCAGGAAGATATGTTTGACAAATACCAGATACTTTACAGAGGCCTAATAACAACAGCAATATAATAACAGAGGCTAGAATTGTATTTGCACAAAACTGGAAAGCAGATAAAATCCCGTTGGAAGGAGAAATTATAAAGAAAATTTTAGAATGTGCAGAAATGAATAGATTAACATTGAGAATAAAAGATAAAGAGGAGTTGATATATTTCAAGACATGGGATAAATTTTATGATTGGTTAGAAAATAAATATGACTAAGGATATAGAAATAAAATAGAGAATAGATGGGAGAAAACAATTAGTAAAATAGATACCCAGATGATGTCAAGTAATAGGAGAAAGGGGAGGGGAGGGTAAAAGGGAAAAAAGTGAGATATTATAAAAATGTATGCAAATGATGAAATAAAAATAAATAATAATTGAATAAGAAATTGAAATGAGAATAAAGATAATTAGAAAATCGGGGCTGCTCGAATACCACTTTAGATTGAACTGAAAAGGGAAACAACAGGAGAGAGGGGAAGGAGTAGAGAGAGAGGAAGGGAGAAGAGAAGAGAGAAGAGAAAGAAGAAAGGGAAAGGGAGAGGGAGAACAGGGAGGGGAAAGAGGAGTAGAGGAAAAGATTAGAAGGGGGGAAGAAGAGAGGAGTGGGGGAAGAGAAGAGGAAGTAGGAAAAAGGAGAGAAAGAACGAAGGAAGTAGGAGAAGAGAGAGGAAGGAAGAGAAGGGGAGGAGAAGAAGAAAGGTTGGAGTAAAGGGTAAAAGAGCAGTCCTGAAAAAGTAAAAATGAAAAATGAAAGTTAAAAGAAAAGATGAATGAAAAATGATGGAAATGACTGTACATGTAAATGTGTTTATGAGAAATAAAAATTAAAAAATTTTTAAAAAAAGATTGATATGAGTTCAGATCAAATGGCAGGAACATATGTTTGACAAATACCAGATACTTTACAGAGGCCTAATAACAGCATATATTTGTTACATGAAATTAGTTGCAGGAAATACAAATATAAAGGCATAATGTAGCATTTTTGTGTTACAAATACAAAGGCATAGTATATCATATATATGTTACAGGAAACAAATGTTTACAGAATAACAAGTTTCTACTAATTCTAGTATTCCAGTATATTATATTCTCGTATTATTTAGTATATCCTTATTACCATTTCCCTTCAATCTGAAGACTCAATTTTGCTAAATGTCCCTTTGTGGTTTTTCTTTTTTATTCCACTACAAATGCTATAGAAGAGAAGGAAACATTTTCCAGTTATTAGTCAATTACCAGCATATTTGCTTTTCAGAGGTCCCGTTTCTCCCATGTTATATTAATAATATATTATACTAATTATAGTATAATGTAAAATCACAATTCTAATATTTTCCTGGGGAAGCAAATACCCCACCCCTCAAAATAATATGGAATGAAATGTATAAGTAGGGAAATAAGCAAAGTACACAAATGATTTTGAGGAGAGAGGAAGAAGAGAAATAACTCTGGTGGCATATTTATATGCATGCCTATCAGTGGTGGCATTCAGCTGGTTCTATCCGGTTCGGGCAAACTGGTAGCGGTTACTGCAGGATGCTCCACCCACCCACACGGACATCATGACATCCTATTTTTGATGCTCTGCGCATGCGCAGAGTGTCATGTGCAAGCAAAGTGTCCGAGCACGCATGCGCGCATGCTCCCATTTGCAAACCAGTAGCAAAGGTAAGTCAATACCACCCCTGGTGCCTATCCCATCAAAATCAAATGATCAATGGCAATTTTTACCTTTAAACTGCCAATTGGTCTTTTTTCTGATTCTCACTTATTCACCTATTATTTCAGGTGTTTTGAATATCTAAAGGCTGATGAATGAGAGTGTCCTCCTGTAAAACGATGGTTGGAAACTTTCTCCTCTTTTTACCATATGGCTAGCATTGCCACTAACAATGGCTCTGTCAACGAAGGGGAAAGGTGTTAGGATAGGAAAGAAAAATCACCCCTTCTTCAAACCCACTCAGCTACTACTCCTTACTTGCACTTTTTCAGAAGAAACTATACTGCTGCTTTAACCATAAAACATTTAGGCACAAGGGAATTCCTGATGTCGAAAATAGAGATGTTGGGAATGAAGGATATTTGATGACACCTAGAGAAAGTAAAATCTCAACAAAACACACTGCGATACCCCTTTGCATAATTTTGTCTTCACCCCATTACTTCACCATGACATTGTGGTGATATTTGTGATATTGATTAACTGTATGGGATAATTTGCATATACCTCTAAAGAGACAGTGTAATCTCTCCACTCTTTCAAACTGGCCTTTTCATCTAGTATTGATCAATAAATCAACTTGTGCTTCAATAGAAGTACAGGTGAAATTCAAAAAATTAGAATATTGTGCAAAAGTTCATTTATTTCAGTAATGCAACTTAAAAGGTGAATCTTATATATAAGATAGACTCATTACATGCAAAGCGAGATAGTTCAAGCCTTGATTTGTCATAATTTTGATGATTATGGCTTACAGCTCATGAAAACCCCATTCACAATCTCAGAAAATTAGAATATTACATGAAATCAATAAAACAAGGATTGTACATAGAACAATATCAGACCTCTGAAAAGTATAAGCATGCCTATGTACACAGTATTTGGTTTGGGCCCCTTTTGCATCAATTACTGCCTCAATGCAGCATGGCAGGGATGCTATCAGCCTGTGGCACTGCTGAGGTGTTATGAAAGACCAGGATGTTTCAATAGCAGTTTTCAGCTCTTCTGCATTGTCCGGTCTCATGTCTCTCATCTTTCTCTTGGCAATGCCCCATAGATTCTCTATGGGGTTCAGGTCAGGCGAGTTTGCTGGCCAATCAAGCACAGTAATCCCATGGTCATTGAACCAGGTTTTGGTACTTTTGGCAGTGTGGGCAGGTGCCAAGTCCTGCTGGAAAATGAAGTCAGCATCCCCATAAAGCTCGTCTGTGGAAGAAAGCATGAAGTGCTCCAAAATCTCCTGGTAGATGGCTGCATTGACCCTGGACTTAATGAAGCATAGCGGACCAACACCAGCAGATGACATGGCTCCCCAAATCAACACAGACTGTGGAAACTTCACACTGGACTTCAAGAATCTTGCAGTGTGTGCCTCTCCATTCTTCCTCCAGACTCTGGGCCCTTGGTTTCCAAATGAGATGCAAAAGTTGCTCTCATCAGAAAAGAGGACTTTGGACCACTGAGCAACAGACCAGTTCTTTTTTTCTTTAGCCCAGGTAAGACGCTTCTGATGTTGTTTGTTGTTCAGGAGCAGCTTGACAAGAGGATTACGACATTTGAAGCCCATGTCCAGGATCCATCTGTGTGTGGTGGCTCTTGATGCACTGACTCCAGCCTCAGTCCACTCCTTGTGAAAGTCCCCAACACTTTTGAATGGCCTTTTCCTGACAATCCTCTCCAGGCTGCAGTCATCCCTGCTGCTTGTGCACCTTTTTCTTCCACACTTTTCCCTTCCACATAACTTTCTATTAATGTGCTTTGATACAGCACTTTGGGAACATCTAACTTCTTTTGCAATTACCTTTTGAGGCTTTCTCTCCTTTTGGAGGGTGTCAATGATGGTTTTCTGCACAACTGTCAGGTCAGCAGTCTTTCCCATGATTGTGATTCCTACTGAACCAGACTGAGAGACCATTTAAAGGCTCAGGAACCCTTTGCAGGTGTCATGGCTTAATTAGCTGATTGGAGTGGGACACTTTGAGCCTAGAATATTGAACCTTTTCACAATATTCTAATTTTCTAAGATTGTGAATTTGGGGTTTTCATGAGCTGTAAGCCATAATCATCAAAATTATGACAAATCAAGGTTTGAACTATCTCGCTTTGCATGTAATGAGTCTATCTCATATATTAGTTTCACCTTTTAAGTTGCATTACTGAAATAAATGAACTTTTGCACGATATTCTAATTTTTCGAGTTTCCCCTGTATATAGGTGGCTAGTTTAAATAAGCTCAAAAATTCTCCAAGATCAAGCCATAGTATAAATTTAATTTAGTGTTTTGATTTAACATATGTGAATACAATCTAATGCTAAACCATTATCATGAGTTATAAATGATTCCTATTTTACCCAAATTTTAATGAATATCTACCTTATCTGGTTATTTTTACAACATAATAAAAGGTTCACCTATGAAATATCTTTTAAACTTATTAAAGACCCAGATGTGTTGCCAGAAAGATTCTTGATAGTAACAATGACTATCAAACTCTCTGGCAACTGAGCCAACTCAAAATACAGCCAAACTCTATTACTTAATACTGTTCTTTATACTCAGGAGCACAAATCAGCATACAATGCAATTATCTTTCAAGAAGCCTGATTTCTTGATTTGAGTGCTAGTCAGAAACCTTAATGCTGGTAACAGATGCTTCTGCTTGCATTTACTAAAACAACACCATCACTCTGGTAATTTCAACAACAATTTTCTTCCAATTAATCCACTTTGATTACTGCTTCTTTGGTAAGATGTGCACGTCCCTGCTTGCCAGGTGTGAAAAGGAGATAGAGATAGTTCTACACCTGAATAATAAGATTATTTTCTGGGATTCGATAAATCAATAATGCTAGTATGACATTTCATATGTGAATATCATCCATTACCAGGGAGTGCAGTGGCTCACATGGTTAGGACACTGAACTAACGATCAACAGGCTCTCATTTGAGATCCAGTTGCTGTCACGAGATGGGATGAGCTCTTGTCACTTGCTCCAGCTCCTGCCAAGACAGCAGTTTGGAAGCAGGTGACCATGAGTAAATAGATGGGTACCACTTCGGTGTGCAACTTAATGGGGACATGAAAGGAGCCTCCAACTGTGTGTCCCCTGAGCAATAGTAATGTCACCATTCTTTTTTTTTCAATTCAGAAGCACTTTGGTAGTCCCAACATGAATGCAGCAGCAGCAACAGCCATTACTGTAAAAGTTTACATTAATACTACCAAGAAAAGTTGTTTTCATGGAATAGAGGACATTGTTCTGGCAATAATGGTATCCTACTGCGATGGCTCCGGGGGTTGGGGGTGGGAGGCACTGTTCTACGGTGGTTCTCCTCCTATCTCGTGAGCCATACGCAGTTTGTTTGGGCAGGGGGTCAGAGATCCTCCCCGAGGCCCCTCGCCTGTGGGGTGCTGCAGGGGTCGGTTCTCTCCCCCCTGTTCTTTAACATCTACATGAAGCTGCTGGGTGAGATTATTCATAGTTTTGGGGTGAGGTATCATCAGTATGCTGATGATACCTAGGTCTACATCTCCACCCCAGACCAACCCAGGGATGCCCTTTCTGTGATGTCCCAGTGCCTGGAGGCAGTACGGGTCTGGATGGGTAGGAACAGGCTCAGACTCAACCCCTCCAAGACTGAGTGGCTGTGGATGCCGGCATCTCCTGATCTAGTTGCCCCATCACTTTAGATGGGAGGGGAGTCGCTGACTCCCTCTGGAAGGGTTTGTAATCTCGGTGTCCTCTTTGATTCTTGGCTGTCCTTGGTGGATCATCTGACGGCCGTGACAAGGGGGGCTTTTGCACAGGTTCGCCTGGTGCACCAGTTACGCCCTTTCCTAGACAGGGATGCCCTCCATACAGTCACTCATGCTCTCATTATTTCTCGGTTGGATTACTGCAATGCCCTCTACATGGGGCTGCCCTTGGGGTGCACCCGGAGGCTCCAGCTGGTCCAGAATGCGGCCGCGCGGATTGTTACGGGAGCTTCCCGTTACTTCCGAGTAACACCTCTCCTAGGCGAGCTGCACTGGCTGCCAGTTGCCCTTCGGATCCGCTTCAAGGTGCTAGTTCTCACCTATAAAGCCCTACATGGCATGGGCCCGGGATACTTGCAGGACCACCTCCTACTGGCCTCCCACCGCCCTGTACAGTCACATAGGGCTGCCCTCCTCCGGGTGCCATCGGCCAGCCAAAGTCGGCTGGTGGTCCCCAGGATGAGGGCGTTCTCAGTGGCCACACCGACCCTCTGGAATGGGTTGCCCATCGGGCTCTGGAGGGCCCCTGACCTCTGAACTTTCCGCACCGACCTGAAGACATGGCTGTTTCAGCAATTTCCCTGATCTGCTATGAGATTTTATTCTGTTTGGGTTTTTATATTGGCTGTTTTTAGGATTTCTTATTGTTACATGTTTTTATTTTGTGCACCGCCCCGAGTCCTACGGGAGAAGGGCAGCATATAAATTTAATAAAATAAATAAATAAATGAATAAATAATGAAAATAGATTCTGATATAAATACAGAAATATCAATCTTCCTCAACTTGATTCAACCCAGACATGTTGGGATTACAGGGGAGTGACAATATATTGAGAAGCAACCAATTGGAAAAGACCATCCTCAGTTTTCAAATAAGCATGTGTCAGGTTCCAGAACAATAATAAAGAACACAAACAAAACAAACCTGATTTGCTGCTGCTGCCTTTTATTTCTGGCACGTACTGACCATTCAAATGAAAATATTGTTAGGGCTATCTGCCCGGACTTCCCATCACCATTTATACATTTCATCCACGCATCCAACCCTCATTACCCAATCCTGAATGGTCAGCCCTCCCATGTGACCCGGAAGTGTTGTGCTAATGTGAGTGTGCTTGGAATTCAGTCCATGCCTTGCTCCTCAGGGTAGGGTTGCCTGGAGATGAGGGCTCAGTTCATGCTTTAGCAATAGCCACAGCTTGGCATCGACAAAGGGTGCTGTAGAGACGAAAGAGGAGGCAGGGGTGACTCTATCAGCTTCTATCACTCTCCTGGTGATGTCATCACCACGCGACCACCTCCCAGCTGTATGGGATGACAGGAAGCCTCGTTGCCATCCATCTCGGTCTCCAGCAGGTCAGTGAAACAGCATGCAGCCTCCCCTTCTCTGTGGTCATCTCTGATGTCCACCCCCCCTCCGAATGGCAGCTCCGACCATTCTACCATGGAGTGTCCGTCTGTAACAGAAAGACAATAGGGAGACAAAGGTTGAGTCATTGGTCCCCCCAGTTTCTCTGGGTGCTTTCTATGGAATCGAGCAACCAATTTGGGAGCAGCTACAACTTTTTCAGGGACCCACATAGCTTCAGCAAGCAGATAGCCCTTCCACAATAGTAGGTATTGGAGTTTTCCCTTGTGCCATCTCGTATTTAGCACTTTCTCCACCTCATAATGCTGCTCACCATCAACTAGTATCAGTGGCGGGGCCGTGGTTCTCATCCCCCTGAGTGTGGAGGGCACAGCAGGACATAATAGACTGCAATGGAAGACAGGTACGTCTTCCCTAATAATTTGGGTAGCTGGAATTGTATGGTCACTGGGTTGATTGCCTGTATTATTGGGAACAGACCAATGTATTTGGGTTCGCGTTTTTTACTTGGTAAGGGTAGTTTCAGATATTTAGTGGATAGAAACACTCTTTGACTGATATAGAAGGGGGCTTGGAGATGCTGAGTTTTATCTGCCTGGCATTTATACCTATCAGCTGCCTGTTTTAACGCATCGTGGCACCTTCCCACACCGGTTTTATTTGATTCATCCAGTCTTTTATATTCGTATCCACTGTATCATATGGTGGACACTCAGGTATAGGTACAAATTCTTTTACTGTCCCTATTTTGAAGGGTGTGAACCCGGTACTATCATGTACTGCATTATTGTAGGCAATTTCTGCAAAAGGAAGGAGGTTAGCCCAGTTGGGTTGTTGATGGTTTATATAACAGTGCAAATATCTCTCCACCATTGCGTTTGTCCTTTCAGCTGCTCAGTTGGTTGCTGGACGGAAAGCTGAGCTGAGCCCCTGTTGGACCCCCACCCTTTCTAGGAATTTCCTCCAAAACCTGGCGGTAAACTGTACACCCCTATTGGATATTATTTTCTGAGGTAGTCCATGAAGGTGATACATGTGTGTTATGAACATCTTTGTGAGTTTTCTAGCTGATGGCAACCCCAGACAAGAAATGAAATGTGCCTGCTTTGAAAACAAGTCAATGGCTGTCCATATCACCATATTGCCCTGACTCTTTGGGAGGTCAACTATGAAATCCATGGCTATTTGTTGCCATGGTTGTGTGGGAGGAGTTACTATTTGTAACAGGCCAGAGAGTTTTCCTGGCCTGGCCTTCATGGTTATACATACTTCACAGCTACGGACGTATGCCTCAATATCTTTTCGCATGTTTGGCCACCAAAACTGGCGATTTTCTAGATGGAATGTTTTTTGGAAACCAAAGTGACCTGCTGGACATACATTGTGACACTGTTGCAGTACAGTTAGCCTCATTTTTTCTGGAACATACATTTTTGACCCTTTCCACATGAGCCCCTCCCTCCTTGTCAGCCACGTCTGGTTTCCAAGAAACCAGGGATCAGTTGCGAGGGCTTCTTTAATAGCCTGCGGTAGGTTCTCCTTCAAACGCTTAGAATATGTCACCCCCGTTGGCAGGCCTATCATGGATTTTGTCGCCCTCACTGGGATTAATACCTGGATTACCTCCTCTTTTTCACTATTATATTGTGGCTTACGAGACAAGGCGTCGGCTAGGAAATTCTTTCCCCCAGGGATGTACTTTAAGTGGAAATTAAATCTCCTGAAATATAACACCTAATGAACCTGTTTTGGTGATAATTTACATGGGGATTGTAGAGCCTCAAGGTTTTTATGATCCATCCAGACTTCAAAGGGGACACTCCCACCTTCCAAGAGGTGCCTCCATGTCAACAGTGCCCACTGTACTGCAAACGCCTCCTTTTCCCAAATGGGCCAATTGCATTTGATGTTGTTCAATTTCTTAAACATGTATGCACATGGCTGGAGGGCCCCCTTCTCATTGGCGTGGAGGAGAACTGCACCTACTGCTACTTTGCTGGCATCCGTCTGTACGACAAATGGCTTCAAGGGATCTGGGTGCTTCAAAATCAGTTCCCTTGCAAATAGGAACTTCAAGAGCTTGAAGGCCTGTTGACAATCAGGAGTCCACTGAAGGGGATATCCTGGATGTGAGGTTTTATTTAAACACTTAGTCCATAACAAGTTGGTCAGAGGGAGTGCTACCTTAGCAAAGGAGGGGATAAAATGGCGGTAAAAGTTAGCGAACCCAAAAAAACTTTGTAATTGTTTCCTAGTTTTAGGGGCTTGCCCATCCAGGACTGTCTTGACTTTATTAGGGTCCATTTCCACTCCTTTGGGTGATATCCTAAAGTTTAGGTAATCCAAGGATGATTTGTGAAACTCACACTTGGAGAGTTTCACATAGAGGTGTGTGTTCAACAATTTTTTAAGCACTGTTCTCACCAAATGGATATGTTCTTTCATGGAGCAGGTATATAATAATAAATTTATTTACGGTCACAGACCAAAATGCAAGCATAGCTACAGAAAAACATAGGAAAAAGAACATCATGAACAGCCGGCCACCGGAAGCCCCGGCTGAGAGGGACCACAGCGCTCTCCTCTAATGGTTACGGCTCTTAGAAAAAATTTTGAGACCTGAGAGGTAGTGTATGAGGAGCCATCCCCTAAACAATACAAGGCCAAATCACTATCATTGGGCCCACAGAAATCTGTCTCTAAGAGAGATATCAAATTAGTCCTGGCTACGTTGTACATGGGGCAGTGTAAAAGGACATGCTCCACAGTCTCAACCTCCGCTCTACCACAGGGACATAGCTGCTCGCTCCTTGGAAGCCTCTTGAATCGACCGTCCAGCAATGCTGAAGGCAAGACGTTAAAACGAGCAAGGGAGAAGACTCTTCTATACTTAGGGATGGTTAGAGTATAGAAATATGAGGCCATCCTCAGTCCAAAATTATTAAATTGGCTGAAGACCAGAGGGGAGCAGGTTTTATTGGCTCTAGCTCTCAGATATTGTAAGTCTATGTCCACAAGCCGTTGGACTACCCTACATTGGGCGTCTTTAAGGCCATAGTCTCCCATGGCATCCCCCGAAAAACCTAACAGGTGGAGTTTCTTCATCAGATCCCTCTCCCATCGAGACGTATAGGGGTCAGCTAACACCAGGGAGAGGTAGCTGCCAAAAAGAGTGCCCAAAACCACCATTTAAAGGTGTTGATCCACGCCATGCATTCGACTGATCGAATGCCCAGTTCCAGATACATCGGAGCAAAGCCAACACAGGGAGGGAGACCCAAAAGTTTCCTTAAAAAAGCAGCCTGGGTTCTTTCAATACACTCCTTGAAGCCCTGTATCCATATCGGAATTCCATAAAGAGTTTGGGCCAAGGTTTTGGCTTTGTAAATACGCAGAGCAGAAGGAATAAATTGGCCACCTTGGGTATAGAAAAATCTTAAAATCTGCTGATGGCTACAAAAAGCTGAATTCAGCACCTGGGTTCGGTGTCTAGTCCAAGCACCAGTGTTCTGAAAATGTATACCTAAATACTTAAAATGGGAAACCTGCTTAACAGCATTACCCTTAATAGCCCAGTTGTGTAACTTCCGGGCACTAGAGAACACCAAGACTTTTGATTTGTCGTAGTTAATGGACAAGTGATTCTCAGCACAGTAGGACCCAAATGCAGAGAGAATCCTTTTCAGACCAAGCCTCGTCAGTGATAGGAGGACCGCGTCATCAGCATAAAGGAGAAGCGGGATCTTCGTTGTTGACAGCTTTGGGGCGTGAGACTCAATACATCCAATATAAGAGGCCAAATCAGATAAAAATAGGTTAAACAAAAGAGGAGCCAGGAGACAGCCCTGCCTTACTCCACTCTTTATCGGGATAGGGTTAGAGAGTTCTCCCTGCAAACTACACCTGACCTGACTAGAAGTCTGATTATATAGGGATCTAATTAGGAACAACAGACGTCTGTCGATGGAGCTTTTGAGCAATTTTGTCCACAACAATTCCCTTGGGATTGAATCAAATGCTGCCTTTAGATTGATAAAAGCAGTAAAAAGTTTACCACCTGGTATGGTGGCATATTTGCCAACCAGGTGCGCTAGGACAAATCAGTGGTCCAATGTGGCACAGCCTGCTTTAAACCCAATCTGTTCAGCATCAATAATGTTGGACTCCTCGACCCAGGTGAGGAGTCTGCGTTGGAGATATTTAGCGTACAATTTCCCAATGATAGAGAGCAGACTTATAGGACGATAATCGGCTGGGTTGTTCCTATTTCCTCGTTTAAAAATAGGGACAATAATTGCTTGGTTCCAGGAGGTAGGAATCCTGCCAGAGGTATTGATATGGGTAAAGAGTGTTGCTAAAAGAGGAAACCACCACTTGGGATTAGATTTTAACAGATCAGGGGGTATAGCATCAGGGCCAGGAGCTTTGCCTGACTTAAATTCAGAGATAAGCTCGTTGATCTCAGCATGAGTCACGGGGTGCCAGTCCGGAATTGCAGGGGGCAGTTGTTGTCCGAGTCCGGTCATGACTATTGAAGCCTGGAAGATTGATCCAAAATGGCTTTCCCAATCTCTGTTGGAAATACAACAGAGAGGGAGTTCTTGATGACCAGGCAGCGAACAGGCGACCATTTGCCAAAATAGTCGGGTGTTCTTCTGCTGAATAGAGAGGAGAAGTAGGTCCCACTTCTCTTTCTCTTTAGCCCTCTTTTTCTTAACAATTAGTCCAGTATTTGGGGGCCCTTAGGCAGATGTATATTTGTAAAGAGCCCAATGATTGTGACCAGGGGGTAGTGGTCGCTCTCCGTGAGGCAGTCCACAAAAAAAACATGGACTGCCTGTCTTAGTGGCTGGGAAACCATCACAAAATCAATAACACTACTCCCCCGTGAAGAGCTAAAAGTAATTCACCCGCTAGATCGCCTGGGGTACTCCCGTTAAGGATTGTCATATTGTGTTGGGATGCTAAGAGGGCTAATTGAACGCTGGCAAAATTTGTTAGCTCATCCTTAGAATGCCTGGCTGAGATCTGGTGTCCTATGGCCTGGCAGATTTCTTGGGAGTAGAGTGCCTCAATTGGTGGGGGAATTTGGCCTCCCAATCAGGCATTAAAGTCACCCCCTATGAGGATGTACGGCGCTGGAAATTTTGTTTCTGTATGGGTAATATAGCTCTCCAGTTCGCCCCATTGAGCCTTAGTGTCGGCTTGCCTCACCGTCGGGGGAAGGTAAACGTTGAACACTAGCATTTTACTGTGTCCTCTCTTAATTAGGAGCGCCATAGCTAAGGACCCACTGGGGGGCAGCTCCACTGTCTCCACTTTCAGGGAGGTAGAGACCAAACAAGCTAAACCACCCTTAGGTCTTCCCGACTTGAATTGTTTGGTAGCAGCCAAAGAAATGGCCGTAAACCCTGTAAGGGATATCTTATCGCATGCCCAGGTCTCCTGAAGCAGGACCACATCAAATGACTGAATATAGTTAATAAAATCGGTGGTGCCGCACTTTCTCCTCCAACCTGCTATATTCCATGAAAGGCATCTAAGTGTGCAAGAGGGGGATGCCAGGTTTGCTAGTCATTCTGTATAATTAATTTTTTCCAGAGAGCCCTTCAAATCCGAAAAAATACAGCCGTTATTCGATGGAAGTGTCACCCTTTTGGGAGATAAAGGCAAAGAAAAGTGGAAGGGAGGCGAGCCTTGTTCATGAGGCTGTAGGGCTCTACACGCAGTCCAGTTTATGCTTCTATCGTTCGTTGGTTGCTTACCTGGCAAGCATTCGGTGACATCAACAGACGGGGTTTGGAGTAGCCCTGGATCTTCAAGTTTACAAGTTGGACATTCTGGAGGGAGGGCCGAGGGAACTGCCTCTGATAAATTGATGTGGACTCCCTGGGGTCCAGGGGAATCCTTATCAGGTAGTGAAAGACTCCAAAGCTTGGATTTAACTGCAGACAGGCGCTTTATAATCTGGGCCCTTTCTGGTTGTGGAAGTGCGCGAAAGGAGTCGAAAAGCTGTATCTCCTCCAGATTCCAAAAATTGTCTTGAGATGGGATGGTTTCATAAATGGGTGGAATCCCAGAGGCACTAGCCTGAGGCTTATTCACTAAGGAACTTTGGAGGCCCTGGGCTGGTGTCGCTTCCTTTGGGGCCATTTCTTCCCAGCTGATCAGATCGTGACAAACTTCCTGATGAGATGGGCCTCGCTGAGGGGAGAAGATTTGACCAGCTGTAGGAGGAACAGACAAGGTACCGTCTGAGAAGATGCCATCGGGAAGTCTTGCAGGAATGGGTCTGTGTTTGATAGATGGTCTAGTATTAGGGATGGCATTCAAAATTGGCACATTAGTATGTGCTGCTAAGGGTCTTTTGGGGGCTGTAAGTCTCCTGCTGGTCACAGATTGTCGGTTTCTTAAGAGTGGCTTAATCGACATATCTTTGAAGACTCTGCTTGGCACGATGCCGAAAGATCTTAGCAAAGAACTTCTCCTGAAGAATAATTTCGGGGTGCTGGGGTTATCAAAATTAAGTAACACTCTGGAGCAGTATGCAGGGGAGGGTAAAAGTTCAATCTTCTTCAGATCATCAGCAGTCAACCCCAGTAGCTGTAGTATATGACCCCTTGCCAGCTGAATTGAGCCCCAGTAAGGCAAATTGCCGTTAATGGGATTAATATTAAGGGCCACCTGTCTTGGCTGTAAAACCAGGTGGCTTCTCGCACCCGGAGGTGTAGAGTTCAACCCACTGGCAGGGCCACCCCAACCGGTACTTTTGCTGGGGCCCGACAGGGAGGGCCCTGTCACTGAACCAGGCTGCCGAGCAGTCTGTCCAGGGCAGCCGGCGGTAATCAAGGAAACTAGACAATCTAAAGTACTTATTATTTTATCAAGCTGTGACTGTATACTCGCAGTTGTTTCTGCAACCAGAAAACATTGCTGGGCCAAGAGTTCTATAAGAGTAGGTTCATTTGAAGGTTGAGTGGGGGCCATAGTTTTTGAAGAGCCTTTGTTTTCAACTCGGGGGACGACATCCTCGACCAACGGAAGATCACGACGACCAGCAGCAGTCAGATGAAAAGGAGCTAGAGTTTCCAGGCAGGGAGGTCGAATTAAAGCAAAGTCCTCAATCTTAGATTGCTTCAAAGAAGGTTGGGGAGCCAAGTCAGTAAGGGATCTGGTCCTTTTCCTTGACTTCATTATATAATATGGTGAAAAATCTAGTTTCTGGGACGAGTCCAGGTCCAGAGGCAGAGGGATCAAGAGGAAACAAGCCCTGATGCAAATAACAACAAAACTCCTCACGAGTAAGGCAAGGATCCTACCCTCCCGGCAGAGCAAGGAGCAGGGAGTAGATAAAAATAATAAGATAAATGGAGTAACAAAATGATAGTTAAAAATAATTGTCAGATAGAAGAAGAAGTCAGATCAAAGCTTGGCAGTACTTGGCTTCCAAGCTAAAGCAATAAATCGTAGATAGCAGCAACAAAAGCGGCAGCAAAAACACTCCCAAAACTGAGGCCAGCTCAGGTAGTTAAAAGTTGTTAAAAATACAGCTACTATAACTGGGGCATAGCTAAAGGTAAATTGAGAAATATAAAAATATAAATATAGAAATATTTAAAATTTAAAACTTAAAAATTTAAAAATTAAAACAGAAACCTTAAAAACAGTTAGAAGATAAAATAAGTCAGTTTAAGCTTGGATAGGAGCCGTTGTAGTTGCCTGCAGCTCTGCCGAGCCACTCGGGGCAATCCAGATATTTATTTATTCCTGCCTGTAAGCTTCTTGAAATCTAAACCCCTGCTGTATGTTAAAAAGATTTTTTTAAAAAAAACTAATAAATTCTCCTCCTCTTACATAATGGTCTACAAATAGTTATGCTGTCTCATCCTTATTTAACAAGAATACTATATTATATAAACCTCATGGAGCAGGTATAGATGAGGATATCGTCTAAATAGACGAGCACCCTTTATACAGGTGTTCATGCAGAACCTCATTGATGAACTGCATGAACACCGCTGGGGCGCCCTGCAACCCAAATGGCATGACACGGAACTGGTAGCTGTGTAGGGGACAATTGAAGGCTGTTTTCCATTCATCCCCAGCCTTGATCCGTATTCTGTAATAGGCTTCACAAAGGTCCAGTTTCATAAAATATTTTCCTTCTGACAGCCGTGCCCTCATGTCTTTTAGGAGAGGAAGGGGGTATAGATACTCAATGCACACTGCATTTATTCCCTGAAATTCACACATAATTGCAACCCACCATCTTTTTTCTCTCAAAATTACATGGAGGCAGAGATCCTGGACCATGCAGGTTAAATGAACCCTCTTTTAAGATTTTTCACAACGTAGCACCTCATCTCAACTAATCCCTGGGGGGTCATCGAATACATTTTAGGTTTCGGTAGAATTGCCCCAGGGATTTTTTTTTTATTGAAAAGTTTTAAAATGTTTTACAAACAAATTCCCCCTCTCCTCCCCCCACCCATTCCCTTCTCCCTCCCCCCCCAACTTCCCAGAGCAAAATACAGGGTATTGCATTTAACAAACGTAATCTAACATAAACAAACTAACTATGAGCTCTTAACTCCCCCTTACTCTTTAACTCCCCCATAGGAACCAAAATGTCAAAGTAAAAAGAAAAATAATCTAAATATTTCATTCATAAGCTATTTGCAAGTTTTTAGTCCCATATTTGTTTTGTATATAGTCAATCCATCTTCTCCATTCCAGTACATATCTTTCATTCGAACGATCCTTCAAGTATGCAGAGATTTTAGCCATCTCCACCAAATTAGCTACTTTTAATGTCCATTCTTCAATGGTAGGTAATTCTTCCTTCTTCCAATATTGCGCCACCAAAAGTCTGGCTGCAGTTGTTAAGTTCAAAATCAGATTAGTCTCTATAACTGTACAGTCTACAGTTATACCCAATAAAAACAACTGTGGAGTAAATTTTATCTTCCTTTTAAGAATATTTTGTATAATCCACCATATTTTAATCCAAAATGCCTTAATTTTCTTACATGTCCACCATATATGAAAATACGTTGCATCATCACATTTACATCTCCAACACATAGATTGTAAACTTGGGTACATACAAGCTAACTCTTTGGGATCTAAATGCCATCTATAAAACATTTTATAAAAATTTTCTCTCAGGTTTTGGGCTTGAGTAAATTTTACATTTCTAACCCATATTTTCTCCCATACATCTATGGTTATTGATTCCCCAAAGTTTTGTGCCCATTTTATCATACAATCCTTCACTAACTTGGTTTCTGAATCTATTTCTATCAATGCATTATACAGCCTTTTAATATGCATTGGACTTTGATCCCTGATTTGTTTTATTAAATTTTCTTCATTTTGCAAAATACCAATTTTCTGAACTTCTTTCCATCTAGTATACAACTGTCCATACTGAAACCAAGTTTGAATTTTCCTTTCTTCCTTTAATACCTCTAAAGACTTTAATTGCAATGTGCCTCTTTCCAAGATAAGAAGCTCTTTATAAGTAATCACATCTTGTTTCTGTTCCACACTTATATTCTCTATCATATGTCTAGGTATTGTCCATATAGGTAATTTATTATTTAATTTGTATTGATACTTTTTCCATACACTTAATAATGCATTTCTTAATATATGACTTTCAAAATTCTTATCCACCTTTTTATCATATAGTAAATATGCATGCCATCCATATAACAAATCATACCCTTCAATATTCAATATTCTCTCTTCTGTTGAATTAATCCAATCACTAATTACTGAGAGCACAGCTTCCTCGTAATACAATCTTAAATTAGGCATTTTGAGACCACCTCTTTCACGTGTATCTTGCATTAATTTTCGTTTTATTCTTGGTCTCTTTCCTGCCCACACAAAATTAGTAATACCCTTCTGCCATTCGTTCAAATTTCCATCTTTTTTCAGTATTGGTATCATTTGGAAAAGAAATAAGAACTTTGGCAAAATATTCCTTTTCACTGCAGCTAACCTTCCCAGCAATGATAATTGCATTTTTTTCCAATTTTCCATCTCTTTCTGTATTTTTTGCCACAACAATTCATAGTTATATTTATATAGTTTCGCATTTGATGTCATAATATAAATCCCCAAATACTTAACCTTCTTTACTGATTCAAATCCTGTTATTCTTTCTATTTCTTCTTTTTGACTTGTAACCATATTTTTAATTATTATCTTTGTTTTCCCTGCATTTATTTTAAATCCAGATACTTGTCCATATTGATTAATTATATCCATTAAACCTATAACCGATTTTATTGGTTGGCTCAAGGTCACAACCAGGTCATCTGCGAATGCTCGTACCCTATAATCCTCATGCCTGATTTTAATTCCCCTTATTTTATCTGAGCCACGTATTTTATTCAACAAAAATTCCAGAGTCAAAATAAACAGTAATGGAGATAAAGGACATCCTTATCTTATTCCCTTTTCTATATTAAAAGTTTCCGTTAAACTACCATTAATTATTACTTGTGCCGTTTGTTGCTGATATATTGCCTTAATAGATTGTATAAAGTACTCTCCAAATTGCATCTTTTCAATTATTTTCAATAAAAAATTCCAGTTCAATTGATCAAACGCTTTCTCCACATCTAAGAATGTAAGCACCGCAGGGACCTGGTTGTTTTCCCCCAAATACTCCAATATATTAACTATTTATCTTACATTACTCTTCATATATCACCTATTAATGAAACCGGTTTGGTCATTGTGAATCATTTGTTGCATAACTGGCATCAACCTATTTGCCAATATTTTAGTAAAAATCTTATAATCTGTATTTAACAGTGATATAGGCCTATATTTTTTTGGTTGAGTATGATCTTGATCCTCCTTTGGGATTAGGGAAATAAATCCTGTTCTCCAGGAAGGAGGCACTTGTCCTCCAGTTTGTATTTTATTAAATAATTCTTTAAGTGGTTCCACCATTTCTGCCTGCAAATTTTTATAATAAACTGCTGTCCCAGGGGCTTTTCCCACCTTCAGTTGCTTAATTGCTAGAACAATTTCTTCAACAGTTATCAATTGATTCAAACCTTCCCTTTGCTCTTCTGAAACTATAGAAATATTCTCCCTCTGTAGATATTTGTCTATATCTATACCTTGAATCTTATCACTAGTATACAACTTCCTATAGAATTCTGAAAATGCTTTTTTAATCATATTTTGCTGATACACCTCTTTACCCTTATATTCTATTTTCTCTATAGTACGTAACTTTTGTTTTTTCCTAAGCAAATATGCCAACTATCTGCCTGGTTTGTTCGCATTACAAAAAGAATTATGTTTGGCATATTGCAAATTAGTTGCCACCTGATCTGCCATCAACATATTAAATTGCCCTCACAATAAATTAATTGCTTCTTTTGTTTTCTTATCAGTTGGGTTTAAAATTAATACTTGCTCTTTATTTTTTATTTCTTTTTCTAACTCCTTCCATTTCCTTTCCTGTTTACGTCTATATTTATTGTTCAAATATATTAAAATGCCTCTCATATATGCTTTACTTGCATCCCAAACCGTTTCCATAGGCGTACCTTTATGCATATTCATAACAAAAAATTCTTTCATAAATTGTTTGCATTCTTTCACATTTCCCTCATATCTAAACAAGTTTTCATTCAGCCTCCAGGACTTCCTGGGTCCCTTTTCATATTCTAATTCCATCCAGACTGGACTATGATCTGTTAATATTCTTGGACATATTTTCGTTTTCTTCACCCTAGAAAGAAAATCATTAGAAATTAGTATAAAGTCAATTGTAGAAAATGACTGATGTCTATCAGAAAAAAAGGTAAAATCTTTCTCTTCTCCATTCCTCTCACGCCAAATATCTCTCAGCTCCATGTCCTCATATCAAAAAAGGATTTAGGCAATCTGGCACGTGTTTGGATATTTTGCAGAGATCCTTTTTTGTCCTTTTTAATATCCAAAACTCCATTCCAATCTCCCATCATTATATGTGTTTTGTAATCCCATTGTATTAATTTAGCAGGTAAAATCTTGTAGAAACTTTCTTGTTGCTGGTTTGGTGCATATATTCCAATCAATAATGTTTTTTCCTTTCTGTTAAAATTTCAATTGCAATATATCTTCCTTGCGCATCTGCTTCAATTAATTTGGCTATTAAACCTTTTTTTAGGTATATAACTATACCATTTTTCTTTTCCGGTGCAGATGCTACAAAATGTGTCCCTAACCTTGCATTTATTAAATATTTTTAATCTTGCATTCTAATATGTGTCTCTTGTAAACATATAATGTCATTTTTATACTGTTTCAGATAATGAAATATTTTCCTCCTCTTTTGCGGTGAATTTAATACATTGACATTCCAGGTTAAAATTTTACTTGCCATCTTTGGCAATTTGAAGCTTTTGAAGCATTAGCTGAAGGTCATCTTTCACTTTGATCTTCAGCCTTGCCCCTCCCACTGCTTCTGATTTTTTGGTTTCCTGTGCTTTCATCTGCACCTTTAATTCCTCTTGGCGTTTCCTTGCTGCTCGAGTCTGTCTTTGGTCCTTTGGTTCCTCTATTTTGCCAAATAATTCCATATCTTGGGCAGAGCTCATAAATTATAATAAATCTTCAACAATCGAGGCCCCTCCTTGAGCCTGTGCCTGAACCTGCGTAATTTCTTTCCCTCCCTTTCTTGCTCCCTCTGTTTCCTTTCTTCTTCTGATTTCTGGAGAAAATGAACCTCCAGCCTTTATTACATTAAAGTGTAAATCTCTTGCCTTCCCTACTGTATTAAGACGAAATCTCTGTCCTGAATAATCCACCACCAATCCAGTTGGAACCTCCCATCTGTACTGTATCTGACGCTTTCTAAGTTCATCCACCAAAAAAGCATAGTCCTTCCTTGCTCTCAACATTTTGGGAGGGATTTCTTTCAATGTTAAAACCTCCTGCCCTGCCATTTGAAGTTTATTTTTGTAAGAAGCCTGTAAAATCACATTTCTTAGCCTCCTTGTTGTAAAGTAAATTACAATGTCTCTTGGTAAATTTCTCTGCCTGGCCACCCATGAATTAACACGATAAATTTTATCAATTTGCCAATCCAAATCCTCCTTTCTTTCTTCAGTTATCTGTACAAAGGCTTCTGCAAAGATCTCTCTCAAATTCTCTTGGGTATTTTCTTTCAGACCTCTTACTCTTATGGCAAATTCCATCAATCTATATTGTATCATCATCACCTCTGAGTCTGCTTTTTCCATCTGTGTCTGAACCTCTCCCATTTTATTCTCCAAATTCACTTTTGATTGATTAATTTCCTCTAATCTTTCATCTAACCCTTCAATGTGGCTTGCCAAACCTTGAAATGCAAAAATAATGTCTTCTCTAATTTCCTTATTTCAAGCTTGAATTACATCTTTGATTTCTGTCATTTCTCCAGTTACTTCGTTCATTTTATCAGTCACCTCTTTCAGTTTTTCATCAAAAGCAGAAGTAATTTTTTCTTCTAAAGTAAAGGCTTGCAGCTTTAAAGCTTGCTGCAAGGCTTCCAGAGTTAAAATTTGTGGTTCTGCTGGAACTGTCAGAGATTGCGGTTTGGGTGATGGAACAGGAGAACTCACAGTAATTTTAGCCCCAGCAGTTTTTATTTGCTTGAAAGCCATTTCCAATTTTCAATTCCAAATTAAAACTTTTACAACAGCCAGAACAAAGTCCCAGAAATTAGCTCAATTTCCAATTAGTTTCCAGTCCTCAGTAAGTTTGAATTTATCTACAGTCCAATTTAATTCTTCTTTCTTTTAAAACGAATTCCGTTTATTGTCAGCAAAAACTGTCAGCGCAGAGGAGTACTTTAGAGTTAATTTTCATTACCACGCCCAATTAAGACTCGGCGCCATTTCTTTTCACTTTCTTCCCACAGCAATCAAGAAGGAAGTGTTCAATACACAGGAGTTAAAGTTTAATACTTGCAGTTAGAGTCCCTCCTGACTTCACTCTGCCTGCTTTTGTATCCAAAATGTTGTAAAAATGTTGCAGGGATGGTCGCGGTGTCTTGTTCTGCTAACAGCAGAAGTGTCCCGGGTCCGGAGCTTGTGTCAGGCTTCCAGGGAGCTCTCACGCTTCAAGCCCCAAGAGTTATTCCTGGGATTAGATTGGCTTAGTGGTGCGGAGGGGCGGGGCAAGCCAGCAATTTAACAAATGGTTCGGCTGCACCACTGGCTATAGGGCGGCCCTTTGAAGCCCCGCGGCAAGAATTTAAACAGTTTTTTTTCCTCTAGCCATCAGCTGGGCTCCGGAGGCAGCAATAGATTGGGAGTGGGCGGGGTAAGCGAACGGCTGGCGATCCAACAGAGCAGAGAGTGAGGGTGAGTGAAGGTGTGGGGGGGCGAGAGAGGGCTTTGGTGACCCCTGTGAAATGACCATTCGACCCCCAAAGGGGTCACGACCCCCAGGTTGAGAACCGCTGCTTTAGACTGTCCATTTAAGCCTGCATTGCCTGATACCACTTTCTTGCTCTGAGTCAGGAAGATGCTTGATTTGTGTGAACTTATCAGGAGGAAGTGTAACAGTACAAATCAAAGGCAAGGGTGCTTTTGTCAGTTGCCACGAATATCGCTCTGGAGGGATCCCCTTTGTGGCCCTCTTGGAACGCCTCAGAACAGCCGTCCATTCTTCTTCCATTTCGTCCTCGTCTTCACCATCGTCGCTAGCGTCAGCATCAGCGGCTTGCGAAGACAGAACATCAGGTTGAGAAGAACTAGTGGATGGAACATTTACCTGTGAATCTTGATCATCAGGCTGCGAGGCATCAGCAGCATCATCTCTAGGAAAATAAACTCCAGGATCATTGGAATGGATCCTAGACCAGTCAACATCTTCCTCAAAATTAGCGGATTAGGAAATCACTATTACAAGTGTGGAGTCAATAAATTTGCTCCACTTTGAGTTATCATCAATACTCATAAATCTCATCCTCTTTGCTACTGTACCTCCTTCCTTTCTTTGAGCTAAGGGAATGTTCACCATAGCGTATGAACCAAAAATATGGAAGTTTTTGAGGTCGGGCTTGTACCCATACAACATGAAGAAAGGAGTCTGATTTATTACACTATTCCAAGTACGGTTGACAATATAATTTGCATATTTAATAGCTTCACCCCAGTATGGGATACTGAGGTTGGTGTCTTCTAGGAGACAACGCATCATGGTTTGCAGGATCCCGTTTCGCCTTTCTACCACCCCATTCTCAGCTGGTGTATAACCTGAGGTCTGATGAAGAATTCCATTTTTAGGCATCCAGTCCTGGAACCGCTGAGACATGAATTCAGCACCACGGTCACTTTGAATTCTAGTGATGCTAATTTCGTGTTGGGTATAAACAAGAGTGGCAAAGTCTTTAAAGATCTGAAAGGTCTCAGTTTTTTTTTTCATAGGATATACATATCCATATCTAGAGTAATTATCAACAATTGTTAGAAAATATTTTTTGCCACCAAGTGTTGGCTTGAAAGGACCTACTATGTCAGTGTGTACCAAATCAAAAATGCGTGTTGACAGGCATGTAGCGCGTTTTGGAATGGCTGCTGCTTTGGATTTGGATTTTTTGCAGACAGCACAATCCAAAAACACCTTACACCCCTTTAGATTCAAACCTCTCGCAAACTTCGGCATCTTCCTAAGAACATGGAAACTGGCATGCCCCAATCTTCTATGCCACTTATGGATACACCTGTAATGCAAAGGTTTACCAGTTAGTGAATTTTCAACACTATCAGTTTTATGAGGACCTCAGGCTTGCTCTGAGCCACCTGTTTTCTAATTTTCTTTTTGTTGGCTTTAGGAGCCTTTGGAGTAGCAACAGGATCTCTCACTGGAACATCTCTCTCTGGGCCTGTGCTCTCCTCTTTTGGAGTTTGTATACTTGCCTGTGCTTGCGGTTTAGACTTTGGCTTTAAGTAATAAACACCACCAATTAACATGGTTTCAGCAACAATATCTCCATTTTTAACTATATAACTTGCTTTTTCAAGGTGGTGGACCTGGAACTTTGATACTCTAGACAAGTGGCTCTGACTAAGTAAACTACTAGTTGCTGTTGGTATATAATAAACATCAGGAATAAATGCATCAAGCTCTTCAACATAAACAATTCCTTTTCCTATGACCTGACAAGGATGATTTGAGAAAGAATAGAGTTCACGTAGTTCAGGTTCAGGCTCGTGCATCTCTGTATAAAGTTTCTTTCTGTAGGTAACATGCAATGCTGCGCCACTATCCAAAGTCCACAGAAGTCGTCTGTCGTACTCTGGATGAGGTTGTGGATCGTTGGTTAAAGCCAATGTGGCGAGTCGAGCTTGAGGATCACGCCTGGGACCACAATGACCTTGTCTTCCGCCTCTGCCTCTGCCACCTCTGGAGTCTGTTCCTCTGGGCTGGTACGTGACGGGAGCTGGAAACCGTTGGGGGCAAAACCAGGTGGCATGTCCCATAGATTACAGATGTAGCATCGTGGCATCCTTGGAACGTAGGCTCTTCCTCGAAAAGGGGGCTTCACTGGAGCTCTTGATTCAGGTGGTCCTCTCAAATGTGGCGTGGCTAGCATAAGTGCCTCTTCTTCAGTTAAAATTCTGCATACATGATCCACTGTGCGTTGAGCAATAGGCACTTGATTAATCTTTGTAATGGCATCTTTCCATTCATAATTCAAGGAGTTAATAATAATGCTGATCATTTGAAAATCATCAATAAGATAGCCTCTTTCGCCCAATTCTTTTCTCATTCCTTTCATTTTAGTTAAATGTTCTCCAATATATTCGCCAGATTTTAATCTCAAACCATGGAACTCAGACAAGGGCAAACATGTAGATTCAATTGAAACGGGCCGGTAGCATGTTTCTAATTGGGCCCAAATTTGTTGGGCGTTTGCATCAGGTGGAAAAGTAACCTGCAGTTCAGTATCCATGGACATCAATAATGTTGTGTATGCTTTTGTATCTAAATCTCTTATTTCAGGAACCCATGGCTGGTCAGGAGGATTAAACACCATGCAATGGGTACCTTCTCTACGGAGCAAAAGTCCAACCTTGTCACGAGTGTTTTCAGGATTGCTGTGGCTACTTGATTAGTCACAAACAGTATGGTCTCAATTAAGCCATCTTCTGTTTGCAATTACCTGCAAGCCTTCCCCGCCCTAGTTAATTGCAGGTTAACTCCCCATATAAGCAAGGACCTTTTCGCTTGCTACTTGGGCCTAACGCTGTTTAGGCCTAGATGCAGAAGCTCCTGCTGGAAGCTGGATGCAGAGCTCAATGCAACGTTACAGAAGGGAGGAGAACACAGATAAGGACTCCAGACGCTGTTGCCGAGTTACTCCTACGGATGCTTGCCTTTTGCTGTTTTGAAGCACGCAAGCTATCATCAGGACTGCTGCAGCTGGATATTCTTCCTCCCACAAGCTTCAAGCTACGTTTGCTGTTTGAAATTGTTTTCTCTTCAGGTGACTTTTTTTTAGCTGTGAAGTTTATGCTGCCACCCTTCTACTACCTCGATGATGTATCGACACCGAAGCTGCTTATTGTTATGTTAGCTTTTTTCTCTTGTGAACTGTT
The DNA here is from genome assembly GCF_059756535.1 of Pantherophis guttatus. Classification (NCBI taxonomy): domain Eukaryota; kingdom Metazoa; phylum Chordata; class Lepidosauria; order Squamata; family Colubridae; genus Pantherophis; species Pantherophis guttatus. The sequence continues at coordinate 68,534,553 of NC_142067.1, forward strand.
TCGGTATTGTGGAGAGGAATCTAGGGAGATAGCCTGGCTTCACATAACCAAGATAAGACTTTTTTACTAATGTGCTTTTTTTAAAGACATAGTGCTTTTTAAATGTTTTAAAGTAAATTATATTTTTACACAAGACACCTCTGTTAGATTTATTTCAGTCTCAGTGTGTTTGCTCATAAGCTGGTTCATGGTCCGGGGTACCCCTCAACCCCACTTCCTAACAAACCTCACTGACCCATGCCTTATAATTTTGTCCTGACTGCTTTAATTTCAAATCAGCAGCCAGTGGAACAATAGAAGATGCCTGTTGAGGAACATGCATTTAAGGTGCTGGCTGTGCAGGTAGAAATGCTTGTGGTACTTGTGGTGCTTGTACTTGAGGCTGCTGTATTCGACCGTGCAGCTGCTGTATTGCAGCTGCCACTGGTGCTTGAGCTGCAATATTAACATGGCCTGCTGGAGCCGCTGGCACCTGTATTTGCTGCATTAAGTGTGCTGTACTCCATCTAAAATCGGAAAAACGTCACCAGCACCACCAGGGGATGCTAAGGATTGAGCCTGTGGAGGTACAGGTGGTGATGCAGCCTGAAGAAATGATTGATTTATAGACATCGTTGAAAATGTTTGCTGTAATTCTTGTAACTGCTCTTGCAGCTGATATAATAATTCAGCTTTATCTTGTAAATTACTTCCACCAGCAGATGGTGCTGCAGCTTTAGTTTTAGGCATTGCAGAAAACTCTGCAGCCTTTTCAGCGTCACGTGTAATCTGAGAAGGTACAACATCATGAGTCAATTGTGATGTAGACACAGCTTTCTGTTCTGATTCGCCTGACGTGAAACCCTCCTGTGGGAGTGGTTTTGGCTTTGAAGAAGAAGGCAAAATGGAGGACTCAGGAATTTGAAAAACACTAGAGTCCTTCTTATCTGGCTTAAGCAAGGAAGTTAAAGCTTTCGCCTGGTGCAGCCCATGCTCTAGAATCTCTATTTGATCAAGATAGCTTTTCACAGCCTTCTCATGCAGGGTTTGTTCAGGGCTAAGAGGAGAATAATGAATTTTGCCTATCTCTTTGGGAAAGGAATGCCCAGCCACTTGTGGAGCTTTAGGTTTGGCAGCAAGCCTTTCAAATTCCTGGGCTTCTTTAGGAAATTCATTAGGAATTGGTTGAGGGTCTGTAATATCAGAAGAGGGCATCACTGACCTTGGTAGCACGTCATCTTCAGGAACAGCTCCCCCAACAGCACCTTCCTCAAGCCTGGTAGCTGAAGCAAATGGAGTTTGAAAAATTGAGAGCCTTTGTAAAATTCTTTCCATTGCTTCATCAGAGAGATTTATGTCTTCAGCAGACTGTGCTCTTCGTTTGGTTTTCTTCTTTCTTGGCATATTTGCAGTAATTAATCAGTGTTCCTCAGTCGCTGGACTAACTATCTGCCTAATAGCCTATACGCTTATCAGCAGAGCAACGGCAAAGAAAAACATCGTAAATCAAACCATCCTCTGCTACCATTGTCGGAGCGTAAATCAGCCCCGTTCCCCCCCTGAGGTAATTGCACTTGATTAGAGACAGATGGATCTTGTTTTTCCATGCTGTATACTTTAAAGAAAGAAAACCCAAATATATTCTAATAAATTTTTATTATAAAAATATAAAAAACTAGCTAACTACATTTTACCGGCAGCTTATCTCATAGACGAACAAAGGAAGTATAAATCAGGAAGTTAGGAAAAAAATGAATGTAGACGTGCGCAGTAGCTCAAAGTTTTCACAAGACTAGTCTTATCTCTGTTACTATAGATACGTGATCAAGTTCTCTGGCAGGCTACCGTAACACTCAGAATGGACGCTCAGCTGACAAAGACATAACGCAGTGACACATGTGATCGACTGAGGACTGAGGGGATGGTTTTGGGGGTTTTGATTTACTGAGGGAAAACCCAGACCTCTCAGATTTGGGTTTTCCCAGATGTGCCAGTTTACCTATTCTAGTAAATAGAACTTTGAAAAATGCTTGCTTCAGAGTCTTTACTTGGAGTTGGGTTTTTTTTCTGGAACGCTGACACCAATACCCCCTTATTTAGGTACTCATGAAACACTTCATTGATTAACTGCATGAACACTGAGGGTGGTCCCTTCAGCCCGAAAGGCATCACTTGGAATTGGAAACACCCTAAGGGACAATTGAAAACGATTTCCCACTCATTGCCTTCTTTAATTTTTACTCAGCAATACGCTTCAAGTACAGTTTGGTGAACATCTTCCCCTTAGCCAGGTATCCCAGCATGTCCTTCATGAGGGGAAAGGGGTACATGTTTTCCTCACAGACACCATTGATCCCCCCCAAAATCAACACATAATCTCAAAGACACATCTTTCTTCTCTTTGAAGAGCACTGGGGCTGCCATCCTAGATTTTGCTGGTTGGATGAAGCCCTCAGCTAGATTTTTATCCACTAAATTCCTAAACTCCTCTTCTATCTTGGGGTCATTGAGTACATTTTTGGCTTAGGTAATTTTGCTCCCAGCAATATGTCAATGCCACAGTGAGTGGGGCGTTGAGGAGGGAGTAGGTCTTATTTCTGCTCACTAAAAGCTCTGCTAGGTCTTGGTATTCCATAGGGATGGTCAGCCCTCCTCGGTTAATGAGTTGATGGATTCTAATTTTCCCCTCCTCAGCAGCAGGTTTTCACTGCCTCTGCGCTTCGTCTTCTACACATTGCAGACCGCCTGCTCTACTCCTCCAGCGCCACTTGTTGTATTTCTAGTCAACAGTTGGGTTCCACTTTTTCAGCTATGCCAACCCCAATAGCATTGTTTCTGCCATTTTCGGGCTATTATGAAACATAGTTTCTTGTGGCTTCCTGATCTCAGGGTTACTGGTTTGGTTAGGCATGTGGTTGGTAGGCCCCCAGTAAGGGAGCCATTGACTTGCTCAAACTTCATAGATTGCCTCAATTTTTTAAGTCTCAGTCCCATCTTTTCCACAGTTCTCAGGCTGACCAAGCAGTGGGTGCAACCTGAGTCTACCAGGGCCGTAAAGACCCCTCTCGCCCTGAATGGGGCACTAGCATCTCCACCCGGGCAGTAAGGGGTGATGGTTCTACTTACCATTGGCTTGTTATCCTCCCTCACTGTCACTTTCATAGAAGACCAGGTTGGGGTTGCTGGGGGTCAGAGTTTCCTCCCCCTTGCTAGAGGGGGAAGAGACCACCACAACCTGCTGTGCTACCCCTGTCCTCTTTTCCCTTCCTCTGTGCCTTCTTAGCTTTGGGTTGAGCTGGGCTCCTTCCTGCTGACATGGGTTGTGGGGCCATGCAGTTGGCTGCTCGATGGCCCTCTTTTCCACATCGGAAGCAGGCTTCAGACAGGCACTGTGGGTTCTCTCTACGGGTGGCAGGAGGGGCTCTTGATCCCTTGTGTTGGCAGGCATCTCTCCTGGCCTCATCGGGGGGCAACTCTCATATGCTGCGTGCTGCCAGTACTCCAACAGGTCTAGCTCCATTTTGATCGCCAGCTGGTACCATGCCCCAAGGATGTCTGGAATTCCTTAGGGCAGACAGCTTTGGTATGGCTCCTTATTTAATCCATTTTGGAAGTGATAGACCAGTAAATATTCCGGCCACGCTCTCAGTTTCTCAGCCAGGTTGTGGAACTACCAAATGTATTCAGCTACAGGCTGGCTCCCTTGCCTTATGGCATGGATTCTGGATTCTGCTCGACGGACCCAGGCAGGGTCTCCAAACCTGGCTTGAAGTTCATCCAGGATGATATCTGCATTCCCCAGCCACAGGGGAAATGGCAGCTCCTGCTGGGGGAGCCCCAGCTCCTTGGACAATACTCTCGTCTCACTTTTTAGAGTGGAGGAGAGTGGGCTGCTGACAGCCGACAAATCTCTCATAGAGTTGCTCTACAGATAGGCTGTGGCATGCTGTCAAAAATTTCCACTCCCCTGACTTATAATGAAGTAGGAGATATGTAAATTTGTATATAGAGCAAGGAATAGATTACTTATTAACTTGATTTTGACGTAAATGTTAGAAACCAGAGATGTTGAACAATGTCCATTGTTTTACTTTTAAAACTAATAAAATAATAATTAAAAAAAAGCATTTCCATTCCCCTGACTCTTCCCAGTCTGCAGTCCTCTGGGCTTTCCATTTGTTCCCTCGAATCATAGCAACTCCAGGCTGAACCAAGGGGAACTCCAACTTGCCTACCTTCCCCACTCCGCTTGGCCATCGCGCCTTTGGATCAGGCAGATGGATTCTGCCTTGATCCTCTCCTCATGCACCAGTGACTGCTCTGTCTTCCCTGCACTTATTTTGGATTGGATTACTTTAATGAACAATTTTAAATTGGTTGAAGAAAATGCCATGTTCTTCTCCTTGGTCCTTAATGAATTTACCAAAATTTCTAATAAAATGTTTTTTATTTATTTATTTATTTTATTTATTTATTTTTTTTAATTTGATTTATATGCTGCCCTTCTCCGGAGACTCAGGGCAGCTTACAATACGTTAAGCAATAGCCTTCATACTTTTGTATATTTATACAAAGTCAGCTTATTGCCCCCACAAACTGGGTCCTCAATTTACCTACCTTAGAAAGGATGGAAGGCTGAGTCAACCTTGAGCCTGGTGAGATTCGAACTTACAGTAATTGCAGACAGCTGGTGTTAATCACAATGCTATTAGTCTGCTGAGCCACCAGGCCCATTTATTGATTTATCTAGTTTTGAGGCCACTCTACTCAAAAGTGTGAGTAGTTTCAGATCAAAAAAATCACACATAAAAAGAAAATTACGACTGACTGGAAGAATACAACCTGCTATAAACGAAATCTAACTAAAGGAGGCTTCACGAGAACTCTGGGAGATCAGCTTTTAGTAATTTCCTGAACATCATAATAGTGAAAGATGCATATGCTTAAACTAACAGGAATAGGAATTTCATTAATCAAGATTTTTGCTAATCAGTGTCCTAGATTTGGGGAGAGTATTTTCAACTTCCACAATTGCAGAACATTTATTGGTTTCATATGTGCAAAGTATTTCTGAATAAGGTAATTGTCACAATTGGAGATTTTGATTTAAGAAAAGAATTTTGTATTAAAACACAATGTGCAGAATTTATTAACTTTGAACAGTGGGTTATATGGGTGGTTCATAAATTTTCTATATTTTATGAAACTGATTGTTCTGGGGGGAAAACAGTAAAAGAAAATGCAATTACTTTATTTTAAGTCGGTATCCATATTTTAAAGAACCATCTCTTTTCATTTTCTCTAAAAATATTTCATAGGTGATGCAGTACATCATAGAACATATGAGTAAAAGTACCCTTAGATTGGCAATGTTGAAACATAGGTGCATAGCTGTTGTGATAAAGTGACATCATTGGAGGAAATACAAGAATTTAATCTCATTATATGACAGTTATAAAATCACAGACATCAGCCTAATTAAATCTTTGCAGCAAAATTAACACTTATCAAGTATGATACAGGAATTGAACTAATTGGCATCCTTCAGTCTCAAGAAGCTATGGTATTGTGCTCTGGAAAGAGGTCCTAAAACAGCATCTAGTGTGACTAAAAAGGCCAATTCGAGAGTGGCAATCCCTTCCACACTGAGGGCAGATACATTCTGTCCCCTGTCCAGCCCCCAGATTTTGCTGGTTCCGGGATTGCTTATTTGCCTCAGCCTGTCCAACAAGTGTCTCTTCAAATTGGAGAAGGCCATGCTGCGTCTTTAGCCTTCAAGCTGAATGATCGGAGGTCAAGGTTTCTCAGTTGTTAATGTCAATTCCCAGGGCCTTTAGGTCCCTCTTGCAGATATCCTTAAACAGTGTTTAGTCATTTCAATTAAATTTACAATTTCTATATTTCCTTTTTGCCATATTTATTCCTCATCTATTTTTGTAAAAAACCAATATTATTATTATTATTATTATTATTATTATTATTATTATTATTATTATTATTATTATTATTAATAATAATAATAATAATAATAATAATAATAATAATAATAATAATAATAATAATTTTATTTCTATACCGCCCTTCTCCCGAAGGACTCAGGATGGTGTACAGCTTATTAAAAACACAAAACAACATCAGTTAAAATAGCTTAAAATTATTAAATAAATTCGGCTAAATTTTAAAACCCCAGAAATTTAAAACCCAATTTAAAATTGTTATGTTGATAGCCCAGCCTGGCGGAACAACAGGGTCTTAAATGCACAACGAAATACCCGGAGGTCGGAGATCTTACGTATTTCCGGGGGCAGTTCATTCCACAGGGCTGGGGCACCCACAGAGAAGGCCCTCCCCCTGGGTGTCGCCAGCCGACATAACTTGGCCGATGGCACCCTGAGGAGGCCCTCTCTGTGGGAGCGAACTGGCCGGTGGGAGGCTATTTGTGGCAGAAGTCGGTCTCGAAGGTACCCGGGTCCTATGCCATGGAGCGCTTTAAAGGTGGTGACCAGCACTTTGAATCGCACCCGGAAGACCACTGGGAGCAAGTGCAGCTCGCGCAGGAGGGGTGTCACGTGGGCGCAACAAGTTGCGCTCATAACCACCTGCGCGGCCGCATTCTGGACCAGCTGGAGCCTCCGAGTGCTCTTCAAGGAGAGCCCCATGTAGAGAGCATTACAATAATCCATCCGGGAGGTGACAAGGGCGTGAGTGACCGTGTGCAAGGCGTCCCGGTCCAGAAAGGGCTGCAACTGGCGAATCAGGCAAACCTGATAAAAGGCCCCCCTGGCCACGGCCGTCATATGCTCTTCTAAAGACAGACGTGCGTCCAGGAGGACACCCAGATTGCGAGCCCTCTCTGTGGGGGGCAGGGATTCACCCCCAATAGTCAGCGATGGCACCTGCTGACTATATCGGGACACCGGGAGCCACAGCCACTCAGTCTTGGAAGGGTTGAGTCTGAGCCTGTTCCTCCCCATCCAGACCCGCATGGCCTCCAGGCAGCGAGACATCACTTCAAGGGCATCGTTGGGGTGGTCAGGGATGGAGATGTACAGCTGAGTATCATCAGCGTACAGATGACACTTCACCCCAAAACCACGGATGATCTCGCCCAGCGGCTTCACATAAATGTTGAACAGAAGGGGCGAGAGGACCGACCCTTGCGGCACTCCCCATGCGAGGTTCCTCGAGGTCGACTTCTGCCCCCTTGTCAACACGAACTGCGAATAGTCGGAGATGAAGGAGGAGAACCACCGCAGAACGGTGCCCCCTATTCCTAACCCTCTCAACCGCTGCAGCATGATACCATGGTCGATGGTATCAAAAGCTGCTGAGACATCTAATAGGACTAGGACAGAGGAGCAGCCCCTGTCCCGAGCCCTCCAGAGATCATCCACCAATGCGACCAATGACGTTTCAGTGCTGTACCCCTGCCTGAAGCCCGACTGGTACGGGTCCAGATAGATAGCTTCATCTAGGTGCTGGGGAAGCTGTCATGCCACCACGCTCTCAACAACCTTCGCCACAAAACGAAGGTTGGAGACTGGACTGTAGTTAGCTAATTCAGCCGGGTCCAGGGAAGGCTTCTTGAGAAGGGGCCTCACTACCGCCTCTTTCAAGGCGGCAGGAAAGGCGCCCTCACTCAGAGAAGCACTTATAATTCCCTGGAGCCAGCCTCGTGTAACCTCCCGGGAGGCCAGTACCAACCAGGAGGGACACGGGTCCAATAAACACGTGGCGGCACTAATCTTACCCAGAACCCTGTCCACATCCTCGGGAGCCACAGGATCAAACTCCTCCCAGATAATATTCTCAAGACCTGCCCTCGTCTCCTCCCCTGGACACATCCAATCGGAGTCCAAGCCCTCCCGAATCCGAGCGACTTTATCATGCAGGAATTGCACAAAATCCTCAGCATGACCCTGCAAGGGATCTTCCCGCACTCTCCCCCGAAGAAGGGAGTGGGTCACCCTAAACAGGGCGGCTGGGTGGTTCTCTGCAGATGCGATAAGAGCGGAAAAATTGTTAGATTTTGCCGCTTTTATCGCCACTAGGTAGGTCTTGATATGAGACCTCACCTGTGTCCGGTTGGTATCGGATTGACTAGTCCTCCAAATGCTCTCTAGGCGTCTTTTCCGACACTTCATCTCTCTCAACTCCTCAGAGAATCAAGGAGCTAATTGAGATCGGCATCGGGTCAGAGGCCGCAAAGGCACGACACGGTCCAAAGCTCCGGCGGCCGCACTCTCCCAGGCGGCCACCAGCTCTTCAGTCAAGTCGTGTGCCAGAGTCTCAGGAAACAGCCCAAGCTCCGTCAGGAACCTTTCGGGGTCCATCAGGCGCCTGGGACGGAACCATCTGGTCAGTTCCGTCTCCCTGCGGCGGGGGGAAGCGGTAGGAAAGTCCAAGTGAAGGAGCGAATGATCTGTCCATGACAAGGGTTTGATGTCTAGGTCCCTTCTACCAAGATCATTCAACCACTGACCAGAGACAAAAATCAGATCCAGAGTGTGTCCCCCTATGTGAGTTGGGCCTTGAACTAACTGGGTCAGGTCCATGGCCGTCATGGAAGCCATGAACTCCCGAGCCACCTCTGACTCCTCACCTGCAGACGGAAGGTTGAAATAAGTCTGGGGGTATCAACCGCCACCCCAGCAATGACGTTGAGTAGCTCGGGCAGGGTCGCTGCCACGTGACAGGGAGCCAGGTACGTAATCAGCAAACCCAGCTGTACCCCACGGCCCCACTTCACAAAAAGGGACTCACATCCGGCTATCTGAGGAACAGTGGTCTCCCTCGGACAAAGACTTTCCCTAATAATCACCACCACTCCCCCACCCCTCCCCTGGGCCCTTGGCTGATGAAATGCATGGAAACCTGGTGGGCACATTTCAACGAGGGGGACCCCCCACTCTTGGCCCAACCAGGTCTCCGTAATACCTGCCAGGTCCGCACCCCCCTCCAAAATAAGATCACAGGGAATCTGGCAATCCCTAAGACAACCAGGGAAACCCCCCAGGCTAGGGGCATTGCCAAATTGCAAACAGCCCCAGTGGACCCGTTCGTTGCTGCCACTCCAGCCTCCGAAGCCTCCGACTCAGAAACGCCAACGCCGCTGCTCAGCTGGTGCAAGCGAAGAGATCCGCCAGCCGCCCTACTAGCCCTCACTGACGCCGACGCCACCACAACCCTCGTCCAGCCACAATGTCCTGGGGGGGGGAAGCCCCCACCTGGCTGGCAAAGAGCTCCCCTAGCTGGCCCTGGGTCGTAAGCTGTCAAATTGACCCCCTAAAGGACCAACAAGGCGAATAGGCCACCATCCTCGAGCCGCGATTCAGGCAGATACCGCCATCTTGGACATGCGCAGCAATAAATTACTCTTCATCCTCATCTCTAATCTTAATCAAATTCAATTTTTCCCTTCTATCCCTTCTAGTCTATATTATACCCCTTCCCATTGTCATCTATTTTTATATCCATCCTCACATTGGTTAATTATGTAATTATGTAATACAGTTGTTTAATACAAATTCAACATTTTAATATAAATCAATTAGTTATATAACTACCTTTTTTGTATATTAATCAATATGGACAAGAATATTCCAATTATTTCCATGCAATCCAATTTTTTACAAATCAATTAATTATATTTACCAATAATAATAAACCAAATAATTCCCCCCCTATATTCCTCCAAACCACAACTTAACCATTTCTGCTTTCAGAAATATACAATTAATATTATCTCAATTATTACAATTCGCTAGTTAAATAGAGCTTTTTTTCTTTTGTGTTTTAAAATCTTGAACTCTCCTCTTTTGCCCTAAATTTCCCATTGTTTGCACCTACCTTTTTTGGTGAGGAAAAAGAAAAGAAATCTGCCTGCCTAATTTTCCAACGTTGCAGCAACAGCAAAGCAGTTTCAGTTTCATTTTTCAGCATAGCTAGGGGAAAAAAAATCTGCTCCAGTAAGCAGCATAGCCCTGAGCAAAACAGCTGAGAGCAAATCAGCTGAGAGTCGGGAGCTGATCTAATCAAGGGCTAATTAGCCTATGCTGAAGCTCCTCGGGCCAATAAAATTACAAAAAAACACCGCACCATTTGTTAAATTGCTGACTCGCCCGCCCGTCGCCCACCACTATTTATTGGCAATAAATAGTGGTGCAGAGGGGCGGGGCAAGGGGCGGGGCGGAACTGGCAGAATCCCACCACTGGCTATAGGGCGGCCCTTTGAAGCCCCGCGGCAAGAATTTGAACAGTTTTTTTTCCTCTAGCCATCAGCTGGGACTCAGTCGGCAGCAATAGATTGGGAGTGGGCGGGGTAAGCGAACGGCTGGCGATCCAACAGAGCAGAGAGTGAGGGTGAGTGAAGGCATGGGGGGGGGCGAGAGAGGGCTTTGGCGACCCCTGTGAAATGGCCGTTCGACCCCCAAAGGGGTCGCGACCCCCAGGTTGAGAACCACTGTCCTAGAAGATGGTTCTGCCCAGTGGTGGGTTGCTGCCAGTTGGCAAGAACCGGTAGTAAAAATTTGTGGTAGTTTGGAGAACCAGTAATAACATTGGCTGGTCACGCCCTCAAACCGGTCCCCAGCTATGTTGCCGCTCGCTTACTCCACCCACCTCATCAGAGCCTTTTTTTTTTTAACTTTTAAAAGCATTTTTTCTACAACCTCTTCGGCCGAAAAAATGCTTTTAAAAGTAAAAAAAAAAAGCCTCTGATGATCGTGCGACTCAGCTGGGATCGTCAGAGGCGTCTAAAAGCATTTTTTTCTGCAATCTCTTAAGGTTGTAGAAAAAATGCTTTTAAAAGTAAAAAAAAAAAAGTTGGCCACACCAACCCAGTCATATTACACCCCCCCACCAAGCCATGCCCACAAAATAAGCCTGTCAGATGTAAATGCCTTATTCTCTAATGTGTAAATAATATATGAACGGAGTATCAGGGGTTAACTTATTCTTCACTTCTTAATGTATTCATAATTCACCACTCCCACTTATAGCTCCACCCATTGTATATATAAGGAGCCACCTACACCATTTTCCTTGCTTCTATCTGTGAATATTCAGTGAATATAGAATGCCTATTGTAAATAAAAGGAAATATATTTAAACCTTTAACTCTTACTAATATTATTGAGTCTGATCCTGAAAATATTGCAACAAGCTGGTAGCAGAGGATGGTTAATTGACTCAATAAAAAAAACTTAAAAATGTCTAAGAAAGATAGGCCCAACACCAGGGCCTACAGCAAAGAAATGGAAACAGAACAAGAAATAATCAACGAATCCACAAACGCAATTTCGAGAGAATCCGAAGAATACACCACTGAAGACGAAGAAATAATAGATGAAATTGATGACCAGAAGGAAATCGAAATAGAGAATAACGAACTCAGGTCAGAGATATTAAAACTATTAAAGAGCCAGAAGAATGATGAAAGCCTCATCGCGAAACTCCAAGATATGCTGAAGAACAGCGGAGCAGCGAGAGAGAAAAACATCACTAATGAAAAGTCTAAAGACCCAAAAATAGTGAGTGATATGACTGCAGAGAAAGTCATTACGAAGAAGAAAAACGGTGATCCCGCGCGAAATTTTGAATGGCAGCCATCTTGGTTTCAACAGGCCTCCAGGGTGAGCGAAGCAGAGCCAATCAAAATGCTCAATTCAAAATTTCTGGCGCGAAAAACGTTACCAAACAACGAAAATGAAAAAGAAGATTCAAACTCCTCAGAAGAATCAGAATCAGAAAGTGAAGATGATTCAACAAACTCCCAAATAAAATCAGCAATGAAAACGCTTTTTGCTGCATTTGGGCCAAAACTAAAAATTAACAAACAGCTACCGAAGAAGCAAGCGAGCAAGCCGATGCCTCAAGACCTGCCCGCTCCCATCCTGACTACGAGAACGCCGACGCCCGAACCCAGAGAGCCCTGCCGGTACCGCCCTACGCCACAAACCGAAGCAAGCACCAAAGCCCTCAGGGGAAGAGGAAGAGCAGCCGCCGTCGTCAAGACTCCCAAAATTGAACCAGAGACCGATTCATCTGAAGAGGAGCAGAACGAGCGAGCCACAATGGAGAGAACCTTCCACGACGACTCCAAAGAAGAAATGGACAACGCGCATGCGCAAAACTACGCAGACGGTCCGGGAAGACATGAACTGGCGAGGAGACCATGCAGACTCGTTGCAAGCATTCCCATGCCGTTTTGCAATTTTCTACACTTGCGAGACCACGGACTACCTCAGGTTGTAAGTAATGGACACAATAATGTCGGAAATTTACCCAGTGACTTCCCAAAGCTAAGGGTTGATGGCGTTAATTTGCAAGAATGGTATCAACAGCTCCAGGTTGTCTTTATGAAGGAAAACTTATTATTTTTTATCACTAGTCCCCCAAAAAGACCTTGGACTCTAAAAATAGATTGTTTACACCATAGAGCATTTTTCTTAATAATATCTAGTGTGTCTCCTGCAATGTATCATAGCATTAAGCCAAATCTGACTGTTTCAGAAATCATTCAATGCATGTTTAATTTATTTCACAGTGACAGTGTAGCTACCACCACAAGGATGTCTAAAGATTTCTTTTCATCTAGGGTAAAACCAGGGGTTTCCATAAGTGAGCATTTAATATATTTAAACAAAATAAGAGCTGAGCTGCATTTGAGGGGGGAGGTGATTTCAGACCAAACAATGAAAAGTGTTATTATCAACTCACTTGATTCATCATGGGACAATTTTATGTCACATTTAGACACTATCAATCTAGGATATTTATCCATAGAAAGTCTATCCAATAAACTGATAGCAGAAGACAATTCAAGAAGGAATCGTTCTAGCAATCACACAGAACATAAACCATATAGGAAAGTAGCTTTCCAAGAAAAATATAATGAAACATTTAAATGCCACAATTGTGGATCCAGGGAACACAATAGAAGAGACTGTCCCAAAATTTCAAGAGAAAGGCATAGGTCAGAATATAGAAACAAATACAATTATAGACAGTCTTCCATAGATAGACATAGATATAGGAGCCCACCAAATTACAAAGAGAATAGAGGGGGCAGAGATAATTCAAAGGATAGAAAATCTGGCTCACTGAACGGGCTAAATAAACAAGACAACACTAACATACAGCAAAATGAGAACAATAATTGGCTTATTGATTCTGGAGCAACTAATCACACCACTAATAACAAAAATATATTGTCTTCATTTGCAGAAGATAAATTTGTAATAAAGGTAGCTAACCAAGAAAAGGTGCAAGTATTAGGTAGAGGGAATGTAACCTTGCCTGGTCTAGGAAAAATAGAGGGGGTATTGCTAATACCTGAGATACCTCATAACATACTAAGTGCTATAAAACTAAGTAGAGATTCTGACATTAACATTGTTTTTTCAAAAGGAAAAGCGATTTTGGAGAAGAATAAAATAAATATAGGCACAGTGATGATTAAAGGAGGCCTACCTTATCTGATAACTAAGGAAAAATGGTTGCATAACATTGACTCAAATATGGAAGATTGTATTGAAGTAGATGATGAAAATGTTAGCAATAGTGACAATGATGAGTGTAAAACATCTCATGATCACAAAGATGCACACAATGAAAAAAAACCAAAAATAGGTAAGCCAATTCATGATGAGTGTGCTCACATCTTACATAGGAAGTTAGGACATGCCAGTTTTCCTGTAGTACAAAAAATGACTGAACACGCAGAAGGTGTTAAAATAAAAAATTGTGAAAACTATTTGGAATGCTCAGTATGTAAATCTACAAAACTAAAAACTAGCCCCAGGCCAAGAAAATCTACTAGATCAACCAACAAAATTTTTGATTTAGTACACATGGACTTAGTTGGTCCATTAACTCCATCAATCACTTATAGAAAACGTTACTTCCTGACAATAGTGGACGATTATAGCCGCTATGGGTTTGTTTATACATTAAAACACAAAGATGAAACATTTCAAAAATTTAAAGAATTTTACAAACGCATAGAAACACAACACAACATCAAAATAAAACAAATTATGACAGATAGGGGATGCGAATTCATGTCTAAAGAATTCTCCCAATGGTTAAAAGACAAAGGAATGTTACATTACACATCTAGTCCATTTTCTGCGTTCCAGAACGGGATTGCAGAGAGGAAAAATTCCACATTACAAACCATGATTAGATGCACATTGGAAGATGCTGGCTTAAGCAAACAATTCTGGTCAGAAGCCTTACATTATTCAAATTACACACAAAATAGAACATGGTCCAGCATTGTAAATAAGACACCATATGAAGTGATGTATAATAGAAAACCAAAATTAGCACACATGCATATATTTGGAGTCACTGCAGACGTACACATACCTAAACAATTAAGAAGAAAGGGAGAAAACGTATCCAGAAGACTCAGATTTATGGGATATGAAACCGGTACTAAAGGGTACAGATTCATTGATAACAATAACAAATTTATAGTCTCCAGAACAGCTGTGTTCCATGAACAGGCTAACTGGTCTAAATTACATCTTAATGAAATATTTCCAAATAAATATAAAGGTACAAAATCTCATGAAGAAGGGATCATAGAAAAGCAAAATATCAACAAAAATAAGAACAAAACCAAAATTTGGACAAATAGCCAACACAAAATTAAGACAGACACATTAACAAAAAAGGAAGCAAGATATTTGCATGATAACGATAGTAAACCTGAAAAAACCATTAGAAACACCAGAAATCAAATGCCAAATAAATACAAAGATTACATAATGCATATGGATGGTGAGCCAACAACACCCAATACATATGAGGAAGTGTTAAAACTCCCTCGTGAAGAAAAGGAAAAATGGGAATTAGCGATGAAAAAAGAGATGGAAAGTTTACAAGGATTAAATGTATTTACACCTGCAATTGCACCTAAGGATAAAACAATTATTGGTACCAGGTGGATATATAAAATTAAGAACTTAGAGGGAGGCAATACTCTATACAAAGCTAGACTAGTTGCACAAGGTTATGCACAGAAATATCCGGAGGACTATACTGACACGTATTCCCCCACAGTAAGAACAGAGAGTGTCAAAACAGCTCTAGTGGTAGCATCAGCACTCAACCTTGATGTATTTCAATACGACACACAGACTGCGTATCTACACGCTAAACTAGATAAAGAAATATACGTAAGAGCACCTCACAGTCAATACACAAACAAAAATGAAATTTGGTTGTTAAACAAGAGTTTATACGGGTTAAAACAATCTGGTAAACGATGGTATGATTGTTTAGTGAAAGTACTTAGAACCATGGACTTCAACGCTACTACTGCTGATAACTGCTTTTTTGTCAAAAAGGATGATGATTACATTGAATTTGTATTGATTTATGTGGATGACATTTTATACATAGGAAAACATAAAGAGAGAAGAGAAACCTTTGTAACCAAACTAAATGAACATTTCTCGTTAAAATCTCTAGGTAAAGTAAACAAATATCTTGGTGTCCAAATTAATAAGACTAGAAGGGGATTCAAACTTACTCAGAGAGATAAGATTGTAGAACTTTTAAATAAATGCAATTTAAACAATGCCAAACCTTGTGATACTCCTATGCAAACTGATTTTCTAAGAAATACTGATGAATCTTCCCCCGAATTCAAGGATAACACGTTTTATAGATCAATCATAGGTTCACTTCTTTATATATCTAATTGGACTAGACCAGATATCGCCTTACCACTCAATCTATTATCCAGACATGTCAGCAAACCAACAATGTATCACTGGGAAGCTGTTAAAAGAATTTTAAGATATCTGAAAAGTACACTAGACTTTTGCTTAATATTAGAACCTAAAGACAATAAAGAACCAAAGCTTACATGTTATGCAGATGCAGATTGGGCTGGAGACACCTCATGTAGAAAAAGTACATCTGGTTATATATTTCTCTTAAATGACTGTCCAGTTTACTGGTACACTGGTAAACAAGAACTAGTGGCCACTTCAACGACAGAAGCGGAATATGTTTGTTTATCCAAAGCTGCAAATAACCTTGTATGGTTTAATGATTTAATTTCAGATGTTTGGAAAAAACCTGTTTTGCCTTTTGTTATGCATGAAGATAATAAAGCAGCCATTGAAATATCTAGATCTGATGCCATTGGACAAAGGTCCAGACATATAGATATAAAATTTAAACATGTGAGACAATTATCTCAGGATGGATTTATTAAAGCAGTGCATTGTGATACCTCAGAACAATTAGCTGACATATTGACAAAGCCTTTACCTTCTAAGCAACACAAATATTTAACTTCTAAGTTGTATGTATTGTATTGTCCTGAATCTGAGTGTAATTGGTGTTGTATAACGAATCGGCATTTAGAGGGGGATTTGTCAGATGTAAATGCCTTATTCTCTAATGTGTAAATAATATATGAACGGAGTATCAGGGGTTAACTTATTCTTCACTTCTTAATGTATTCATAATTCACCACTCCCACTTATAGCTCCACCCATTGTATATATAAGGAGCCACCTACACCATTTTCCTTGCTTCTATCTGTGAATATTCAGTGAATATAGAATGCCTATTGTAAATAAAAGGAAATATATTTAAACCTTTAACTCTTACTAATATTATTGAGTCTGATCCTGAAAATATTGCAACAAAGCCACCCCCACAGAACCGGTAGTAAACATTTTTAGAACCCACCCCTGGTTCTGCCATTTTATCTGCCGTTGGGGCATAAAGCCCTCTTCCGCCTTCAAAACAGTTGACCATCTTCTCCTGTAACCCTGGATAGGGGCCCTTACAAGATACTACCAGCCGGGCCAAGGTTTTTTTTTAGAGAGGTATTACTCCTCAAGCACTGTTCCTCACTACAGGATTCCTGCTCCAGGTTTTGCCTCGAGGTTGACTCCTGAAGACTTTCCCATAGATGGGTATAGCCACAAGGCAGTGGAGGTTTGAGATCAGAGTTTTCCTTCTTCTACATAAATTGCCTTTCAAGGCTAACGGACACCATCTAACCGGTTTTTCCCATGCACACAACTAACAAGACTTCCCAGTTACACTAAATCAAACAGCCACTCTCCCCTCCCCCTAAAAACAAGCAGATTTTCCCATGAGGAGAGCTGGAGAACTTTCCTCCCTGCAGTCACATGATCCACAGGAATTGAACTGTGATAGTAATAAAAAAAATTAATATGTAGGATACAAATTAATAAAGATTTAATCAGTAAATAGATTAATACAAGTCAGTAAAGAAAATATAGTTCTTAAATTAACAGTTTTCATACATTTTGCATGAGGATATTTAAAATATTTTAGATAATTACTTTATTCATTTATTAGGTTTCTGATTATTGACAAGATTAACCAAAGAAGATATTGATACTCTGTTGCTTGTCAGATTTTGCACATTTTATCTAAAAATAAAAGATGAATTTGCTAATACAAAAAGCTTTAATATAAAAGGATCTTCCAGTAAGCAACATTTTCTTCAATTGGATAAATTTAATTCTATGTAGAAAAAATGTTAAAAATAAATCCAACAAACCCAGAAGATCAATTAAATTTAATTGGATCCAAATGACTTGTGTCTTAGTACAAGCGTTTGTCTTATACCAGACATGTCTTCAGAAGAAAGCATTATTGTAGATATAATTTGGAACACTAAGTAGAAGAAACCCTCTTATCAAATGCAGTACAAATCACATAAACTGCATAAGCCAAAATATTAATTTACAACAAATTTAATAATAATAATCCAGACTGCAATATTCCAGGTGACTATTATATTTTTGCCCTGATGCCTTTCAAATAACTTATCAACTTCTCCCCTTTCCTGACTGTTCGATCAGTACCGTAGACCAGTGTCTGGTTATCCCGCACCTTGACAGCAGCGCTTTTCAAGCTTGGCAACTTCAAGTCCTAGAATTCCCGAGAATTGAAATTCACACATCTTAAAGTTGCCAGGTTGAAAGATCTCGTTATATATTCGATACTGCGACTACGATTCCCCCAGAGGCTACGTTTCTTTTTCTTCCATACTGAATGTTTTGGAAAAAGAGAGACACTAAAAATAGGATTAGGAACGCCGTCATCCACACCAGTCTCACTGAACTATTTTGAACTGTAGTCACTCCCGCCTATAATTTCATTCTCGCGATAGTTTTTTAGTGCGATTGTGCCGTATTGAAAATGAGAAATACAAGAGTCTACAGCGGCATTGACTTTCGAGTTTCTTCTTAGTAGATTTGTTTTAAGAAAATCGGTTACATCGCTGCTCACGAACTCTTGAGTACACGAAGAAACAAATATTAAAGCAAAGCAGTTTAAACTACATCAAAATTAAAAAGGAAAGCTTGCTTTGCTTTCTTCCCCTGCAGAGTTCGTACTTTGGGAGATGGAGTGACTTCCTACAGCTGTGTAAAAAAGATTTGTGCTGATTGGATTGCTGTTTGCCATGAAGTTTTTAAATGCATAGGAACCTAGAAAAGATACATTTCTGCTTCGCAGTGAGGGAGAATCTTATACTTTTAAAAGTATGAGTAATACTTTTAAGAAATATTTTTTTGTCACTCAGAATGCTGGATATTGAAAACAAATGTCTAGTAGTTCTAAAGAATTCTCTTGTATTCGTTTAACCTGCAAAACATGTTTCTTTTTGATGCTGCAGACTAACTCGCCCATCTATCCAAATTGCGTTTACAATTATTTAAAGCACACACATACACAAGGGACTTTTGCTAGAAAGAAAAGAGAATTTCGGCAGAAGACTGGCTTCTTTTCTCGACCAACATTCGCTCGAAGCAGGGACAAAGCCTGAACACAACCCTTCGTTTAGCACCGCTGAGTTCCACTACTCTTTCCCCACACACCGGCAACCGCTCGCCACGGTATGAGAAATGACGGCTGTTGGGAGTTCTTGGAGATTTTATTTTAAGTCCCTGAAAAGGAAGCGGAGACACTCGGCTAGGCTCCTCCTCCTGGGCCTCAGCCAGGCGGCTGAGGCTGAATTCCTCTGCCTCGCGCGGCTCGGACCGGGCGGGGCCAGGCTGGATCCAGAAAGGCTTCCCGACCGTGGCCAGCACTCTGCCCCACCCCTTCCCTCCGCCCCCACCGTTACCACCCGGAGACGCCCCCTCGCCGCACGCAGACGGGAAAGGGGGGGCCGTCCCGCCCCCACGAAGTCAGGGGGGCCTGGTCGCCTCAGCTGCCCCCGCGCAAGGGGGCCGACTGGGTAGGAATCGTGAGATATTTGTGCTGGAAGCAGCCCCCCCCGCGAGCGGTGAGAGAGAGAAAGCTCCTGGGAGAATTCGGCGTGGGTCTGTCAGCCTGTGCGGCGCGCGAACGTAGCAAGTGGGTTGTTAGTAAAGCCTGACAGGCGAAGGAAGAAGGGGAGTGGGGGTAGTGGCTTGCTGTTTTAACGCCTGTTAAGTGGGAAGTGTCCAGAAGAGGTCAAAGCAATGGACTTGAGGTGGGTGGTTGTGGTAAGAGTGAGGGCGGGCTTTATTATGAAGGGGGAAGTTGCACACCCCTATGCACAAAAGCGTACACGCAAGAAAAGGCAGCTGTAGCACAAAAGTAACTACTCTGCATTAGAATCTTGCAAGGAGAGGATATTAAAGGTAGCAGGAGGCTTGGAAGCAAATAGAATAAACGAAATGAAATTATCAATTTCATATACTAGTTTTACAATGATTCCAATGCTGGTATTTCTAGAGAGGCACTGGGTGTATAAGAAGGATCAGCTTTAACCAAGCCAGATGATTGGTAGAGAATTTACTCCTTGAGGCCTATAATAAAGAGTCATGATTTAACCTGCTTGCCACCACCCTCACTTTAGATGATCTTGGATTGGATCTTTTGGAATCTAGTTCTCAACCCATTACAGTATTTCAGTTGGATAGAAAGGCAAAACTTCTTTCCATACCTGTACACATTTCTAAACTTTTGGTCTGTTTTGGAGTTTGTAATTGGGTTGCTTAGAATAGGGCGCACCTATTCATGCATTTGTATAATAGAGATGTGATAATACCACTACTAAAGCCTTGAAACTATTGTATAACTGTTGTAAGTATTTGCAAGTTTAATTGTTGCTGTTTCCTTTGGAATGTGCTCTCAGCATAGTCACTGCAGTATGATGCTGCTGCTACTTTGATTTGGCAGCTTTGGAAATAGAGATCTCAAGTGAAAGCAAGGTTTGCTGTATATATTTTTGCTGAATTCTAAATAATTGTGATTATTTTATTTCTTTATTGTTTGCTAGAGCATGCCAATTCAGAGTAGATTAGACTGAAAACTAAACAAAAATGCTTTTTCTAATGCCTTTATATCTGTGGTATTCTGGATCCTATTCCTAATTGTGTATTCTGTTATCTCATAATTAAAACAGCAGGGTAACCTTATTGCATGAGGAACTGAGTGTATAGAGAACCTGTTCCATCATAGAGGGGAGTCAGTATAGTTTTGGGGGTCTTTTTTCATCTTAAGCTTTGCAATATATAGATATATAAACTTTATCTACCCCTACATATTTATGCTCTTTATATATGGTGAAAGTAAAAATTAAACATGTAATGCTAATTTCTTATTGTAGTAATGCACTGCTTTTTACATAAAATGTTTAAATAGGAAAACAAGAAGTTCAGTGTTTTCTTAATTGACTATTTCTTGTCTTGAAAAATATTTTTTATTTTCTTCTTTCCTTATTTTATAAAACATTTTATAAAAGTATTTTATAAAACAAGACTGGCAGACAAATAAAAATCCTGTGTTTGGTATTTGCTTATTATCGTAAGATTAAAATGTGCGTATTTGACATTTGAGAATTAGTTGGTGTATCAGATAGGTATCTGGCTATAAAACCAGGAAAATGGCATTGGACCTGGGTATTTGCGGGATCGCCTTCTGCCGCCGATAGCCTCCCACCGGCCAATACGCTCCCACAGAGAGGGACTCCTCAGGGTGCCGTCAGCCAGGCAGTGTCGGCTGGCAACTCCCAGGGGGAGGGCCTTCTCTGGGACAGCACCTGCCCTCTGGAACGACCTGCCCCCAGAGATACGTATGATACCAGATCTCCAGGCTTTTCGCCGTGCCCTAAAAACTTTTCTTTTTCACCAAGCAGGGCTGGCGTAAACCCCCCCCCCCCTTTTTGAGATGTTAGATTTTTAATTGTCTATGGATTTTAGTCGGGATTTTAAATTTAGGCCAAAGTTGTGTAATTCTTTTAACAAATTTTAAATTTTGTATTGGGATGTTTTATTTTGGCTGTGCGCCGCCCTGAGTCCAGTAGGAGAAGGCGGTATACAAATTTAATAAAATAAATAAATAATAAAATAAAATATGAGTTGCTTTAGGCATGAAGCTTGGGGACTTGGGGACAGTCACCCTTTTTCAGCTCCAATAAAACAACCGTGAACCACTTCCAAAATATTGCCAATAAAACTGCATGGATTTAGCTGGAATGATAACTGTATTTTATAGTGGGAATGTATTAAGTGACAGGGTAATGTTATTCCTTCAGCAGATGTAATGATATGGAACAACAGGCAGTTTTTAAAAATAACTTTCAGTAAATACCATATGGATATTATGTAAATTCAATAGATTTATCAATGACTATTAATATCAAGTCATTATGTTCAGAAATAGTATACCTCAAATATTCAGATGCTGGGACAAAAGGAGTGACTGCTATCAATTCAAAGTGTTTCTGTAATAACTCGGAGCTCTTCGTTGATTGTGATTATAGAGCTAGGTTTTATAATTAGATTCAACATTGGCATTAGTACTACAGGTAGTCCTTGACTTACGATCACAATTGAGCTCAGAATTTCTGTTGCTAAGTGAGACATTTGTCCCATTTTATGACCTTTCTTACCACATTTGGTAAGCAAATCACTGCAGCTATTAGTATCAAGGTTGTTGAATCTGGCTTCCCCATTGACTTTGCTTGTCAGAAAGATGCAAAAGGTGATCACATGACTGACCCTGGGACACCCGCAGCCATCATAAGTATGAGTCAGTTGCCAAGCACCTGAATTTTGAACCCGTGACATGGGGATACTGCAACAGTTGTAAGTGTAAAAAGTGTTCATAAGTCACTTTTTTCAATGCTTAGAACTTTGAACAGTCACTAAATGAACTGTTGTAAGTCAAGGACTACCTGTAGTTAATGCTTAGCTGCTGCTGTAGATCAGGGGTGTCAAACTCGTGACAACATGTCACATGACGTATTGCAACTGTTTTCTCCTATGTTAAAATGGGGGTGGGATGGCCAGCATGTGACGCATCCAGCCCGTGGACCGCGAGCTTGACACCCCTGCTGTAGATTAAACAAATTTATTCTTTTATGTCTTTTACACAAAGATACACACATACAACCACACCAACACACTTGCAAAGCAAGTTAGGTATAGGGAATAACTTTTTTTTAGCTTTATAAACATACTCTAATGGTTCATTCTGTAGTGCCAAATTAATGGTGGTGATTGTACTGGAAATACCTCATACATGGCAGTATCTGTATTTTTATGGATTTATGAGGCAGTACCCAATGTAAAAAATGAAGTGGAAGTTTAGTATCCTCCAGAAATATATAGAGTGATAGTGCTAATTAAGAATAATGTTGATTTTTTTTTGAGGAAAAAAGCGTGGAAACTTTTATGTAAATTAAGGCACTATATAAAAATTTTACATATAAATATTTCCAGTTTTCAGATTGATAACATTCTTTTCTTTTACATACTTACCAAAGATAATTACTTAACAATGTTAAACTACTCATTTGCAATTTGCAGCTATTTATTATTGATAATTAATTTACAGAACAGAAAATTATTTGTAGAAAGAATTAAGCACCATAAAATGTTCTGCCTGATAGTTCATTAAAATATAGCCTTCCTTAAACTAAATAATCCTTTAATTCATTTTTTTGTATGTATCTTTTGTTGATTTTTCTCTTTTTTTAGCAAAGAATTACAAGCAGGGAAATTTAATAGTACCTATTAATTGGTCAATGACAAGCCTTCTGCTTTGTAATGTAACTCATAGGAAAGCAATACATTCTTCTCTTTTTAAGGGCTTATAGTGAAGACCAATTAACATTTTGTTTTGCATTCTGAGAATGTTGGTTTTAGAGAGCTATATGTGTATACCTATACCATATATTTCAGTGTATAAGACACACTTCCCTCCCCCCCAAAAAAGTGGGTGGAAATGTCTGTGCGTCTTATACAGGGAATGTTGCTGAAGCCCCCCCCCCCCTTTCGGTCTCTGCCTGCCAGCAATTTGCCTCCTTACAGCAAACCGCAAATAGCCTGGTCAGCTTCAGCACAGCCTGATTTAGCATGAGCAGTTGATTGGCAGTTGGATCTGCCTCCTGGAATACCGCCTATCAGCTGTTCCAGGCTGCGGGGATCGCTGCCACCGCCGCCGCCTATCTCCGCCTCTGTTTGCCCAATTTTCGGCCTCTGCGCATCCTGTTTTCAGATTCCATGCACCCCATTTTCAGCCCGTTCTAGGCGGGAATCGCTGCCTCCTATCCCCGCTAACTGGAATGGGTCAAAAACAGGATGCGCGGAGGCAGAAAATGGGACACACGGAGGCCAAAAATGGGGCGTGCAGAGGTGGCGATAGGCAGCAGCAGCGATGGGCTGCGACAGTGACGATGGGTGGCCGCAATCCTCACTGGATTGCTGATAGGCGGTATTCCGGGAGGCAGATCCAACCACCAATCAGCTGCTCGTGTTAAATTAGGCTGTGCTGAAGCTGACCAGGCTGTTTGCTGCAAGGAGGCAAATTGCTGGGAGGCAGAGGCAGATTTTTTTTTCTTGTTTTCCTCCTCAAAAGCTAGGTGTGTCTTATAGTCCGGAGGGTCTTATAGTCCGAAAAATACGGTACATACAGGAATAACTTCTTTCTGAATCCATGTGTCAACTTGCAAAGCTTTCAAGTTGCCATGAGCAGGAGGGAGGGAGAACTGAAGTGAATTCCATACATTTTTCTGACCGTAATCAGAAGGAGGGTGTTAGGTTTCACAGCCAGCCAAAGTGGTTAATTGGAGAATGTGATTTATGACATGGCCAGGGCGGAGGGGAGAGACAGGGTCATAGGGGAACGTAAATCTATGTGAGATCAGTCCTGACTGCATCCAAGTATTGCCGGAATGGTGCTCCTAATAAATGAATATATTTCCTTTGAAGTTTGGATCATGGCTCATGAATTAATTAGGGCATCTTTCGGAAACTTGACACCATGCTTTACTTTTCCTTGGTTCATAATTTATTATAGATGAGCAAGGAAACAAGTTTTTCAGAAGTTGTGTGGTCATATTTGACATCTTTAAACATGCCAAGGGATATGATTAATGAAAATTGTATATCATAAGAATGTGGATAGTTCAAATAATTGGAAGCATTTTCATTCTACATATCTTATTTTTATTTACTGAAATTTATGATCTGCCTGTATATGCTGTTTTTTGCACAGAGCATCCTCTTCCTGTCATTTAATAATTTACTGAAATGGTTTAATTTGGATCAAAAATTAATAATTGTACAATCATACAGTTAATCATACAATACATAAATATGTACAATACAATAAATTGTATGATTAATTGGATTATCATACATGCTGAAAAACAGCTGGTATGTGCTACTTTATGTAGGACCTTTTAAAGTCTTTGGTTGTATGAATGACCATCTTTATAGATCTAGTTTTTCTCAGAGAAGATATTTCTACTTATTCAGTTAAGTCATTTATTCCATGCTTTGAATAGGGCATAAAAGTAAGGTAATGCAAAATATGAATTACCAAGATTCTCTGAGATAATATGATAGTGGATCATTTCTTTTTCTCAGAAGGATAGAAAAAGGTGGTTGTGCTCAACAACAGCAGAAATGGCCTAAAAACCAGTGGTCTAACAGTTTGGGGACATAGGATTCTTTTTTTTCTTTCCTGTCTCCCTCTACCATCCGAATAAATATATGATGATGGAAAATTTCTTCGTTCATTTGTATAATGCAAATAGTGGTGTCTACAGATACTGTGTTAGTGAATCAATCGTAGATAATTTTGGTATGCTTAGATCGCTTTGTATTTAGATTGATAACTTAATCAATTGAACATATTTTTATAATACTGGACTTGAAAACCATATATATACTCGCGATAGTTTTCCTATAAAATAATAATTATAATGTCGTAAAATTCCACATTTGAACATTGATGAAGTTTAATTCAAGAATTACCTATTGCTGTTTATCTTTCTGATAGTCATAAAATTGCACATTAATATGAGACATGGATAATTGTCTGAAAAGAATCGACATTAAACTATTACATAGTTGTGGACAGTGTTGGGCTTCAGGTTTTAGTGACCACAATCTAGAGAACAGATTTCCTAATGTTACACCAAGAACTGTGGCTGGCATCTTCAAAAAAAAAAAAAAAAACCTTTTATCCTTGTTAGTTTTGGATCATGGACTTTGTAAAGAGAAGTCTGGTTCAAATGTTCATACTAAAGGAAGAAGTATAATATGAGAATTTAGTGTCCATCTAGATGTTCTGACTCTATCCTGAATTAAGGGTCATAGAAAGGGAGACTCAGCCCATTTTTGAGGCTAAAAGGAAAAAAAATATCTTTAGATGTAATTTTATTGTGAGAATTGTAAATATTCACTTTAGATATGTGTATTTGTGAGGATTCATTGTGGCATTAAAGGGGGATAAGATTTTGTAAACTAGGTTGAAATGCTCATATTGAAGTGTTAGTATGCTATTCGGTATCATTTTTATTTATTATGTTAATTTTCTCAATTATCTTTCTTTTTGCAGAAGATGTGTGAAGCATTCAAAGATCATAATTGCTGGAAAGTTTGTTGACTGCTATTCCCTGAAAGTCCTGAAACTTAAACATCAATCTGGCATGGCACAGGGAAGCCAGCAGTTAGATATGCAGGTACTCCATGACCTCCGGCAACGTTTTCCTGAGATTCCTGAAAGTGTGGTGTCTCAATGCATGCTCCAGGTAGGTGTTGGTTGCCCCAACAGTAGTTTCTCTTTGAAGTAGTAGATAAGGGTAACCAAACAAGATGCAAGAATAACTTTTCAGAAACACAAGCAGTATGGAAAAAACTGGGACGGTGGATTATAGGAGATGAGAATAAGAACAAATATAGTAAAAGTTGGTTATTTTACCCAATTTTCATTTATCTTATTATACTTTTAGGAAACAGTTTGCTTCCTTCCCCTTTCTTTTTTTCTTTTACAAATGAAATAATTCTATTAGGCTCCATTTAATTAAAAATAAAAGTATAACTAAATAGCATGGACATAGCTAGAAATTTATATCCTACTAAAATCAGTGGGGGATAAATTCATTCTTAAATTCTAAATCTTCAGGATTGGTAGAAGCACCTTGATATGTTCAGCTTTTGTTCTTGAAAGTACTTCCCATCCTATATTTTCTTTCTATACAATTTATTTTCTTCCATTCCACTATTAGTTTCATTTACATTTATGAAATGGAATATTGTACGCAGAATACAAAATTCCATGTGGGAAAAAAAGAATTATTCTGTAGAAAACTCAAGCCTTAAAGAGATAGGTATTTCGGTTTCTGCATACATCTCCCATATCTGTTTTACTACTTATCCCAAGCTGCAGTAGAAGGAGTAGTTAAACATTCTGGTTCATTCATTGAATAACACAAATTAAATATTCTCGTTTTGGGGAAGCCTTTTAGCTAACAAGATTTGGAGTGGTAACATCTGTTTTACAAATCTTTAGGGAGAATTAATGAGATATTTTGTGACTGCACATACTTCAAAGCTGTAAAAAAGTTTGTCTAGATCAGACGTGAAACTCAAGGCCCACGGTCCAGCTCCAGCTCACAGTGTGGTTAGATCTGGCCCATGGGGCTGCCCTGAAGATAGCGAGAGGCTGGCCCCCACTGCCTCAGCCCTGGTCCACCCCAGCCCAGTGGGGCACTCCACCTGGGCGTGTATACAGGAAGCAGCGAGTGCACAGGGGCTGGTGTTCCGTGAAAGGGAAGTGCTTGTGGACTGTGAGGCCCTGGAAGCAGTGGAAAGCTGGTAGTGGGTATGTCGCTGCTGCTGGGGCTATAGGTGCTGATTTACAACAACTTCATGGCAGCCATCCAGGCCAGAATATGGTCAGCCTGCGTTGGCTGCCACAAAGTTGTAAATCAGCTTCTAGAGCCCCAGAAGCAGCGACGCACATGCCACCAGTGCCTCCAGATCCTCTATGGCCCCAGAGTCCACAAGCACTTCCTATTCACTAGGACAGCCCCGCGCCCTACCCTGCCCCCTGCATGGCAAAGCCACTGGTAGCGGTGCCACCCTCTCTCCCTCCCTTCATCCCTTCCTGGATAGGGAGGGAGGAGATGGGAATGAAAAGGAGGGATGCAGGGAAGGAAGGAAGGAGATGGGAATGAGAAGAAGGAAGGAGGTGGAGGGAGGGTCTGAGGCAAGTCCTGCCTTAGCACTTGACCACCAGCAGCCCTGCTGCCCTCTTGCCATCCCCTTGCCGCCTCTTCCTGGCCTCTCCTGGCCTCTCCTGGTGATCTCCCATCCTATTGCTGAGGATGCTTTGCTTACAAAGCCAAGTCTCCTCCCATGGAGAGGGAGTGGGCCTCCCTTTGGCCTACGCTTTGCCCTCCTGCACCCACCATGAGCATCCTGGCCAAGGAGAGCAAGCACAGCAGCAGCCTCAAGGAGGAGATAAGCATGGCCGGGTGCCCCCTTGGGGAAGAGGGGTTGGGCTGGCCTGGCCTGAGAAGTCCTGGTGCCCCAGGAGCTCAAAGGCCAGGCAGAGTGCTTGCCCTCCACTGTCCAGAGCTCCGGGCAGCCCGCACCACAGTCCAGGGATCCTTCGTGTGGCCTGAGACGGACAGCAAGGCTCCTCTGGTGGGCAAAACTTTGGGGCTCGCCCTGCTCTCACCTTCCTCCCCTGAAGACTCCTGGATCCCCCCTCCCACCTTTGCCTGCCCCCCCACAGGAGGCAGAGGACAACTCTGTTGCATGTGGAAGTGCAGAGGAGAAAGTTTTCAGGAAGCAGTTTCCTCCAAATCCAACTTCTGACATGACAAATCTGTGGAGAAGGGGAAAGGGTGGCGGGGGAGCTGCGTGAGGGAAGTCTGTCCCAACAAGCCAGCATCCTTACCACGCATGATTGGAAATGGGGATTCCCTTTTGAGAAGGGCCAGCTTCTCTTGTGCAGGACCGGGGAGCACTGCTCTCTTGCCTTCTCCTCTTGCTCTCCAGAGATCTGTCAAGTTGGACTCAGAGGAAACTGCTTCTTGCAAACTTTCTCTTCCACGCTTCCACACGCAGCAGTGTCGTTCTCTTCCTCCTGCTTTGCTGCGAGGGGGCACCGGACAGGGAAATGCTAATGATGTCTGGGATTGGGAGAAGAATGTCTCCTTTGGCATGCTGTGCACACACACACACACACACACACACACACACACACACACACACACACAGCATTCCAAGCTAGGAGACTTATCCACATCTGAGCTTGCAAACTGCCAATCGTGCCCTCTCCTTCCTCTGTGGATACAAGTCCCCAAATTTAGAATATAGTGTGTGTTTGTGTGTATGTGTGTGTGTATGTGTGTGCACGTTCATGGCTGCCAGCAGTTTGAGAAGGTGAGGAGCTTATGGGGCACCGAATTGTCCCCATGTCGAGTTAGCCGGTGCAACTTGTTCCATCCTGACCTAGCTGTCCTGAATCAGCCACATCCAGTGAGCGGTGTTGAGTCAGCCATGCCCATCCAGCCATGGCTACCTAGCTGTGACCACCCCAGCCATGCCCATCTGGCCGCTATAAGTGGTCATAGTTTTACAACTGGCCCTTTGAGGGCTACCATAATGCTGATATGATCCTCAATGAAATTGAGTTTGACACCCCTGATCTAGATGGTGATTGACAGATAATGCTTGTAATCTTTGTGGAAGGTTTCTTACATCTTGAAAGATTTGTTTATATATGACTCTTCATAAGCAAATTTAAGTTAGTCAAAATTATAACTTTAAGTTATAATCTAAAGTAACAACCTTAGCAAATAGAATACAGAAGAGTAAAACAGATTGTTGTACTATAGTTTCTAAAACTTGCTCCATAGAATGTTATTTCTTCTAGAATAACAACAATCTTGATGCTTGTTGTCGAATTCTTGCACAAGAGAGCAACAAATACCTATATATGGAGTATCACAGCCCAGATGACACCCGAGTGAACAGGAATCGTCTTCTGCATATTAACCTTGGCATCAATCCTCATACTAACTATGGAGGGGATGGACTTCAACTTAATGGTGGTCGTACACTGGTACATAGTTCAAGTGATGGACATATTGATCCGCAGTGCACCCCGGGCAAACAGCTGATCTGTTTAGTCCAAGAACCACATTCTGCTCCTGCTGTTGTAGCAGCTTCTCCAAACTACAATCCTTTTTTTATGAATGATCAGAATAGAAATGCAGCTACTACTCCTCCACTGACACCTCAGCAATCTTCTCCCATACAACCTGGAATGAATACATCTACTATGCAAGGTCCTCCTCCTCCATATATGCATATACCTCGGTACAGCACAAATCCTATAACTGTTACAGTTTCACAAAACCTGCCTTCTGGGCAGCCTTTACCCAGAGCTTTACAAATTCTTCCTCAAATTCAAAGTACTCCTTATGGAAGTCCTGGATCACTCTATATTAGGCAGACAACTCAAGGTTCTTCGGGACGACAGACTCCTACTCAAAGTACACAGTGGCATACGTCACCACCAGGTCCAGTTTCACATTATAGTCCACATCCATTACCTGTCTATCCACACCAACAGACCTATCAGTCTTCTCAGTATTCTCCCAAGCAGCCCCAGATTCCTCAGTCTCCTTTTCGATCACCACCTGCTTCCCAGTGTCCTTCTCCTTTTGGATCACCTCAACATCAGGTTCAACCCAGCCAATTAGGACATCAAAGTTCCCATGTATTTATGCCTCCTAGTCCTTCAACTGTGTTACCCCATCCATATCAACAAACACCACAGACATATCAAAAACCAAGTGGACACTCAGTATCTTATCTCCCATATGGTGGATCTACTTTATCTAAAGGCTCCATGAACAAGATAGAAATTACTGTTGAACCACCACAAAGACCGGGGACTACACTTAATAGGAGCCCTTCACCTATAAGTAATCAGCCATCCCAACGGAATCAGCACCCACTATATACACCTGCAACTCCTTCAAGTTCCCCTTCCAGAAGTATAGCAGGTCAGCCTAAACCTCCTTATAATGTTAATCCTGTATATATAACATATACACAACCAGTTGGACCTTCAGGTATCCTTACACAGTCCCCCCGTGTAATGGTATCTCAGCCAAATCCAGCAGTTTTTAAAATCACAGTAGGTCGAGCTCCTGCTGAGAATCTTCTAAATTTAGTGGACCAAGAAGAACATTCTGCAGCACCAGAACCTATTCAACCCATTTCAGTTGTACCAGGATCTGGAGGTGAAAGAGGAAGGCATAAGTACCAGAGAAGTTCCAGCTCTGGATCAGATGACTATGCTTATACACAAGGTAAGATTGATGAGTTTTTTGCTTAATAATTCTCAAAATGTTTCCTGAGTATCAGATCATGTGGACGGGGGTTCATCTTAAATAGCTGTCTCCCCAAATACAAATATCCCTCCAAATGTATAAGTTAATAAGGATAGGTTAACAAAATCATGTCTGTGATTTTTTCTCAAGTTGAAAGAAACACGCTTATTTCATTTACCACTTTGAATTCTGCAGCATAAAAATGGTGATGGGGTGGGCCTGCTGGATCAGTGTGATATGGTGATAAAAGTATGATAACCTAACCTAACTACCATTGCATAGCATAACAATAGCATAATATATAATATCGCAAAAATAGTTGTTAATATATTGTCCACCACATAATAGCACAGAAATGAACTGGAAACTGGACTGTCTTGGAATATGACTTAACTGAACAATACCGTAAAAAAATTCTGACTATATAAAACTAATATACCATTACATATTTCAGATAAAAGAAGCATAAAGGTGTAGAGTGTAGAGTACTTTTTTTAAAAAAAAATAACAATACAAATTTTTTGTTTTAATCTTGAATATAGCTTGAGTTTTATCAGTATAAATTGCAATGTTTATTGAAGTTTTTTAATATTTTGAGGGACTAGTCTAGGCCATTACCAAGAGTCAACACTGATCTGAAGGTACAAAAAGAAGTATGGCTATGTGTTTATGAGAAATAAAAATAAAAAACTTTTGAATAAAAAATCATGTGATTGTGATTGGCAATTTTCCTTTATGGTTTTCCACAAGCAAATTCAATAAGAAAGCCATCAAGAAATCTGAATTCACAGTCAGGGAAAGTCCTCACTTAATGATCCACAGTGATTTGTTTAACTGGTGACTTTTGGAACTGCTATCAGTAAGCAGCAGAGTCATGTGATGTCACACTTTACAACTGCATTGTTTAGTGATCAAAATTCAGGTCCTAATTAGCATTAAGTGAAGATTACCTTATCTTCATGAGTATGTAAAATAATGAACTTCCTTATGGAGGAATATTACATCTATAGCTCTTGTTCCTTTTTTTTATAAACGTTTTTTTATTTTATAGACAAACATACAATACATAATAGATCATTTAGTGTATCATCTGAGTACATTTTTTGTGTCTTCTTCCTACTCCTCCATCTTCATTTATTATAACATTTCTCCCACATTTCTTACTTTTCTATGAAGATTTATCTATCTTCATTCTCTTCTTTCTTCTTCACTCCTTTCATTACAACATTACCCTATATATATATATATATATATATATATATATATATATATATATATATATATATATATATATATATATATATATATATATTTGTTTTCTCAGGTTTTCGCGGGTGTTTGTATGTAGGTCTTTGGTTATTCGGGTCTTCTCCCACGTAAAATTGGAAGTGTCTTGGCGACGTTTCGACGAAGTCTCATTCGTCATCTTCAGGCTGGTGTTCTCGGCTTCATGCTTCCAGGAGCAATGTGAGATTGCAGCTGTCTCTTCCTTTTAACTGCTAGTGGGGGTGTGAGCTGATTGGGTGGGAACTTGGCTGTGTTCTGATTGGGTGGAGGTGTGTTCTGATTGGTTAGGGGCTTGGCTGTGCTCTGATTGGATGGGGGGTTGGTTGTGAATTCACTTTGAACACACCTCCACCCAATCAGAACACAGCCAAGTTCCCACCCAATCAGCTCACACCCCCACTAGCAGTTAAAAGGAAGAGACAGCTGCAATCTCACATTGCTCCTGGAAGCACGAAGCCGAGAACACCAGCCTGAAGATGACGAATGAGACTTCGTCGAAACGTCGCCAAGACACTTCCAATTTTACGTGGGAGAAGACCCGAATAACCAAAGACCTACATATATATATATATATATATTTGTTTTCTGAGGTTTTCGCGGGTGTTTGTATGTAGGTCTTTGGTTATTCGGGTTTTCTCCCACGTAAAATTGGAGGTTTCTTGGCGACGTTTCGACGAAGTCTCATTCGTCATCTTCAGGCTGGTGTTCTTGGCTTCGTGCTTCCAGGAGCAATGTGAGATCGCAGCTGTCTCTTCCTTTTAACTGCTAATGGGGGTGTGAGCTGATTGGGTGGGAACTTGGCTGTGTTCTGATTGGGTGGAGGTGTGTTCTGATTGGTTAGGGGCTTGGCTGTGCTCTGATTGGCTGGGGGGTTGGTTGTGCTCTGATTGGCTGGGGGTGTGTTCTGTTTGGGTGGGGGCTTGGTTGTGCTCAGCTTAGTCTGAGTTGCAGGGGGATTTGAGCTGGTGAGCTGCGTTGTTGTTGTTTGGCTTCGTGTTTGTGGCCGTGCGAGCTCTTCATGGTGGGTGTCAGTCTGCTTCATGTATGGATTGGAGGGGTTTAAAGTGGCTAATGATGCAGCTGCGGTCTGGCTTCTGGTCCTTGGTCGTGGCTCATTATCAGTGTGGGTTTGAGTCTGCTTTCTGCGTGGATGTGTGGTGGTGACATCCTGTGTGGCTCTCGTGAGTGTGGGTCTGGTGGCATTCATCGTGTTAGGGACTCGTTTGTCAATAAGGGCGGGTTTCCAAATGGCTGGTAGGCGGGAGGTATCGTCTCGTTTGTTCATGCTGTGTGGGCGTTTTTCTATCTCGATGGCTTCTCTGATTATTCTGTTGTTAAAGTGTTCAGTTTTGGCGATAGTTCTGGTCTTTTTAAAGTCAATATCATGTCCTGTGGCTTTAAGGTGTTGGACCAGGGAAGAAGCAGACTCAAACCCACACTGATAATGAGCCACGACCAAGGACCAGAAGCCAGACCGCAGTTGCATCATTAGCCACTTTAAACCCCTCCAATCCATACATGAAGCAGACTGATACCCACCATGAAGAGCTCGCACGGCCACAAACACGAAGCCAAACAACAACAACGCAGCTCACCAGCTCAAATCCCCCTGCAACTCAGACTAAGCTGAGTTAAAAGGAAGAGACAGCTGCGATCTCACATTGCTCCTGGAAGCACGAAGCCAAGAACACCAGCCTGAAGATGACGAATGAGACTTCGTCGAAACGTCGCCAAGAAACCTCCAATTTTACGTGGGAGAAAACCCGAATAACCAAAGACCTACATATACATATACATATACATATACATATACATATACATATACATATACATATACATATACATATACATATACATATACATATACATATACATATATATATATATATATATATATATATATATATATATATATATATATATATATATATCTTCTATAACCAATGATAAAATTGTCCCCATATCTTAAAATATTCCTCTCTTTAATGATCAAAGTCAATCTATTCATTTCTGCACAATCCAATATTTTCTTAATTATTTCTCCCTCCGTAGGGATTTTCTCTGCTTTCCATCTTTGCCCAAATACTATCCTCGCTGCACTTATAATATGTATAATCAAATATGTATTTTCTTTACTAAATTTCTCTGGTAAGATACCCAATAGGAACAGTTCAGGTTTTAAATCCATATGTTGTATCATTTCTTCTAACCATGTTTTAATTTTAATCCAATAATTTCTCGCTTCTGGACATGTCCACCACATATGATAATAAGATCCTGGTGTCTGATGGCATTTCCAACATTTAGCTGATTTATCTTTAAACATTTTTGCTAATTTTTCAGATGGCATGTGCCATCTATAAAACATTTTGTATTGATTCTCCTTATATGCTGTGGACATTGTTAATTTATAATTCCTATAATTTCTTTCCCATAGGTGCTGCCATTTGTCTAACTCAATTGAATATCCAAATATTTTTGCCCAGGCTATCATTGTTTCTTTTACCTGTTCTTCTAGGTTAATACTCAATAAGTAATTATAT
The DNA here is from genome assembly GCF_059756535.1 of Pantherophis guttatus. Lineage (NCBI taxonomy): Eukaryota > Metazoa > Chordata > Lepidosauria > Squamata > Colubridae > Pantherophis > Pantherophis guttatus. The sequence goes on from NC_142067.1 coordinate 68,569,014, forward strand.
AGTTACTTGTTCCTGTGAGTATCTTATCCAGTTCTGTCATTTCTAAATAAAAACCACATAATTTAGCATCTTTTTCATATCTTGTTTGTATTTGCATATGCGTATAGCAATCCATCTCAATCCCTTGTTCTTCTATTTCTTGTTTCCCTTTCAATTCCCCCTTATCTGTTAATATATCCTTGTAACTAAGAATATTTTTAATATTAATAATATTTGGGTGTATTAACGCTTCTATTTTTGATAACCATGTTGGTATTTTCAAATAATATTTATCTCTAATTCTCTCCCACACTAATAATAATGCATTTCTTACATAGTGTCTTTGAAAATAACTGTGCATCTTATTTTTGCCATACCATAAAAAAGCATGCCATCCCAATTGTAAATCATGTCCTTCCAAAATTAATAGTCTTGAATTTCTTAATTCAATCCATTCTCTCATTGACGTGGATGAAAGAATGGATTGGACTAAGAAATATAAGACTATAAACTTTGGAAGGACATGGTTTACAATTGGGATGGCACGCCTTTTTATGGTATGGCAGAAGCAAGATGCATACTTATTTTCAAAGACACTATGTAAGCTCTTGTTTCTTTGTCATGAAGTATTTGTACCTCAGCATTTGATTGCATGTTTATGTTTGCTTCTGTTTTTGAAAAGGTCATTTGTTTGTACTTCTGTAGATAGAAGTTGGATTTCTTAATTTTATGCATATTTTTCTCTGTAATGCACTAGCTTTGCTGTTACATCAACGTGCAAGGATGGAGAGGTTAGCAAAGGAGCTGAACTTTGAGAACGAGGAACTTGAGAAACTTAAAGGTGACGTAAATAATATGGAACATGATCTTATGCAAAGGCGTCTAAGAAGAGTGAGCTGTACAACCTCAATCCCAACTGTAAGCAATTTTTCTATAATTATATTAAAATAAAATTGTTCTTTCCTCTATTGACAGTATGAATAATTCACTGTATTTTAAATTCATCATTTTTCATCCAATATGTAAGTCTCAGTTGAGTTGTTTCAGCAGCTAGTTACAACATGTTCTCCTAGTTGCCTCATATGCTTTATCACCTCTTCCAAATTCTGCAATACATCTCAAGTGTTTGTTGTTGGTTTGGAGTTGTTCTGAAAAGGCATGTCAGCAGTATGTTGTTGCTTCAGATAAAAGTAGGAAACCCTAGTTACAAACAATATTCTAAAATTTAAGGCATCATATCTGTTGTGATCTTTGACAAGGCATTGATTGAGAATTGGCAGAGGTGGAGTGTTTTCTGGGTCTTATCTTTCAATAATTATATGCTTGCATGTGCTAGTATCTTAATTCTGTAATTCTTTTTATATTTCTTAAATTCCTTCTCCTAAAATATGTTGAGTTGAAGTTCTGATAGAAGATGATTATTTGCCTCAAAAGGGAACGTGGTGGCATAGAGGCTTAATGACGCTAGATGTGCTGAACAATTGCCAGCACTCCGGCAGTTCGAGTCCAGCTCCGCAGGACATGGTGAGCTCCTGTCTTTTATCCCCAGTTCCTGCCCACCTAGTAGCTCAAAAGCATTGTTTGTGAATAGAGAGTTAGGTTCTGCCATTTTGGTGGTGGGAAACTGCTGGCTGCGTTCTGTGACCAAATTGTTGTGATAATAACTATATATCATAAGGAACTATATACATAGAAGTTTTATTAGATTTAAAATATAATATCTTTACATCATTATTGATATTGAGATTTTGCCATGGTGTCTCTAATGTAGGGATGTCAAACTGAATTTCTTCGAGGGCTGCATCAGCATTGTAGTTCTCCGCAGGCTGACCCAGGGGGGAGAGGGAGAGGATGGGATGGACACCTCCTCCAGCACCCTGTCGGCCAAAATGGGGCATGAGTGGCCTGCACGCGGCCTCCTTGTGCCCCGTTCTCAGCCTGGACTGCCTCCTATATCACTTTAAGTTCAAACCTTTATTGTCAGAGTACAACATGTGTCCTATGAGATTGGCTGAGCCTCCCTTTGTGCACCCCCTCAACACAATACATCTCACAGTGAAAGACCCCCCCCCCCAAAAAATCCCTATCCCAGTGAATCCTGCTAACAATCTCCCAATCCTATTGCACCATGTGAACTTATTGCACGTCGCGCCGGCCCCACAAGTCAATCATACTATGTTGTTGTTATTTTTCATTCAGGAGTCTGACAGCCCACAGATAAAAACTGTTCTTCGGTCTGTTTGTGCAGCTGCCTATGCTTCTATATCTCCTTCCCGATGGAAGGAGGATAAAGAAGTGCTGACCAGGGTATGAGTCATCTCTGAGGATTTTCCTCACTCTTCTAAGGCAGCGAGCCTTAGCGATGTCGTCTAGTGGTATCAGGGGATAGCCCATGATGTTTTGTTCTGTGCTCACCACTCTAATGTTTTTCTATCCGCGGTTATCAAACCAGCATACCACACTGTAATGCACTGAGTGAGGACGCTTTCTATTGTGGACTGGTAAAAGGTGGTAATCATTTGTTATTCCCCTTTGTTTTTTCGCAAGACTCTAAGGAAGTGGAGTCTCTGTTGGACCTTTCTGGCCACCTGGGTCGTGTTGATCTTTCAGGTGAGGTCTTCACTGAGATAGACTTCCAGGAATTTAAAGGAGGAAACTCTCTCCACACAGCCCCCCTTGATGTAAAGTGGGGCAGGTTCCTCCCTCTTCTTCCAGAAGTCTAACACCTTCTCCTTTGTCATGCTGATATTCAGGTGCAGGTTGTTTTCTAAGCATGATGTGGATGGTTTTTGAACCTCCCTGCTGTACGCTGCTTTGTCTCCACCTGTAATAAGACCCAGTACAGTAGTATCATCTGTGAACTTAATAATCACAGTTGATGGGTCAGACGATACATAATCATATGTGTACAGTGAGTACAGGTAGGGACTGAGCACACAGCTTTGTGGGAAGCCAGTGCTAAGCTTCAGGGAGGTGGAATGACAGACCCAACCCTCACTGTTTGTGGCTGGTCCCTCAGAAAGTATTTTTTTAACTTCCGGTTTGGCGTTACTGCGAGACAGTCGGGGGATTAGCGGGCTCTGATGAGCGCCACGAAAACCCCGGCTGCCGAACTGCTGCCGGTGGGTCTTCGGACCGGAACTGTCCTGTAGGGGCGGGGAAGAAAGAGAGGTGCCTCGGATGACCGAGAGGAACAGGCAAATTCCTTGGAAGTCAGAGGGAACTCTCTGTGAGTCGGCAGTGGGGGGCGGCAGCCATGAAGCTGGGACAACCGGACTAAGTGTAGAGCTGGAGAGAAGAAAGAAACGGAACGGAGTCTTTTTGAAGCTGGGTGAGTGACAGCCAACTAAAGCTTGAATAACAACAAGAGAAACATCTTACAATTATAAGACCTCTAATGTGTAATAGCTGCTAAGGAGCATGGGGGCAAAGAAGATTTTGAAAAATAACTTTGAAGAGATAAAAACCCAATTGAAAATTGATTTTTGAACAAACTATTTGGAAACTTTAAACAATTAGATATGGTCAAAGGATTGGAAAGAAATAAAGAGATCCCTTTTTTCCCTTTTCTTTTTTAAATTGCAAGAAATACAAAAAGAATGGATAATATGCTTTAAAAAGAGAGAAAAAAAGTGATGTATAAATAAAAGGGGAAAAAAGGAAATAAGTGAGAAGAGCTACTTAAATTTGGACTGGACTTTAAATATGATCTGATATTTTTAAACTGAAAAAGAAAAAGAGAAGCTAAGTAAGATTGTGATGTAATTGCAACAAAATGGATACTTGTTAAGCAATTGGAAATTGTGGATTGCAGAGAGACACCATCTGGAGTAAAAAGGAACATTGCAACTTTGTTTTGGAAAATTGTGAACTTTACAAATAACTCTGAGAACTATGAGAATTCGTGGAGGAGGATTCTCCTGTCTACAAGAGGTTTGACTTTTGGAGGAAAAAAAAGAAATAGAAGGGAACACAACGGAACTTGTATAATTGGAATAATTATTTGACTTGGAGAATGGAAATAAGAGATATAACTATAATGCTGCATAAAGGATATAAAAATTGAAATGGAGTATACACGAGCGGATAAGAAAATGAAGATGGAGAAATAAGACATAGAAGTGGAAAATAAAGAAGACAAAGGCATTGTGAATAAATATGAATTAATAATTCAACATGTGAACAGTAATAATAAAAAGGAGGTCTCTAGAGATTATATTAAAAAAATAAAAGGTTGGAAAATATTAAGGAAATTAAAAAAGTCCAGGACTTGAATTTATAAAATGACTATACTGAGATTAATAAATATGAGAAGAAATATGTTACAGACATTTAGAAATGGAATAGGGATTGAAGATAAAATAGAGGTAAATTAGACTATATTAAAAGAAAATATAGCAATGGACATAATGAACCAATTTTTTATTAAGATGTTAGAAGGTACTACTTGAGAAAATTGATGGTTATAATAATTGGGATAGTGTTTAAATACATAGAACAATTGTTATAATTTGAATACTTTTAATAATATATTTATAAAAGTTAAAGATGATTATGCTGGGATTAATCGTAAGAAAAATAAATGTAATTACACTGGGATTAACAGTGGAACAAGACGATTACACTGGGATTAACAGTGAGAAAAATAAAGATGATTACACAGGGATTAGTGGAACAAAGATGATTACACTGGGATTAACAGAGAAAAATAAAGATGATTATACTTTTTTTTTTTTTTTTGCTTTAATTTATATGCCGCCCTTCTCCGGAGACTCAGGGTGGCTTACAATGCGTTAAGCAATAGCCTTCATACTTTTGTATATTTATACAAAGTCAGTTTATTGCCCCCACAATCTGGGTCCTCATTTCACCTACCTTTGAAAGGATGAAAGGCTAAGTCAACCTTGAGCCTGATGAGATTTGAACTTGCAGTAATTGCAAGCAGCAGGTGTTAATAACACTGGGATTAACAGTGGAACAAAGATGATTACACTGGGATTAGCAGTGAGAAAAATAAAGATGATCACACTGGGATTAACAGTGGAATAAAGATGAGTATATTGGGATTAACAGTGAAAGGATAAAAGAAAAGGTTAAATTAGAAAATTGACAGCTACAATAATTGGGATATTGCTTAAATATGTATAACCATTGTAATAATTTGAACATCTTTTACTTAAGTAAAAAAAAATTGAAACAATATATGATTATGATTTATAAACAAAAATTACTTAATTGGTGTTATATAAATGGTATGGTTTAATAGATAGAATTTGGGATAATTGGGAAATTGCATTAAATAGCATTATTTGAATTAAGAACTATGTTTAAATGTTAAATTGCTATATTTTTAGATTAAAGATAAGATTTAAATTTGATAAAGTAATAATGGAATAAGGATTTAATGAGCATCATGAAATATAAATATGTTTGAACTGTACTGAAATGTATTATGAGTTATTAATTGAATTAAGATCCAAGGTGGGTTAATAGAAGGGTAATTGTTTTGATTAAGTAAATATGTGTTAATTTTTTTTAAGATGGTATTAGTTGAATATGTGATTTAAGATTAAGAAATAAGTGTTATGGCAAAATAGAATAGATAAAATTTTGTTAACGATGACAAAAAATTGAATAAATTGATGACCGGATCAAAGCTCTGTTCTGAAAAGATGTAATTTGTATGTTTGGGGAAAAAAATAAAAAAACTTTTTGCAAAAAAAAAAAAAAAGGAAGTCTTTTTTTAAAAAAAGTTTTTTATTTTTTTTAAACAAACACAAACAATACATCCTTAATCATTCAGTGTTTCATCTAAGTACATATTTTGTCTCTTCTACTCCCTCCTCCATCATTTTCATATTATATTTCTATCATACCTTTATATTTTCATTTAGATTGTTACATCATTCTTTCCAGATTTCTTATATTTATATTAATTCATCAATTATCTAGATTTTATATATATATATCTTCTCTAACCATTGATATAATTGCCCCATTCTTTAAAATACTCCGATTCTTCCTTTTCTTTAATTACCAATGTTAATCTATTCATTTCTGCACATTCCAATATTTTCTTAATTACTTCTCCCTCTAAAGGGATTTTCTCTGCTTTCCAGTTTTGCACAAATACAATTCTTGCTGCAGTTACAATATGTATAATCAAATAAGTATTCTCTTTACTATATTTCTCTGGTAAGATACCCAATAGGAATAGTTCAGGTTTTAAATCAATACTTTGTTGTATCATTTCCTCTAGCTATGTTCAAATTTTAATCCAATAGTTCCTCGCTTCTAGACACGTCCACCACATATGATAATCCAATCCTGGTATCTGATGGCATTTTCAGCATTTAGCTGATTTATCTTTAAACATTTTTGCCAATTTTTCAGGTGGCATATGCCATCTATAAAACATTTTGTATTGATTTTCTTTATATGTTGTGGACATGATTAATTTATAATTTCTTTCCCATATTTGCTGCCATTTGTCTAACTCAATTGTATATCCAAAATTCTTAGCCCATGCTATCATTGTTTCTTTTACCTGTTCTTCTAGCTTAATACTCAATAAGTAATTATATAGTTTTTTAATCACTTTTCATCTGTTCCTGTGAGTATCTCATCCAGCTCTGTCATTTCCAAGTAGAAACCATATAATTTAGCATCTTTTTCATATCTTGTTTGTATTTGTAATTGCGTATACCAATCCATTTCAATCCCTTGTTCTTCTATTTCTTGTTTCTTTTTCAATTCCCCCTTATCTGTTAGTATATCTTTATATCTAAGAATAGTCCCCATATTAATAATATTTGGATGTATTAACGCTTTCATTGTAGATAACCATATTGGTATTTTCAAATAATATTTATCTCTAACATTCTCCCATACTAATAATAATGCATTTTTTACATAGTGTCTTTGAAAATAACTCTGCATCTTATTTTTGCCATACCATAAAAAAGCATGCCATCCCAATTGTAAATCATGTTCTTCCAAAGTTAATAGTCTTGTATTTCTTAATTCAATCCATTCTGTCATCTACATCAATGCCACTGCCTGATAGTATAGTTCCCAATTAGGTAGTCCAAATCCTCCTTAAAGTCTCTCATCTTGTAACATTCTTATGTTAATTTTTGCTTTTTTCCCTTGCCATATGAATTTCATTACTATTTTATATAATTGTTCAAAATATTTCTTTTCTACTTTTATCGGTATTGTTTGAAATAAAAATAAGTGTCTCGGTAATATATTCATCTTAATTATTGCAATCCTTCCCATTAGTGATAATTGTAGATTTTTCCATTTCTTCAAGTCTTTCTCAATTTGATTTTTCAGTTTATAATAATTACCCTCTTTATTATTGGTTAATCTTTAGTGAGATTCACAGCCTTTGAGGCTGGTTAATAGCTCAGCAGCTTGAGTCCTAACCAAGGACCTAGGAACTGTTAAGGTATCGTTGGAGGATGTAAGCTGTTCCGAGTAAGGTGGTTTTTTGTAGAGTCAAAATGTTCAAGTTCGGCAAATTTAGAATTTCTAAATAGCGGGGTAGCCCTTTGGGTATTGCTCCAAGGGCTCCAATTACAATCGGGACAACACACGATTTCTTTTTCCACAGTCGCTCAACTTCAATTTGCAAGTCCTGGTACTTTATGATTTTTTCTTGCTGCTTATCTTCAATCTGTGCATCACCAGATATTGCAATGTCAATGAACCATACTTTTTTCTTTTCAACTATTGTTATGTCAGGTGTGTTGTGGACCAAGTGCCTGTCAGTCTGAATCCTAAAGTCCCACAAGATCTTGAGTTTCTCATTCTCTAAAACTTTCTCAACCTGATGTTCCCAGTGGTTTTTGCTGTACTCAAATCCAAACTTCTGGCACAATTTCCAGTGAATGATCTTAGCAACACGGTCATGGCGTTGTAGGTAGTCAGTTTGTGAAATTTTGCTGCACCCACTGATCAGGTGGTCGACTGTCTCATCTTTCTTATTGCAGAGGCGGCATTTGCTGTTGGTGGTAAAATGTTGAATTTTTGCCTTCATGCAGTTTGTGGCTAGGGCTTGTTCTTGAGCTGCCAAAATAAAGCTTTCTGTTTCTTTTTTCAGTACTCCTGATTTTAACCAGTTCCAAGTTAGTTTCTGGTCAGCTTTGCCTTCAATACTTTTCAAGTATTGGCCATGCAGAGCTTTGTGTTTCCAATTTTCAGCTCGCTGCTCAATTACTTCTTTCTTATATTCTGCTTTTGTTTTAGTTGTCTTTAAAAGGCCTCCTTTATTTATTTCCTTAATCATTGGTTCTTCACTTTTCTGGATGTAATCATTCAAGCTGCATTTTTCTTCTTCCACAGTCTGCTTTACTTGTAGGAGTCCTCGACCACCCTCTGCTCTTGGTAAATATAATCGGTCAACATCACTTTTAGGGTGCAAGGCATGATTCATTGTCATAAGCTTCCTTGTTTTTCTGTCCAAATTGTCTAACTCCATCTGGGTCCAGTCAATTATTCCTGCAGAGTATCTAATCACAGGTATAGCCCAGGTATTTATGGCTTTTATGATGTTTCCTCCACTCAGTTTGGACATTAATATCTTACGAATTTGCCGAATGTACTTGGCTGAAGTTAATTCCTTGACTTTATTATGCATTAAGTCAGAGGCTTCTAAAATCCCCAAGTACTTGTAGCCTTTTTCTGATTTTACTGCCTTTATCATTTCTTCATTCTCTAGTCTATTCCATCCTCTTCTATGGTCTTGCCTGCTTTGGTTGCTATTGTTGCACATTTGTCAATTCCAAACTGCATACCAATGTCTTGGCTGAATTCTTTTGTGTTTTCAATTAATAAATTCAGTTCAGCTTTTGTTTTATCAAACAGCTTCAAATCATCCATGTACATCAAGTGCGAGATTTTCAGTCCTTTCTTTGCAAGTTCGTATCCACAGTTCATCTTCTTCAAAATGACTGTCAGTGGTAGCATTGAGAGTATAAAAAGTAGGGGTGAAAGGGAATCGCCCTGGAAAATGCCTCGTTTAATTTCAACTTTACCCAGTTCTTCTTCATTAGCCATAAGTTGCGTTTTCCAGAGGTTCATTGAAGATTCCATGAATTTTTGTATGTTGCTGCTGATGCCTAATATTTCCAGGCATTTCTTGATCCAACTATGGGGAACTGAATCAAATGCTTTCTTATAGTCTATCCAAGCCATGAACAGGTTGGTTCGTCTTTTATTTGAGTTCTTTAGGATTAGCTTGTCAATCAGCAATTGATCCTTAGTTCCTGTTGAGTTTTTGCAGCATCCTTTCTGTTCTACAGGAAGCAAGTTATTTCTTTCCAGGTATCCATAGATTTGGTTTGCAATGATACCAGTAAGAAGCTTGTATGTTGTTGGCAAACAGGTGATTGGCCTATAGTTTCCAGGGTCCTTTCCTTTTTCTTTATCTTTTTGGATCAAAAATGTCCTTCCAGTTGTCATCCATTCATCATTTTCAGGTGTTTTTAGGATCTGGTTCATCTGGGTTGCCAATCTTTTGTGCAGACTTGTAAGCGCCTTTAACCAGAAGCCATGCAGCTCATCCGGTCCAGGTGCACTCCAGTTCTTCACTTTTCTTGACTGTCTTTGCACCATTGTTTTTGTTATTTTCATTTTATGCACTTTAATAGAGTTCTCAACCTGTTTGATCCATTTTGCATTTCTGTTGTGCTTCTTGTTGTTTTCCCACAAATTCTTCCAGAATTTCAGAGCTTTCTCTTTATCAGGCTTTTCATTTGTTGTTACTCCGTTTCCATTTTCTAAACTCTTATAAAACTGGTGCTGATTTGCTCTGAACTGTGAGTTTTCCTTGAACTGAGTTACTCGGTTTTCATACCTTTTAATCTTTTCAGCGATGGCAACAACCCTCTGCTTCAGCTCTTCAATTACTACCACAATCTCCTTATTCCTCAGATTGTATCTTGCTTCCAGGCTGCTTTTGACCTGCTTGTTCCTTAGCTGACCTTGCCTTAGGTTCTTCAAATTGCTCAAATCTCCACGTACTTTTTTGATCTTCAATTCTAACCGAATTTTCCACTTAGGCTTCCCCTTCTTGCCTCTTTGGTTCTTTTGTATTTTCAACCCCAGTTCTTTGGTGGTTATGACAGCTGCTGCATACATCAGTTGGTTTGTTTCGGCTAATGTAGTGGTTCGAATAGTTTGCACAGCCTCATTGACCTTTTTTAGTACATTTCTCAATTCTTTCCGGTTCACTTGGTTCAGCTTTGGCAAACGTGTTCTTTCAGCATCTTCCATTTGGTGCTTTATTTTTCCAGCTAAGTGACCACTATCTTTTGGTGTTTGTTCTTTAGTGCTTCCTTGTTCTTTATCTTCATTCATTTCAGTATCCTCTTCTTCCCTTTCTTCCTCAATTTGCTTTTGAGTCTGGAAATCATTCTTGATGTTACTCTTCTTTGTTGATGTACTCAGACCATTAATTGCTTTCTCTTCTATTGCTATTAATTCTTCTGTAGTGAAAAATTTGTGGTTTAGGATAACACGTCGTTGGTCCATTAACCTTTGTTCACTGGTGTCACAGTCCGTATGGTTCATCTTCCAAATCTGATACATTCTTTTTTGAAATCCATGTTTTGCTGGCTCAGACTGATAGTAAGCTTCCATAATAGAGGTGTTTTCTTCCCTGGTCCAGATTTTTCGCTTTTTGGGTTTTTCTTCCAGTAGCTTGTCAGCTCCATGCCCTGGTTGCCTAGCAGAGGGAGCTGAGCCCTGTAACTCATTTTGCGTAGAATGCCCAGGAGCCATAGCATCCAACGGAACCCTTGTTAATCCGGGCGACGGTTCAGCCGGCATAAATTTCATTTTTTCCATATTCATCATGTTTGAATGGGTTGTGGAGGAGATTTTGTCTGGCCCTTCACCTAAGGTCTGTCTGATATGGTTGCACCTGTTCAGCATAGCCCTTAGGATCACTAGAGCACGCAAGCTCCTCCACCACGACAAGGTAGAGCTCCTCGGAGGGGTTCCTCATTATTATTATTATTATTATTATTATTATTATTATTATTATTATTATTATTATTATTATTATTATTATTATTATTATTATTATTTATGATTTATATGCCGCCCTATCTCCAGCTGGACTCAGGGTGGCTCACAACAGTTAAGAAACATCTAATAAAAAGTTAAAAAATTAAATCCAAATCTCATAATTTAACAGTTAAAAGTACAATTAAGACTAAGAAGTTAAAATTAAATTAGAATTAAAACCCCATCAGTCCAGTCCGGCCAAACGAAACAGCCACGTTTTCAGGTCATGGCGGAAAGAGCGGAAGTCGGGGGTTACCCGGAGCTCCAGGGGCAGTTGATTCCAAAGGGTAGGTGCGCCCACAGAGAAAGCCCTTCCCCTGGGGGTCGCCAGCTGACACTGTCTGGCCAACGGTACCCTGAGGAGGTCCTCTCTGTGGGAACGCACCGGGCGATGGGAAGCTGTTGCTGGCTGCAGATGGTCCCCCAAATATCCCGGGCCTGAGCCATGTAGGGCCTTATAGGTAATCACCAGCACCTTGAATCTCACTTGGAGGGCAACCGGCAACCAATGCAAGTCGCATAGGAGAGGTGTAACATGGGATATGTCGGGATATTCCCATCACAACCTGTGCGGCCGCATTCTGCACCAGCTGAAGTCTCCGAGTGGTTTTCAAGGGCAGCCCCATGTAGAGGGCATTGCAGTAGTCAATACGGGAGGTGACAAGCACGTGAGTAACCGTGGAGGACACCCAAGTTGCGCGCCCTGTCTACAGGGGGCAACACCTCATCCCCTATGACCAAAGATGGAATCTCTTAATCGGACCGAGACGCCGGTACCTACAGCCACTCGGTCTTAGCAGGGTTGAGCCGAAGCCTGTTCCTCCCCATCCACATCTGCACCGCTTCCAGGCACAGGGACATCACGTCGAGGGCATTGCTGGGTTGGTTTGGGGTGGATATAAAAAGCTGGGTATCATCAGCATACTGATGATACCTCACCCCAAAACCCCGGATGATCTCACCCAGTGGCTTCATATAGATGTTGAACAAAAGAGAAGAGAGGACCGACTCCTGGGACACCCCACAAGTGAGGGGCCTCGGGGCCGACCTCTGTCTCCCGGCCAACACCACTTGCGGACGTTCCAAGAGGTAGGAGGAGAATCACCATAAAACAGTGCCTCCCACTCCCAATCCCTTGAGGCGTCGCAGCAAGATACCATTGTCGATGGTATCGAAAGCCACTGAGAGATCTAATAGGACCAGGACAGAGGAGTAATCTCTGTCCCAGGCCCTCCAGAGATTATCCACCAGCGCAACCAATGCCGTCTCTGTACTGTACCTGGGCCTGAAACCCAACTGGTACGGATCCAGGTACTCCGCTTCATCCAGGGCCAACGGGAGTTGACGTGCCACCACGCTCTCAACAACCTTCGCAACAAAGTGAAGGTTGGAGACAAGACGAAAGTTATTTAAAATAGCTGGGTCCAAAACAGGTTTCTTGAGGAGGGGCCTCACCACCGCCTCTTTCAAGGCGGTAGGGAAGCTTCCCTCACCCAAGGATGCATTAATCACTGCCTGGGTCCAGCCTCGTGTAACCTCCCGAGCCAATAAAGGAGCCAGGAGGGACACGGGTCCAATAAACACGTGGCAGCACTCAGCTTACCCATGATCCTGTCCATTTCTTTTGGAGTAACAGGGTCGAACTCCTCCCAGATAACATGACTGGTTGTCTCTCCCCCGTCCGACCCTGCCCAGTCAGAGTCCAGACCGGCCTGCATCTGAGCGATCTTGTCCAGCAGATGTTGACTAAACTCCTTGGCCTGGTCCCAGAGAGGGTCATCCCCTGCTTCCCAATTCAAGAGGGAGCAGGACACCCTAAACAGGGCGGCCGGACGATTATCTGTGGACGCGATGAGGGCAGAGAAGTAGGAACACTTTGCTGCCTCCATCGTCACAAGATAAAACCTCGTAAAAGATCTTAGCTGTGTACGGTCTGATTCGGATCGACTGGATCTCCAACAGCTCTCTAGGCCTCTCCTCTGGTGCTTCAACTCCTGGAGCTCCTCAGTAAACCAAGGGGTCAATCGGGATCTGCACCGGGTCAGAGGTCGCAAAGGCATGACACGGTCGAGAGCCGCAGCAGCCGCCATTTCCCATTTTAATCGTTACGCATCTTGAAGTTAATTGGATTCCTAAATATTTTACTTTCTTCGCAATATGAATGTCTAATTTCTCCATTAAGTCTCTCTTCTGTTTTTCTGTAATATTTTTCACCAGTATTTTTGTTTTTTTCTTTATTTATTTTCAGTCCTGCTATGTCTCCATATCCTTCTATTTGATCTATTAGTTTGGGTCCTGTTACTTGAGGTTCCTCCAAAATGAATACTAAGTCATCTGCGAAGGCTTGTAGATTATATTCTTCTTTTTTGATTTTCAATCCCTTTATTTCTTCATTTTGTCTTACATTTCTATTTAATATTTCTAATGTCAATACAAATAATAGTGGTGATGACTTCCGGTCGGCACCGCAGGCTCCATGGAAGGTCTTTTAAGACCGCCAGCCCTGTGTCTTCGTAAAAGTCGCTTTGACAGCGCAAACCGGCTGTCTGGCGGCTGAAAAACTCTCCTTTGGGAAAAGAAGGAGAGGAGAGCCGGTGGGCGAGAGTAGAGCTCCCCAAAAGCCCTCTGGAACATTTCCAGAGGCTTGGAGGGTGAGAGCTCCCCAGCCAGCCCGCCAAGAAGCTCCGGAGCCAGGACGACTCTGCGAAAGCAGAGCGAGAAGCCGCGATCCGATCCTGCTTTCAAAAGTGAGTTTGACTGATTACAAGCGCAGGCAGAGTGGAAAACAGGAGAACAAGCTTTAGAAGTACAGAGCTTAACTCTGAAGTTACTTTGTTTCAAATTGAATTTCATTGAGCTGGAGGCTGAAGATGGCGTCTTTGGTATGGTTTTGAAAGTGAAAGCCAGAAACGAAAGTGCTTGAGAACTTTGTGCTGAGAGAGTGGATTAGCTGCTTATTAATTGCTGGGAAGTGAGAGTTTGTGGAAAACCAAAAAAAACAAAACAAAACAAAAAAACCTATCTTGCCTGATAAATTGGAGACTATAAATTACAAACATTTTAAAGTAGTTTAAAAGACTTTGTGGCTTTCAAAGATCTCCTTAAAAGGGGGGGGGATGGCTTCTAGACAAGTGAAACCAGGAGTTGTTAAAGGAGGGGGAGGTTCTCCAGTTGTGTCAGTGGTGACACAGAAAGCACAACTTCCGGCTGATCCACAGACTCAGAGTCAGGAGGCAGCACTTAATGATTTTAAAGAATTTATGAAAGAAGCCATGAATAATCAAGCAACATCAATGACAGAAGCTATGAATAATCAAGCAATAGCAATGAAAGAAACTATGAATAATCAAGCCACAGCAATGAATAATCTAACACTACTTGTGGAAGGGAAATTAAAGAAAATTGAGGAGGATATCAGTTCAATCAAGGAGGTGGTTGCAGAAAAACACGATGAAATAAGAGATGATATTGTTTATGCTGTATCAGGATTGTCAAACCTTGTTATCCAGCTTGATGGGAAAGCTGAAGAAATTAATGAAGCCAATTTAAATTTGGAAAGCAAAATGGGTGATGTCATGACCAGAACCGAAAAAGTGGATGATGAATTGGTAATGTTACAATACAGATCCATGGAGTTTGCTTTGAGATTGAGAGGCCTGAAAGAAAATAGCAAAGAAAACTTAAAAGATTTTTGTGCTGATGTTATGGCAGAGATAATTAAAAAAAGACCAGAAAATGTGGCAATCCAAATTGATAAAATTTACAGGGTTAATTCCTGGTTGGCAAAACAAAGACCGCTGCCAAGAGATGTGGTGGTCTATTTCACAACTAGAAGGATCAGAAATGATATTTTACAAGTTTCTTACAAGAATAAAGTTCAGGTGGCTGGGCAAGAGGTGGTGGTTTTGAAAGAGATTCCTCCAAAGATGTTGAGAAGTAGAAAAGACTTTGGCTTCCTCGTAAATGAGCTGAGAAATCAGCAAGTGGCATACAGATGGGACGTTCCAATTGGTCTAATAGTGACTTATAATGGAGAAAGATACCGGTTAAACACAGTCTGGAAGGCAAAAGATTTCTATGTAAATGTTTTAAAGGCTGGATACCCACCCTCACGGGTGGGGGGGGGGGGAGGAGGAAGAAAACAGAGATGTTACAACAAGAAAAAGATGGAAAACAGATACAAACCTATGCTGAAGTTGCAGCTGGAGGAATTATTATGGAAGAAGATTTGGATCTTGGGGGCTTACCCCCAACTTTGGAACCACCTAAGAAGGGAGAGCCGAAAGTACAACGACTGACCCGATCAACTTATAAACTTCAAGAACAACAATCAAAAAGGCAACAATCTCAAGATATATCTCAAGAAGTTCAAAAAACAGAAGCGGGGGGGGGGGGGCTAGGCCGAAGAGTAAGGTGGAGGAGGAGCTTCAGCTGATGCTCACAAGGCTTCGAAAGGCTAAAGATGGCAACTAAATTCCTATCTTGGAATGTCAATGGCCTAAATTCACCACAAAAAAGAAAGAAAGTATTTCATTACTTGGAACAATTTAACAATGACGTTATTTGCTTTCAAGAAACACATATCAGATTATCAGATCAAAAATATTTGATAAATTCAAGATTAGGTACACATTTTGTGGCATCAGCGCCAGAGAAGAAAAATGGACTAGTCATATATGTAAGGAAAGGACTATCAGCTAATTTAATTGAGGCAGATGATCAAGGAAGATATATTGCAATTGAATTATTAACACAGACTGGAAAAATGCTTTTTATTGGAATATATGCCCCTAATCAGCAACAAGACAAGTTTTATAAATTTTTACATACTAAAATAATACAATGGGACTATAAATCTTTTATATTAATGGGTGATTGGAATGGAGCAATTGACACAGAAAGATAAAAAAAGCTTATCAAAGATCTCAACACGTGCAAAACTACCTAATTTTTTTTTTGATATGATGGAAGATATAGAATTGAGAGATATTTGGAGAGAACGTAACGTGGAGGAAAAAGATTTTACTTTTTTTTCTGATAGACATCAATCCTTCTCCAGGAGTGATTTTATACTAACCACAAATGATTTTATTTCCAGGGTGAAGAAGACGAAGATATGTCCAAGAACTTTAACTGATCATAGTCCAGTTTGGGTGGAATTCGAACAGGAGAGGGGAGAAAGGAGGTCTTGGAGGTTAAATGAAAACTTATTTAAATATGAAGAAAATGTAAAAGAGCTTAAAAAACAAATGAAAGAATTCTTTGTTATTAATATGAATAAGTGTACTCCTATGGAAATGGTCTGGGATGCTAGTAAGGCTTATATGAGGGGTATATTAATACATATGAACAATAAATATAGACTAAAACAACAAAAGAAGCGTAAAGAGATAGAGGAAGAAATAAAAAAGAAAGAACAATTACTTATATCTAATCCAGGAGATAAGAAAGTAAAAGAAACAATAAATATACTACAAGGGCAATTTAATATGTTAATGGCTGATCAGGTGGCAACTAGCTTACAATATGCTAAACATAATACATTTTGTAATGCCAATAAACCAGGTAGGTGGTTGGCCTACATGCTGAGGGAAAAACAGAAATCACGAGTCATTAGTAAGATAGAATATAGAGGTAAGGAAGTTTACCAACAGAATATGATTTAAAAGTCTTTTTTGGAATTTTATACAAAGTTATATGCTAGTGACTCAATACAAGATATAGCTATAGATAGATATTTAAAGGAAGGGAATATTTCGGAATTAATGTTGGAACAGAGGGAAGGATTGAATCAACCAATAACTTCTGAGGAGATCATTGCGGCAATTAAGCAGTTAAAAACAGAGAAAGCTCCAGGAACAGATGGATTAACAGCTGCTTATTATAAGAATTTACAGCTTGAAATGGCAGAACCGCTTAGAGCTTTATTTTGTAAAATTCAATTAGGGGGAGGAGTTCCACCCTCTTGGAGAATAGCTTTTGTTTCATTGATTCCGAAGGAAGATCAAAACTATCAAACCTGAAAATTTTAGGCCAATTTCACTTTTGAATATTGATTATAAAATTTTTGCTAAGATATTAGCGAATAGATTAATGCCAGTTATGCAACAAGCAATTCATAATGACCAATCAGGTTTTATAAAAGGGAGGCAGATGAAATATAATGTTAGACAAATTATTAATTTATTGGAATATTTGGAAAAAAATAACCAGGTCCCTGCAGCGTTCATATTTTTGGATGCAGAGAAAGCATTTGATCGACTGAATTGGCAATTTTTGTTTAAGATAATAGAAAAAATGCACTTTGGGGAGTATTTTATACATTCAATTAGAGCAATATATCAGAAACAAACAGCACAAATAATAGTTAATGGAGGCCTAACAGAAGCCTTTAAAATTGAGAAAGGTACAAGGCAGGGTTGTCCCTTGTCGCCATTGTTGTTTATTCTAACTTTAGAAGTTTTGTTGAATAAGTTACGGGACTCTGATAAAATAAAAGGAATTGTAATTAGACAGCAGGATTATAGATTAAGAGCGTTTGCAGATGACCTGGTTGTTACTTTATCTCAACCTATAGAGGCGGCTCCCTATATGCTGGACATAATAGCTCAATACGGTAAAGTATCTGGATTTAAAATAAATCTACATAAGACAAAGATGATAACTAAAAATATGTCCATAACTCAAAGAGAAGATTTACGGAGATTAACGGGGTTTGAAATAGTTAACAAAGTTAAGTATCTAGGTGTATATATTGCAGCCTCAAACACAAAATTGTTTAAAAATAATTATGAAGCTCTTTGACAAAAAGTACAGAAAGAAATGGAAAATTGGAAAAAGTTACAACTATCATTACTGGGAAGGATAGCAGCAATAAAAATGAATGTACTACCTAGGTTTTTATTTTTGTTTCAAATGATACCAATGCTTAAGAAAGATGGAAATTTGATGGAATGGCAGAAAGGGGTTAATACTTTCATCTGGGTTGGGAAGAAACCAAGAGTGAAACTAAAAATTATACAGGATATACGTGAGAGAGGAGGTCTTAAAATGCCTAATTTAAGATTGTATTATGAAGCAGCTGCTTTATCACAAATCAGTGATTGGTTTAACTTAACTGAAGAAAGAATGTTAAATATAGAAGGTTATGATGTGTTATTTGGATGGCATGCTTATCTGTTATATGAAAAAAAGTGGATAAAGTGTTTAAGGGTCATATACTTAGAAATGCATTGTTGAGGGTTTGGAAAAAGTACCAATATAAGTTAAATTATAAGATACCCATATGGGCAAATCCCAGACATGCAATAGAAAATATAAGTATAGAGCAAAAAACAGAGGTGATTACTTATAAAGAGCTGCTTCTTTTGGAAAGGGGTAAGTTGCAACTGAAACCTTTAGATGAATTAAAAGAAGAAGGGATAATTTATACTTGGTTTCAGTATGGTCAGTTTCAAGCTAGATGGAGGGAAGATCAAAAAATTGGTGTTATGCAAAATGAAACAGATTAGAGATCAAAGTCAGATGCATATTAAAAGGTTGTATAATGCATTATTGGAAATAGATTCAGAAACGGAACTGGTTAAGGATTGTATGATAAAATGGGCACAAAACTTTCAGGAACCAGTGATGATGGAAACGTGGGAAAAGATTTGGGTCAGAAATGTTAAATTTACACAAGCACAAAATTTGAGAGAACTTTTGTAAAATGTTTTATAGATGGCACTTAGATCCTAAAGAATTATCATGTATGTACTCTAATTTGCAAGCTAAATGTTGGAGATGTGAATGTAATGATGCAACCTATTATCATATATGGTGGACCTGTAAGAAAATCAAGGCATTTTGGATAAAAATTTGGTGGGTGATGCAGAATATTCTGAAAAGAAGGTTGAAATTTACTCCTCAATTGTTCCTATTGGGTATAACTATGGACTGTACAGTATCAGAGACTAAATTGATTTTGAATCTAATATCAGCAGCTAGGCTGTTGGTAGCACAATATTGGAAGAAGGACTCCTTTCCTACTATTGAAGAGTGGATACTGAAAGTAACAAACCTAGCAGAAATGGCGAAAATCTCAGCGTACTTGAAGGACTATACACAAGAAAGATAAGTATCGGAATGGAGAAGATGGATTGACTATATTCAAAATAAGTATCAGACAAGAAAATATCCAATAGCTTATGAATGAACGTTAAGTATTAGAAGTATTCTCCATTGTGGGTGGAGACAGCAGCCAGGATGGGTTGTGCCCGTCTGCTAAGCTGATAGACTGAGCCCGTCAAAGTTGTTAAGTCCCGCCCTTGTTACTGGGCAGACCCAGCTTTTGGCGAAGACCAGAAGACAGGCTCGGCGTGTGGGACTGTTCCTTTTGCTAGATTTTCTCTCTTTATTGGTATCTATTACTCTCGATACGTATTTAGTGTGGATTTACTGGTTTTCGACTTGGACTGTGACCTGGACTGCATTGGATTCCCCTTAATTCCATAGATAGTGAGTTCCTCTACCCCAGTGACTGGCTTTGCTAGTTATCTGGGGTTCAACTTTCTTCTTTCTTTCTTATTCCAGCAGTGGGAGGTTTTTTCTTGGTATTTGTGGAGCTTTACGCCCCCGTTTGTGTTAATTTGGCCGTTATATTCAGCAATGCCTAAATTGGCGTCTGCGGAGTTTCGCGCTCCCACTTTTTACCTCCCGATTGCCATTTTGTATTGCTGCCAGCCGTTGCTAACTTCTACTCTCCCGAGTCGGTTTGCCTTTACTATTTGCGGCTTTCAAGCGGAATCGGCTAGCGGAGCCTCGCCCCCTCATCAGGAGCCTGCAGAGCGGAGCCGCTGTTATTTTATGTGGATTGCGGGCCGTGGAGCTGTTTGAGCACTGACGTCTGGTTTTTGGCGCGAAGAGGCTTTTTGAAGATTGTCGGCTTGCCGCTTTCTCCTGTCACCATATCAGCTGTTTAGCGCCGAAGGGGAGAAGAGAAGGATTTGGTGGGGCTTCGCGCCCCCCCCCAATTGTTATCAGCGTCAGTGCCTCTGGGGGGAGAATGGTTTAATTTGGAGAGTTTTGCGCTCCTCTGGTGAGCTTCTCTGACAACTTTATTAGTGGAGTTTTTCGCGCTCCCCTTTATTGGCCCGGTCATTTGCCTCTGTGTGGCCTTATTGGAAGGCGGAGCTTTGCACCCCCCATTTCTAACTGGGTGGCAGTCTGTGACAATTCTACTGGTGGAGCTTCGCGCCCCCCCTCCCAATTCTGAGCTGTCATTATAGCTGCTGTCTGGACAAGTCAGTTAGTCTAAGTGGAGTTTTTACGCTCCCTGTTACAGCTGCCCGGTCAGGGGCCTCCTGGCTTTGGTCTGTGCCTCTTAACGACAGTTCCTTATTTTGCGACTCTCCTGACAACAGGGGTGTTTTTGTCATTGTCACAGCTAACAGCCCCCCATGTTTTCAATCATGCCCAAAGCTTCGCACAAATCAAAGCATGGGCGCAGGGCAGGGCACTCAGACAGCCCTCATTATGAAAGGGCTTCCCCTCCCAGGCGAGACATCGAGCATGTCTCCTCTAAACAGGTGGGGGCTGACCCATCAAGACCCCGTCATAAGTCATCTTCTGATTCACTACCATCTCGTGCAGAGGCCCGCAGGGATAAAGTTCTTCAAAAGATCTGCGCTAAGGCTAGTAAGCAGCATCCATCAGCCAACGAGTCCTCTACGACCGCTCCTCATGCTGCTACAGCCCAGGATTCTGGGGCGCAAGCTGACCAACTGTCTCTTCAGGACTGCCCTGCTGTTATTCAGACTGCCGATCTCTGGGGCTCTTCCACGGCCCCTGCTCTGGAGGTTCCGGTGGTGCCTCCCCCGCCGACTCCTTTTTTTTTTTTTTTATTGAAAAAGTTTTCAATTACAAATTTTTCCCCCTTTCCCCCCCCTCCTCCCTAACCCCCCCTCACCACCCCCTCCCCCCTCCCCCCTATGACTTCTTCAAAATAAAAACCTAATACATAACAGATTATGTAATATTTTACCATCCCCTTACTCCCTCCTCCAAATACTGACCCTTACTCCTAGTGATATTATTAATATTATTACTTCCCCCTCTTACCATACACTTCAAAATAACATTCCATTATAACACTATGTAATAACTTCTGATTTGATACAGTAATATTATTATAACTCCCAATTTATCGATAATCTGCCATTTTTTCTCCTCCCCCATACTTATGTCTGTATATTAATATAACATTTCATAATAACCTTCCACTTTAAAACTATATAATGAATCCTACTTTAACATTTAATCTTTTGTGTATATTAATATGACATTTCAAAGCAGCCTTCCCCATATATTCTAGTTTTACATTTGTTCTACACTATCCATTTCCTCCACTCCCATAAATATATCTCTTAAGCATCCCTTTTCTTAATCTGTATAATCAAATCTCTAACCTATCTCCACCCACTTTCCTACAAAATTACCATACACAACAATTCTTAATATCTTTGTTCTTCTGCCCATCCTACTAAAAAATATTCCCTTATATAAACAAAATCAATAACTTTAAATTTATAATCCATACAATATCTTCTTTAATATCTTTCCACTGGATTGCTGACTCCATCATCCGAATTAGGGTAACATAACATCCCAGTTGCAACAGAATATTCAAAATCCTCAGTTATCATCTGCCCCCATCAATAATGAATATCTTCGTATATATATAAGAAAAAAGAAAACAACCACCCGAGTGACTTTATAATTGTAATCCATGTAATATCTGTAATAGTGGCTTTCTTCAGGATTATTAATTCCCATTCTCATAATGGGGTAACAGCCAGATCTTCTGCATGCCCCAGCATAACTCTCTTGCCTTATAACTCAGCATAAGTATAATATGTTGACCAATGAAAAAAAAAAAGAAAACCCAAAAATAGATAATTCCAATCCAACAATTTAAGGCCCTTTTCACATCCCAAAATTACGGCATTGCAGAGGTCTGTCACTCTCCTCAGGATGATATTAACCAATACTTCGCCTCAACCATCTTTTCATATATTCAGTCATATATTTTTTTAAAAAAAATAACTGGCTTCGCTGTTGCTTAATTTAGAAATTTTTATTTTTGTAAGACCTATTTCTTTTTTTCCTTTCTTTTTGTGGGTTTGATCTCCATCCTAATTTGCTTTCTGCAAGTTGTGTGTCAACTGATTGGTTTTCATTCTGCTTTATAACTTGATCTTGTTGGTTTTGCTTTTGTGACTCATATTTCTTTTCTGTAAGTTGTGTATCAATTAATTGATTTCCATGGTTATCTGTAGCTTGGTGAGTCGTCACGTTAGAATCCGATACCACTTCTCTCTTATTTATAAATAATCCAGCTGAGGTGTCTGAAGAATCCAAAGGCAATTCATCTACCAAGGCCTCTGTAACTCGATATTTTTCCTTTATTTCTAACTCCTTCTTCTTGTCTTATGTTGTGCATAAAGATGTTAAATTCATTTTTAAAAAATTTTGATAAAATTCTTCCGCTTTTTCAACAGTATTTAATTGATATCTTTCTCCTTGATATCTCAATATTATACCAACTGGAGCATTCCATCTGAATAAAATCTTTCTTTTTTTAAGCTCAGCCACCAGAAAACCAAATTTCTTTCTTTCCAATAACATCTTAGGCGGGAGTTCTTTATAAATCCAAATCTTTCTTCCAAACAATTGCAAAGTAGACTTAAAAGATTTCTGCACAATTTTATTTCTTATTTCTTTATCTGTAAAATAAATCACCACATCTCTAGGCAATTGCCTCTGCTTTGCAATCCAGGAGTTTATAAACTCTATCGATCCTACAAAATACCTCCTCAGGATGAACCTTTAAAATCCCAGCCAGAACTTCAGAAGATATTTTTTTTAGGTCATCTCTGTGATTTTCCTGTAATCCTCTCAGTCTGATCGCATATTCAGTAAAATTATATTGCATCATTAAAACTTCCTTTTCAATATGTTGTTGTATATTTTCTACATTACAGTCAGCTTCCATTTTAGGTTTTTCTTCTAAACTATTGTCTTGGATGTTTATCAAATCATTTTCAATTTTTTCTATTTTATTTTCCAAATTATCCTCAATTTCCTCCATTTTAGACTCTAATAGATTAATATTTGTGTCCAACCTGATCAAAAATTCTGAGAAACCATTAGCCATTTTTATAATCTTTTCTTTAGTTTCCTGCTTAAATTTCTCAAAGTTCTGATTCATAATCTCATCCCTTCTTACAATCTCCTCCAGAAGAAATTCAATTATATTAAAAGCAGTTTTCTGAGACTGTAGGTTAAGAACTTGTTCATATAGTTTGTGGATGGGGGAATCCCCCCCCCCCCGCTTGTTTATCCAGCTTTGGAAGCCTAAACGCCATATTTCCACACAGGCAAACTTTTTAAAAAGCAAAGCTTCTTTTCAACGAGATCAATATCAAATCAAATCTCCAGAAAAGAGAAAACACAAAAGTGGAGCTTTTTCTTCAATTGTAGCCAAGAGCATTTATTCCGCTACTTTGTGGCTTAATAAGAAACGGAAGGACTTTCCCTTTTCAGCTTCCCTGCTCAAATTTCGGCAGTCGCCATTTTAAAAGCTCTTTTTTACTTTCCTTTGTAAAAGAAGTATAAATACTTGCAATTTAGGGTCACAGATCCAGATCCAGATCTCATCCTCTTTAGTTAATCTGTTAGTTATCTTGAAAGGCTCGTTTTCGTAGCCTTGCTCTGCAAAAAAGCAGAGGTCTCCCAACGCCCGGAGCAAACGGCGAGTGCTATAGGGAGCCGCATCCGCTCTCCCCCAAGAGTAAAAAAAAAACTCTGGGGACTACGCGGAGAGCTCTACCTACACTCACCTGCTCTGTCTCACATTTCCTCCTGGAAATGGAGTTTTTCGAGCCGCCTTTCCGTTGTAAAGGCGGCTCTTTACAGGCGAAGGGGCTGTCGGTCCCAAGGGACTGTCTGGCGGCTACGAAAAGCAAACCGGAAGCCCCCGCCGACTCCTTCATCGGATGTGGCCAACTCAGCGTCTGCACAATCCTCAGCACCCGCTCCTAAGGCGGGGGCGGCGCTGCCTATTAATTTCTGGTCTCCTGAGCGAATCCAGCAACTCATAACAACTACGGTGCAACAGTCATTGGCGACTCAATTGCGACCAACCAGCAGGGCGGCTTCAGTTCAGTCTGACGCGTCGCTGTCTCGGATGGATGTCGAGCAGGACGATGTCCTTTCAATAGCCACCCCTGATTCTCCGGTTTCTTCCATGGCGAGCCGAGCATCATTGCTGGCCGATGAGGAATCTCAGGAGTTGGGGCTTTCCGAGGACGAGGATCTTCCCCCCGACCAACTGGCTTTTACGGGCTTGTTTCTCCAGTCCTTGTTCAAATCTCTGCTTCACAAAGCCATTAATACGGCACAGCTCAGCTCTCCCTCCCCGTTGCCAGATACATCAGGTACGGCTAAAGGGGCTCTCAACCCCCTTTTTGCGGAACCATCCAGACCGGTAGACTCCATTCCTACTCCTCCATTGTTCCTCGATGTGATTCGGAAGCAGTGGTCCTCGCCTAGTTCGACACCGGCTCCTACAGCATTGGAACAACGCAACTTCAACGTCGCTCCGGATCTTACCTCCCTTCTTCAGGTCCCGTCCGTGGATGCTCCGGTGGCCGCTCTCTTACCTCACACTGTGGTTCCGGGTGACCCAGATGAAGGTCTGCGCCTGGAGGAGCGCTGGGCGGAGCAAGTGTTGCAGCGAGCCCATCGGCGCGGCTTGGGCCATTCGAGCGGCTTCTACAGCATCTTAGCCCGTGTGTTAGTCCATCCGTGCCTCTCTTGTTCGCCGACCCTACAAGTCGGCTTAGGTCAATGAAGACCCCCAGACAGGTAAGATATCAATGGTTCACCCAGAAGCGGAGGAACTCATCTTGCCGCAACGCTGGCCACACCCCCTTCCACTGGCCACACCCCGTTCAGAAAGTTTTTGATCCAATCGCAGATGGAAGAGGGAAAATCCAAGTCAGTCAGCTTTCCGATAAGGATGCTCGGCAGAATGGTATTAAAGGCCAAGCTATAATCTATGAAAAGCATCCTGACATAGTTTCTGGCTCTCTCCAGATGGCTCGCTACAGAATGTAAGGCAGTAGCTATGGCATCATCCGTCAACCTATTCCCCCTGTAGGCAAACTGATGTTTGTCAAAGTCCAGCGGGAGGCATGTCCTAAGGTGTTGGAGAACCAATATCTCAAAGCATTTCATCACTACAGACATTAGTGCGATAGGTCTGTAGTCATTTAGGCAGTTATCACTGTTTTCTTCGGGACTGGGACAATAATGGCTGCTTTCAAGCATGATGGAACATTGGCCGTTTGCAGGGAGATGTTAAAGCTGATTGTCAGGATCCCTGCTAATTGGCCGGCACAGGTATTTACCACTATCCCCAGCACCCCATCTGGACCTGCAGCTTTGCTGGGATTCACAGTCTTCAATACAGCTCTCATTTGGGGTTCGTATAGAGTGAGTGGCTGGGAATCAGAAGGCCGGCGGGCTGAGGCTACGGGGTCTAGTCTTTTCACCTTGTAGCAGGCAAAGAAGATGTTCACCTCTACCAACGAGGCATCAGTGTTGACCGTGTTCCTCGTGTTGTCCTTATACTTAGTTAGGTGCTGCAGTACCTGCCACACTTGCTTCGGGTTGTTGTCTGCTAGATGGTTCTCCATCTTACGTTTGAATTGTTGTTTTGCCATCTTAATGCCTCTTCTAAGGTTTGCCCTGGCCTCTCTATATCTATCACTGTCCCCTGTCTTAAAGGCAGAATCCCGGCCTCTCAGAAGCATCTGTACCTCAGCAGTCATCCAGGGTTTACAATTCCCATAGACTTTGATGCACCTGTCCGCTGTTACGCTGTCAGTGCACACTTTGATGTAAGAGTGTATGGTATCAGTGTATTCATGCAGATCTTGATGTTCAAATATACTC
This sequence comes from Pantherophis guttatus, assembly GCF_059756535.1. NCBI lineage: Eukaryota > Metazoa > Chordata > Lepidosauria > Squamata > Colubridae > Pantherophis > Pantherophis guttatus. The sequence continues at coordinate 68,595,066 of NC_142067.1, forward strand.
CACTCAGTGGTTTCAAAACAGTCCTGCAGCTGACTGAGAGAGCCCTCTGGCCAGGTTTTAACCATTTTCATGGCTGGCTGAGTTCTTTTCCTGAGAGGGACATACTTCGGACATAACAGCAGTTAGATGGTCGGGTGTCCCCAGGTGGGGTAGGGGGATTGCTCTGTATGCCTGTTTCAGGTTAGAGCAGAGGTTCCCAACCTTTTTTTGGCTATGCCCCACCTAATCATCTCTAAAATCCTGATGTCCCCCCTGTGACATATAATTCTTACTATTCAAAAAGTGAACTCCTACTCACGCGGAGGAAGCCTAACAGGCCATTAACTTGGTTGAAACAAAGTTCCAAATTGCCCCCATTAAAAATCAAATTGCCCCCCTGTGGAGTGTGGACCCCATGTTGGGAACCACTGGGTTAGAGTACACACGGTCTAAAGTGTTCTTCTGTCTGGTGGAGAACTGTACATACTGCATGAGTATGAGAACTGAGGGAGAACTGTCTTTAGACACGCTTGATTGAAGTCCCCAGCCATGACAAAAGTGCCCTCTGGATAAGTTTGCTGCTGCCTGGAGATTTTTTTTTTTTTAATTGAATTTAATTTATATGCCGCCCTTCTCCGGAGACTCAGGGCGGCTTACAATGCGTTAAGCAATAGCCTTCATACTTTTGTATATTTATACAAAGTCAGCTTATTGACCCCACAACTGGGTCCTCAATTTACCTACCTTAGAAAGGATGGAAGGCTGAGTCAACCTTGAGCCTGGTGAGATTCAAACTTACAGTAATTGCAGACAGCTGGTGTTAATCACAATGCTATTAGTCTGCTGAGCCACCAGGCTCTGATGATGTCGTATAGCTTAGTAAGCACCATGCTGACATTGGCATCAGGTGGAATATAAACAGCTATTATTATCACAGTGATTTCTCTAGACAGATAAAATGGCCTACATGTGACAGTCATCAGTTCCACATCTGGGCAGCAATGCATATAGCAGCAATGCTGTTAACACACCAGTCACTGTGTATATAGATACAGAGTCCTCTCTTGCTTTTACCAGAGTCGCCATTTCTGTTGGAGCGATAAGTGACAGGCCCAAATGGGGCACGGGTGCCTGCACACTCCCCTGTGCCCCATTTTGGCCAGCAGGAAGGCAGGAGGTCGTCCGAATATAGGGCATGCAGAGGCCCCCCACGGCCCCCCGTGCTCTGTTTTGGCTGGCAGAGTGCTGCAGCAGGCCATCCAGACTGGAAATGGGGCGTGCAGGAGTCATGCCCCCCTCCCCATTTTCACTAGCAGGGGCACCGTGAGCCGGTCTTTTGCTATTTCCAGGCCGGTCTCACAAGGCAGATTTGAGCACCCCTGCTAATGACACTAAGATTCCCATCAGTGATAATATTGTCATGGATTGTTATAAAATCAGGATAATTTAACCTAGCAGTTTAAATATTAGTTTAAAGTACTGAAGTAATGCAGGTACCATTTCCCCCCAAAATAGGACCTACCCCCAAAACAAGCCCTAGCCTGATTTCTTTGGAATGGGTCTAATTTAGACCCATATGTGATAGGCACATATCATAGATATGTGCCCATCAGGCTTCCGAGCATTCCATCAGCTGAGAGCTCAGGGCAGGGGGGTGGCGGTTATTATAAAGGAAGGTCTTGATCTGAGGGAGACCACTGTTCCACAGATAGCCAGATGTGAGTCCCTTTTTGTGAAGTGGGGCCGTGGAGTACAGATGGGCTTGTTGATCACGTACCTGGCTCCTTTCCACGTGGCAACAGCCCTGCCCGAGCTGCTCAACGTCATAGCCGAGGTGGCGGTTGATACCCCCAGACTTTTAGTCATGGGGGATTTGAACCTTCCATCTATCGGTGAAACGTCTGAGGTGACTCGAGAGTTCATGGCTTCCATGACAGCCATGGACCTTACTCAGTTAATTCATGACCCTACTCACACGGGTGGACACACTGGACTTAGTTTTTGTCTCTGGTCAGTGGTCGAGTGGCCTTGATACAGGGGATATAATCATCTAACCCTTGTCATGGTCTGACCACTCGCTCCTTCAACTGGACTTTCTAACCGCTGCACCCCGCTGCAGGGAGGCGGGACCGACCAGGTGGTTCCGCCCCAGGCGCCTGATGGATCCTGATAGGTTCCAGATGGAGCTTGGGCCATTTCCTGAGACTCTGGCTCATGACTCAGCTGAAGACCTGGTGGCCGCCTGGGATAGTGCGGCCGCCGGGGCTTTGGACCGCATCGTGCCTTTGCTGCCTCTGACCCGGCACAGAACTCACCTAGCTCCTTGGTTCTCCGAGGAGCTGAGGGAGATGAAGCGCCGGAAAAGACGCCTGGAGAGTAGTTGGAGGACAAGCCGTTCCGAATCCGACCGAACACTGGTGAGGTCTCATATTAAGACCTACCTAGTGGGATTAAAGCGGCGAAATCCAGCTATTTTGCCCTTCTTATCGCGTCATCAGATAATCGCCCAGCCACCCTGTTTAGGGTGACCCGCTCCATCCGGAAGCGCGGGATGATCCCTTGCAGGGTTGAGCTGAGGATTTTGTGCAGTATCTGTATGACAAGATCGCTCAGATTCGGGAAGGCCTGGCCTCTGACTGGGTAAGTCTGGATGGGATGACTGAGGCAGGTCTTGAGAGTGTTATCTGGAGGAGTTTGATCCTGTGGCTCCCGAGGATGTGGACAGGTTCCTGGGACGGCTGAACGCGACCACATGTTTATTGGACCCGTGTCCCTCCTGGTTGGTACTGGCTTCCCGGGAGATTACACGAGGTTGGCTCCAGAGGATTGTTAACACTTCTCTGAGTGAGGGGGTCCTGCCGACCACTTTGAAAGAAGCGGTGGTGAGGCCCCTCCTCAAGAAGCCCTCTCTGGATCCGGCTGTTCTGGCTAACTATCGTCCAGTCTCCAACCTTTGCTTGGTTGCGAAAGTTGTTGAGTGTGTGGTGGTGCGGCAGCTTCCCCAGTACCTGAATGAAGCTGTCTATCTAGATCCGCTCCAGTCCGGCTTCTGGCCTGGGCACAGCATGGAAACGGCATTGGTCGCGTTGGTGGATGATCTCTGGAGGGCTCGGGATAGGGGTTGTTCCTCTATCCTGGTCCTGTTAGATCTTTCAGCGGCTTTTGATACCATCGACCATGGTATCATGTTGCACCGGTTGAACGGGCTGGGGGTGGGGGGCACCGTTTTGCGGTGGTTCTCCTCCTACCTCTCTGACCGGTTCCAATCTGTGTTGACGGGGGCAGCGGACGACCCCGAGGCGTCTTGCTTGTGGGGTGCCACAAGGGTCGGTCCTCTTGCCCCTTCTGTTCAACATTTATGTAAAGCCGCTGGGTGAGATCATCCGTGACTTTGGGGTGGAGTTCCATCAGTACGCTGACGACACTCAGCTGTACATCTCCATCCCAGGCCACTCCAACAATGCCCTTGAAGTGATGTCCCAGTGCCTGGAGGCCGTGCGGGCCTGGATGGGGAGAAACAGGCTCCGACTGAACCCTTCCAAGACCGAGTGGCTGTGGCTTCCGGCGTCCCGATATAGCCAGCTGGTGCCATCGCTGGCTATTGGGGGCAAGTCACTGGCCCCCACGGAGAGGGCTTGCAACTTAGATGTCCTCCTGGATGCACAGCTGTCTTTAGAAGAGCACATGACTGCCGTGGCCAGGGGGGCTTTTTGTCAGATTCGCCTGATACGCCAGTTGCGTCCCTTTCTGGATCGGGACTCCCTACGCACAGTCACTCAAGCATTTGTCACTTCCCGCCTGGACTACTGCAATGCTCTCTACATGGGGCTCCCCTTGGGGTGCACCCGGAGGCTGCAGTTAGTCCAGAATGCGGCCACGCAGGGATTATGGGAGCGACGGGGTGCTCACATATGACACGTGTCCTGTGCGAGCTGCACTGGCTTCCTGTGGTCTTCCAGGTGCGCTTCAAGGTGTTGGTGACCACCTTTAAAGCGCTCCATGGCTTAGGGCCGGGGTATCTGAAAGACCGCCTTCTGCCGCCAATAGCCTCCCACCGACCGGTTCACTCACACAGAGAGGGCCTCCTCAGGGTGCTGTCGGCCAGACAGCGCCGGCTGGTGACCCCCAGGGGGAGAGCCTTCTCTCTGGCAGCACCTGCCCTCTGGAACGACCTACCCCCTGAGATACGCATGATATCAGACCTCCGGAATTTTCGTTGGGCCCTGAAAACACACTTATTCCATCTAGCCGGGCTGGCTTGATCCCATCCTCTCAGTTTTAATTGAATTCGGTTTTAATTGGGTTGTTTTAAATCTTGGGCCGAAATTATTTAATTGTTTTTTAAACTGTTTTTAAATTTTATATGCAATGTTTTATCTCGGCTGTACACCGCCCTGAGTCCCGCAGGAGAAGGGTGGTATAGAAATAATAAATAAAATAAAATAAAATAAAATAATAAAATAAAATAAAATAATAAAATAATAAAATAAAATAAAATAAAATAAAATAAAATAAAATAATAAAAAAATAAAATAAAATAAAATAATAAAAAAATAAAATAAAATAATCAAATAAAATAAAATAAATAATAAAATAAAATAAAATAAAATAAAATAATATAATAATAAAATAAAATAATAAAATAATCAAATAAAATAATCAAATAAAATAAAATAATCAAATAAAATAATCAAATAAAATAAAATAAAATAAAATAATAAAATAATAAAATAAAATAAAATAATCAAATAAAATAAAATAAATAAAATAAAATAAAATAATCAAATAAAATAAAATAATAAAATAAAATAAAATAAAATAAAATAATAAAATAATAAAATAAAATAAAAAAATAAAATAAATAAAATAAATAAAATAAAATAAAATAAAATAAATAAAATAAAAAAATAAAATAAAATAAAATAATAAAATAATAAAATAAAATAATAAAATAAATAAAATAAATAAAATAAAATAAATAATAAAATAAAATAAAATAAATAAATAAAATAAATAATAAATAATAAAATAAAATAAATAAAATAAAAAAATAAAATAAATAAATAAAATAAAATAAAATAATAAAATAAATAGATAAATAGATAAATAAATAAATAAAATAATAAAATAATAATAAAATAAATAAAATAAAATAAAAAATAAATAAAATAAATAAAATAAATAAAATAAATAAAATAAAATAATAAAATAAAATAAATAAATAAAATAAATAATAAATAATAAAATAAAATAAAATAAATAAATAAAAAAAATAAAAAAAATAAAAAAAATAAAAAAAATAAAAAAAATAAAATAAAATAATAAAATAAAATAAAATAAAATAATAAAATAAATAGATAAATAGATAAATAAATAAAATAATAAAATAAATAAAATAAAATAAAATAAATAATTTAAGCCCTACACCAAAAATAAGCCCCAATGAAGAGGCATGGCCAGTACAGGATGCAGCCCTTCCCTTCCCTGGTCACCTCATGGAGGTTTGGCCTCTTAATTCCAGCCCTATGGATCAGCTGAGCTAGTGAGGGCTGGGAGCTGCCTCTCATTTTGTCTTGCCTGGAGTTCAGGTTTTGCTCAGGCTGCTACTATGATGTGGCAGAAAGCCATGCAGTGCATCAGAATAGGCCCCCACCCCCCCACCCCTGCTCAACTGCTGGACCTGTTTTACCTGCTGCTGCTGGCCTCAGCCTCCTGGCTGTGCTGCTCTCAGTAGCCCTGCTGGGCTGCTCCTGGCTGTGTGGCAATTTGGCCCAGATTTCCAGAGCATCTTCCCTGCTGCCAGCCTGCCAGGGCCCCCTTTGGCAGCGGTTGTGCTGCCCTGTGTGAGCTCCATGGTGGTGTTTCAGTGATACGGAGGAGGGAGGGGGAGATCGCCCCTTCCTCCTTTGCACCCCAAAACACCATCTTCCCTGGCTGCCGAGTCCCTGGCCTGCACCCCTCTTGCGGAGCAAGATGTGCAACTCGATGTTATCTGTGGAGGCCTCTCAGTGCAATGCTCTGCTGCAGTTTCAAAGGAAACCTCTGCCTTCCCTGCACAGGATTGCAAGGCTGGAGGCTTCAGAGGGATCATTTTTGGGATGTGCATCTGTGCAGGGTTCCCCATGGAAAGGACGATTGGCAGGAAAATGGGGGGGGGGATTTTCCTGCTGATTTTCCAGCCGAGCAGGCCGGCCAAGAGCAGCGCTGCCAGGAGGGTGAAGAGCCCCCATGAGGCCAGCAGCAGCATGGGCAGCTGCAGACAGCCCGCCATGGCTGAGAAGTGTCTCAGCAGTAGCTGAGCTAGCAGGCAGGGCAGGTGGAGGCCAGGGCATGCCAAAAGCTTGGCCCATTGCAGCCACAGGCAAGCAGACAGTGGGACGGAGAGGGTGGAGCCAGTGGTAACTGTGCTCCCACTCCTGTTGGCCCCCTGCTCTTTGCCTCCTGCACATCAAAAAAATAAGACCTCCCTGAAAATAATCCCAAGTGCTTATTTTCAAGCCCAAAAGAAAATAAGACCGGGTCTTATTTTTGGGGAAACACAGTAGTCCTCAGGTTGCAAGCACTCATTCAGTAACTGTTCAAAGTTATGGTGGCACTGAATGAGTAGTACTTATGACTGGTCCTCAAAATTCTGGCCATTGCAGCACCCATACAGTCACATCATCATGTTTGGGTTCACACTTAGGACCATTGCAGCCTCCCCTGATTGTCATTTGCACCATTCCCTGTCAGCCTCTCACAAGTAATGTGAATTGGCAAGCTGGAAGGGAAAGTTGTAAATTACTCCTGTTGCTTTTTCTCCCAAGGACCCTCCTAGAGAGTACAATATCAAGCACCTCCCCCAAATCATCCTGCTTGTGCTGTGTAGCAATCATCCACAACCCTGCTGACCTGCCTGCAGTCCCCCATTATCCATAGCATCTGCCCATGACCCCCAATGGAGTGTACATGACCTCTGCCAATCTGCTTATGCTCCAAAGAGCCTGCCACCAACAACCTATTTGCACCACCCACAGCCAGGCTGGCTTCCCTGCCCTTGTGGACTTCGGGTTGCTACACATTGCTTAGCAATGGAAATTCAAGATCCAATTGTTATTGTAACATGAGGACTGCCTATAGGTATTTTTTAGCATATAAATTGATAGATAAAATATTGAAAATAGTCATTTTCAATTTGATAAGGAGACTATTAATTAATCTGTCATTTCCAGTTTGTGGCTCTTGGAATTCTTTGCTTTTACATTGAGCATTGATTTTTTTTGATGTGGAGACAAAAGCTGTCTTTCTAAAAGACATACATTCTCTTATTAGGTGATACTATCAATAAGGAGGATCTGTACTTTTAACTCATCTTTTTTGTAATTTATGAATGCACCTCTGATAAAGGTAAGGGATGGAAAGGTGGGGAGAATTTTAAAAAATTGTGAATGGGCTTCTGGTTGGCTACATTTATGTATTTAGTTAAATGAATGTGCCAGCTTACTTACTTTCTATTCTTGATTCTCTCTGCTAGCCCGAGGAGATGACAAGATTGAGAAGCATGAATAGGCAGCTCCAGATAAATGTAGACTGTACTCAGAAAGAAATTGACCTCCTTCAGTCTAGAGGTAGATGTTTTCAATGATTTTCTGTATCTGAAATGCATTGATATGGAGCTTTATGTAAGAATTTAAGAGGTTTTATGAATATTGTCTTTTCCTATCATAGTCATAGAAAGAAAGATAATCCAATCAATTTTCTTTTTACTAGATGTATTGTTTTGATACTTTAGTGAAAATGTATTTGCCAATATTGATTCTGTATCATTTAAGTGACAGAATTTGCAAGCATTCTTCATTATATATGGGCAGTTTCCAGAATAGCAAGGCTATATGACTTTAAGACACTGTTGTTTGCTGCATTTCAATATCGTTTCATGTCAAAAGCACACTTAACCAGTAACTTTTTTTACCTCTTAAACATATATCCTGTTCAAAATACATTATTTTCTGCTTTTTATTAATAGGAAACTTTGACCTGAAAGCCATGAATAATTTTTATGATAATATAGAGCCTGGTCCTGTTGTGCCGCCAAAGCCATGTAAAAAAGGTGAGTCACTACACAAATGTTCAAGATGTAGTTTGTTTCTGGTATTTTTTTGTAGAGGGATTCTTATATTAGAAGGAAGGAAATTAGATGTACTGTATATGTTTCTTATGCACAACTACCATATTTTTCGGAGTATAAGACGCATCTTTTTACCCCCAAATAGAGGGTGAAAATCTGGGTGCATCTTATGGTCTGAATGTAGCGCTGCCCACCCACCGGCCTTCACCCTTCGGACATTTTCAGGCAGTTCCAGGCAGCAGGGATCTGGGTCGGGGCACATCCTGAGGAACAAACCTCTTCGGGACGGTCTTGGGGGGGGAAAAATCTGCCTGGCAGCTTCAGGGAACAAGACGGGCCCCATGGTTTGCGGCTGGTCACCCCTCTGGCCGCCCAGTGGGCAGCTCAGGACAGACAATGGTCGCGATGACTTCACTCCCCAGCAATGTGAGGAGCCGCCGCCTAAGCCCTCTCTGCGTCTAGGAACTGAGCTGAGCCGAACGGGAGCCCCTAAAGTGAAACGTCCCTCCTTTCCAGCCACCGCTGCCCGTTGGCCAGATTCCCCAATGCAATTCTCAGAGCCGCGTTTCACTGCAATGTGCAGCGGGGAACCAGGAACCATTTTGGATTCGGGGAGGGGATTGCAGCACTGCCGCCTAAAAATGCTTTTCTTCCCATTGCACATTGCAGACCCGCACACCCTCGTCCTCCTTCTCAGCAGACTCACCTTCTCTTTCCTCCTGGCCAGATCCGCTGCCTGAAACGTGATGTACTTTTTTTGCCTCTGCACACCCCATGTTTGAAATCAGGAAGGGGATCGCGGGTCTGCCGCCCGAAAACGCTTTCCTTTGGAATCGGGATAGATTCCACCCAAATTTAGTGGACTCTGGGCAGTGTACAAAAATAGAAAAAAACATAAAAACAACGGATAACATTAAATCAGACAAACACCCCTGTATAAATAATCCAATAAACAACAAAATAAAATAGGGACCTTAAACAAATAATAAACATCAAACCCAGACCTGGCACCAAAGCAAGGTGTTCAAATCTTTCCTGATCCCTAGGAGAGAGAATGTCATCCTTACCCCTGGGGGGAAGCTGTGAAGAGGATGGTGGCCACAACAGAGAAGGCACAATTCCTAGGTCCCACAAGATGACAGCAGTTAATGGTAGGAACCTAGAGTGCATCCATTCTGCTGAAATGTACTGGGCAGACGGAAATGATTATAGACAAGCAGTCTCTTAGTTATCCTGATGCTACCTTTCTGGCATCAAGCCCTATGCCATATATGGCTTTATAGGTCCTCTACCTCACACATTAGTCATCTCATTATATTTGAGTAGAAGTTATAGAAATAGTAATTTACGGAAGTATAAATATTGTTGCCACGTGGCCATATTGTACAAACTATGATCCTTGGAGAGAAAAATAATGCAGTTTAAAATATATTAAATATTGCTACAAGTCAGTTTGCTAATTATGTTCAAATGAATGGAGACTCTACATTATATATAATCTAATTGTGCATATATAAATGTTGAATAGTTCACCCTTTTGTAGAAGATAAAGGCATTTATATATGATTTTCCATGCATTTTGTGTAGTATTTTCAAAATCTTTAATTAATTAGGGTAAAATATAGGAAATACTTTGTTAGATTGTAAAATAAATGTTTAATCAAAATCAGCCAAAAGACATGGTAATTAATATAATTCAGTAACATGTTAGAGTAATGTTCTGGACCATTCTTCATATTACTATGCTCCTAATAGATATTAGTACCCTGTTTTCCCCAAAATAAGACATCCCCTGATAATAAGCCCAATCAGGCTTTTGAACGCATGGCAATAAGGCCAAGCGCTTATTTTAGGGTTCAAAAAAATATAAGACAGGGTCTTATTTTCGGGGAAACATGGTAGCTAAAGTAAGAATGTGTCATACCCACATTAATAAATTGTTTGAACTCAACACATTGTTTCTTAGAAACAGTTCTAGTATAGGATGTTAAAATACATCGTAGTAATTTTCTCTTGTTGGAATGATTTTGAAATTTAGTCTGGTAGATCTCATACTATCTACCTCAAATGACAAAATTTGGCAGAAAAGAATATACTGTATTTTTCGGAATATAAGACACTCCGGAGTATAAGACGCACCTTAGTTTTTGGGGAGGAAAATAAGAAAAAAAAATTCTGCCTCTGCCTACCAGCATCCATCGGTATTCATCAGGCTAGCGTCCTGTCAGTGTGTGAGAGAGAGTTGAGGGCTGTTTGGAAATTGAAACAGTATTTGCTGTGTGAGAACAAGGAAGGACACAGCAAGGAGCCTGGGCATGGCTTAGCTCAACTGTTCTAAAGCTGCATGCTGTGCTGATCTCTGAAACTGAAACTCCTCTCCTCTACTTGTGTTTTGCTTGTATTTACTACCACTTTGGAACACCTGCTTTTGGTTTTGTATATTTACTTCATGAGTTATATTATATATAAAGAGAAATTATTGAATCCTGCTGAATCAGTTACTTGTGTGTGCTTTCTGGATGTGATTGCTGCTGCAAACTCTGACAGTCCTTGCAGCAAATAGTGAACAGCCAGGTCAGCTTCAGCACATTATTGCAGCCTGATTCAGCACGAGCAGCTTATTGATGGGTGGATTAGCTTCCCGGAATACTCCCAATCAGCTGTTCCAGGCTGGGATTGCCACAGACCATCGCCTCCTCAGTGCCTCGCAGTTTTTTGGGCTACATTTGGTGTATAAGACGCACCCAAATTTTCACCCTCTTCTAGGGGGGGGAAAGTGTGTCTTATACTCTGAAAAATACGGTACATAATTCACATATCTTACTATATTTTTACTGGAGACCAAAATCATACCAATAGAATTTATTTTCAGAATATTGCACTTGGTATGTAGTTAAAGTGTAGTACTGAAGACCCAAATTCTAGTTCACCTTCTGGTATAGAAAACTCACTTTCAATCAACAATGATTATTGTAGAGAAAACAAACAGGCCTTACAGTGTGCTTATACATGAATGCCAAATAAAATATTAATACAAATATTATTATTGACCTATGATGTTTATATATTTAAAAGTATTATGTTTTATAAGAAAAATGATTCTTTGTAGACCATCAAAATAGTTCCAAGCAAGTTCTGCGATCACAGCCAAGAGATGAGGACTTTGAAGGAGCTCCATGGAATTGTGACAGCTGTACTTTCTTGAATCACCCAGCACTGAATCGTTGTGAGCAATGTGAAATGCCGCGGTATGCCTGAATTTATCAAAGTCTACTTTGTATTAAGATGGGCTTTGAGATCTCAGCCATAGATGAAAATTTGGGGGATCTTTTAGTTCCCTACCAGGTCATTTTCAGTTTTTGAGAGAAAAAATTCCTTTTCATTCATGCTGCACTAAAGATTAGTTTATGGAAACATACTCTTATCCCATGGTGGTAAGAAAGTTTGAAAGGATATTCTGAATCCAAGATTTATTTTCTTTTAAGAATATATGCAGGAAAACAAGTGATTACTGTTGTTCTAGCCCCCATAATTACATTTGCTTGTTAGTAGTCCTTACATATATTTTTATAAGCATTGAACAATTACTTTGTGAAGTGTTACAGGTATGCAGACAAACTATGAAGAATCAGAGCTGATCTGGCCAGAGCAAGCTGGAAAACAAGAGCTCCCTATGTTTCCAGACTGTAAACTACTGAAAAAGGGGGAATCAAAGAACAGAAAAGGATAATCTGAAATGCTGCTTTTTTCAGGGTAAATTAAGTCTACACAATTGCTGTTTTGATATTGTGAATTGTGATGAGGAGGGAAAAGTACTGTACAATCTTATTTATAGAGTACAATCAGAAGTGATTTTACAGTCCCTTTTGCTTGTACAGCACTCACCAAGTCATGCTAACACTGGTAGTTAAATAATTATACCATATTACACAGGAAAAATAGTGCTGCATGCTTTCATTAGGTCTTTGTGTTTTAAAGCTAAAAAGTAAAAGTATACTTTTATAAATTACCAGTATGTTCCCTTAAAACTGCTTGACAGTGGAGTGGACATATACCAAATGCAGAACTGTTCCAAATTCTTTTTGGAAAACTTAAGTTCAGCCATTAATAGTATAAGAAATGTTTGCACCCTCTTTCTTAGGCCTTTCAGCTTCCACTTATGTGAAGAATTCATAATGTTTACAGCACAGAAGGTACTTTGTGTCCCCATTCTGATTTTGCTGAAAACCACTAATCAATATGAGCTCTCCAATAAAGTTTATTTGCACATTGTCAGTAAACTAACTTGTATTAATTAGTATGAGTGGTGGTTTTTGAAATGTTGCACATTGCATTTTGGTGTGATCCTTAGACAGTTAAAGGGTATAGAGAATCCAGAAATGGTATAGAGAATCCAGAAATTGAATTGTACTAGTACCTGTATGAATATGCTAATCATGAATAGGATATTTTATTTGTGAGTGCTTCAGGATACTGAAATAAAGCAGTCTTCTGAGTTTGAAGTTGAGTCAAAAATAAAATTGTTTATGAATAATCAGAATTCCTTTTTCACACTGAAGAATCACTAGGACAGTGAATTTTACTTCTTACACATTCATTATTCTAGATTTTGCAGGGATTGCAAAATGGAGAATCATATTTTACTTGTGGATATCTTGCTCTTATCTGTTGGTATTATATATGATATAATTTCTGTTCAAATTGAAATATATTGAATACAATAGATGTTAGTCCATAAAATTTTTACAGAAGCTATATGGAATCAAGCTTGATTCAATTAGTCAATCAAATAGAGCTATTACATTAGTGCTCATATTAAGATTATTTTAGTTGACTTTTACACTATAACAAATATGATGAGAGGTTAAAAGGGAACTTATAAGAATTCTGTATCCCTACTTAAGAGTAAAATTATGAAATTCTTTTCTTTTACCTAGAGAAAAAATTAAGATATGAAGTTGCAAAGACTCTCATGTAAAGTATTCTTTTTAAAGTTATCTATTAAATCACATTAGTATTGCTCCTTAGTATTGGTCATAACTTCATGATCTTTTTAAAACAACCTTCTGCTTGGCACTTAATCAACTACTATAGGGAAGGGAATTGTACTCATTAAGTTCAGAACATACAGTAAATAGCATGTTTGGAGGTATACAGGATTTTAATTGGCAATGAGATACTGTACTTACAGGTTTGTATGAAAGTTAGGCTGAGTTTATCTTAAGGGATTTTTTTTTTCTGGATTTGGAAAGCACCATCAAAATTTTGATAAACGAATACATAGGAACTTAAGGTTTCCTTATCTTATGTCGTGAGCAGGGAGTTCTTTGGACATGCCATGCTAGGTGAATTCAGTACATTTGCATAATGCCCAGGCTAGATTGTGGAACTAATATAATGTTCAATGATTTACTCATACTTTCATTACTGAAGTAAAAGTCAAAACACAGTTTGTAGTGGAGAAGGTAATACTCTGTTTCCCCTAAAATAAGACATCTCCTGATAATAAGCCCAATCGGGCTTTTGAGCGCATGGGTTAAAATAAGCCCTCCCTTGAAAATAAGCCCTCCCCAAAAATATTTAAACGCATGTGCAGCCGGTCCCTGCCATTTCCTCTGGTTAGGGTTTGGGAGACAGAGCTGGAAATCAGGTAAGATGGCAAGAGGAACCCCGTCTTGCTCCACGTGCCCCAAAATAATAAGATCTTCCCAAAAATAAGGCCAAGCACTTTTTTCGGGATTCAAAAAAATATAAGACAGGGTCTTATTTTTGGGGAAACACTGAAACACATTTCAGTGTTCAAAAGAATCCTTTTACTGGTTTACTTGTAAATGTCCTTTCACATGTAATATAGATGATAGCAATGAAATTAATTTTAATATGTAAGTTCATGTGAATCTATTCATGTCTACATGGAAAGTACCCGGAAATAAGTGAATTTAATCAAAATGGATTTAGGTTATGCCAAAATAATTGCTGATTGTCTAAAAGGTTTCATTAATGTCTGGGTTCCTTATGTTTAATACACAAAATGCACTATAATCCATATAAATTCAGAATGTGTGTGTCTGAGTGGTGGGATTCTAAGGCCATCAGGAATTTTTAAAATGCACTACTTTTTAATAATAACTGATTTGCCCTTGCCCATAGATCTTGGTTGAATCTGTTTACTAGAAAGTTCAAGAATACCTTCTAAGTCTCCAAAACCTTTTCTTTATACATGCCTCTTTTGTATTTAATGTTATTAAAATGTATCCTTTCACATATATAAAGATGTCACAATTTTAATTGATAGAATAGTTTATAGCAAGCCAAAATTAAATCCTGTACTTGATTATTTGATGAAACTATCAAGCTAGCATGTTTGTGTAGGAAGAGAGGGCTAAGAAGAAAAGAGACTGTTTTGTAAAATCTGAGGAGATGTGTATTTCTCTGTGATATGTATGTATTTATCCTTATGACAGATGTGTGAAGCAAATTTAATTTTTAAAGAGCTGGTCTCAGTCATATTATTAAGTCATGTTTTCTCTCAGTTATTGTATGTTTCAGTTCTGTACACTTATTTCCCATCCTTTTTTACTATAAATTCCTTTAAAGTCTCTCGGATTTTACAGACTTGGAAATTAGAACAAAATATTTTAATTTTTTTAAAGAGTACATGAAAAAATTAAATATTTGGTTATGACTTTGTATTCTTGAATTTACAAGCTTCTAAATTGAGAAAGCGTGTAGTGTGGTCTAAATGTGAAATAAATTCACAGTATAGCATGGAATAGAAAGATAGGCTGTCAGTCAACCGAAGACTGAAAACATGCAGAGAAATAAATGCTTATTATAGTTAACATTGTGTCCATGTGTTATATTTGTTTTTACAAATAATCTTTAAAGCTTATCACCTGTGCGAGAAAGGGAATTCTTAATTGGTAGGTTAGTTGAATTAATATAATAGCTTAATCTTTTTTTAGGTTTTTTAAAAATACGTTCTTTAAAACCTGTACACCTATATCTTCTGCTCTATTGAAATCCTGTTAACTTCGGTCACTATAAAACAAAACCATGCTCTTTTTAATTGTAAATAGGGTGTTTTTCTATCATATGGATTTGTGTATGCTGTGAATGAAAACTATTATTGCAAGATAAAATGTATAAGGTGTTAAGAGGCTGTGCATGCATGATTTTCCAAATAACATATACTGAACACTGCAGTTGCCAACCCAATAAACTAAGAAAATGTAACATTCTGCTTTTGGTTTTATATGTAGCAAGAACTTGCAGTTTCTTTTAAATCTTTCATCTTAAAATAGAGTATCCTTATAGGTGTATTGCATTTTTTTTCAAATATAGATTCTTTTCTTCGATCTCTTTAGTGAACTTATTGTCAGCCTTTCTTGCATGTTAAGCCACAAATGGTGGTCCTATGCAATGGAAAATTAGAATTTTCTACTTTATTGTCTTCATCTTTTATACATCTCATCATACCTGCTTTGGTTTTTAGTTGTCCAAAAGATATCTATAATATTTTTTAATTTTTTTTAGCAAGAATTTATATGGTTAGACAAAGAATAGCTTGCTTTTATGTAGCCACTTAAACAGGTATGGAACTTCATTCAGCCAAGACAATCCATTCAATATTGCTTCAAAAGTTTAGATGGTTTTAAGGGGAATTAATGGCATCACTTTAGTTTAACAATTCCTGATTAAGGCTGGAGCCTGCAGATAGGAAGCCACTATTTACACAAAGAAAAATTATTTTATAGAAGACAGGAACAAAACAACTGGAAAGAATCACCTAACGGTAGTCCTAGCCACACTGTTGGTTTTTCTTCATAGAAATAAGCAGGATCACTGGTAGTGGTTTAACCTGCATACTGTTCCGATTCAGTGGAAACACTGGATATCCCTTAAAGATATATAGAATGGATTGTAGTGATCTGCTTACTCATTTAAAATGTTTGGGCAGTACTCTGCATTTCAGTAGCAGCTGGATTCCTACTGGTGGTTGCCTCTTAAGGAAAACTATAATTAATTAGGTAATTAAGAATAAATTAAATGATCCTTGGTGTCCTTTCTAATCGAGTGGGTTCCACTTACCTTTGCTACTGGTTCGCAACAGGAGCCCGCTTGCGCGTGATGCTTCTGTGCATGCGCAGAGCGTCCGTGATGACGTCTGGGTGGGTGGGTGGAGCCTCCTGCTGCTGTTATTACCGGTTTACAAGATCCGTATCGAACTGGTAGCAACCCACCACTGTTTCTAATGATTTGTGTCCAACATATATGAATTCCCTTAAACATGGTTCCCTCTTTAAAAACAATTAAAGGCTAAGTTACTAACATACATACTGTAAGATAAAATATCACATCCAGTGTTTACTTTAAACAGGTATTATTTGATATTGAAGTAATTTTGTTAAAGTTGTCTAGCTCTTGTAATGTCATGTCATTATAGTGTTTGTGAACTAAGCGATCATATTTTGGTGACTATACAACTTACCTTACAATATATACTTCCCGGCCTGTTTAGATCAGCTTCAGAAAAGCAAGTTTACTCTAAGTGTATACAGTGCTAACTTTTCTTGATTCCTTACATATTTTTATTCAGGTATTCAACTTACATCCTATTTTGTTTTACATGTGAATTTTATTTGTATATTCCCTTAGCTTCTTTTAAAAGTAGGCTATATCCAGTGCCTCTCCATACATAATTTGCTACCATAGACTCCTTGGACACTTTTTAATGCATGGGGTATAGTCCAAATTCAAATTTCCTACCTATTAAGGTAGAACATTTTCTGCAGTCCTGCATTTTTTCATTTATGGTAGTGTCCAAACCACAACAGCTACAACTGGGTCATTAACATAAATGCAAATAAGAAACATTTGGAATGAAATGTAATAGATTTATTTTATACAGCTGAAGATTCTAAAAATGCTGAAGTATACCTTTAAAAATAATATAAATAATATTGGCTGATTTTTTAACAGAATTTACAGGTGACTCCTGGTCTTCTCCCTCCCTCCCCCCATTGATGATTTATTGTTGAGTTTCATTTTTCATTTAGGATTCCCTGGGATCTCTGATTGGGTGTTCAAAGGTATCTTGTCTTCTTTCCCCATCATAATGATTAGAGTGTGCCCATATAGTTCCACCTGGGGAAAAAGACCATGCTGATAAGATATCTGCATCTTTGAAGTAGTGAAGAAAGTGAGGTGAATGTTCCAGTGCTGATATGAAAATACAAAATAAATGAAAGACTTGAAGAATAGGTTGAATCCTGTGACTATCTAGATTTCAAATGTCAAGCAGTGACCAAGTGTCAAACAATTGGTTCTTTGAGGATCTAGAGACAATAAAACATGCCAGTATGTAAGGTGATTTTAAGCTTTATTAATATGTTTAACAGAGAGATGCGAATAGAAATATAAAAGCATACCAAACAAGATGCTCTTCCTTTAGATGTTGGGGAACCTCAATAAGAACAGTGGAGAGACCTCAAAATGACCAGGGTTTACAGTAGTGAGCTCTCGAGCCAAAGCTCAAGGCTCAATACTAGGGTTTTTATTAAGATCTGGTAGCAAACTTAATAGTGTTTCCATGGTGATGAGACTATAGGATCTGACCATGACTGGATGGTGCATAACTAGGATGGGTGTTAAAGTTCTGAGAAGTTATACAAATAAAGCTGTATGCAGATAAATGAGGTTTTTCTACAGCTGTGTGGAGATTTCCTCCCCTCCCCCCCCTTTTTTTCCTTTATTCAGCTTAGAATGAAAACAAGCAAGTTATCTCGGAATGAATTCTACTTCTAGAATTTTCTTAATATGAAGGAAAAATCAAAATACGTGACAAATTATGATCTTCTGCAGTGGCACTACACATACAGTATAGTCAACCCAAATCCAAAATTTCATTTGATACTCGCTTCTCTATACAGGTAGTCCTCAACTTACAACAGTTCATTTAGTGATCGTTCAAAGTTACAATGGCGTTAAAAAAAAGTGATACTTTTTTCATACAACTGTTGCAGCATCCCCATGGTCACATGATTTATATTTGGATACTGGACAATTGACTCATTTATGAACATTGTAGTATTCCGGGGTCATGTGATCCCCTTTTGCACCTGTCTGGCAAGCAAAATCAATGAGGAAGCCAGATTCACTTAACAATAGCAATAATTCACTTAACAAATGTGGCAAGAAAGGTCGTAAAATGAGGCAAAACTCACTTTACAAATTTCTCACTTAGCAACATAAGTTTTGGGCTCAATTGTAGTCATAAGTCAAGGACTACCTGTACTAAAGTTACCTTTCTAAAAGGGGGGTAATTTTCCCCAATTACCAAAAGCAAAGCAAAAATTGCCAGTAGGTGCTTAAGTTAAGTAATACATGCTTAACTCTTGGCAGAAAATTAGCCACACAAAATCTGTTAAACGTGGATTTTGAGAGCTTTTCCTATGGTTTTTGAATGAGGTCTTAACACTCTTCTGGGAAACCAAAACAGTGGGGCTTGCCTCACATCTGAGGGTAAGGTGATTAGCTCAGTTTCAGAATTCATTCTTCATTCCCTTCAGACAATACGAGAACAATTGGCTTTGTTCATATCCCACATAAACTGAAAGACTACTTTCAGCAACCATTCACAATCTGGTGCCTTTTGTATGGTGGATTACAATTCCCATCATTTCCACCTAAGAGGACATGTCAGATTTTAATAACTGGCCAAGTTTTGTCTAAATCTCTGTCAGTAACAAACACCTGCTTAGCGCAGTAAGGCAGGCCAACACAGAGTTTACACAACATCTCTAGCAGTTTATGCTATCGCCCAGCCATCATTGGTGATTAGATCATTTATAGCAAATTAGAAAGCAGAAACTCATGTACCGTATTTTTCGGTGTATAAGATGCACCTTTACCCCCAAAAAGGGGGTGAAAATCTGGGTGCGTCTTATACGCTGAATGTAGCCCCGCCCACCCGCCAGCCCCCACCCTTCGGCCATTTTCGGCCAGTTCCAGGCGGCAGGAATCTGGGTCGGGGCACAGCCTGAGGAACAATCCTCCCTCTTCAGGACAGTCGGGGGGGGGGAATCTGCCCAGCAGCTTCGGGGAACAAGGCGGGTGCCACAATTTGCAGCTGGTCACCCTTCTGGCCGCGCTGACTTCACTCCCCAGCAATGTGAGGAGCTGCCTGAAACACGGTGCACTTTTTTTTGTCTCTGCACACCCCATGTTTGGAATCAGGAAGGGGATCGCAGGTCTGCCACCCGAAACCGCAATCCCCTTCCCGATTCCAAACATGAGGTGTGCAGAGACAAAAAAAAGTGCACTGTGTTTCAGGCAGTGGATCTGGCCAGGAGGAAAGAGAAGTTGAATCTGCTGAGGAGGAGGACAGGGGTGCGTGGCTCTGCAATGTGCAGAAAAACACTTTCAGACGCAGCGCTACAAACTCCTCCCTGAATCCAAAGCACTTCCCAGTTCCCTGCTGCACATTGCAGGGAAACTGGCCACCACCTGAAGCACGACTCTTGAGAATTGCATTGGGGAATCCGGGCAGTGATGGCTGGAAAGGAGGAACGTTTCCCTTTAGGGGCTCCCATTCAGCTTGGCTTGGCTCCTGGACGCAGAGAGGGCTTAGGCAGCGGTGGCGGCAGCTCCTCACATTGCTGGGGAGTGAAGTGCTGCGGCCAGAGGGGTGACCAGCCACAAATCGTGGCACCCACCTTGTTCCCCAAAACTGCTGGGCAGATTCCCCCCCCCCCGACCATCCTGAAGAGGTTTGTTCTTCAGGCTGTGCTCTGCCCCCCCCCCCAGAGCATGCGAGGGGTCTCTTTGGGGGAAAGCGAGTAGTCCCTGCTCCTCTCGCAAGAGGAGGAGGAGGAGGGCGGTGCCACCTTAAATGCTGGTAGGCAGAGATAAAATACTTTTTCCCTTGTTTTCCTCCCCCAAAATTAAGATGTGTCTTATACTCCGGTGCGTCTTATACACCGAAAAATATGGTACTTTGGACATGTGAAGCAAGCAGTTGACAGGCTAGAAAAAAACAGTTCTGTTTGGAAAGACTAAGGGAATTGGAAGAAAAAAGGTGGATGGACAGGATCAGAGAGGTCACTGGTTTCTGGAAGAATTGCAGATAATCGGCAATAAAAATTGAGATGGTGGGCTTATTTGACCATATGGTCTCAGAGCATTGGATCTGATTTTGTAGCATCAAGCTACAGTATACATTTACTTATTAAATCAATTTACTTAAATTTGATTGATTCCCTTTTGTTCCGAAGGGCAAAATAGACATTTTCTTAAGTAATAATTTAATTAATTCAATTTATATGAATTTATATTAAAATACTGAGTTAGCCAAGGATCTGATCTGCAAATGAGCTAACTGCTGCATGTGTGGTGACTTCTTTTATTTTCTTTATATTAGCCTCTCTTCTACCTATGGTCACAAAATATACCTTTGTCCTAAGACAACAGATAAAAGCTGTGGATTAGCAGGGCAGAAATCTACTCCTTTTACTTTCCTGAAAAAGGAATACACCATAATTTCCCATGAAATTAGTGTAACTTGTGGCTTCCCATTAAGGATATCACACATAAATATATACCATAATCACAGTAGTACATTTATAGCAATAGTTGTTTCCTTGTTTATTAAAAAAAACCCTTTAATTTGGTAGTATCAGAAAATATATTAGCTATAATTAAATGTAATTATCTCATATGATGAAATTGCAGGATAATATAATTGAGGCAGAGATAAGCCCTCTGGTGGTTTAGAACTTCAAGTTTAGTTAAGTATGTCATAGGGGAGGCAGAGCACGTGTCACTGAGTTTAAGTATGCATAGCAGGGCTACAGTTTCGCTGTTCCCTTTTCCAAAAGTTGCTTTGGATTCTAATTTTTGATATAACTGTAGTAACTTGGAAGTTTTGCAAACAGAATCTAATACAAAATGGGAAAGAGGAGATACAAAACTTGTTTTTGATACTTTCAGTGAAAAAACAGTATAGATATTTCACAGTGTTTCTTTTGTTTCTCAAGCTTCCTTCTATCCATCACAGTATTTCTCAACTTTGGCAACTTTAAGATGTGTGGACTTTAACTGGCTGGAGGATTCACGAGAACAGAACCCCATACATCTTAAAGATATCAAGGCTGGAAAGCACTACTCTAGCAGCCTGATTTTGAAACAAACAAAAAGCTAGATTTGTTTATATCAGAGGTGTCAAACTCATATCGTCACAACGGCATCACGTGACATATTGGGGCTTTTTCCCCCTTCGCTAAACTGAGCGTGGGTATGGCCAGTGCATGACACATCCAGCCTATAGGCCGGGAGTTCAACAGCCCTGGTTTATATTAATTTGAAACAATTGGAAGTTAGAATGTCTTATTGATCTTCTAATCAACTAAATTTAATAGCAAATCTTCAGCTTCCTTATCTGTATTTTATGGCGCTTCCTTCCAGCCTATAACAATCATTCTTCCCAACCTTGAGTCAGTAGAAAAATATGTAACATAATATGCATTGCCCACACAACTACTTCACTGTACCTCAGAAAGAATCTGGGAAAGGTGATGTTTTATCAAATAAGATAAAATAATAAGAGATAAAGAGATAAGATAAAATAGATAAAGAGATAAGATAAAATAATAATAATAATAAGAGACTTCCAGTTTAGGCCTACATACCTCTCACTTGGACTATTGTAATTCATTCCCACTGGAATTTCCATTAAATACCATTCAAAAGCTACAATTAGCCATAATGAAGCAGCTTTTATATTTAGAGGTAGGTGCCTCCTAGTTTGCCATTATTAGTAACATCACATGTGTAGGAGCTGGTTGGGTGCCAGTTGCTTTTTAGATGCTATTCAAAGTGCTGGTTTCTCATTTAAAGCTCTATCTGGGTCTGAATTTGGATACCTGTGGGAGAGCCTCTTCCCAGTGGTTTCTATCATTCTGAAAGGATCTCGTAGGGAAAACATTATTTGCATCCCTGAAGATTTGCTGATATCCGAGGCCATAAAGGCATCCTTTTTTCTATATGTTCCTCTCGGAGCAGAACTCTATCTGGGCTCAACTCAGCATCAATCCTGATGAAGTTCAAGAAAGCCATTAAGACCTGGCTGTTCTATAAAGTTTTTGGGCATGGGTGATTTAGAAACTGCAACTCTGCAGCAATTGTTGCTGTTGCAACTGTGTTTGTTTTCTTCAGTCCACACGTTTGTCACTTGCGAATGGACTATCGTATTGTTGTCTACATGGGTCTGTGCTTGAAGACCACTAGGAAGCTGGAGCTGATTCAGCTCAGGAAGTAATAGGTATACCACATTGTGCCCATGTGCTTTGGGTGCTGCATTGGTTGTCAGTTGGCATAAGCTTGCAGTCGAAGTGCTGATTAGCTGGAGGCTACACTGGAAATAATTAGTCTTGTTATCTGAGAGACAACTATTTAGTTACTTACATACTTTCAGGATGTATATGGTCATCTTATTTTATGCATTTCACAAAAAGCCTTAAAAATAAAAATATAGAATTACCTTCCCTTCAGACACCAGACCAGAACAGCCTCCCAGGTCAATCCTTTTAGCCTTCCATGAAGACCTGACTCTTCCCCCAAGCAGTGGACTAGGTTGAGGGCTGAGTTGAGAGGCTGTCTGGTTTGCAGCTATATATAGAGAGCAGGGGTCCCCAACCTTTTGGACCTCAGGGACCACCAAGTTCATAATTTTAAATTTCGCGGACCACTAATATGAATCCAGCATGCCACTTGCTGAAGCACCTGGACTCCCAGTGATGGGATGGGGTCCTTCAGACACTCTCCCTCCTCTGTCTTTCTTTCTCTCCCCTCTCTCCCATTCTTTCTCATTCTCTTTCTCTCCCCCCCTCTCTCCCACTCTTTTTCTCTCATTCTCCCTCTCATTCTCTCTTTCATTCTGTCTCTTTCTCTTTCATTCTGTCTCATTCTGATTCTCTCTCATTCTCTCTCTGTCTCTTTCTAATTCTCTTTCATTCTCTCGCTGATTCCCTCTCTCTCTCATCTCATGGGCCAGCCAGTGTCTTGGGGCTAAAAGGAAGTGAAGCATCTCCCTGAGAGACCGAGGTGCACAGACATCTACAAGGGCCGGAAGAAGTGTGGGAGCGAAGCACTAATTGAACTGCATGAGCATTCGCCTCGGTATATTTGCACCAACCGGTGATGCAAAGCAGCCCTCGTGTCCTGCCGCTTGGGACTCAAAGTGGTAAATGGCGTCTGGTCCAAGGAGCAGCTGGATTTCGCTCTCCATGGCGAACACCAGATCGGCCCCCTGCAAGCTCTTGTCTCTCGAGGAGCACTCCCTGAAGCAGTGCTGGAAACTTTGGTCGGGCTCTTCAAGAGACGAGAGCTTGCAGGGGGCCGATCTGGCGTCCGCAATGGAGAGCAAAATCCGGCTGCTCCCCAAACTAGACGCTGTTTACCGCTCTGAGTCCCAAGCAGCAGGAAACAAGGGCTGCCTTGCGCTGCAAATATATCAAGGTGGAATCCTGATGCCGCACTACAGCAGAGAGAAGAAGCTAGATTTTGCTCTCCATTGCAGACACCAGATTGGCCCCCTGCAAGCTCTTGTCTCTCGAGAAGCCCGACCAAAGTTTCCCACGCCGCTTCAGGGGGTGCTCTTCGAGAGACGAGAGCTTGCAGGGAGCCAATCTGGCGTCCGCAATGGAGAGCAAAATCCGGCTGCTCCTCGGACCAGACGCCATTTACCGCTCCAAGTCCCAAGCGGCAGGAGATGGCTGGCACAAATATACTGAGGCGGAATGCTGTTGCCACACAAATTAAAGTAGTGCTTTGCTCCCGCAGCTTCAAGCCTTCCCAACTGCTGCTTCTGCCCACTTGTGCTGCCCCCTCCCCCACCGCCACAACAGTACCATTATTTCATTCTGGACGGCGAGGGCTGCGCTCCTTTTTTTGTATTGCACCACCTGCAAAGTTACACATTGCACGTGCCACCCCAGGGCAGAGATTTCCAGCCCCGCCATGGCCAGTCCCATATTCCAGAGCTGTAGTCTTACTGTCACGATTGGCCCATTGGTCATCCCGGAGCAGTTCCTTCACCTGGGTGCACTGGCCTGCTGGGGAGCAGGCAGCTCCCCAGTTGGGATGACCAACCGGCCAGTCCTGTGACTACTACAGTCCCACCCAGAGGCCTTGCAGAAGGAGAGATGTAGGCCCGAAAGGCGGATGAACCTCCCCCCCCCCCAGGCAGCCATTCGGCTGAGCACAGCGAGCTTTTGGTCTTACCTTCCAGTTCCAATTTGTGTGGCTAGCACCGCTCTACTCGAGGTGAGGTTTGTGCTCGGCCTTAAGCGGCTGGCATGTGGGTGGGGTGATGTGGGTGGGGCAGCTGTGTATTCCTGCGCGTGGGCCTGATTAATTGTTCTTGGGCCATATCCGGCCCAGGGGCCATAGCTTGAGGATGAGTGCAATATAAAAAATGCAAAAATACGAAAATTTCTGTGCGGATCACCAAAATTTTCTTGCAGACCACCAGTTGGTGACCACTGATATAGAGAGAAAGGAAAACCCATTAATTAGAAGGTATTTATATAAGGGAAATTTCTGATAGCTCTGTATAAATATTTCTGTTGTAAAGGATTGCAAGATTTGCAGCAATACTACTTACTAAAGGGTGGAATGGAGGGGTTGGCATATTTGAAGTGAACTATTATTAGAGAGTACATGATCTGAATGGTGAGTAGCAGATGTGAAGTGAAAAATCAAAGGAACTTGCAAAGGAGAGAAAGGGAAAGGGTATGAAATTCTATGGATTGTTAGTGAGAATGTTTCAATCTCTAAAGATGAGAGAGACTGACAGCACATGGTAAAGCTAAGCCAAACATCAGAGAAAGATAGGAAAAGAAATAGGAGCAACAAAAAAACTGCAGTATATTTTATCTATTTTAAAAAATTATATGGCCACCCAACTCATTCTCAGTGACTCCAGATGGTTGCAAAGATAAAACCCAATATAAAAAACAATTAACCCACATCCCCTTTTCAACAACAGTCAATCAAATAAGCCACTTGATGGGCTCCATCCCACTCTGGATTCCCCTGATCCTTGGCAAACCAAGCCTTCAGGGCCTTGCAAAAGAGTGTGAAAATGGGGGCCAATCTTATTTTTTGGGGGGATGACGTTCCATGGAGAATGCCTTCTATTTGATCCCACTAGATCAGGGGTGTCAAACTCATGGTGTCACAGTGTCATCATGTGATGTATCAGGACTTTTCCCCCCTTCGCTAAACCAGGCATGGGCGTGGCCAGTGGGTCACTTATCCAGCCCATGGGCCAGGAGTTTGACAACCCTGCACTAGATATATTTCCTTAGGAGAGGGACCTGCAGGGACCTGTTCTGGTGGATCGGGTAGATGTGACTTTGGAAAAGACAGCCCTTCAAATAATCTGGTCCCAAGCCATATAGGCTTTATATTTGTAGTGTTAGATATTAAGCTGAATAGATGGTGATGCAGGCTTGTTTTAAATCAACACTTCTTTTAAAAATCCAATAGCTACTGTAGATGTGGGGGTTGAAAAGGAGGGAAGAAAATTACCGAATTGGAGTTGTGGCCCAAACAATAAAATCTCATTTTTACAATTAAACCCTAAGAAATGATACAAAATAATTGGGTTTTCTCTTAAGTTAGTATATGTAAAAATCACAGCCTAGGATCAGGGACAAAAGTTCCTGTTGGATACTGAGCAACATGATACACATTCAGATAAGGAAATGGAAGTAAGAAAACTCATTCAATAGTTCTACGTTTTCTGTCTGTATGTTTTAGAAGGCAAGTGTTAGTAAGATTATTACGGCTATTGTACCAATTCCAGCTTTACATATTACAAACTGGCTGTTGAAAAAAGGAGTGGAAAATTGCTGCTCACAATTCTTTTTACCTTCAACAATCACACTGTATTTCAAATGGCAAATCATGCTTTCTAGAAATACAAAACTCTTGAACCATTGATGAATGGCTATTCAACACAGCTGCTAACATTTTATTGCAATAAAATGCCTCAATTGCAGTGGTATTGATGAGGCCATTCAGAAGTACCATTGACAGCACAAATAAATAAAATGTTAAGTTTTATTTTATGTTTCCCCGAAGAGATTTAACTAAACTCTGCTTTTAATTTAAAAGCATCTGGAGCTATTTATCACAAACAATTTAACGAAGCTGCTCTGGGAAAATACAAATTAAAATTAACCTCAAATTGGTTGTAGAACCCAGTCTGTAGAAAGTTGAGCCAAGATATGGCTGTATCTTTGTAAAGCCTTTCTTCTTTTCTGATGAGTAGAGGTCAAGAAGTATAAAGAGAACAGACTGATCACCAAATAGAACAACAATAAATGAAACTTAGGGGTCACTGGATATCAGCAAAGGATCAAATTTTTCTATATCTCTTTACTGCTATCTCTTGGTCACTGTAACAAATATACAGTAAGGCTTTCTGGCATTCCCACTGATAGTGCAAACTAGAGTGCTTAAATTCCTCTAGGAATCTACACATTGGTCTTGGAGCAGAGTTTGGGGTTTCTGAAATATTCCTCCCTCCCGCCAAGGCTGCAGCTTTTGTTTCCAGGGCAGATGCCATTTCTGTATTTATGACCCTATTAGAACTGCTTGTCATCTATATCATATTAAGAAATATTTCATTTTTAAAAGAGATTCCAGAGTTTTTGTCACATTATTTGCCACAATCTTCTCAAAGCCTTTACAAAACTGTTTATCGAAAATCCCCTTTTAACTCAGTTTTTACTGTTTATTTTTTTAAACAAATAAAGCAAAAGGATGCCTAGCCAAAGCAGTAACCAGGAAATTAGACAAACCTTCTGTTTGGGCAAGAGTCATCACCAGAGCAGATGAAAGTGTTCTGACCCAGTTCCCCAAACACGACCAACCCTCTGTAGTTGAAGCAATGATTCCTTTATTAGGAACGCCAGCAGCCCCTGCAAAAAATTTCTCTCACAGCAGATTAACAAGTCTGTCTGGTTGTCTGCTACATCTATTCATCTCTGCCCCCTTCCTTTTATCCCCAGAGCTAGGGTTGGGCTTCACTAGCCGCGATGGCTCTTCTGTCCCAAGGATTGGCCCACAGATTTCCACTGCTCTTTGCTCCTCTGCCTTCTGCGCATCCACACATCAGGCACTGGACCCGGCTGTTCCTCCTTTTCCTCATCAGCCACCTCCAGACCTGGGGGCTGTTGACTCTCCATCTGAGGGCTGACGGCCGGCCCAGGCTCCGCCTCTGTCTCTCTCTGACAGCTCCATTCGGTCTTCCCCCTTGGAGCTCTCAGGTTGCCTTGATGCTGACCCTGATTCCCACGCCACCTCCTTATCTGATTCAGTTGCTGGAGAGGCCAGCGGCTGACAGGCCACAACAGAAAGCGAAAATGCATAATTGTATACTCTGCAAAATTATGAAACTACCGTATTTTTCACCATTTCAAATCAAGTTGGATGAGGGGTGTCAAACCCGATTTAATTGAGGGCTATATCAGGGTTGTGGTTGACCTTGGGGAGTAGAGGGTGGCAGGCATGGCCGGGTGGTTGCAGCCAATTGGGTGGGCATAGCCAGCTCAAGCTTGCTCACATCGGGGGCACCTGTGGTGGTGGAGCTGGGGGGGGGGAATCCATTGTCTCCAGCAAAGGAAGGTGAGACCAGGGCAAGCACCAAACCCTTGTCCACCAGAGGAGCCTTGCTGTCCATGTCAGGTCACGCGAAGGACCCCTGGACCATAGTGCACGCTGCCTAGAGTCCTGGGCAGTGGAGGGCAAATGCCCAGCTTGGTCCTCAAGCTCCCAGGGCACCAGCAACCCACAGCTCCGTCCAGCCCAGCCTCGCTTCCCTCAGGGGGTGCCCGGTTGCGCTTACCTCGAGACTGCTGCTGCTGTGCTTGCTCTCCTTGACCAGATTGCTCATAGTGTGTGCAGTGCAAAGAGTGTGGGTCAGAGGGAGGCCCACTCCCTCTCCTTGTGAGACCTTGCTTTGTAACCAAAGCATCCTCAGCTATAGGATGGGAGACCACCAGGAGCGGAGGGGACATGGGGATGGTGAAAGGGCAGAGGGCTGCTAGTGGCCAAGTGCTAAGGCAGGACTTCCCTCAGACCCTCCCTTGCTCTCATAATCTTCCTTTCCTTCTTTTTCCTTCCTTCATTCTCATGTCTTTCCTCTTCCTTCCCCTTTCCTTTTTTTCCCTTCCTTGCTCCCTTCCCCTCTTTCCTTCTTTTTCATTGTCTTTCCTCTTTCCCTTTCTCCTTTCCTGTATCTTCTTGGATGCTCAAATGCAAAGGGGGAAACATTTCTCAATAACTCCTTGCCTTGTGAGCAAATGCCACTTTTGCTAGTAGTTTGTGGCCACTTAAAAGACTGAGAACAAACCAGGCTCAGTTTATCCCATGCTTGCATTTAGTGGGGGTGTCCACAAACAACAGTACAGCAAAACTGTCAAAATGGTGGCTGTGATAATTGATCAGAGCTCCTCTATTTTTATGTGCAATTGTATGTGTTTAGGAACAGAGGTAAATTAGCTGCTTTTCTATTAATACATAATCCAGTCTAATTCAGACTGGAAATATAACAAAGGAAAATATTTTCCCCCACTCTTTGCTTTGTTCTATTTTCCCCATTGGAAAAGGCTATTTGCAACACACAAAGAGGGGATACTTTCCTAAGAGCTCACAATTCAAGAATACCAGCGTTAACTTGGATTGCCAACAAAGTCCTGTCTGACAAAATGGAACACAACATTGCTTTCTCCTTTGAGCCCAAGTCTCAATGGATCCAGGATTCACTGCATGAACTGGGGCATCTCTAACCAAGTTGCCTTTCCCTCCCTCCCTCCCTCCCTTCCTTCTCATTCCCATCTCCTTCCTTCCTCTGTGCTCAGGAAGGGGTGAGAGGAGAGGGAGACACTGCCAGTGCTGCCAGTGGCCGTGCTGCCGCTGGTTGTGGATTTCCCATGCAGGGGCGGTCCTGGTGAAAGGGAAGCCTTGCAGGCTGTGAGGCCAGATCGTTGAGTGGGGCATGGAGGCTTGGATGTGGGTCTGATCTGTTCTACAAACTGGTAGTGGACATCTGGGCCAGAATGTGGCCCATCTGGGTCAGCCTTAGATCTGACTCGCAGGGCCACCCAGGAGCCAGCAAGAGGCCGCCTCCTGGGCATGCACTTAGTATGCATGCTGCAGCTGACATCCTAGGTGAAAGGGTGGTCAGAATGCGGTCAGCCTCCAGGGTGCCCCTGTGGATCTAAGGCTGACCATGTTCCAGCCCAGATGTCCATCACCAGGTTGTAGAATAGATGAGACCGCACCCGCACCCGAGCCTCCATACCCCACTCACTGATCTGGCCTTGCAGCCTACAAGGCTTCCCTTTCACCAGGACCATCCCTGTCCCCATGTGGGAAAGCCATGGCCACCAGTGGCATGGCCATTGGCGCTGCAATCTCTCCACTGGCCTGCGGGACTGTCCTGGAAACAGCAATGGACTGGCCTGTGGCGCCTTGGCCTGGCACAGGGCGGTCAGGCACTATCTACAACCTGGTGGTGGCCATCTGGGACTGAACACGTCAGCCTTAGATCTGACCTGTGGGGCTACCCTGGAGCCAGCAAGGGGCCACCCCTGTCACTTCGGCCCTGTCCCCTGGGTGTGTGCACAGAAGGCAGCGAGCACTGGCTCCTGGGTAAAAGGGAAGTGCTCAAAATGCAGTCAGCCTGCTGGGCAAGATAGTCCTCAGGGACGCCAGGCCGCGTACGCTCGCTGCCTCCTGTGCACACACCCAGGGGGTGGGGGTGGGGGTGGTCCCTTGCTGGCTTCAGGGCAGCCCTGCAGATCTAAGGTGACCATGTTCCAGCACAGATGGCCGCAACCAAGTTGTAGATCAGCACCCAACCAACCTGGGCCAGGCCGAGGTGCTGCAGGCCAGTCCTTGGCTGTTTCCAGGGTGGTCCTGCAGGCCACATCTAACCACATCACAGGCCGGATCTGGCCCACAGGACTTTTAGTCTGAGTTAGACTATAGCAATTACTTTCAAACTACTTCAAACTATCTTGTGAATTATATTTGAAAAACAAAATATATTGTACAATATATTTGAAAAAGAACATACTGTAAATATGAAGTAGCAAAGTGTATGAGGTGTAGGTAGGACACAGAATGGCTCATGATGGTCCAACTGTATGGTATAGATGACCTCTACTCTGACACCATTTAGAAAACTAGCTTAATTGCAGCTATTCCAGCAATGTTTGGCCTTTTGGAGTTCCAGAATTTCCTTCCCTTCAACAGTTTTTTAAAGCACCTCCAGCTTGTAAATCATTTGTTCCCAAGAATCATGATGTGTTTTCCTGGTAGTTCAAGGTGGATTATTGGGGAAAGATTTATTAATATGATTAAGACAATATATTATAAACAAACTGCAAAGGTGATGGTAAATGGAGATATGACTGAAAAGTTAGCATTAAGAAAGGTACAAGACAAGGATGCCCCTTGTCTCCTCTATTATTTATATTAAATAGAAATATTAGACAAGACACAGAGATAAAAGGCATGGAGATAAAAAAGAAAAAGTATAAACTACAGGAGTTTGCAGACGATTTAGTTTTTATCTTGGAAGATCCACAAGAAACAGGGCCTAAACTAATAAAAAAAAATAGAAGAATATGGTGATTATTTTCAGGTCTGAAAATAAATAAAGAGAAAACTAAGATTTTAATGAAAAATCTTATAAACAGAAAAAAGAGTTAATGAAGAGAATAGATATTCAGATTACTAAAAAAGTAAAATACTTAGGGATACAGCTGACAGCAAGATGTGTAACAATTAAGGAAGATAATTATTATAAATTGTTGCAACAAATTAAAACAGATCTGGAAAAATGGAAAACTCTGCAACTATCTTTGATAGGAATTATAGCTACAATCAAAATGAATATATTGCCGAGATTATTGTACTTATTTCAAACAATTCCAATAAAATTGGAAAAAAATACTTTGAGGAACTTAACAAAACAATATTAAAATATATTTGGCAAGGGAAAAAAGCAAGAATTATCTTTAAAATGTTTCAAGATTCAAGAAGTAGAGGAGGTTTTGGATTACCAAATCAGGAATTGTATTACCAGGCCGCAGTATTAACATGGATGAAAGAATGGATTGTATTGAGGCATACAAGATTATTGACTTTGGAAGGACATGACTTGCAACTGGCATGCTTTTTTGTGGTATGGGAAAAATAAGATACATGGTTACTTTCAAAGACATTATATAAGAAATGCATTAATGTTAGTATGGGAGAAAATTAAAGAGCAACATTATTTGAGGATAGCAGTTTGGCTCTCAACAATGGAAGTATTGATTCATTTAAATGTTATTAACATGGGAAATATCATTAGATATAAAGATATTTCAACAATAGAAGCATTGACACATCCAAAT
Organism: Pantherophis guttatus; assembly: GCF_059756535.1. Lineage (NCBI taxonomy): Eukaryota > Metazoa > Chordata > Lepidosauria > Squamata > Colubridae > Pantherophis > Pantherophis guttatus. Next base: position 68,626,629 of record NC_142067.1, read on the forward strand.
ATGATTAATATGGATAATATTATAAGATACAAAGACATTTTAACAGAGAAGGGAGAACTAAAACAGAAACAAGATTTAGAAAAACAAGAGATTGAGACTGATTGGTACACATGGCTGCAGATACAATCAAGATATGATAAAGATTTGAAACAATATGGTTTTAATTTCGGGGAATCAGAGTTGGATCAGATAATGACTGGAAAGGATGAAAAAATGATTAAAAGATTGTATAATTACTTGTTGCAAATCAGATTAGAAGATGAAGAAGTAAAAGAGACAATGATAACATGGGTAAAAAACTTTGGTTGTACAATAGAATTAGAAAAATGGCAACAACTATGGGAAAGAAATTACAAATTGACAATGGCAACTGCATATAAGAAAATTTATATAAAATGTTTTATAGATGACATATGCCACCAGAAAGCCTAGCAAAAATGTTTAAGGATAAATCAGCCAAATGTTGGAAATGCTCACATTTGCCGGGATCATATTATCACATATTATCATATGTGGTGGTCATGTACATAAGCTAAAACTATTGGTTTAGAATACAGACATGGTTTAGAGGAAATGTTACATAAACGTATAGAATTAAAACCAGATTTTTTTGGGGGGGGGTATTTTGCCAGAGAAATATAGCAAAGAAGACATGTATCTAATCATACATATAATAACAGCAGCAAGAATTGTATTTGCGCAAAATTGGAAGACAGAGAAAATCCCGTCAGAAGGTGAAGTAATAAAAAATATTTTAGACTGTGCGGAAATGAATAGATTAACTCTAAGAATAAAAGATAAAGAGGAATCGGTGTATTTCAAGACATGGGAAAGATTCTATGAATGATTAGAAAAGAAATATGAACAAAAGATAATAGATAAATAAATTAGATAAGAGAAAGATAAATGAGGGAGAAGACAAAAAGAAATAGAAACTCAGATGACACCAGAGTAAAGGGAAATGGGGGATGGGGGGGAGAAAAGAATGTTATAATATAAATGTACAATTATGATGCTAGAAGTGATAGACTGAGTAAAATTGAAAAGAAATTGAAAAGAAAGTATATATTAATAGAAAATTGGGGATGCTCGGTTACCAAATAGGGGAAATATTGGACAACAAAGGAGAAAGAAAGGAGAGAGAAGTAGAAGGTAAGATAGAAGAGGAGAGGGAGAGAGAGGAATGGAAGAAAGGGGAAAGGAGAGAAAGAAAGGATAGGGGGAAAGAGGGGAGGAAAGGAAGGGGAAATACGGAAGAGGAAGGAGAGAAGGAAGAAAGTAGGAGAGGAGAGGAGGTAGGGAAGGGAAAAAAAGAAGGAGAAGGTTTGTTGTAAAATGAGGGAAAAGAAAGGATAGAAGAGCAACCCCTGAATGTAATCAAAATGCCTTATCTTTATGCTTTCTTTAGAAAAAATATGTATATGTATGATCAATTATGAATAATAGAATGTACATTTACAATATGTGTATAAGAAATAAAACTAAAAACTTTTTTTTAAAAAATGGAAGTACTGATTCACCCAAATTTTATTAACATGGGAAATATCATTAGATATAAAGATACAGTTGCAAGAAAAAGTATGTGAACCCCTTGGGATTACGTGGAGTTTTGCATGAATTGGTCATAAAATGTGCTCTGAACTTCATCTAAGTCACAACAATAGAAAAACACAGTCTGCTTAAAATAATACTACACAAACATTAGATGTTGCCATGGTTTAATTGAACATAACATGTAAACATTCACAGTGCAGGGAGGAAAAAGTATGTGAGCCCCTAGCCTAATGACTTCTCCAAGAGCTAATTGGAGCCAGGAGTGAGCCGACCTTGACTCCAATCAGTGTGATGATATTGGATGTGTTGCTGACAGCTGTCCTGCTCTTTAAAAACACACACCTGTTTTGGGTTTACTGGTTTCAAGAAGCACTGTCTGATGTGAACCATGCCTCGCAGAAAAGAGCTCTCAGAAGACCTACGATCAAGAATTGTTGACTTGCATGAAGCTGGAAGGAGATACTTACAAAAGTATCTCCAAAAGCCTTGATGTTCATGTGTCCACGGTAAGACAGACTGTCTACAAATGGAGAAAGGTTAGCACTGTTGCTACTCTCCCTAGGAGTGGTCGTCCTGTAAAAATGACTGCAAGAGCACAGCGCAGAATGCTTCATGAGGTAAAGAAGAATCCTAGAGTGTCAGCTAAAGACCTACAGAAATCTCTGGCACATGCTAACATTTTTGTTGACACATCTACAATAAGGAAAACATTAAACAAGAATGGAGTACATGGGAGGACACCACGGAGGAAGCCATTGCTGTCCAAAAAAAATATTGCAGCACGTTTGAAGTTTGCAAAAGAGCACCTGGATGTTCCACAGCGCTACTGGCAAAATATACTGTGGACAGATGAAACCAAAATTGAGTTGTTTGGGAAGAACACACCACACTATGTGTGGAGAAAAAAAGGCACAGCACACCAACATCAAAACCTCATCCCCACTGTAAAACATGGCGGAGGGAGTATCATGGTTTGGGGCTGCTTTGCTGCCTCAGGGCCTGGACGGATTGTTGTCATTGATGGGAAAATGAATTCTAGAGTTTATCAAGACATTTTGCAGGAAAACGTACGACCATCTGTCCGCCAACTGAAGCTCCGCAGAGGATGGGTGATGCAACAGGACAATGACCCAAAGCATACAAGTAATTCAACAAAAAATGGCTTCAACAGCACAGAATACGCCTTCTGGAGTGGCCCAGTCAGAGTCCTGACCTCAACCCTATTGAAATGCTGTGGCATGACCTTAAGAGAGCGATTCACACCAGACATCCCAAGAATATTGCTATACTGAAACAGTTTTGTGAAGAGGAGTGGTCCAAAATTACTCCAGATCGTTGTGCAGGTCTGATCTGCAACTACAGGAAACGTTTGGTTGAGGTTATTGCTGCCAAAGGAGGGTCAACCAGTTATTAAGTCCAAAGGTTCACATACTTTTTCCTCCCTGCACTGTGAATGTTTACATGTTATGTTCAATTAAACCATGGCAACATCTAATGTTTGTGTAGTATTATTTTAAGCAGACTGTGTTTTTCTATTGTTGTGACTTAGATGAAGTTCAGAGCACATTTTATGACCAATTCATGCAAAACTCCACGTAATCCCAAGGGGTTCACATACTTTTTCTTGCAACTGTATTTTGAATGAAAAGGGAACTCAAAACTAAACAAGAACTGAGTGATCAAGGGATCAATATGGCATGGTATTCATAAGTGCAGATACATTCTAGGTATGGGAAAGATGCTCAATTATATGGTTTCTATAAAGAATTAACAGAATTAGATAAGATATTAACAGGAACAGAAGAAAGATAGATAAAGAAATTATACAGTTATTTATGGGGCATAAAACTGGAAGATGAACAAGTGAAGGAGACAATGATATCATGGGCAAAAAAATTTGGTCATACAATAGAATTAGATAAATGGCAGAATCTGTGGGGTAGGAATTACAAATTAACGATATCAACTGCATATAAAGAAAATCTGTATAAGATGTTTTATAGATGGCACTTTGCACCACTGAGGTTGGCAAAGATATTTAAAGATAAATCAACCAAATGTTGGAAGTGCCACAAGATACTTGGGTCTTCTTATCATATGTGGTGGACATGTGTAGAAGCAGAAAAATACTGGACAAAAATACATACATGGCTGGAAAAGATGATAAAACAGCACATTGATTTAAAACCAGAAATATTTTTATTGGGGATTTTACCTGAAATTTATAGTAAAGAGAACACATATTTAATTATCCATGTATTAACTGCAGCTTTTAACTGTGCACGGCAGGAGAGAAAGTTAAACACCTTTCATATGTGCTGTCTCTGACGAATTCTTGGCATCACTTGGCAGGACAAAGTTCCAAATAGCGCAGTCTTGGAACGTGCTGGAATTTCTAGCAGGTATACACTATTGAAACAGTGACGTCTACGCTGGCTGGGGCATGTCGTGAGAATGGCTGATGGTCGGATTCCGAAAGATCTCCTGTATGGAGAATTAGTGCAGAGAAAGCGCCTCAGAGGGAGATCACAGCTGCGATATAAGAATATCTGCAAGAGGGACCTAAAGACCCTGGGAATGGACATTAACAACTGGGAAACCTTGACCTCCGATCATTCAGCTTGAAGGCTAAAGACACAGCATGGCCTTCTCCAATTCGAAGAGACACTTGTTCGGCAGGCTGAGGCAAATAGGCAGTCCTGGAACCAGCGAAATCTGGGGGCTGGACAGGGGACAGAATGTATCTGCCCTCAGTGTGGAAGGGATTGCCACTCTCGAATTGGCCTTTTTAGTCACACTAGATGCTGATTTAGGACCTCTTTCCAGAGCACGACATCATAGTCTCTTGAGACTGAAGGATACCATCTGCAACTGCAGCTAGAATCGTATTTGAGAATGTGATTAGGAAAATATTACATTGTGCAGAAATGAACAGATTAACGCTTGTAATTAAGGGGAAAGAACAAACTGAATACTTTATGATATGGGAATCATTTTATCAATGGTTAGAGAATAAAAATGGAAGTTGGAAATAAAAGGAGATTAAAGGAAAGTAGAAAATATGTTGAGATGTAAACAATATAATTGTTATAATTATTAGGATTTTTATGCTTAATATTATATTCTTATTAGAAGATATGTTAAGAGGGAAAAATGAATAAGTTTACTATGTTGAATTATTCAATATACTACAATTGTAAGATCAGAGAATTAATATCAACATAATGAATGATGTCGTAAATTTTGATGGTTATTGCAGATGGTTATTTGTACCCAGACAGTTAAAGGGAAGATGGAATGTTTATATTTTTTAAAAATTAAAACTTTATTTAAAAAAAAGGTGGATTATTGTAATTGATAGATTAAAACTCCAAATCTTTGGTATATGCAAATAATATTACAAAGATACAACATTCTGAGATCTTTCTGGACTTGATTACATCCATAAATCATTTCATACTCCTGAAAACTACCAGACTATTTTCAGAATGTCTGTGCAGCATGGGATAGATGAAGAATGGAACATTACAGAATCTTGAAATATATTCTGCCTCTAAAGGGCCCGAGTCTCCGGCTGATGTTGTGTAATGCCAGGTCCGTAGTAAATAAAGCCCCCCTCATTTGTGATCTTATTCAGGAGTGGGGAGCGGACCTGGCAGGTATTACGGAGACCTGGTTGGGCCATGAGGGGGGGTTCCCCTCGTGGAGATGTGCCCATCAGGCTTCCGTGCATTTCATCAGCCGAGAGCTCAGGGCAGGGGTGGGGGGGTGGCGGTTATTATAAGAGAGGGTCTTGATCCAAGGGAGACCACTGTGCCTCAGATAGCCGGATGTGAGTCCCTTTTCGTGAAGTGGGGTCGTGGGGTGCAGATGGGTCTGTTGATCACGTACCTGGCTCCCTGCCACGTGGCGACGACCCTGCCCGAACTCCTCAATGTTATAGCTGAGGTGGCGGCTGATACCCCCAGACTTGTGGTCATGGGGGATTTCAACTTGCCATCCATTGGTGAAACTTCTGAGGTAGCTCGGGAGTTCATGGCTTCCATGATGGCCATGGACCTGACCCAAGTAATTCATGGCCCTACTCACATGGGGGGACACACTCTGGACTTAGTTTTTGTCTCTGGTCAGTGGTTGAGTGGCCTTGATATAGGGGATATAGTCATCGAACCCTTGTCATGGTCTGACCACTCGCTCCTTCGACTTGACTTTCTGACCGCCGCACCCCGTCGCAGGGAGGCGGAGCCGACCAGGTGGTTCCGCCCCAGGCGCCTGATAGATCCTGATAGGTTTCAGATGGAGCTTGGGCCATTTCCTGAAACTCTAGCTCACGACTCGGCTGATGACCTGGTGGCCCCCTGGGATAGTGCTGCTGCCGGGGCTTTGGACCGGGTCGTGCCTTTGCGGCTTCTGACCCAGCACCGAACTCACTTAGCTCCTTGGTTCTCCGAGGAGCTGAGAGAGATGAAGCGCCGGAAAAGACGCCTAGAGAGCGGTTGGAGGGCCAGCCGTTCCGAATCCGACTTGACACTGGTAAGGTCTCATATTAAGACCTACCTAGTGGCGATAAAAGCGGCGAAATCTAGCTATTTTGCCGCTCTTATCACGTCATTAGATAACCGCCCAGCCGCCCTGTTCAGGGTGACCCGCTCCCTTCTCCATCTGGGAGCGCAGGAGGACCCCTTGCAGGGCCGAGCTGAGGATTTTGTACAGTATCTGGATGATAAAATAACTCAGATTCGGGAAGACTTGGCCGCTGACTGGGTTAGTTCAGAAGAGATGACTGAGGCAGGCCTTGAGAATGTTATCTGGAAGGAGTTCGATCCTGTGGCTCCCGAGGACATGGACAGGATCTTGGGACGGCTGAACGCCACCACATGTTTATTGGACCCATGTCCCTCCTGGTTGGTGCTGGCTTCCCGGGAGGTTACACGAGGCTGGCTCCAGGGAATTATCAACGCTTCTTTGAGTGAGGGTGTCCTGCCAGCTGCCTTGAAAGAGGTGGTGGTGAGGCCTCTCCTCAAGAAGCCATCCCTGGATCCGGCTGTTTTGGCTAACTATCGTCCAGTCTCCAACCTTCGCTTTATTGCGAAGGTTGTTGAGAGTGTGGTGGCGCAACAGCTTCCACAGTACCTGGATGAAACTGTCTATTTGGATCCGCTCCAGTCCAGCTTCAGACCTGGGTACAGCACGGAAACGGCATTGGTCGCATTGGTGGATGATCTCTGGAGGGCTCGGGATAGGGGTTATTCCTCTATCCTGGTCCTGTTAGACCTCTCAGCGGCTTTTGATACCATCGACCATGGTATCATGTTGCGCCGGCTGGAGGGACTGGGAGTGGGGGGCACCGTTTTGCGGTGGTTCTCCTCCTATCTCTCTGATCGGTCGCAATCCGTGTTGACAAGGGGGCAGCGGTCGACCCCAAGGCGCCTTGATTGTGGGGTGCCACAAGGGTCGGTCCTCTCGCCCCTCCTGTTCAACATTTATGTGAAGCCGCTGGGTTAGATCATCCATGGTTTTGGGGTGGAGTTCCATCAGTACGCTGATGATACTCAGCTGTACATCTCCACCCCAGACCATCCCAACGATGCCTTGGAAGTGATGTCCCAGTGCCTGGAGGCCGTGCAGGTCTGGATGGGGAGAAACAGGCTTCGACTCAACCCTTCCAAGACCGAGTGGCTGTGGCTGCCGGTGTCCCGGTATAGCCAGCTGACGCCATCGCTGGTTATTGGGGGCGAATCACGGAAAGAGCGCGCAACTTGGGCGTCCTCCTGGATGCACGGCTGTCTTTAGAAGGGCATATGACGGCCGTGGCCAGGGGGGCTTTTTATCAGGTTCGCCTGATACGCCAGTTGCGCCCCTTTCTGGATCGGGACTCCCTACGCACAGTCACTCAAGCACTCATCACCTCTCGTCTGGACTATTGTAACGCTCTCTACATGGGGCTCCCCTTGGGGTAAACCCGGAGGCTCCAACTGGTGCAGAATGCGGTCGCGCGGGGGATTATGGGAGCGACTGGGCGCTCCCATGTGGCTCCTCTCCTGCACGAGCTGCATTGGCTTCCGGTGGACTTCCGGGTGCGCTTCAAGGTGTTGATGATCACCTTTAAAGCGCTCCATGGCTTAGGGCCAGGGTACTTACGGGACCGCCTTCTGCCACCAATAGCCTCCCACCGGCCAGTTCGCTCCCACAGAGAGGGCCTCCTCAGGGTGCCGTCGGCTAGACAATGCCGGCTGGCGACCCCCAGGAGGAGAGCCTTCTCTGTGGTGGCACCTACCCTTTGGAACAATCTTCCCCCAGAGATACGAGTGATCTCCGACCTCCGGACTTTTCGTCGGGCCATAAAAACTCATCTCTTTCAGTTCGGTCTCTCTTGATTTTATGATTTTATGGTTGGTTTTAAATTTTGATATGGATTTTAAATTGATAAATTTTAAACTATGGGCCAAATTTAATTATTTTAAATCTATTTTTAATCGTACTTTATGTATAAATGTTTTTATTTTGGCTGTTCACCGCCCTGAGTCCGAAAGGAGAAGGGCGGTATAGAAATTCGAATAATAAAGAAAGAAAGAAAGAAAGAAAGAAAGAAAGAAAGAAAGAAAGAAAGAAAGAAAGAAAGAAAGGTTTGCACACACCTATTAAAAGTTATTCAAGCCTGCAAGCTGAGCATCTTTTCTTTTTGCATATTACAATTGAAATATTAACACTTCTTAATATTATAAACAGCAACTGGGTTGAAGTAAGTGGAATACTAAAAGCAATACTATCCAAAAATATGTGAATTATGCTTTTTCCAAACTTTCCAAGATGATGTGAATTAATATTGACAGAATCCTTTAAATGCCCTGGCATTTGAGAAACTGTCGAAAGAAGAGTTCCCAATACCAGGAATCACAAATACAAAAAATATATAATTTTTAAAAAATGACAGTATAAAAAAAGCCAATATGGTTCCACAATAAAGCATTGTGAATTTTGGAAACCACACGCACATATATGAATTGAAAAGAGGGCACATCATCAAGAAAGGATATGAATAAATAGCCTGGAATTGTAGAGAGGATATTAAAAAAGCAGTGTGCCCTGCAGAACATCCTCCAAGGAAATAAGATTGGCCCCAAATATGTTTTCCAAGGCTCAGAAGACATGCTTGTGTTGATTGCCTTGTGAGTTGTATTGTCTGTTGGAGCTTGTGAATTAGTTCCATTAAAATATATTGAATTGTATTTGTACTGATGGTTTTTTGTTTTATCATGGCTGCCAATTGTCTATTTTGTATTTTTGTTGAGTTATTGGTTAACTGCTCAGGGCCACTAGTTGGAGTTGGCCAGCCATATAAATTGAATGAATGAAACAAGTAAATAATGAATAAATTGGCCTTTTTGTTATAATCACGTCATGATTTAATTATACTTTTAAAGTATTTTAAAATAAAAAAAGCATATTTTATACCATTATATTCTTTTAATTTTCTTAACTGAGCTAGTTTTTAATTAAAATGTTGGACGTTTCATCTCAATTGCCTTAAAACTTATTTGATAATCTGATAAAGATATGCACCATTACACGCTTTTAAGTGCTGGGATTCATAAATTATTGACATATACTTTGGGCAGATGCTCTCTCTCTCTCTGAAAATATTGTAAAAAAGCAAAGGTAGAATATCTTGCATAGAACTGAAATTGACATGAGAAGCAAGTGAATGCTTAACTAGACTGCTACCTAGTGTACAAATGCCGACATTACTTTGATCTATGGTACTTGCTTGATTCCCAAGTAATATATTAATGATGTATTCAAAAAGTACAGTAGGTACAGTGTAGGTCCTAGGTAAAACAGCAAATAGGAATAGAGTTTATTCGTGTATATAAATACTACAATTTGGTATAAACATGTGGAGTAATAAGTCTGGATCCTGATATTGGATATCCATGGTCTAACCTTTTAGTTTGGTTTACTTAAAAATGACTTTAGTCTTTCCATTCTTCAACTAGAAAAAATGTGCATTGGAGTGTACTTCTGTAGAAGTACACACAAACTTGTTTCAAAAATGTTATCCATTAATAATCTAATGCATGCCTATTGTTAATTCCAGTGGAGTTCAGTTTCAGTGATCTACCATTGGTTGGCTGGTATTCAGTTTGACTTTAAAATGTAAACTTTATTTTAAGGCCCAAAAAATATATTCAAGATTGTGATTCTTAAAGTTGATATTACATTATTTATCACAACAAGCTTCAGTAAAAAATTTCAAGAAGTGAAGATTTCATTAGCATTTTATTTATGAGTTCCATCACGAGCATAATTGAGAACAAGATTAAAGACATTTTAAATCACATATATTTCTAAAAGTGCAATATTGACAATTTTTCTATTTCACATTTTCAGTGTATCGATTTAATAATTCAAATTAAATAGAAAAAAAATTCCATTCACAAAAAGTGAGCAGTTCCAACAATTAATTTAATTTTGTTTTATAGAAAAGTGGTAGTACATTGTGCAAAATTCCAACTATAATTATAATCTTATCAATTTAATTTAATATCCTATATACTTCCATGAATCATATCTGAAGCTGCCAATCCCAATACAGTATACAAAGCAGGAAACCTAAGCAGGGAGCATAATAAAATAAGCCATTTTTCAGTAACTTCAAGGTCTATAAAATAGAACTTTAAAAAATTATATTTTCAGCCACAGTATAATGGTATAATTCCTATGTAAGATATTGTGAACAAGTATGGCTATAAACCCATCTTTTATCATTTATTTATCATTTATCATTTATTCTTTCCTCTGAACTCTAAATTTATTGGGGGGGGGAGAGGAAAGTCTTTTACATTGTCAGAAGCAGGGAAAATGTTGGCTTGCCAAATATGGCTTAAAATATATAAAGCCTATCTAGAAGTACAGTTAGGGAATTGACATTTGGAAGCTTACATTCATTTATGGTGACATATACCAATAAATTGTGATAAAGAAAGAACAAGTAGTCTCAGATTCAGTTTATGAAAAAGCTGAAGTACTGATTATCAAGACTAGTTTTCAGTTACTGTAAAATGTTCAACAATTGCTATAAGTATTCTACTTTTCAAATCAAGGCAAAAATCATTTTTACAATTATGAAAAAGCATTAGTTTAACATTATTTGAATTTTCAATTCTTATTTCCTTACTGATGACATATACATTCTATAAAAATGTAGGAAATGAGACCCAGAAACCGTTTTACCATGCACATATTCTTTAGCTGCCAGTGTGTTTACATTAAAATATTGCTACTTTCAATATGTTTACACACTGTATTTTGAATCAGGTGAGTTTTATAAAAAAAACTTTTATTCTTTTATAACTTTTAATTATACTCATATATTTTTTTATGCAGGGAAGAAGCTATGTTAATCTCCACAGACATTTTATCATTATACTAGAATAGTTTTGAAGTATCTCCAAATAGTAGCAGCCTAGATTCACAGTATTTTCAACTCCATCTCATTCCAGTAGTAGGCAAAGCAAATCCTGAGTCCTATCCTAGAGAAGTCTTAACTATGAAAAGAAGGATAGTGTGCATTGAAGATAAATTTCAAGCAACATGGAACTTTCTATGGGCTGTTTGACAAAATTTTACCAGATATTTCCTCAGTTTGAAAGAAAAGAGGGGAACAATCTGGGAACCACCAATGTCTGATTTTGTTTTAATTCTTAATAAAAGTATGAATATTATAAAGTATTGTTCTGACATACATTAGTGTTAAACTTTGGGACCTCTAAAAGTTATTTTATTCTTTAGATATATAAAATATTATATCCAGAAATCATGATTGCCACTGCTTATAATGTATCCCACTGAGAAGCAAATTTTGGTCCAGACTTTTAAGTAAAATGAAAGATTGCAAAATGTTTGTGGTTTTCAACTACAGCCCACAAATATTATAATTATTTACTAGAATAAGTGTTATCTGAACTTTTAAAGCTCATATTTAATCTTCATATTCTCCATACACTTGGCAATTTGATTTATAGTACAGTATTTCAAACATGTCGCTTTCTTGCTATACATACGCAGTATATTTTAAATATTAATTTTAATTTTAAATAAGTTTTCTGAAGTCTACCAGTTTTACTTAGTAGCTTAGAATCCTTAATATAACCAATGATAACCAATGCATATGAAAAGGAGGAATAACTAACTGTTCTTTCCTTGTTACAAAATATATTATTGAATTTTCAATTCTCAGTGAGGTTATCTAATCAGTGGATAAGAAAGATGATTTTGGAAAGTATTGCTATGAGTAATTTCTAAAAAGAAATCACCACAACTTTATGTAAGTGTATAAAATGAAGTTCTTGAAGTGTACCATTTGGATTTTTTTTTAAAAAAGTTAACTTTTTTTATTTCATGTTTCATTTCAAAGTGGACAAAACAAGTGATGGCAGTTACAGAAGTTAACCAAGAGTTTTTTCCACTTTACTTTTAAAGCAGATCAGTAGTAGCAACTATAATTTGCTCATTCCTGATTAAATCTTTTTCCTAAATAGTTATTTTGACAATGAACTGTGTCAAAATAATGCCATTAAAATTGTTAAGAAAGCACCACATTCTTTTGAGATGTTAAAGTCTCCTGAAATCCATTAAAATGCCTCATTTGAATTTACCTGAAAGGGAAAAAAAGGATCAGTAATCAAATAATTTTTGTTAAGAGAATAAATATAACACAATGCTTATAATATCTTCTGGGGAAATCATTAACTGAAACTAAATCACCTATCAAATTCTAACAGTGCCAACCTGAGGCATGGATTATATTATCTAACCTATAGAAGCATGAAATTGCATTGTAGAAAACATATGCAATGGCAATTGCTTTATTGAGTAACAATAGCACTAGAGGATTTTAAAGTGCTTCTCTAATTGCCTTTTTCTCCATTCCCCATTTCAGTGTAACAAGTTCTCTGTCTACTGGAATAGGAACAGAAGAGGAAAAACTTTATAAATATATAAGGTTAAGTGCTGAAATGATATATATTTTTTTTACTAACAGAACAGTTTGCATCTCAACTCTATAAAGCACCATTCATTCAAAAATGGTTTACAGCTTCACAAAACACCATTGCATGTGACTTAAAAGCAAAAAATAAAAAAATAAACTAGTTTTCTATCCAGAGGCTATATCTACCCAGAAAATATGTCTAAATATATATGTCCAGAGAACATATGTTCACTAAATAACATTACACCTGCTCTAAATTTAACACAATGCTTAAATGTTTGTGAATTCTTTTGAATTTTCAACATTTCTGCAGAAATATGACTTAAAATATGAACTTCTTTCACAGAATCCTAAAATTTGATAAAAAGAACACAATGAAAACAAATGAATAAAATACACTGTACTTGATCATTGATTTATTGGGGGAAATTATTCAGAACTTAGGTCATACTTATATAGAAATACTTAAATTCAAAAGGTTTCACAAACTTTTGAGCACCACTGTATTTTCATACAGTATATGAACTGCAAAGGAGCATATGTAGCAGCAGTATTCAAGAAAGCTGCATACAAAACTGCTTTCAAAATTTAAGCAAGAGACATCAAGTCAGAAATTGGTTTTTTTACAATATTTTTTTAAAAGAATAAATGTTAAAAATGGAGTAATTTCAATGTCAAATGTTATTTATGCATTCAATCCAAAATAACATGGAATTATATATGCTTATCAAAGGAAGCTGTCCTTCGATAAGAATAAAATACTCTGAATTTCCCACTTTATAGTAGAAAGACTTCTATATTCAGCAGATCACCTCTGTGGCTCATAAAACATTTCTTTTTCTACATTCAAATGTTCTATTCAAAATGTAATTCAGTTGCAGTCTTACATTACTACATCAAGCTATGGTCTCAGCAGAACTTTCCTGAAACCAAGAAGTCTAGTTCTGAATAAGAGTTTCCAGAAAACTCCGTCTTGAATATTATGCCACCTTGAATATTATGATGAAAAAGTGTAAAATAATAATGTAATTATATGCAGAAAGTGACTCCTCCTGTAAGTTACTGTAGAATCATACAGGGGCTTCCAGAGAAGCAGCTTGTAAAAGATTCTTATTATGAGATTTTGGGGATGCAACATTTGAGGAGGGAGAGCATGACACAGCAAGCTCAAATTTAGGAAGCATCTTACTGGTAGATTTTTATATAGAGACCTGCTTTGGAGCATATATAATGTTTCACACATTCCTTCCTTTTGTATACAGGTAATCCTGACTTTCAACAGTTCATTTAGTGGCCATTCAAAGTTACATCATCACTGAAAAATATGATTTATGACCGTTTTGACCTTTGCAGCATTCCCATGATCATGTGATCAAAATTCAGATGCTTGGCAACTGGTTCATACTTATGACCATTGCTGTGTCCCAAGGTCATGTGATCTCCTTTTGCAACCTTCTGACAAGCAAAGTTAATGGGGAAGCCAGATTCACTTAACAACCATGTTATAACTTATCAACTGCAGTGATTCACTTAACAACTATGGCAAGAAAGGTCGTAAAATGGGACACAACTAAATAACAATGTCTCACTTAACACTTAGAAATTTTGGACTCAATTGTGGTCATAAGAAGAGGATTACCTATATTCATTAAATAAGTACTATACCTTACATGATATGTATCTAGTATTTTTGGAGTTTAAACAAGTTTTAAAAATTCATATTTAAATCTGAATTGTGCTAATTAATAAATATAGCATTTTATAATCCAGTTAAAGTCTAGTATAAGTAACCATCTCATTATTTAAGTCTTTTACATAATTCTTTCTCCAACTTTGAATTGTCTTTCATATGTGTATTTTATATGAATGATTTCTGCCTAAAAAAAAAGAATCTGTAGTAGATGACTGATCTACAAATTAACTATTTTTTAAGTTTATTAAAGAATGAAAATAAAATTCTCTTTTATATGTAACAACCCATTTGTACAGAGCTGGAGGAAAAAGTTCATTACTTCTGGTAAATATCACCGGAATAAATGCTTCTTGAAATTCCTCTGCCAATAGTATTTGTATTATCTGTCCATGTACAAGATTAATTTATATTTTCTCTATATGTTTTAAGCTATGAAGAGAACCTTCATTTTGCTAAGCATAGTTTTCAATTGTGACTAAGTCAATTTAGCTATTCACATTTCTCAACAGTTGAATAGGAAAAGGAACTCAAATATTAACTATCATTTTTTAAAATAGAAAAATTATGAAACTTATTATTTTTAAATCAAAATAAACAATGTTTTAGGGAGGCTAATTTTGCTTTAAGTTATGAGTTTGTGGTATCTAAAGGAAACTAATTTGAAAGGGATAACAATCAATTCATATGTAAGATTTTACAATATATTTTTCTAATCTAGAAAATTTTAAAAAATTTACTTATTAAATCACAAATTCTGATTATTATTTTTTGCAGATATGTGTTTTTTTTCAGCAGTTATAAAACCTCAAAAAAGAAATAACTAGGATGTGTACCTCAAGATTTATTCAGGCACCCTTCCCCACTTTTTAAAATTGATTTGAAATAATAGAAAAAAATAATGGCAGATTTTAAAATATTTTCTGCATTTCCTATATGAACTTTTAAATTAAAATGGTTAAGAGCCAGTATCATTAAATATTTCTTCATATACAACAATACTAAACACTTTTTTCAAACTGAAAGTATTTAAATCATCTAGCAGTGATTATCTTGTAAAAACAAGACATTTCAAAATATAAACTAACCTGAGATATATTTTGCTCCGATTAATATTAACAGGCTACTCATTATAAAAAAGCCCAAAGGCAGACTACAGAAGATACTAGTTTCACCTGATGTCATCCAGAAGAGAGGTTCCAGTCAAACAAATCAAGAGAGAGATACGTGTAAATTGCACTATTTAAGAATTACATGAAGAAAATTAGAAGAGAGAGAAATTTTGCAAAATGCTACAGATAGTTCAGCATGTAATAATTAGAAATAGGACAAACACTGATGCTTAGATATATTTCAGTCTTGCGTCCAGTGTCAATATTTAAGATTATTTAGGCAGAAACAATTAGCTACTAATAAAGTAGATAGTACAGAATTTCAAATAAAGCTGATATTAAGGGTTACAAATATTGCAAGGAGAAAGAATGCACCATGGAAGGTAGAAGAGTGAATTAATGTGTGTCCGATTATACACATACAAACTATTTCAAACTATCTTTGTTTTTCAAAAATATTGACTGTGTATGAAGTATCATGCAATGTGGGTATTGCATATCTCTTAAGTCCAATCATGCATTGTGCCTGCTCCATCATACACATTATACTATCAGCAAGTGAAATATACATGTACCAACTGTCTCCAGACTTGAATTGAAAGCATAAAATTGCTATTGTTAATTATAAATGTATAATTATATACATTTGTACATTATACAATTATAAATCATAAATTTAGTAGAGTACTAAAGCCATTTATGACAGTCATACCAAAAAGAAAGCTCTATAGATTGCAAAGCTGCAATGTTATATCATTTACCAAAGACCAAGGTTCACTGAATTCATTACCAGTCATTTCTGAGCAGCTGTATATAGTGTTCTGCAGCAAGCAGCACAATACTTTCAAGTAGCAACAAGCATTTAAACTGCCCTCCCTCAGGAAAATGTACTGCATCTAATTAAAAGGTTCTCACGTTTTTACATATTAATTCTCTTTACAGTAATTTTACAGAAATTGTAAATAAGGCTTCTCTCCTTTTCATCTTTCTGACCCGACTTATAGTCATGCTTGCTGAATTTAAAAACTTATTTTTTCATAAACAGAACATTTTTAAGCTAAACATAAATTTTGTTTGAAACAAAAAAATATAATTGCATTTCTTGTGCTCTTCATACAGAATATGTGATATTATTCACAAATTTGTTCCTGCCTGGATTGCATTTCCAGTGTTTGACTAAGCACAATGTTGTTAGAGCTCTGATAAACCATTGCTAAGATAAGTATTAATTGTATTGTATTTTACTGATTATCATGTAATGTCTAAGTAAAATTGCCAAGACAATT
Source organism: Pantherophis guttatus (assembly GCF_059756535.1). NCBI lineage: Eukaryota > Metazoa > Chordata > Lepidosauria > Squamata > Colubridae > Pantherophis > Pantherophis guttatus. Next base: position 68,643,264 of record NC_142067.1, read on the forward strand.
ATTATTGGGTGCTATTAATGTCACCATTATAAAAAATAGCATTTTTACTTGACATTATATCATTGCATGCAAAAGAGGAATTCCAGTAGTTTCTTGAAACCAGTGAAGCTGTAATTTTGGCTCAGTCAACAAGTCAACTAGATAACAATCAGGACTTATAAAACTAAACATTGTATATCATTGTCCTTTAGTAACCTGCCCATATCTTTCCAACAACACAGAAACTACTATTTTGTATAAAGAAAAATATTGTTATGGACTTTTTGTTCTATTATTGGACTTTCTAACTTATATTGCTCAATCTATTATTAAAAAACAATAAATTCTTCCTCTCCCTTTTTTTCTTTCTGCAGTTATTAGAACTTTTTTAAAAAGCCATAAGTGTCTAATAAGATCTTGATTTTTTTTTTATTTGATTTATATGCCGCCCTTCTCCGGAGACTCAGGACGGCTTACAATGTGTTAAACAATAGCCTTCATACGTTTGTATATTTATACAAAGTCAGCTTATTGCCCCCACAATCTGGGTCCTCATTTCACCTACCTTAGAAAGGATGGAAGGCTGAGTCAACCTTGAGCCTGGTGAGATTTGAACTTACAGTAATTGCAGACAGCTGGTGTTAATCACAATGCTTTTTGTCTGCTGAGCCACCAGGTCCTTGTTCTTCTACCCGAAACCAGAATCTATTGCTGCATCCAAGAACCTTTGGTCTACAGTTGCAAGAAAAAGTATGTGAACCCCTTGGGATTACGTGGAGTTTTGCATGAATTGGTCATAAAATGTGCTCTGAACTTCATCTAAGTCACAACAATAGAAAAACACAGTCTGCTTAAAATAATACTACACAAACATTAGATGTTGCCATGGTTTAATTGAACATAACATGTAAACATTCACAGTGCAGGGAGGAAAAAGTATGTGAACCTTTGGACTTAATAACTGGTTGACCCTCCTTTGGCAGCAATAACCTCAACCAAACGTTTCCTGTAGTTGCAGATCAGACCTGCACAACGATCTGGAGTAATTTTGGACCACTCCTCTTCACAAAACTGTTTCAGTATAGCAATATTCTTGGGATGTCTGGTGTGAATCGCTCTCTTAAGGTCATGCCACAGCATTTCAATAGGGTTGAGGTCAGGACTCTGACTGGGCCACTCCAGAAGGCGTATTCTGTGCTGTTGAAGCCATTTTTTGTTGAATTACTTGTATGCTTTGGGTCATTGTCCTGTTGCATCACCCATCCTCTGCGGAGCTTCAGTTGGCGGACAGATGGTCGTACGTTTTCCTGCAAAATGTCTTGATAAACTCTAGAATTCATTTTCCCATCAATGACAACAATCCGTCCAGGCCCTGAGGCAGCAAAGCAGCCCCAAACCATGATGCTCCCTCCGCCATGTTTTACAGTGGGGATGAGGTTTGATGTTGGTGTGCTGTGCCTTTTTTTCTCCACACATAGTGTGGTGTGTTCTTCCCAAACAACTCAATTTTGGTTTCATCTGTCCACAGTATATTTTGCCAGTAGCGCTGTGGAACATCCAGGTGCTCTTTTGCAAACTTCAAACGTGCTGCAATATTTTTTTTGGACAGCAATGGCTTCCTCCTTGGTGTCCTCCCATGTACTCCATTCTTGTTTAATGTTTTCCTTATTGTAGATGTGTCAACAAAAATGTTAGCATGTGCCAGAGATTTCTGTAGGTCTTTAGCTGACACTCTAGGATTCTTCTTTACCACATGAAGCATTCTGCGCTGTGCTCTTGCAGTCATTTTTACAGGACGACCACTCCTAGGGAGAGTAGTAACAGTGCTAACCTTTCTCCATTTGTAGACAGTCTGTCTTACCGTGGACACATGAACATCAAGGCTTTTGGAGATGCTTTTGTAACCCCTTCCAGCTTCATGCAAGTCAACAATTCTTGATTGTAGGTCTTCTGAGAGCTCTTTTCTGCGAGGCATGGTTCACATCAGACAGTGCTTCTTGAAACCAGTAAACCCAAAACAGGTGTGTGTTTTTAAAGAACAGGACAGCTGTCAGCAACACATCCAATATCATCACACTGATTGGAGTCAAGGTTGGCTCACTCCTGGCTCCAATTAGCTCTTGGAGAAGTCATTAGGCTAGGGGCTCACATACTTTTTCCTCCCTGCACTGTGAATGTTTACATGTTATGTTCAATTAAACCATGGCAACATCTAATGTTTGTGTGGTATTATTTTCAGCAGACTGTGTTTTTCTATTGTTGTGACTTAGATGAAGTTCAGAGCACATTTTATGACCGATTCATGCAAAACTCCACGTAATCCCAAGGGGTTCATATACTTTTTCTTGCAACTGTAACTGATGCATCTTCATCCTCCTGGTTGGAGGAGTTAATATTTTACAGTTATTTTCAATTTTTTGAATTACAGTGAATTTACACTTTAAACTTTCTGACTGTACTTAATTATATTGAAAAATAATCTTAATCAAATCAAACCTACAGAGCTACAGTTTAAACATGCTTAGAAGGACAATAGTCTAACTGAATTTATTAGAATATATTTCTAAATAGAAATACTTAGGTTCTCACTGAAAATCACAAAATAGCATTAATGAATTAAAATAAATATATTTGATATGAGTTCAGATATATTCTTAATTGCACTTTAATAAAATGTAGCTATCAAGGCAAATAAATTTTGTTACCTTGTTTTTTTCTATTTTTAGTATGACAGCTGTCAATAATGAGGGATTGAATATTTATTTAGCTAGTTCATGTAGTACATAAAACAATTTACATTCAGAATTAATCTTTATGGATAATAGATTCCATGGATTAATTTAAAAATCAATAAATGCTTCATTTTCATGTGAAAATGAAGGCTTATACAATCTGTATTTCAGTCGTTTGAGACAAAACTGAAATAGCTTTTTATTACAACTTTTGTCTGGAGGCACTTTCAAAACTTCAAAAATTGCTTAAGAATACAATTTTTAAGCATTCTTAAGCAAGATTGATATGCAATTGTCTTAAGCGCTTGATGTAATTTATAAAGCCTTTCAACTGTTTCTGTTTACTGGTTAGATCTGTATTTTGTTTTCAGACCAATCACTGTGATTGGCTTTGAGAAGAAAACTAAGGTCAGGATAAATCAAATTCATGTGACTATATGAATTTATATATTTAGTATGATTAATTTCTGTATTTACAAACAATTTACAAACTGTTTTGTAACTTTAAAATTAAATTAAAACTTAAAACCTGGTGGCAGGATTTGAGTATACTTCTAGATGTACTCAAGACTTTATAAATTTTCATACAACTCAGTGACAAGTTGTAAATGCCAGTAGAAATGTATTCCTCAAATAATTTGAGAGTATATTTCTATCTTGCTACTATTATCTGCTTGTGCATCTTAGCATAAATAATTCAAAAGTAAGTCTACACATTGTTCCATATTTTCAATTTCTAGGCACTTACTAAAACATGGTTGGATTATAACTACTACCACTATCAATACTGTCTACGGAAAAGCAATTTGACTTTTACAAGTAATGCATGAATAATAACTCACTGTTTCCTTGAGGTTCTGACATTTCCCAACCCATTGATTTCTTAACAGCTTTCTTCCATCTGGTATAACGATATTCACTTTCTGAAACCATAAGCAACATCTTTATCAAAAATTCAAACAATTATATTTATTTAATGTACAAGCACTTTATAATATATGGAAAAGTCTTCTAAAATGCATAGGAATTTCATTAACTGTCTGAAAACTTCAAAATTTAAGTATAAATATGGAAAGTTTCAACCTCCCCCCCCCAATATAATTTTCCTAAGATAGTTCACCATTCACAGAGGTAGCACAACTATCCTGATAGAACAAACTATGCCAATTTTATAACAGTATGAATAAACTAGATTTGCATAGGCTGAGCAAGCTTAGAAAGCAGAGATCAGAACTTAAAACCCTTCTTACCCTCTGGATTGATCTGTGGCTCAAAACGTTCACATGTTACTGCTGTGAAATCATCAGGATGTAGGCTCCACACTCCCACCCCTTCTGCAGCTCCAGCTGCCATTGCTGCTCCAAGTGCTGTTGTTTCAGGCATGGATGGCTTTACTAATAAGACAGGAAATAAAGGTAGCATTTTTACCTAGTCCTTGATAGAACAAAACGTATATAGACAAAATGTGAACATTTTAAGTATTGAAACAAGTATTTATTTTTTTCCACTGTCATAGCCTTCTTTATTTTACTTTTCATTCAACTGACTGAAAAGTATTAATAGACAATGAATTAAGGACAAATATGCTTTTACGAGTAAGGATTATTTAATGAAAACCAGTTCACTAATCAGCTGGAAAAAGGGAACTACTGTAATAACCAATGCAAACGTATCTTAGTTGCTATCACAAAGAAACATCACCCTATATATTCAAAATGAGCTGTAGATTATTCCTTTAAACAAGTAATTAAAAAAGGCAGTATTCTTTGACAAAAAAAACCCAAAATAAAAAACCTGACTATTTACATAGTCAGAGGCAAAATTTTTCAAATTTTAACTGCTGCCAAATGTGGTTAATTACTTCCACCATGTATTTTATCCATTACTGCTTTTGTGTTGTGAATCCATATACAGAAGGCACCAAACCAAAACTGCATTACAGTGAAACTGCATCTGACATATTGACAGGTGTTCTTGCAGGTATATCTATGTTTGTATAGGAATCATTAAAAGTTCATTTAGTTAATATTAAGTGCATATCTTGTCTTTCCTCAAAAGAATAAAGTGATGCAAAAGCGGTTTCCCTACTATTTTATTTTCATAAACCAAACTATCTAATGGATTGGTAAGGATACTCGCTGCCCATTTAATTTTGCAATTCAATAGAATTTGAGTTTCTTAAATCATATTTCAAGCTAATATAAGCCCTACTCCAAAAATAAGCCTTAGTGAAGATCGTCATCAGCCCAGGGGGGAGGCGTGGCCAGCATTGGAGGCAATGAGAGTGTGGGGGCTGTGTCTGGCAGCAGCCACAGCCTGTGTAGTACAGTTGAGTTGATTGATTACCTGTCCAAGCAGCAGGTGGAAGCAGAGGTGGGGAGGAAGGATGCACCACATGGGCTGCAGGAAAGCCGAGAGTCGGTGGGCCGGAGCAAGCGGCCAGCCGTGAGATGCTTGTCTTCATGCGGTGGCACCAGTAGCAAATGGAGGCAAATGGAGGCCTCTCATCTGTGGAGTGCCACAGGGATCGGTCCTCTCACCCCTTCTGTTCAACATTTATGTAAAGCCACTGGGTGAGATCATCCGTGGCTTCAGGGTGGAGTTCCATCAGTACGCTGATGACACCCAGCTGTACATCTCCACCCCAGGCCACCCCAACGATGCCCTTGAAGTGATGTCCCAGTGCCTGGAGGCTGTGCGGATCTGGATGGGGAGGAACAGGCTCAAGCTCAACCCTTCCAAGACTGAGTGGCTGTGGCTCCCGGCATCCCGATATAGTCAGTTGATTCCATCACTGACTATTGGGGGCGAGTCTTTGGCCCCCACAGAAAGGGCTCGCAATCTGGGAGTCCTCCTGGATATGCAGCTGTCCTTGGAGGAACATCTGACAGCTGTAGGGGGGGACCTTTTGTCAGGTTCGCCTGATCTGCCAGTTGCGGCCCTTTCTTGATCGGGATTCCCTGTGCACAGTCACTCATGCCCTCGTCACCTCTCGCCTTGACTACTGCAACGCTCTCTACATGGGGCTCCCCTTGAAGAGCACCCGGAGGCTCCAACTGGTCCAGAATGCAGCAGCGCGGGTAGTGACGGGAGCAGCATGGTGCTCCCATGCAACACCGCTCCTGCGCGAGCTGCACTGGCTCCCAGTGGTCTTCCGGGTGCGCTTCAAGGTGCTGGTTATCACCTTTAAAGCGCTCCATGGCATCGGGCCTAGCTATCTTCGAGACCGCCTGCTGCTACCAACGACCTCCCATCGTCCCGTGGGCTCCCACAGAGAGGGCCTCCTCAGGGTGCCATCAGCCAATCAATGTAGGCTGGTGACCCCCAGGGGGAGGGCCTTCTCTGTGGGGGCACCTACCCTCTGGAATCAGTTGCCCCCAGAGATAAGGAGAATCCAAGACCTTAGTGCCTTCCGCCGTGCCCTTAAAACCCACTTTTTCCAGCAAGCCGGGCTGGCTTAAGAAGAAATTTTAAATGTTTTAATTGGTTTGTATTTTTAATTTTGGGCCAAATTTATATATATTTTAATTGTTTTTTAATATTTGTATTTTATGTTTTTTAATTCTGGCTGTACACCGCCCTGAGTCCTCAGGGAGAAGGGTGGTATATAAATTAAAAAAAAAAAAAAGGTGCAGGGGGGAAGGCAGCCGATCCTGATGCTCTCCACGGGCCACAGGCAAGCCAAGAGATGCAAAGACGAGCCTTCCACGGCTCGCCCACTATCTCTCGGCTTATCTGTGGCCTGTACAGCGCATCCAGATTGCGTGCCTCCCTCCCCATGCTTCTGTCTCTGTCTGCTGCCAGTGTTGCAGCGGGAAGATGAGCCTCCCATGGCCGGCCGTCTGCTGCTTGGACAGGTAATCAACTCACCTCTGCTGCACAGGCTGCGCAGCCCCAGAGTGTGCTGACCAAGGGCCCAGTGGGCTGCAGCTGCTGCCAGATGTCGGCCCCTACACGCTCACCACCTTTTGTGCATGGGAGGTGAGGCACCCAGCAGGGCTGATCGCCCTGAAATCATGTTTCCCAAAAATAAGTCCTAGTGCTTATTTTGGACCCAAAAGAATATAAGACTGGGTCTTATTTTCAGGGAAACGTGGTATATGACATGCCTATATCCTTCCTTCCCTCCTATGACAGTATTGCTCAAATGCTCTTTCTTAAATTTTTAGAAGGTTTTCTAGAACTCAGTCAGCAGTAAACTTCCTTACCCCCTAATCCCATTGCAGCATTTTTAAGGAAGATGCAAGCAGAGAATTGTCTTTCCATGACTACACTTTCAGTGACAGGAAGAGCAATATAAATATTCTTTAAATAAACAAGACAAGATGATGTTTTCAATATTTTTTTTATCCAAATAGAAATGATGAAATAATTATTCCTAAAAGAGGGTTCCTTTTATATGTAGTTACTGAATAACTATTTAACTAAATAACAATTACTCAAAATAAAGCAGGAAGACTAAATTGGCAAAAAGAAAACAAAAATTATGAACTGCAGTTTCCTTATATCCTTTACAAAGAAGGATCTAAAAAGCCTACACTGGCAAGGTTGAAAATCTTGGTATATATGTAATTCCAGAAATATATTTTAATGTAAATAAATTGATTTTTTTTTTTTTCAAAAGTCATAGTGGGTCTTATACATAGCAATCCAAAATAAAATGCAAGGAGACTTTTATCTTACCTACTGGAATACAAAGAATATCAGCTTGGAGTTGCATAAGGATCTTGTTGTTGGTCATTCCTCCATCAACTTGTAACTGACTAAGCGGTATCCCACAGTCTTTATTCATTGCATCCAATATCTAAAACAAAAAAAATCTATTAATTTTTCCAATAAAAACTGAAATATTTTATAAATTACATAGCGAAAAATAATTAGTTGAAATATTTGGCTTTGTGGCATTATAAAAAATAAACAAACAAAACATAAAGGAGGAGAAAAATTTAGTTGAAAGTTTTATTTTAGATTTTGAACAAATTTATCATAAGGTGAAATTAGCTACAATTTAAACACATTTAGACATGGCTGCCTATAGAAATAAAAACTACAGCAACATAAAAAAAAACTAACTCAAAAATCCTAATAATACAGTATAATCTATACCTCCCGTGTTTGAAAGCAGACGGCTTCTAGTGCAGCAAAGGCAATATGGTTTTTATTTGTAAACTGAGTAAGGCCGCAGATGATTCTACAAAAGAAGGCAAACAATACTACAGTTAGGAATAAAAGTAGTATTAAAATAAAATATACTGTCTCACTATGATCATGCAAGTACCTGCCTGGAAGGGTATATTGGCAATATCTATAGCAGGGGTGTGTCAAAGATGACATATGTGTAGCCATTTTTTATTTTCTATTCTTTTCTTAGTTTTTAGGTTCGCTAGTAAAGGAATTCAGACTCGCCACTCTCTAACTGTTGAAAGGGTGGTAATAGAGATAAAGGGGGAATTTTATGTCTAGATGGCATTCTTTCCTGTAGGAACAGAGAAGATGCCTGCAGCTGGAGGAAGGTGGTGTTTGGAGACAACAGACTGATGGCCTGAGAAAATGATTGGAGATTGTGACTCAGGGGAGAAGCTTGACAGGGTGTCAAACTCATGTTGTTACAGCAGCATCACATGACGCATCGGGACTTTTTCCCCTTCACTAAAGCGGGCATGGCCAGCACGTGATGCACCTGGCCCAGGGGGCCGTGAGTCTGACAGCCCCGATCTATAGAATCCAACTAAGGATCAACAGTATGGCATTACATATGCCTAAGGATGGATCTAAACCAACCAGATCAATGGAATGAGATGTTAAAATTGGATATAACCCGCCCCCCCAGGTTTGGGCATTTAATTTTTGTTCATACGTGCTGCTGCTTCTGAGATAATTTTCAGCAAATTCCCTGATCTGTTGCGAGACTTTTAATCGTTTGGGGATTTTTAAATTGATTAATTTTAGTATTGCATTGTTGTATTGTTTTTATCTTGTGAGCTGCCCCGAGTCCTACGGGAGAAGGGCGGCATATAAATTTTGAAAAAAAATAAAATAATAATTTGTACTGTGGCCTTGTCAAGGAAAGTGATATTTGGGGAAAGAATGCAATAAATCATAGTCAGGTTAGCACCCTTAATTCAGAAAAAACATTCACACTTTAAAATTATTTTTGCCCTGAGACATCCGGCGGTGACGTCAGCATGCTTGGAGCGAGAGAACGGGGCTCCATTCTTGTAGCTCCAATATTCTCAGCCAGGAAGCCGAATTAGGCACTATTAATCTCAGAGAGATTGATAGAAAAAAGAGGAATTTTCAAGGACCTCGGGGGGAAAAGCAATTGTCCCGAAGGTTCAGGAGAAACATCTTAATTCCGGTGGGGAACAAAACAGCCATTTTGGCTGGCCCGAAGTGTTGACAGCGGAGGAGTAGGAACCGAAAATTGAATCAACAGATCGCAATGGTACGAGAAGAGTCTTTAAAAAAAAAGTGAGGTACAACTATATCATGGAAGGGAAGAGCAGAGAGATCGAGGCTCCAAAATCAGCGGCAGATTTGCAGCAGATAAACGTGGCAACGAAAAGGGAGAGGAGCGGAAGAAGGAACTTTTGATAGGTAGTGACTGCGCGAAAGGCGAGAGAGCGGGTGAGAGGAGGAAGAAAACTCCAACAGATATATTTTGAGGCTTGAGAGAGGTGTTGACTATAAAATAAACAGATTTTCTAGAAGACAGTGCATTGGACTAGGACTGAGATTGACGGAAGGCTTTAAAGATTGGAAAAGAGATAACAAGTGGCGGAACTGGAGTGGTGATCGGAGAAGTGGTTCTAACGGAAATATAGATGGAGCAGAGTTGGAAAATAATGAAAATAACGAAGGTATCAGCCCCTCTGGAACCACATGTGCTTCGCCAGGCAAAATACCACATACGCACAAGGAAATAAAACCAGAACCCAGTTTAATCGTAGCTTACTCGGCAGTTTACAGTAGGTGCTGAAGCCGTATATAGAGCAAAGTCAGAGACGTCTGCATATTCTGCTCGTGGGGTTTTATAGGGTGTATGTAAGAGCGTTTTTCAATCAGCATGTATCCTTCACAGCTGCCTAGCATTGAATCTGCTGCTTGTTTCCTTTATTGCAGCCGCGCGAGCTTATGATGTCATCCTCAGTGCCAAATCTGCTGCTCGGGTTGTTTTCATCGGACGCGGATTTATGACGTCATACTCAGCTCATAGATTGGATCCCTAACCGCCGGATCACTAACCCCCCTTTCCGTATACCGTCCGCCACCTGATATCACCATGTAGGATAATTCTAGTCGCAACACACCCCCTCCACCATGCTCTGTTGTTGTCAATTCGTTCCGTTCATTTGTTGCCAGTCCAGTCCCCTCGCTATGGGTCCAGTCCCCTTGCTATGGGTTTTCTGCTGGCGTGGTGGCGCTGTGTCGAGGGGTACTTGACACTTGTAACTTTTTATCTAAAATTGTTGAAATTGGATATTTGGACATTTTTGGAGAGTGGCAGTAAAAACTATATTTGAAGAGAGTCGAAGTGGAGGCTAAGTGGCAGACAAAGGAGGAAAAAAAAGGACTGAACAGAGGACCGAGTAGAGAATGATTCAAGAGTGAGAGAGGACTGTATGGAAGAAGAACATCAAAATATATATACATAGACAAGTGATTAATGATATTTGACTATTCTAATTAGAATTAATTATTAGTAATTGTTGATTATTAATTGGTAATTAGTGGTTAATGATTGAGATAAGATGGATTATTGATGCTGAATATTAACCTTAAGTAACTGCTAATGATATCTATCTTCATATTTGATTACATACATAGAACCAACTATACTGTTAACAAATTAATGCATTTTTAGAGTTTTTTTAAAAAATTCCCCTCATTTTCCTTCTCTTTCATAAACATATATACTGTATGTGTTAAAATTTATAGAGTCCTAAATAAGTACATAGAGGGACATAGAATATATATAGTAAAATATATAGCCTTGTAGAATGATAAATGTATTTATCCAGCTATAGTCATAATATTATAAATATATATTGACATTTAAGGAATTGCACTATTTAGGTTAAATTTAAAAACTATTTAAGTGACTCTTATAGGTAACAAATTTAAGGATATTAAAAATAAATCATTGCATGAAAATTTGGAAGAACTTGCAGCAAATAGTAAAAATGACAAGCACAGGCACAACGACGATAACCAAAATAAATAAAAAAACAACTTCAAATCAGGCATCTCTTACAGCGTCCCCAGCACAGCAAAGGTTGATAGAAAGCATGCTGGGAGCAGATAAAAAAAAGACAGGCTCCATTTCCAGTATACAAAATATTCAATCAGTGTTGGCAATGATCCAGGAGGCAATGAACAAGACACAAGAATCCATTGTGAATAATCACAAGGAAACAAAAAGAAATCATGAGGACCTTAAATCTGAAGTGGGAGAAATAAAAGACAATATTAAAAAAATGGACGATAAAATAGAAAAAATCCAATAGAACATCTCTAGGAATGAGCAAAGGATCCAAAAAGTAGAATCAAAAATGGAACAAACAGATAAGAAAATAGAGACATTGGAGGCTTGGACTCTGATTGGGTAGATTCGGATGGGGTGACGGAGGTGGGTCTTGAGAATGTTATCTGGGGGGGGGGAGTTTGACCTTGTGACTCCCGAGGACACGTTTACTGGATGCTGCCACATGTTTATTGGACCCGTGTCCCTCCTGGTTGGTGCTGGCCTCCTGGGAGGTTACACGAGGCTGGCTCCAGGGGATTATTAATGCTTCTTTGAGTGAGGGTCTCTTCCCCCCCTCTTTAAAAGAGGCGGTGGTGAGGCCTCTCCTCAAGAAGCCTTCCCTGGACCCGGCTTATTAGCAAATGATCATCCAGTCTCCAACCTTAGCTTCGTTGCAAAGGTTGTTGAGAGTGTGATGGCGCGACAACTTCCCCAATACCTGGATGAAGCCGATTATCTAGATCCGTTCCAGCTGGGCTTCAGGCCTGGGTACAGTACAGAAACAGCATTGGTCGCATTGGTTGATGATCTCTGGAGGGCTCGGGACAGGGGTTGTTCCTCTGTCCTGGTCCTATTACATCTCTCAGTGGCTTTTGATACCATTGATCATGGTATCATGCTGAGACGATTGGAGGGGCTGGGACTGGGGGGCACCGTGTTACGGTGGTTCTCCTCCTTCCTCTCCGATCGTACGCAGTTTGTGTTGGCAGGGGGACAGAGGTTGACTTCAAGGCGCCTTGTTTGTGGGGTGCCACAAGGATCAGTCCTCTCACCCCTTTTGTTCAACATTTATGTAAAGCCGCTGGGCGAGATCATCCGTGGTTTCGGGGTGAGGTTTCATCAGTATGCTGATGATACTCAGCTGTACATCTCCACCCCTGACCACCCCAATGATGCCCTTGATGTGATGTCCCAATGTCTGGAGGCTGTGCAGATCTGAATGGGGAGGAACAAGCTCAGACTCAACCCCTCCAAGACCGAGTGGCTGTGGTTTCTGGAGTCCCGGTATAGTCAACTGGCTCCATCGCTGATTATTGGGGGTGAGATCTTGTCCCCCTCAGAGATGGTTCGCAACTTGGGTGTTCTCCTGGATGCACAGCTGTCCTTGGAAGATCATATGACGCCCGTGGCCAGGGGAGCTTTTTATCAGGTTCTCCTGATACACCAGTTGCGTCCCTTTCTGGACCGGGATGCCCTGTGCACGGTCACTCATGCCCTCGTCATGTCCCGTCTGGACTACTGTAACACTCTCTACATGGGGCTCCCCTTGAAGAGAGCTTGGAGGCTCCAGCTGGTCCAGAATGCGGCCACGCGGGTGGTTATGGGGGCGACTCGGCGCACCCACGTAACACCCCTTCTGCGTGAGCTGCACTGGCTCCTGGTGGTCTTCCGAGTGCGATTTAAGGTGTTGGTCACCACCTTTAAAGCGCTCCATGGCTTAGTACCGGAGTATATATGAGACCGCCTGCTGCCAGCAACAGCCTCCCACCGGCCAATATGCTCCCACAGAGAGGGGCTCCTCAGGGTGCCGTCGGCCAGACAATGCCGACTGGCAACACCCAGAGGGAGAGCCTTCTCTGTGGAGGCGCCAGCCCTCTGGAATGAGCTGCCCCTTGAGATTCATCTCATCCCCGACCTGCGTACCTTTCGCCGTGCTTTGAAGACCCTCTTGTTCCAACAAGCCGGCCTGGCCTAATACAAATTTTAGAATGGGTCTATGTGTGTTTTAATCTATGGGCCAAATTTTTATATATTCAATTTTAAATTGTTTTAAATTTTGTAAATTTATATGTGTTTTAATATGGCTGTACACCGCCCTGAGTCCTTCGGGAGAAGAGTGGTATAGAAATCTAATAAACATAACATAACATAACATAACATAACATAACATAACATAACATAACATAACAAAAACAGTTGTTAACCAGTAGGGAACTAGAAGAATCGATTGTGCATCTGGAAATGGAGAAGGCATCATTTAATCTTAGGTTCCAGAATATTACGGAAAATAAGGATGAAGACCTAGGAGATAATGGCGGAAATCCTGGCAGAAACAACACAAAGAAATAAGGAGGATATATGAAGGGACATTGATGAGGTCTATAGAGTGCACACAAAATATGCACATAGGCACAAATTGCCAAAGAAAGTGCATGTTAGATTTACTAAAAAAACAATAAAGGAAGAAATCTATAAAAAAATGAGAGATGAGGCAATATTGTATAAAGGAAAGGAGATAATAACACTCAAACAAATTCCAAGACGAGTAAGAGACCAGAGGAAAAAAATCACAATTTTCTCATATCACAATTAAACAAATATAAAGTCATGTTTCGATGGCTGATACTGGAGGGCATCCTAATCTCTTGGCAAGAGAAGAAATTTAAGATAGATACCTTGGAAAAGGCCCAGGAATTTTTTGAACATCATTTTGCCTTGGAGGAAGATCAAGAAAGCAGGGAGGAATCAGAGAGTAAAAGCCAGGAAAAATATGTTACGGAAGAAACTGAAGGTGAACAAGAGGAAAAGAGAAGATTGGAAAGAGAACGAATAGAGAGAGAGGGAGCGAGGGAAAAAACACAAATAGTAATAAGAAATACAAGAAGACTAAGGACAACAAACAAATAAGAACGAAGATGGAGGAAGAAATAAAAATGATTTCAGTAAACATAAACGGTTTAAATGCACCAGCCAAAAGAATGCAAACATTTACAAAGTTACAAAGATTGGAGATGGATATCATAAATTTACAGGAAGTACACATTAAGAAACAACACAGAAAGATGCTAGAGAACCCAAGGCTAGGAAATCTATATACTTCATTAGCAGAACAAAAAAAGCGAGGAATAGCAGTTTATATCAAAAAACATTTGAAAACAAAACAAATATACACAGATGAGGATGGAAGGATCTTAATGACTGAAATACAGACAGAACAAAAAACAATATTATTGATTTCAACTTATGCACCAAATAATAACCAAAATGAATTCTATAAAAAGATACATGACAAAGTAAAAGAATTAGAATACGAAAACATCTGCATAATAGGTGACTTCAACTCAATTACGGACATGAAAAAAGACTACCAGAGTAATAAGAACAAGAAAACCAAGAAAAAGACACTTCCAGATACGTTTAAAGAGACGATACAGGAACTATGTCTTCATGATACATGGAGGGAGATAAATAAAGAGAAAAAACAATACACATTCTATTCTAGTCCACACTAATCATGGTCTAGAATAGACATGGCATGTATGACGACAGAGCTTAGATAAGATGTAGAACAAGTGGAAATAATGACATATATGTGGGCAGATCATAATCCAGTAAAAGTAATATCTTTTCTAAGGTAGGTTAAATGAGGACCCAGATTGTGGGGGCAATAAGCTGACTTTGTATAAATATACAAAAGTATGAAGGCTATTGCTTAACGCATTGTAAGCCGCCCTGAGTCTCTGGAGAAGGGCGGCATATAAATCAAATTAAAAAAAAAATATGGAAAGGACAACGGACAAGAAAAAGATGGATGATGAATAAAGAAATATTAAAAGACAAAGAATACATTCAGATGATTGAAAAAGAAATGAACATATTCTTCAGGATAAACACAAAAGAGGAAACTTCTCTTCAAAATGTATGGGACATGACAAAAGCATACATAAGAGGTCTAACAACTGCATATATGGCGAAGAAAAATAAAAACAAACAACAAGAACGAGACAACCTGTTAAAAGAGTTTAAAGAATGTGAATCTGACCTATAGAAGGATCCTCAAAATAAAATGACCAAAGGAAAAATAAATTTGATAAAAGATAAAATTAGAGATAGCACGGAAAATTAAGTCAGTAAAACAAAACCATTTTGAATGTGCGAATAAAATGGGACGCTGGTTGGCATATAAATTGAAAAAAGAAAAAGAGACAAGAACGATACACCAATTACAAGATGAGAAAGGAGAGATGCATTATAGAAAGGAGGAAAAAATATATAGCAAATTGTTTTTTTTCAAAAGCTGTATGAGCAAGAGGAGATATTCGAAGAAGACATTAAACAATATTTAAATAAATCAGATTAAATAAATCAGATTTAAAGGAAATAGAAGGGAAATATTGAATAGGCCAATTAGTATGATTGAATTAATAGAGGCAAGGAAAAAACAGAAAAATAATAAAACTCCAGGTCCAGATGGCATCCCAGCAGAATTTTATAAGTGTTGTCAACAACCACTAGATGAAATTATACTCGAAACATTTAATGATGCACTTTTGAAGGCCAAAATACCCAATTCTTGGATGGAAGCCATTATCACCCTTATTCCAAAAGAGGAGACAGACCAATCACAAATCAAAAATTAGAGACCAATATCGTTACTAAATGTAGATTACAAATTATTCACATTGATTATTGCGGAAAGACTAAAAAAAGTAATAAACGAATATATCCATTCTGATCAGAACGCCTTTCTGCCAAAAAGACAAATAAAAAATAATATAAGAATAATAATTGATGTATTGGAATACTATGAAGCAAATCCAGATAAACAAATGGCAGTAATATTCTTGGATACACAAAAAGCCTTCGACAATTTAAATTGGAAATTTCTTACTTTACAATTGAAAAATATGAAATTTGGCGATAAATTTGTAAATATGATAAAGAAAATATACTCATCTCAAACAGCAAAAATAACAATAAACAGAAACATGACTGAACAATTTATAATAACAAAAGGAGTGAGACAGGGATGCCCTTTAATCCCTTTATTGTTCATACTATCTTTAGAGATACTGTTAAATGAAATTAGAAGAGACAAGGAAATAAAAGGACTGAAAGTTAAAAAAGAGGAATATAAACTTCAAGCCTTCACCAACGACTTGGTCTTCATAATAGAGCAGCCAATATCGACAGGACCCAAATTGTTATCACGAATAGAAGAATATGGGAAAGCAGCAGGACTTAAAATTAACAGGCAAAAAACAAAGGCATTAACGAAGAATCTCACAAAACAAAAAGAGAAAGAACTAGAAGACAGAATGGGTATACAAATGACAAAAAAGTAAAATATTTAGGAATATGGCTAACAAATAAAAGATCATCGATTAGAGAAGACAACTACAACAAATTAGCAAGACAGATAAAGAAAGATCTAGAAATCTGGAGCAAACTAGAGTTATCATCTTGGGAAGATAGCCTCAATCAAAATGAATGTGCTACCAAGAATGTTATTTTTATTCCAAGTGATTCCGATAAAATTGGGGAAGAATTTTTTTAAAGATTTTAACAAACTTACAGCGAATTACATTTGGCAGGGGAAGAAAGCAAGGATCAAAATAAAAGATTTACAAGATATGAGAGAGAGAGGAGGATTAGCACTCCCAGACTGGGAAACATATTACAAAGCAACTTCATTGATATGGATTAAAGATTGGATGGAACTAAAAAACAAAAGAATATTGTCATTAGAGGGGTATGATCTACAAAGAGGATGGCATGCTTTCTTGTGGGAGGGAAAAAGTAGACAGCACGGATATTTTCAAAGACATTTGATCAGGGAAGCATTGCTACAGACATGGCAGGGGATAAAAAAGAAACATTATGACAAAATTCCGGAATGGCTATCTACTATGGAGGCACAAATCTACCCAAATGCTCTAGATATTGGCAAAATGAAAACTTACAAAGATTTGCTGAATAATCAAGAGGAATTAAGAACAAGACAGGAATTGAAAGAATTGGGTACAGACATTGACTGGTGGCCCTATATGCAATAAAATCTAGATACAGGACAGATTTGGCACAATTTGGATTTCAAAAGAGAACATATGAATTAGATAAAATTCTTCAGGGAACAGAGGATAAATTGATAAAAAAAACCTATAATTATTTATTAAGATACAAATTGGAAGAAGAGGTAGTTAAAGAAAATATGATAATTTGGGCAAAAAATTTTGGGTACAATATTGAATTAGATAAATGGGAGAAATTATGCAATATAAACTACAAACTAACAATGTCTGTACCCTATAAAGAAAATATGCATAAAATGTTTTATAGGTGGAATCTCCCACCTGCCAGATTGGCAAAGATGTTTCCAAATACTTCCCCGTTTTGCTGGAAATGTAAACATCAAAAAGGAACTTATTATCACATGTGGTGGTCTTGCCAGAAGGCAAAACAATTTTGGCAAACAATTAAAATACAAATAGAAGAAATTATAAATCAACAAATAGAAATGAGGCCAGAAACTTTCTTACTGGGAATAATTACTGGGCCATATGAAAAAGAAATAAAATACTTAATTATTCACATATTGACTGCAGCACGAATAGTTTTCGCCCAAAACTGGAAAAACAATGACATACCATCAGAAGCCAGGGTGATTAGAAAAATTATGGAGTGTGTGGAAATGGATAGCTCACAAAGGAGATACAAGAAAAAGATGAAACAAAATACTACTTAGACTGGGAGAAATGGTATAAATGGTTGGAGGAGAAAGGGGGGGAAAAGGGGTGGGCAAAAGAAAACTAAACAATGGTTTAATTAGGTGGAGAAATATGGGAACAAATGGAAGATATAAATTGTGGAAAGGAAACTAGGTACCTGTTTATGTTAAATGTAAATAAAATATTTAGATTAAGAGAATATATATATATATATGATATACAAGAAATATATGTATAAAAGATAGATTAAAATAAGAAAAAGAAAATGTATAAATATAGATTACTGATGTGAAGTTGTTAAAAAGAAGAAGATGTAAATATCTGTTTTTGTTTGGGGTTTTTTTTTGTTTGCTTGTTTGAAAAAAATGTTCAATAAAAATTATTTTTTTAAAAATATATTTTTGCCCTACTGTTTGTATGATTTTGGTAGATCTGCATTTGAACAATATATTGTCATCTATAGTTTGGAACAAAGGTCAGCAAGAAAATAACTGCCGTAAGGAGTTTTGCCATTCCTCAAATAAATGTGGACAAGAAGGTATTCTCGGAAATAAAGATGCTTTTGAAGCATCTTTATTTATGTCAGTTAGAACTACTAGGTTGGCTTCTTTTACATCTGGTTTAATATAAATATTTTTTAAAGGAAAACTGGGCACAGGGCTGGGGAATATCAAATGAAGTGAATATAGATATCAGCAATGATACTTTCCTTTGGCATAAAGCAGAATACTGTATACACTCAGTCTTTCATAAGGATCTTGTTGTTGGTCATTCATAAGTCCTGTTTTATTAGCAGAACACAAGAAAAATACTATTTAACATTCAATCAGATAATATTTACCCTCTTGCACTGGGTTCCCAGTATGGTGCATATAATCCTGAAAATGCAGGAACAAAATAGCAGCCGTAAGATGTGCCTACTTCAGCAGCAAGTTTCTCTAAAATCAATACAAAATAGAAAACTTATCTCTGCAAAGAAATAGTCATTTGAAAGCTAAGAATTGCAAAACAAAATGTAAGTAATTTCTAGAATAAATGACTGTTGAGGGCATTAATCTATATAACAAACATAGAGCCAGGAAGCAGAAGTATAAATTTTATATATGGTATAATCTTCAACAAGTTGGTACTTTCTGGATATGCTGAACTACAATATACCTCTCAGAGATCATTTATATCCACAAATAAAAGCTTATGGTATGATTTGAATAGAAATAAATCCTACTGAGCTTTCTTTTTTTTCAGGAAAATGGTGTAGAATTGCAGTTTTAATTAATTATAATAATTGAAACTCTGTATGATTATTATTCCTATTCCTACTAGTAATATTCACCATATAAATATTTCAGTATTACATTTTCAGAAGGGTCCCTAAGCCTAAAAATTAGGTACCTAGGGTTAAAAATGGCATAGACCTTGAGTGCACAAATAAAATTCTTATCTAAGTGAACATGTTTGAATGAAACACAGAACCCCTGAGTCCTTGTATACTTACAGATTTACAATAAATTAGAAAGTTATACTCACCTACTTCTTCTGAAGATTTTGCAATACCAAGATTGTCCCTCAACCAACGAACAACAGCTCCTGCAATAGCAACAGAGCCCTAAAACAAAAAGGCAAACTAAAAATGTTTCATTTATTACTTCATGATTGTTCTTACTATATAGCATCCAAATATGTATTAAAATTGATGTCTATTTATTTATTTTATTAAATGTATATGCAGCGAGAGAAGAGAAAGTAAAAGCCTTTTTTTTTTTTTGATTGAGAAAAGAAAAGTTGGGGAATTTTTTAAAAAATAAGAAATTGGGACTAATGAATTAATGAAATTATGAAGACTGAATCCCATTCTATTGAAATGTGGAATAGTGGTAATTGACAAGAGGAAACTTTGAATATTTTACTGAAGAGTTTAAAGGCTTGAAAGTATTGTGCTCTATTGAAAGCTAGTCTCCAGTGCCATCTGGTGGCAGAAGGGAAAAAGATTTTGACTTGAAAGAAATTTTGACTACAGCTGACCTTGACATTTGGCTGAGTGATAAATAAAACAGATGTGCAAGCGAGAAGACTGGGTTTTGAACTTTCCTTTTGGCTTTTAATCTTTTATTATTATTACCTTTTTTGGGGGGGGGTGATTAGCTTTCTTATTTACTCACTTGTGAATGCTTTGAAGTACTTTGTTTTTGAGTTTTGCTGGTGGATAAGTGAAAGGCATTCTATTTCGTGTTTTGTATTTTCTATTTCTTTTATGGGATTTTTTTTGTCTAATATGCCTTTTTGTTATTTGACCAAAAACAACTAGATTGACAAGAATTTGGATTAAGACTGGAAGAGTCAGAAGAAAAATTTTTCCTTTTGGCCGTTTGGATTTTTATCTTTTATTTTTTAATTTTTGATATTAATTTTTTCTTTTTCTTTCTCTGGGGGGTATTTGGAATTTTGATTTTTGAGGGAGGTGGTTGATTGGAATTTTTGTTCTTTAATTTTTATACCTTATTTTTATTTTTGCTAATCCAACCATCAGGGAGGATTAGACACTTGGATTATAAATATATCATAAATGGATTATAAATTTATTTCAAAAAAAAAGTGGAAATAAAGAAATGTACACGTTATCACAGATGTAGATGTAATCACATCTACATCCACACATATGTAATCTCAGATGCAGATGTAATCACATCTACATCCAACAGCAAGTCCCTCATCGACAGAAATACAGAAAACCTCGGAGATGATGGTGTTAAAAAATTTCATGCAATCGCTTCATGATGATTTGAAACAGGAGTTAAAAGAAATGAAAGCTATGATTGGGAAAAATGAAGAGAGAATCCAGAAAGTAGAAGAAAAAGCAGAAATGACAGAAAAGAAAGTTGAGGAATTAGAAGAAAAACTTGTATCAACTGACAAATTGCAAGAAAAAACAATTATCCTGTTGGAGATGGAGCGTTCTGATTTTTATTTAAGATTCCAAAATATAGAGAAAGAAAAAGGAGAAAATTTACCCGAGGTGATTGCTGACATATTGACAGAAGTTTTGGAACAACCCAAGGAAAAGATCTTAAATGAGATTGACAAAGCTTTTAGAGTATACACAAGATATGCAATGAGAAATAAATTACCAAGAGAAGTACATGTAAGATTTACAAAGAAGGCAGTGAAAACAGAGATACTGCAAGCAGCAAGAGATACAGCACTGAAACATAAAGACAAAGATATTGTGGTATTGAGGCAAATACCCAGAAGAGTTAGAGATCTGAGGAGAGAATATCAATTCCTAACAAAATTTTTAATATCTAAAGGAGTGAGTTTTAGATGGTTAATACCTGAAAGAATTTTGGTGACATGGCAAGAACAAAGACATAGGCTTGACACTATTGGAAAAGCAAAACTATTTTATGAATGATTCTGTGGACCACTAGAAGAGGACTTGGGAGCAATAGGAGAGACAAAGCCAAAAGATGAAGAGAAAGAGAAAGAAGAGTAGAAAAAACATTAAGAGAAGGAGCAAGAGCAAAGGATCCAATGGAACAAAGAGAGACAAGGGCGATGAAGTCAAAAACTAGCCACAAGTAAAACATGGAAGAAAAAATAAAAGCAATATCAATAAATGTAAATGGATTGAATGCGGCGATAAAAAGAAACAGAACTTTGAATAAATTAAAAACTTTGAAGATGGATATTATATGTTTACAAGAAGTACATATTAGAAAGCAACATATAAAATTACTAGAATACCCAAAATTAGGAGTCTTATTTACCTCATTGATACAACAAAGCAAAAGAGGAGTAGCTTTATATATTAAAGAAAAATTAGAACCTAAATTACTTTTTGAAGACAAAGAAGGCAGGATTCTGATGGTGGAAATAAGAATGAATAATAAACAAATACTCTTGATAGTGGTATATGCACCAAATGAAAAACAAGAAGAATTTTATGGGAGATTACACAGGAAAATTTTAGAATTGGACTATTTATTTTTATTTATTTTTATTTTATCTCAAATGTATATACCGCACCTTCTCCTGAGGACTCAGGGCGGTGTACAGCCAGATAAAAACATACAATATAAACATTAAAAAACAATTAAAAGGATATATATTCATTTGGCCCCAATTTAAGATAACAAACCAATTAAAAATTAAAAAATATTAAAAAAAATATGTTAAGCCAGCCCGGCTTGCTGAAAAAAGAAAGTTTTAAGGGCACGGCGGAAGGCACCGAGATCTTGGATCCTCCTTATCTCAGGGGGCAGCTGATTCCAGAGGGTAGGTGCCCCCACAGAGAAGGCCCTCCCCCTGGGGGTCGCCAGCCTACATTGTTTGGCTGATGGCACCCCGAGGAGGCCCTCTCTGTGGGAGCGCACAGGTCAGTGGGAGGTCGTCGGTAGCAGCAGGCGGTCTCAAAGATAACTAGGTTCTATGCCATGGAGCGCTTTAAAGGTGGTAACCAACACCTTGAAGCGCACCCGGAAGACCACTGGGAGTCAGTGCAGCTCACATAGGAGTGGTGTTATGTGGGAGTGCCAAGCGGCTCCCGTAATTACCCGCGCGGCTGCATTCTGGACCAGTTGGAGCCTCCGGGTGCTCCTCAAGGAGAGCCCCATGTAGAGAGCGTTGCAGTAGTCCAGGCGCGAGGTGACGAGGGCATGAGTGACTGTGCACAGGGAATCCTATGAATACCTATGTATAATGAGTGATTTTAATGCAGTAATAGATGTGGATCTGGACTATAAAACAAGGAAGACAAATAAAAAGTCTAGAAAAATATTGCTGAAATCCTTTTTCACAATGATAGAAGAATTGAGTATTCAAGATATTTGGAGACAAAAACATTTAAAAGAAAAACAATATTACTTTTTATTCAAATAGACATTTATCGTGGTTAAGGATAGATATGATATGGATGTCAACAGAACTTATAAATAATATACCAGAAGTAAATATTGGTTCAAACATTTGGGCGGATCATAACTCAATGAAAATAATATGAAAAGAACAAAAGAGAAAGACCAAGATGGACTCTGAATGCAACAATATTAAATAAAAAGGACTTTCAACAGTTTATGGAAAAAGAATTAAGAGTTTTTCTTTAAAATAAATAAAAATGGAGATACATCACTCCAGAATGTATGGGATATGATGAAAGCCTATATTAGGTGGCTGGCAATAACATACTTGGAGAAAAAGAATAAAAGGAAGAGACAAAAGCAGAAAAAATTGGAAGAGGACTATAAAAGTTTAGAGAAAGAACTCCAAAAAGATATTCAAAACAAAAAAATTAAGAAGCGACTGGAACTGAAAAAGCATGAAATAAATTTAAATGAACAAGAATATTGTCTATCCAATTGATATGACAAAATGGGAAGAAATCTGGCTTAAACATATGAAATTCCTGTGGGCAACATCATACAAAGAAAATGTGTACAAGATGCTGTATAGATGATCCCTTCCACCTGCTCGTCTTTCTAAAATGTATTCCAATCTCTCACCAAACTGTTGGAAGTGTGGGGAGATTGGCACCTATTTCCACATGTGGTGGATCTGTTCCAGGACGACTGAATTCTGGAAAATTATACAGGCATGGATCATGGAAATCACAGGTTATAACCTAATTCTGAAACCAGAGTACTATCTAATGAACATTAGGCCAGACAACATAGGCACAAATATATGGTGTCTGTGTGTATTTATCACCACGTCAGCAAGAATATGTTTCGCCCAACATTGGAAGGGGAAAGACCTGCCGGCTGAAGATTTGATTTTGGAGAAAATTTTGGATTATGCGGAAGCCGATAGACTGACTAAAGCATTGAGAGATCAAAAGAACTCCGTATATTTCCAATGTTGAGACAAATGGTACGTTTGGTTGAACAACAGATGTCCAAAAAGTCAAGTATAACCAGGATTATGTTTAATATATGTTAAATCTGACTGAAGCCTACATACCGTAGAAAGTGTAAATATCATGTAAAGTTCCTGTCGCGATCATTTGTTTGACTATTTCTTTTTTTTTTGATGTATTGTTTTAAATAAATAAAAAAAATTTTTTAAAAAAGCGACTGGAACTGAAAAAGCATGAAATAAATTTAAATGAACAAGAATTTTTAGCAAATAAATTAAGAGCATCTAAACAGAATTTCTTTGAAAATGCAAACAAACTAGGAAGATGGTTAGCATATAAAATAAAAAAGAGAAGGAGAAGAAAACAATAAAACATTTACAAGATGAAGAGGGGAAATTACATTACAGAAACGAAGAAAAGAAGATAATAATTCAAAAATACTATTATTATAAATATTATTTATTATCAAGAGAAAGTTTCGGAGGAAGAGATAATAAAATATCTAAAAAACTCAGATTTACCTAAAATAATTGAACAATACAAGGGAATGTTAGAAGAAAGAATAACAATGATGGAACTAACAGAAGCAATTAAAAGACAAAAAAATGGGAAAGCACCAGGACCGGATGATCTACCAGTGGAACTATACAAAACATTATAAGAAGTGATGAATAATGTAATGCTGGAACTATTTAATGAACTTCTAATGAAGGCAAGAATGCCAGACTCACGGAGGGAGGCCTATGTAACACTTATACCTAAAGAAGATGCTGATTTACAATTGATAAAAAATTATAGACCGATTTCGTTATTAAATGTGGATTATAAGATTTTTGCTTTTATTTATTCATATGGACCAAAATGGTTTTTTACCTAAGAGACAAATCAGAGACAATATGAGGATAATTTTAAATACGTTGGAATATTATGAGACACACTCAGAAAAACAAATGGCGATGATGTTTTTAGATGCCCAAAAAGCTTTTGACAACATAAACTGGCAATTCATGATAGAACAATTGCAGAAAATGTTTTTGGGGGAGAGATTTGTAAATACCATAAAAACAATCTATGATAGACAATCCGCTAAAATAATGATAAATGGAGAAATGACAGAAAATATTACTATTATGAAGGATACAAGACAAGGATGTCCCTTATCCCCGTTGTTTATTTTGACCTTAGAAGTTCTAAATAGAAATATTTTTATTTATTTATTTTATTTATTTGTTTTAATTTGTATACCGCCCTTCTCCAGCAGGACTCAGGGCACTGAACAGCCAAAATAAAACAGAACATACAAAATTTAAAAACAGTTTAAAAATAATTAAATATTTTTGGCCGCAATTTAAAACAACCCAATTAAAATCATTTAAATTTAACCAAAACAGTGGGATCAAGCCAGCCCGGCTAGGTGAAATAAATAAGTTTTCAGGGCCCGACGAAAAGTCCGGAGGTCTGGTATTGTACGTATCTCTGGGGGGAGGTTGTTCCAGAGGGCGGGTGCCGCCACAGAGAAGGCTCTCCCCCTGGGGGTCGCCAGCCGACACTGTCTGGCGGACGGCACCCTGAGGAGGCCCTCTCTATGCGAGCGTACTGGCCGGTGGGAGGCTATTGGTGGCAGAACGCGGTCTCGTAAATACCCCGGCCCTAAGCCATGGAGCGCTTTAAAGGTGGTCATATTAGGCGAAATAGGGATGAAAATTAAAAAAGAAGAGTACAAATTGCAAGCCTTTGCTGATGATTTAGTATTTATCTTAGAAGAACCTCAAACAACAGGCCCATAACTATTAGAATAAATAGAGAGTTATGGGAAGGTCTTTGACTTAAAAATAAACAAAGAAAAAATGAAAATTTTGGTGAAAAATACTACAGAAAAACAAAAATGAAAGATAAAAGAGAAATTAGATATACAAGTTGTGAAAAAAGTTAAATATTTGGGAGTATACTTAATGTCAAGATGTACAATAATAAAAAAGGATAATTACTATAAACTAAAAGAACAAACTGAGAAAGACTTGGAGAAATGGAAAAATCCTCAATTGTCATTTATGGAAAGGGTTGCAATAATGAAGATGAACATATTACCAAGACTATTATTTTTATTCCAGACAGTTCCGATAAAAATTGAAAAGACTTATTTCCAACATCTTAATAAGATAACAAGAAAATTTATATGGCAAGGGAAAAAGCAAGAATAAGTATAACATTGTTACAGGACACGAGACTACGTGGAGGATTTAGACTGCCAAATTGGGAATTATATTACCAGGCAGCAGCATTGATTTGGATGAAGGAATGGGTTAAATTAAGAAATATAAGACTACTAACATTGGAAGGTCACGATTTACAATTGGGATGGCATGCATTCCTATGGTATGGTAGAAGATACACACGTACTTTCATAGACATTATATTTATTTATTTATTTATTGGTTCGATTTATATGCCGCCCTTCTCGGGAGACTCAGGGCGGCTTACAATGTGTTAAGCAATAGCCTTCATACTTTCGTATATACCTGCCTAGTAGGGCTTTCGGCCCTCCCAAGCGGTGTTCTTTTTTATACAAAGTTAGCTTATTGCCCCCACAATCCGGGTCCTCATTTTACCTACCTCGAAAGGATGGAAGGCTGAGTCAACCTTGAGCCTGGTGAGATTTGAACTTGCAGTAATTGTAGGCAGCTGGTGCTACTTAACAGCACTTTAGTCTGCTGCACCACCAAGGCTCTTATATAAGGAACACATTGTTCCTTATATAAAGTTAGAGATGAATACTATGTGAAAATACCAATATGGTTATCAACAATGGAAGCTTTAATACACCTAAATATTTTTAATTTTAGAAATATTGTTAGATACAAGGAGTTATTAACAGATAAGGGGGAGTTGAAGGGGAAACGAGAATAGGAAGAACAAGGGAATGAGATGGATTGGTATACATACAAGCAAATACAAACAAGATATGAAAAAGATGTTAAACAATATGGTTTTTACTTAGAAAAGACAGGATAGGATACTATCCTGACAAGAACAGAGGATAAATTAATTTTAAAAAATTATATTTTTTTACTTGGCATTGAGCTAGAGGAAGAACAAGTAAAAGAAACAATGATAGCTTGGGCAAAGAATTTTGGACACTCAATTAATTAATTAATTAATTAATTAATTAATTTTGTCGCATTTCTATGCTGCCCAACTTCCAAGGGACCTTGGGTGGCTTACAACAAAGAATAAAACAATGCGAACAATCCCATAAAAAATGTTAAAAAGAAAAACATTAAAACATTAAAAACTTTAAAAACGTTAAAACACATGCACTCCAATTCATGGCCAGGTCTCGCAAGATCATTATAACAAGATCAATGGCCCCAGGCCTGCTGGGAGAGCCAGGTCTTCACCGCTTTGCGGAAGGCCAATAGGGTGGGGGCAGTCCGGACCCCAGGAGGTAATTGGTTTCAGAGAGCTGGGGCAGCCACAGAGAAGGCCCTCCCCCATGGGCCCGTCAGCCGACATTGTTTAGCTGATGGGACCTGGAGGAGACCGACTCTGTGGGATCTTACCGGTCGCTAGGAGCTATGTGGTAGAAGGCGATCTCGAAGATAGCCTGGCCCTGAGCCATTTAGACAAATGGCAACAGTTATGGGAAAGGAATTACAAACTAACAATGTCCACTGCATATAAAGAGAATCAATATAAAATGTTTTACAGATGGCATATGCCCTCTGAGAAACTGGCAAAAATGTTTAAAATAAATCAGCTAAATGTTGGAAATGTCACCAGTTACCAGGATCTTATTATCATATGTGGTGGACATGTCCAGAAGCTAAAAACTATTGGAATAAAATTAAGACATGGTTGGAAGAAATGATACAACAACGTATTGATTTGAAACCAGAGCTGTTCCTATTGGGTATCCTTCCAGAGAAAACTAGAAATAAGAAAATACTAATTTGATTATACATGTAATAACAGCTGCAAGGATTGTTTTTGCACAAAATTGGAAAGTAGAGAAAATACCTCTGGAAGGAGAAGTGATTAAAAAAATTCTAGATTGTGCTGAAATGAATAGATTAACTTTGATGATTAAAGAAAGAGAGGATTCAGAATATTTTAAGATATGGGATCATTTTACCATTGGTTAGAAAAGAGATATAGATAAGTAACTTAATAGCTGTGTAAAAAATGGTATAATTAGAATATTGTATTTTTGGAGAAAGGTGAAAATGAAGACAGAAGAAACAACAAAAAAAGATGAAGTCATGGAGAAAACCCCGAGATGTCGCACGGAAGAGATGACTGATGTATTAAAAATGTTTATGTACAAAATAAAAAACTTTTTCAAAAAAAATGATGCTGACATCAAACATACTATAGCAACATGAATTATAGTGTTTACCTATAAATAAGTAGTGGCTGCGTGGCACCCACTGTAAACTGAAATACTAAAATGCCTGCAATGAACAATTTGACTTACTTCTAATGCATAACATACAGCCTTGTCTCTGCCCAATTTGTAAGCCACAGTGGTTAAGAGGCCATGCTCAGAGAGTGCGGGCTGAGAAAAACAGAAAAAGGAAATATTACTTATTACTTATTCTTGCTTTATAGAAAAAGTCACTGTATAATAGTCATGTACTATTTTAAAATTGCCAAAATACTAAAATAATTATTTTTCAGTTGTCTTAAACACTGGCTAATGTATTAGTTTTCTAATATGGGTATCACTTTAATGGTTTCATACCAGGGGTGAAATCCAGCAGGTTCTGGCAGGTTCTGGAGAACCAGTAGTGGAAATTTTGAGCAGCTCAGAGAACTGGCAAATACCACCTCTGGCTGGCCCCAGAGTGGGGTGGGAATGGAGATTTTGCAATATCCTTCCCCCAGGAGTGGGGAGGGAATGGGGATTTTGCAGTATCCTTCCCCTGGAGTGGGATGGAAATGGAGATTTTGCAGTATCCTTCCCTTGCCATGCCCACCAAGCCACACCACACCCACCAAGCCACGCCCACAGAACTGGAAGTAAAAAAATTTGGATTTCACCACTGTTTCATACTAATCAATTTCTCAAAAATATTATGAAGCTAAAGCCTGAACCAGGAGTCCTATTGCAATGTGATTCCGACTTGCCTTTTGTGAGATGAATGACTACATGAATTTGAAATTATTTAAAAATTATATAGAAGACATTAAAGACAAAGGAAACATACCTGAACTATGTTTTTTTAAAAAATATACAATTAAGTCTATTGTGCATTAAGGTCTATTTATTTGAAAAACAGCAAATTGTTTCACTCATAGCACCAACCTTCTGGCCCGTATTACAGAGTAAGAAGCAGCCTGTTCCATACCTACAGTGGAAAAAAAAACCCAAATTATTAAGTACATCTGAAAAACAGAATGTAATTCTTCAGCTAAATTGCTGAAGAAGAACCTGCAGCAGATACATATAAAAAAAACTTGGAATAAAAAAATCACTCTAAAGCTATTCATCCACATTTCCTATTCCTATACTCCCTATACAGGAGGGATTGTGCACATTAGGCAAATGAGTATTTTGACCCTATCATCATTTTTATGTGGCTTAAGGAGATCAAAACCCTATATCAAAGTGTGCATAATTATCAGGCAGCTTCTTTTCCTCAAGCAAAATGGAGATTTAACTGACAAAAAAGAGATTTAACTGAACTCTGAAAAGTCAAAAATTATAAAAAGTCTTTCAGAGGGATATAGCACTCTTGAAATTGCTAAGATATTGGGGCATGATCACAGAACCATTAAACGTTTTGTTGCAAAGTCAACAGGGTCGCAAGAAACGTGTTGAGCCAAAAAAGATGCATATTAACTGCTAAAGATTTGAGAAGAATCAAATGTGAGGCTACCAAGAACTCATTATCCTCCAGTGCTATCATATTCCAGAACTGCAACCTACCTGGAGTGCCCAGAAGTACAAGGTGTTCAGTGCTCAGAGACATGGCCAAGGTAAGGAGGACCACCATTGAACAAGACGCATAACTTGAAATGGCAAGACTGGACCAACAGTGTAATTTTGGTTGTTAAAAGACTGATGTCCATTTTTTACATGCGCAATAAATGCATCAGCACTTTTATTCCTATGGATATTTTATTAAAAATCCAAAATTTTGTTCCCCTGAAACTAATTCAACAAAAGGAAAAAAAAAAAAGCTTTATCACATCTCTAAGAGGTACTGGATTGTTTTAAATCAGCTAAAATTGTATTGATTTTCCTTCCTGTAATAAGTCTATAATACAATATTTCATATTAATCTTACGTATTTTTTGCTTGGCCATCCTTGAAGCACATTTGTCCTACTAATGCAGCAGACTGATCACCTAAACACTGGAAAAACAAATAATTCCATAATATTTAACCAAAAATGTTTATGCATTTATTTATTTAAGTAATCAATTTAGATTCTTTTTAGAGGAATAATTTTGGCTGTTTTTCTTTACATATAGTCAAGAAACATTTACAACTTTTTCAAGAGGCAACTGGACTTTCTGGTTTTTCTTTGAAGACATTTCGCTTCTCATCCAAGAAGCTTCTTCAGCTCTGACTAGAAGGTGGGGAATGAAAGGATTTATACTCCTTGCAGACAGATGGTCATTTGCATTCTTTAAGCAAGTCGTTAAGATCACCTAGGACAACGGTTCTCAACCTGGGGGTCGCGACCCCTTTGGGGGTCGAACGGCCATTTCACAGGGGTCGCCAAAGCCTTCTCTCGCCCCACCCATGCCTTCACTCACCCTCACCCTCTGCCTCTGTTGGATCGCCGGTCATCGGTCGCTTACCCCGCCCACTCCCAATCTATTGCTGCCTCCGGAGTCCCAGCTGATGGCTAGAGGGAAAAAAACTTTAAATTCTTGCCGCGGGGCTTCAAAGAGCTGCCCTACAGCTGATCAGTATTAAAAGAAAACAAATGAATAGACCGGTGCCTGCACACCCTTGTCACCTCACGCCTGGATTATTGTAATGCTCTCTACATGGGGCTCCCCTTGAGAAGCACCCGAAGGCTCCAACTGGTCCAGAATGCGGCTGCGCGGGTGGTAATGGGAGCAATGTGGCGCTCTCATGTAACCCCCTCCTGCGCAAGCTGCACTGGCTCCCAGTGGTCTTCCGGGTGTGCTTCAAGGTTTTGGTTACTATCTTTAGAGCGCTCCATGGCTCAGGACCAGGGTACTTACGAGACCGCCTCCTGCCACCAATAGCCTCTCACCGACCAGTTCGCTCCCATAGAGAGGGACTCCTCAGGGTGCCGTCGGCCAAACAATGTCGACTGACGGCCCCCAGGGGGAGAGCCTTTTCTGTGGGGGCACCTACCATCTGGAACGGGCTTCCCCCGGAGTTACGAAACATCCAAGACTTACGCATATTCCGCCGTGCCCTGAAAACATTTCTATTCCAACAAGCTGGTCTGGCCTAACTCTCCCTTTTTAATTGGCTTTTAAACTGGCTTTTAAATTGGGTTTTAAACCTCTTTAGATAAATTTGGATGTTTTTTAATCTTTGAGCCTAAATTACTTAATCTGTTTCTAAATAGTTTTTAACTTCTATATGTATTTGTATTTATTATGGCTGTTCACCGCCCTGAGACCTTCGGGAATAGGGCGGTATACAAATATGAAAAATAAAATAAAAAATAATAAAATAAAAATAGAAAAAACAGCCCCTTTCAGCTTCAGCATAGGTTAATTACCATAAGTTGATTTGATCAGCCTCCAGACTCTCAGCTGATTTGCTCTCAGCTGTTTTGTGGAGGGCTCTGTTGCTAGCAAAGAGGTAAATTCCTGGAGCAGATTTTTTTTCCCCTAGCTATGCTGAAAAAGCAAAATTGAAAGTAAAGCAGGGTCTTTGCTGCAATGTGACAAAATGAGGCAGAGAGATTTCTTTTTCTTTTTCCTCACCAAAAAAGGTAGGTGCAAAACTGCAAACAATGGGAAATTTAGGGCAAAAGAGGAGGTTCAAAATTTTAAAACACAAAAGAAAAAAAGCTCTATTTAACTAGGGAATTGTAATAATTGAGATACTATTAATTGTATATTGTGTTGAAAGCAGAAATGGTTAAGTTGTGGTTTGGAGGAATATATGGGGGAAATTATTTGGTTTATTATTATTGGTAAATATAATTAATTGATTTGTAAGAAATTGGATTGCATGGAAATAATTGGAATATTCATGTTCATATTAATATACAAAAAAGATAGTTATATAACTAATTGATTTATATTAAAATGTTGAATTTGTATTAAACAACTGTATTACATAATTACATAATTAACCAATGTGAGGATGGATATAAAAATAGATGACAATGCTAAGGGGTATAATATAGAAGGGAAAAATTGAATTTGATTTAGAGATGAGGATGAAGGGTAATATTGGTTTTTTAAAAAAATAGATGAGGAATAAATATGGCAAAAAGGAAATATAGAAATTGTAAATTTAATTGAAATGACTAAACACTGTGTTGGAAGAAATATCCTTCTGGATTCTGCTCCAAGTGGGGAAAAAGACACTGGAAACATGGAGACTGCTTGGAAAGATGGTTTAATGGTGGACAGGATCACATGGCTTGAGTTCCTGAACAGAAAAGGGGCAGATACAGTAAATCCTCGGGTTTTTATGCTCTCTCTGGCTTTGCATTTCTTGGGGCCCCGAAAGAGTATCCTGATTGGTTGTCAGACTCCCAGGGGGTGGGGGTCTTAGCTAGCCCTGCTGGTTGATGGTCACATGTGCTTCCCAGGTCACATGCTTCCCAGGTCACATGTGGTGAGTTTCGGTTGCTAGATGGAGCCCATTGTGTTAGTTTCTGTTGCTATTGTGTTGCAAATGTCCTTTGACAAAAGTCAATCCTTTGTCATTGGGGGGCAGGAAGGTGGGAGCTGCTTTGTCTGTAAAATATGCTTCTCCATTTCTCATCCAGGGAAATATAATATTCTGCCTTTTTAATATTTCCCAAAATATTTCATTCTTCTAGGAAAGGGGTGGGTGCTAACCTCCTACAACTGTTTAAATTTGTGAACCGGCCAAATACTCTGTTCAAAGAAAATACGTTGTATGTTTGTATGTGTGTTTCTAATTATTGCTATTTATTCCTATTTGTTCTCTTTTATTCTTTAAAGTTTAACAATTCATTCTTTATCTTAATATCTGTATATTTGTTTGGGGTTGGCTTTCTTCCCTTTCATCTTTTTTTATTGTACAGCAATCTTTCTCCTCAAACCTACCACCTCTGTCTTTTCTTTCCTTCTTACTTTCTCTTCCCCCCTCTTCTTCTTCTCCCTACTTCCTCTTCCTTTCTCCTTCTCCTCCTCTTCCTCCCTCTCTTACCCTCACTCCTACTCTAATTTCCCTTCCCTTCCTTCATCCCTCTCTATTGCTGTATCCTTTTATGCATATGGACTACTTAGAGGGCTGAAAAAGTTATTTTTGACTGGTCCTCGCACTTTTGACCAGTCCTCGAACTTACGACTGTCCTCACAATTTAAGTTTTTGCCCTATCTTGTCACCATGGTGAAGAGAAGTTGTTGTGAAATGAGTGACACGGTTGTTAAGAATGCTATAATGGGCATAAATGATGACCAATCATAACTGCGAAGACCGGTCAAAAGTGCGAGGACCTGTCAGAAATCACTTTTTTCAGCCCTCTGGGTAGTCCTTTTGTGCACAGGGACTACTCAGAGGGCTGAAAAAATTATTTTTGACTGGTCCTCACACTTTTGACCAGTGTTCGAATTTACGACTGTCCTCACATTTTACGTTTTTTGCCCTATCTTATCACCATGTTGAAGAGAAGCAGTTGTGAAATGAGTGACATGGTTGTTAAGAATGCTGCACAGGCATAAATGTGAGGATGGTCATAAGTGTGAGGACCAGTCAAAAGTCCGAGGACCTGTTAGAAATGACTTTTTTCAGCCCTCCGAGTAGTCCCTATACACATAGCCATGGCCACCTGGTCACATGACCAGCTAGCCACGCCCACCCACTCACATGACCTCCAAGCCACGCACACAAAATAAGCCACGCACACAGAACCGGTAGTAAAAAAATTTAGAACCCACCCCTGGTTGGGGGTCACCACAACATGAGGAACTGTATTAAAGGGTCGCAGCATTAGGAAGGTTGAGAACCACTGACTTAGGAGAAGGGAAACTCTGATTACAAACCTCCGCTGCGTTGTGGCTATATCTACTACTGGAAAAGGCTTCAGGAGTCAACCTCGAGGCAAAATCTGGAGCCGGAGTCCCGGAAGCAGTTTGTGACTGAGTTACGTTCTGGTAACTCCTGCAACACAGCTGGAACTAATTGTATTGGCTTTGCCATTTCATTGGATTATTTCAGCAAAGTGGAGATGGGGGATCTGCTGCTTGGGTAACAGTCTATCCTCTATATTAATCTATCCAGGCCTCGTGCTCTGGAGAGGACACTCCAGCTTTGCATACAGCATTGAAACAACATGGGAAGTGACAGTTACCGGTTATAAGTCTTTGTTTGATTGGCGTAGAGCGTGACACCGGGGGCCATTTTCTTTAAAGGGAGAGATCATTGTACCTCATTGGGCAGCTATCGCCCGCCTTAAGCTGGGCAGCCCCCAGCCAGTAAGGTGCTGCCCCGCCAAGGTCTGTTAACCTCACAGGGTGCGTGGGGTTTAGGGTCAAAGCCGACAAGCAGATCGATAACTTTGCACCATGCAACAAACATAAGAGAACTTTAGCCCTAAAGTTGGGCACCTGGAATGTTCGGACAATGAGCCCTGGCCTTTCTGACGATTTACAAGAGATAGATGATGTACATAAGACAGCTGCCATTGACATGGAGTTGAGCAGACTGCAGATGGACATTATTGCCCTTCAAGAGACAACACTGTTAGACTTGAGATCTGTTAAGGAGAGAAACTTCTCGTTCTTCTGGCAGGGGAAACCATCAAATGAGTCTAGGGAATATGAGGTTGGCTTCACGGTCAGAAACACCCTACTAGGACCCATTACTCCACCTACTGCAGGAAGTGAAAGAATTCTGTCCTTGCAGCTCCACTCATCAGCAGGGCTGGTTACTCTTATTAGCGCATATGCTCCAACATTATCATCTTCAGTAGAATCCAAAGACAAATTCTATGATGATCTGGCTGCTACTATCAAGAAAATCCCTGAGAAAGACCCATTGTTTATCCTTGGCAATTTTAATGCCAGAGTTAAAGCTGATTATAGTTCTTGGCCCACTTGTTTAGGTCAGTTCGGCATCAGGAAGATGAACGAAAATGGCCAACACCTGCTGGAGTTTTGCTGCTACTATGGTTTTTGCGTTATCAAAACATACTTTAAAACAAAGCCTCAACACAGTCTCTTGGAGACATCCAAAATCGAAGCATTGGCACCAGCTCGACTTGATCCTTACCAGGCACTCCAACCTCCCCAATATTACAATCACATGCAGCTATCAAGGTGCTGATTGCGATACAGACCACTCCTTGGTGTGCAGCAGAATAAAACTGAAAACAAAGAGATTGCATCACTCAAAGAAGGAAGGAAGACCACGACCTGCAAGGAATTTGCACAAGCACTCAATGAAACTCTCCCAAGCCCGGCTGAAGTAAATGCATCTGAATGATGGGAATATTTCAAGAATGCTGTTTATAACACCACCTTGTCAGTATTTGGTAAAGAGATCAGAAAGACAGCAGATTGGTTTGAAGCCCATTCGGAGGAGTTGATGCCAGCCATCGAGGAAAAAAGGAGAGCTCTAATTGCATATAAAGCCTGCTCCAGTGAGCGCAACCTACAGATTCTGCAAGCTGCTCGTAGCAAAGTCCAACAGACCGCCAGGAGATGTGCTAACAATTATTGGCTGCAGCTTTGCTCTCAGATCCAGATAGCAGCTGACACAGGCAACATCAAGGGGATGTATGATGGCATCAAGCAGGCCTTAGATCAAACACAGAAGAAATCTGCCCCTCTGAAGCCTGTTACAGATGAGGTTATCCAGGACCAAGCACAGCAGATGGCACGCTGGGTGCAGCACTACTCTGAGTTATATTCCACAGAAAATGTGGTAACTGAAGAAGCATTAAATAACATTTAGTTCTTTAGAAGAACTAAATGCAGCCCTGGACTCCCTTGCCTCTGGCAAGGCACCCGGGAAAGATAACATCCCTGCCGAAGTTCTGAAGTGCTGCAAAGAGAACATCTCCACTGAACTGCATGAAATCTTCTGTCTTTGTTGGAGGGAAGGTGGAGTACCACAGGACATGAAGGATGCAAATATCGTCATACTGTACAAGAACAAAGGTGACAGGGGTGACTGTAACAACTACCGTGGTATCTCTCTTCTTAGTGTTGTAGGGAAGCTACTTGCCCGTGTCATACTGAAGAGGCTCCAGGTCCTTGCAGAGAGTCTATCCAGAATCACAGTGTGGATTTTGAGCCAACTGGTCCATGGCTTAACATCAGATTCCTTTGATATTCAAAGTGGAGTGAAGCATGGCTGTGTCCTCGCACCAACTTTATTCAGGATCTTTTTTGCTGTCATGCTAAAACATGCTTTTGCAACCGTAACAGAGGGTATTTACCTCTGGACCAGATCAGACGGAAAACTCTTTAATCTCTCTAAATTGAGAACAAAGTCTAAAGTCCAGGGGTGAAATGCTCCCGGTTCAGACCGGATCACCCGATCCGGTAGCAATGGAGGCGGGTGGTTCGGAGAACCGGTAGCAAAAATCCCCGCCCCCCCCCATGCCCAGCTGAGCCACACAATCATCAGAGGCTTTTTCTTTTAATTTTTACAACCTCTTTGGCTGAAAAAATGCTTTTAAAAGTAAAAAAAAAAGCCGCTGATGATCGCGCGGCGAAGAGGTTGCAAAAAAATGCTTTCAAAAGGCTCTGACGATCCCAGCTGAATTGCCTGATCGGCAGAGGCTTTTTTTTTTTTTTTAAAATGCCTCTGACGATCCAAGCTGAGTTGCCTAATCGGCAGGTTTTTTTTTTCTTTTAAAAACCTCTGATGATCCAAGCTAAGTTGCCTGATTGGCAGAGGCTTTTAAAAGAAAAAAAGCCTCTCCCGATCAGGCAACTCAGCTGGGATCGTCAGAGCCTTTTGAAAGCATTGTTTTGCAACCTCTTCGCCGAAGAGGTTGTAGAAAAAATGGTTTTAAAAGAAAAAAAATTGACCACGCCCACCCAGTCACATTAACTCCCCCCACCAAGCCACGCCCACAGAACCGGTAGTAACAAATTTTAGATTTCACCACTGTTAAAGTCCAGCTGAAATGCTTACGGCATTTCCTCTTCGCTGATGATGCTGCCGTCACTCCTCACTCTGCTGAAGACCTTCAACAACTTATGGGCAGTTTTAGCAAGGCCTGCCAAGACTTTGGACTAACAATTAGCCTGTAAAAAACACAAGTCATGGGTCAGGACGTGGATTCACCTTCCTGTATTACAAGCTTCTGGAGGTTCTGAAGGCCCTGGCTGAATCCCCGCCTCTGGCATATCTTCTCCAGCCTCCTCATTGTCCGACTCGAGTGCCAGCTGCACAGGCTGCTGGTGCAGCACCACACCAGCCTCCTCACTGTCGGAATCAGCTACTAGCTGCACAGACCGCTGACAGCCACAACACTGCACAAGAACTGGAGGTCATTCATGACTTTGTGTACCTTGGCTCAACTATCTCTGACACTCTCTCTTTAAATACTGAGCTGAATAAACATATTGGTAAAGCGGCCACCACATTTTCCAGACTTACAAAGAGAGTATGGCTTAATAAGAAGCTGATGGAACATACAAAGATCCAGGTCTATAGAGGCTGCGTCCTGAGCACACTCTTGTACTGCAGTGAGTCTTGGACCCTTTATGCACAGCAGGAGAGAAAGTTGAACACCTTTCATATGCGCTGTCTCCTTAGCATCACTTGGCAGGACAAAGTTACAAATAGCGCAGTCTTGGAACGTGCTGGAATTTCTAGCATGTATACACTATTGAAACAGCGACGTCTACGCTGG
This sequence comes from Pantherophis guttatus, assembly GCF_059756535.1. NCBI lineage: Eukaryota > Metazoa > Chordata > Lepidosauria > Squamata > Colubridae > Pantherophis > Pantherophis guttatus. Next base: position 68,680,808 of record NC_142067.1, read on the forward strand.
CTTGGGCATGTCATGAGAATGGCTGATGGTTGGATTCCGAAACATCTCCTGTATGGAGAATTAGTGTAGGGAAAGTGCCTCAGAGGGAGACAACAGCTGCAATATAAGGATATCTGCAAGAAAATTTTAAGATATGGAATAAATTTTACTATTAGTTAGAAAAGAGATATAAATTTTAAAAGAGATTGAGGAAAAAATAATTGTTGTAATTAGAATACTATACTAATGGAAAACCTTTGTAATGGACTCGGTGAGAATGAAGATGAAAGAGATACAGAAGATAAGAAATCTTTGAAGATAACACCAAAATGTTACATGGAAGAAATGAATGATGTACTAAATATTTGTTTGTCTTAAAAAATAAAAAAAACTTTATTTAAAAAAAAAAGGATATCTGCAAGGGGGACCTAAAGGCCCTGGGAATCGACATTAACAACTGGGAAACCTTAACCTCCGATCATTCAGCTTGGAGGCTAAAGACGCAGCACGGCCTTCTCCAATTCAAAGAGACACTTGTTCAGCAGGCTGAGGCAAAAAGGCAGTCCCGGAACCAGCGAAATCTGGGGGCTGGGCAGGGGACAGAATGTATCTGCCCTCAATGTGGAAGGAATTGCCACTCTCAAATTGGCCTTTTTGTCACATTAGATGCAGTTTTAGGACCTCTTTACAGAGCACGATACCATAATCTTTTGAGACTGAAGGATGCCAATGATGAAGGCCACCTGGAGGTTTATCTGTCTCATCAGCATCACCTGAGTGTTGCAAATGGATGTGGAGCCTTCTTGGAACTGTCGTAGAACTGTGTTGTAGACTGGACATAGATTATGTCATATCCCTCCCCCTCTGTTGAGAGAGGCTGTTCAATTTTGACCCCTCTTTTTAAACCAGTGGACCAGGGGGAGGCGAAACGTCTTCAAAAAAAACCCCAGAATGTCCAGTTGCCTCTTGAAAAAGCACCTTTGGGACAACCATGACCTAGATAATTAGAAACTTGATAGACAAACGTTTAGAACATTATATTTTGTCAACTTGCAAACATAATTGTTTGTGGACATCCAATTTATATGACAAGATTTTGCATTATATTCTTAAGGAGTATAATTCCTTAAATTAGCTTTATAAATTTGTGAATATTTCTTATAAGAATCAAATAGTATGCATATAGATAATGAAACAGGACCCACAACTTCTAAACTGATAATAAAGGCCAGAAGATGACAAGGTAGAGAGCTTGTCGAAACGTTGCCAAATCTTTAAAGTGTTGGTTAGGATTTTAGCCAGAGTTTTAAAAGACCTTACAAAGTGTTTTGTTGGGATTTTGGAGGATTTTGAGCTGAGATCTTAGCCAGGATTTTAAGCATTTTAACTAACAGACTTTTAAATGATGCGGGAAAACACCCGAGATTTTAACATTATACACACACACACACACACACACACACACACACACACACACACACACATACACATATATGCAAAAAATTAAAATCTCAGGTGTTTTCCCGCGTCATTGTAAATAAGTTGGTTAAAATATTTAAAATCCTGGTTAAAATCCCACCTTAAAATCTTCTAAAAATCCTTACAGAGCACTCTGCAAGGTCCTTTAAAACCTCAGCTAAAATCCTACCAGTGACTTTAAAAGTTTTTCTTATAGCAACGTTTCGACAGGCTCACAACCCTGTCATCTTCAGGCTCTGTTTCATTTAGAAGCTATGGGTTCTCTGTTGCGAGGTCGGAGCTGTCGCTTATCTATATTTGCTGCTGCTGACGTATGCTGGCTAGCCTGCAACTCTGTGTCCTGATTGGAGGACAGCAGTTTTTCTTCCTGTTTCCTCCTCCTACCTGCGTGTTACAGGCCCAGCTTTCTCAGATTCTCTATTATTATCTGTCTGCTGCAGTGGGGAAAGGATTCTGGTAGGCATCACAGTACCCTTGATTGTTAGTTGAGATCTCAGCCTGTCTTCTGGCTCAATCCTCTCTCTCTTCTTATTGCTAGCCACCCTCTGCAGAGCGGGAAGAATTCTGGCAGGCCTTGCAACACCACTGGTTGCTTGTTGGAATCTCTGCCTCTCTTCTGATGTTAACACTCGAGTTTCTCTCAGTGCAGGTCCCCAAATACTTGATAACCTAGAGGCGTCGTCTCGTCTGTTCATATTCTGCGGCCTCTTTTCAATTTCGATAGCCTCTCTGATTATTCTTTTGTTGAGATGTTCCTCTTTTGCCACTGTTCTGGTTTTATTAAAATCAATATTGTGTCCCGTGGCTTTCATGTGTTGTACCAAATAAGAAGTTTGCTCTTCTTTCCTCACTGCATTTTTATGTTCTTCTAAATGCACACTTATTCATCTATTTGTCTGTCCAATATAAGATGACTGACAGGAGGCACATGGCACTTCGTATATCTCCTGGTTTTCCAACTCAATTTTATCCTTAGGGTTTCTCACCATCATCAATATTTTTCTATCTGTACGGAACAGAGTTTTTATTTTTTGTTTCCGTAATATCTTACTAATTTTATTGGTGGTCCCTTTTATATAGGGCAGGTTGGCAGTTCCCATATTCTGTTCTTCTTCTTGGGTCTGTCGTACTGTCCCTTGCTGGATTATAGTTCTAATTCTATTTTCGTGGAACCCATTTTCCATTAATACTTCTGTGAGGGTCTTAAGCTCTATTTGTACATGTGCCTCATCCAAGCAGCTAGGATGAGGAAGCAGGAAGAAAAACTGCTGTCCTCCAATCAGGACACAGAGTTGCAGGCTAGCCAGCATACGTCAGCAGCAGCAAATATAGATAAGCGACAGCTCCAACCTCGCAACAGATAACCCATAGCTTCTAAATGAAACAGAGCCTGAAGATGACATGGTTGTGAGCCTGTCGAAACGTGCTATAAGAAAAACTTTTAAAGTCACTGGTAGGATTTTAGCTGAGGTTTTAAAGGACCTTGCAGAGTGCTCTGTAAGGATTTTTAGAAGATTTTAAGGTGGGATTTTAACCAGGATTTTAAATATTTTAACCAACTTATTTACAATGACGCGGGAAAACACCCGAGATTTTAATTTTTTGCATATGCACACCTGCGAAAACTTAAGAAGACAAATACACACATATATATAAAAACACACACACACACACACACACACACACACACACACACACACATATATATAAATATAAAATCTCAAATTTATATTTTGCATGTTAGGCAGTTGAATTAACATTATGAGCCATGAGCCATGAACCTTCTTAACATGCAGGAAGCCCAAGTTTGAATCCGAGAAAGGGTATGGCTAGCTGATGAAAGCTAAAAAGCTTGAAATAGATCTATACTAGTCTGCCTTTATTTCTTTATCAGCAAAATATAAATTTGATATAAAATGGTTTGTCATTAATGCGACTGCTTGAGGGCTGCTGGATTGGAGCTGAAAGGCAAAAGGGAGCAGAATGCCCCCTCCCACATGTTGGGCTAGACCAGGTGTCACGACAGAAAAACACTTTATATATATACAGTATATATATATGTGTGTGTGTGTGTGTGTGTGTGTGTGTGTGTGTGTATACGTATATATATATGTATATACACATACATACATACATATATACACATACATACATATATGTATATGTATATGTATATATATATATATTTCTCTTTAGCCAGGTTCTTCCTACGTAAACCAAGATTTTTATGCAGCCCTAGTTCAGTGAAATCCCAATCCACTAGTTTCTAGGCTTTTTTTCTTCAGGCAGCAGCAAGCACCCTGCTGCCCATTGGGAGACTAAGAAAAAAAGCCTAGAAACTAGTGGATTGGGATTTCACTGAACTAGGGCTGCATAAAAATCTTGGTTTACGTAGGAAGAACCTGGCTAAAGAGAAATACACATAAAGGCCTACGAAAAGAAAAGAAAACATATATATATATATATATATATATATATATATATATATATATATATGTATATGTATATGTATATGTATATGTATATGTATATGTATATGTATATGTATATGTATATGTATATGTATATGTATATGTATATGTATATATGTATATATGTAGGTCTTTCGTTATTCGGGGTTTTCCCGCGTAAAATTGGAAGTGTCTTGGCGACGTTTCGACGAAGTCTCATTCGTCATCTTCAGGCTGGTGTTTTCGGCTTCCTGCTTCTAGGAGCAATGTGTGATCACAGCTGTTTCTTCCTTTTAACTGCTAGTGGGGGTGTGAACTGATTGGGTGGGAGCTTGGCTGTGTTCTGATTGGGTGGAGGTGTGTTCTGATTGGGTAGGGGCTTGGCTGTGCTCTGATTGGATGGAGGGTTGGCTGTGCTCTGATTGGATGGGGGTGTATTCTGTTTGGGTGGGTGCTTGGTTGTGCTCGGGTTAGTCTGAGTTGCAGGGGGATTTGAGCTGGTGAGCTGCTCAAAACCTCAGAAAACAAATACACACACACACACACACACACATATGTGTGTGTGTGTGTGTGTGTCATTTTTTATGAATTCATGTGTTCCACATCTATACCTGGAAATATGGCCGATCGCAATCTGTGTTGACAGGGGGGCAGTGGTCGACCCCGAGGCACCTTGCTTGTGGGGTGCCACAAGGGTCGGTCCTCTCGCCCCTTCTGTTCAACATTTATGTAAAGCCGCTGGGTGAGATCATCCGTGGCTTCGGGGTGGAGTTCCATCAGTACGCTGATGACACCCAGCTGTACATCTCCACCCCAGGCCACCCCAACGATGCCCTTGAAGTGATGTCCCAGTGCCTGGAGGCCGTGCGGGCCTGGATGGGGAGAAACAGGCTTCGACTCAACCCCTCCAAGACCGAGTGGCTGTGGCTTCCGGCGTCCCAATATAGCCAGCTGACGCCATCGCTGGCTATTGGGGGCGAATCACTCGCCCCCACAGAGAGGGCTCGTAACTTGGGCGTCCTCCTGGACACACGGCTGTCTTTAGAAGATCATTTGACGGCCGTGGCCAGGGGGGCTTTTTATCAGGTTCGCCTGATACGCCAGTTACGCCTCTTTCTAGATCAATACTCCCTACGCACAGTCACTCAGGCACTCGTCACTTCCTGCCTGGACTACTGCAACGCTCTCTACATGGGGCTCCCCCTGGGGTGCACCCGGAGGCTCCAGCTGGCCCAGAACGCGGCCGCGCGGGAGATTATGGGGCGACGGGGCACTCCCATGTGACACCTCTCCTGCGCAAGCTGCACTGGCTCCCAGTGGTCTTCCGGGTGCGCTTCAAGGTGTTGGTGACCACCTTCAAAGCGCTCCATGGCTTAGGGCTGGGGTATTTACGAGACCGCCTTCTGCCACCAATAGCCTCCCACCGGCCAGTACGCTCGCACAGAGTGGGCCTCCTCAGGGTGCCGTCTGCCAGACAATGTCAGCTGGTAACCCCCAGGGGGAGAGCCTTCTCTGTGGCTGCGCCCACCCTCTGGAACAACCTCCCCCCAGAGATACGTACAATAACAGATCTCCGGATTTTTCGTCGGGCCCTGAAAACTTATTTATTTCAACTAGCTGGGCTGGCTTGAGTTAAATTTTAAACTAATTTTAAATTGGGTTGTTTTTAAATTACGGCCAAAAATATTTAATCATTTTAAACTGTTTTTTTTTAATTTTGTATGTTCTGTTTTTTACTCTGGCTGTTCACCACCCTGAGTCCTATTGGAGAAGGGCGGTATAGAAATGGAAACAAACAAATAAATAAATAAATAAATATAACATAAATAATTACTATATTTTTTGTCACACTCTAAGGATGCACATGTTACTTTTTTATTTTCTTATTAAATTAACTTTTAATAAAATAAGTTATATCAAATACCCTGTTTCTCCCAAAATTAGACATCCCCTGATAATAAGCCCAATTGGGCTTTTGAGCGCATGGCAATAAGGCCAAGTGCTTATTTCAGGGTTAAAAAAAAATATAAGACAGGGTCTTATTTTCGGGGAAACACAGTAGATATGGTTGAAGATTCTAATACTTGGCAAAAATTATATTAAAATATCATAGCTTTATTTAGGAAACTCACCCCAGAAATTGGCACACCAGTCAAAGCTCCAGAACTCTGCCAAAAGAGTAATTTAAAAAAAATATTATGCTGTTTTCAACTAGTTTACAAATAAGGAAAATAATGTACAATTAGAATATGATTGCTTATAGCTCATAAGCAAATTAAAATAAAAAATGTAAAATTGTTAGCAGAAATGCAAATAAAAATAATAGGGGAAACAGAGAAAATTGTCATCTGGCAGACATATTAGGTTCTCCACTACATTGGAGATGTCCTGAGAATCCCACATATGTGGCACAACGATGAGGGACACATCTATCTTCCTTCAAATGTTGCTGAAGTATAGTTCCCTGTAGCTTCATTAAGCATGATAAACTTATGCTTAAGGAATGGTGGGAAAAAACTGAATCCTGGATTTAGCCCTTGCCTAATGATTGGTCACTTAATGATCACTCAAATTGACAGCTTGGGAAAGAATGCTTTTGCACACCCATGGGTGTTTGGCAAATTGTTAGCACTTGCAACCAGTTGCCAAGTACTCCCGATCATTGATCACCAACTGTAATATTCTCTGCTATCTTTCCTAGAAAGTCAATGGGGAAACCAGCAGAGAATGTTGCAAGTGAAGGTTTCAGTTCCCTTTCTCAGCCTGCCAAAAGATTTCCCATGTGCAGGGAGGAAAGAGAAAACCCTTTGGAGCTGCAGAAATGGAGCTAAAATCCTGAACATCACCAGTAAAAACAAAGGCAAAATTTGGGTTCTGGGGAGCAAACTTACAGCTATTCTCATTCTTACACTACTCCTAGAAATGAAAACAGCTTCACATTAAGGTAAAGGTAAAGGTTCCCCTCGTACATATGTGCTAGTCGTTCCTGACTCTAGGGGGCGGTGCCCATCTCCATTTCAAAGCCAAAGAGTCAGCACTGTCCAAAAACGTCTCCGTAGTCATGTGGCTGGCATGACTAAACACCGAAGGCGCACGGAATGCTGTTACCTTCCCACCAAAGGTGGTCCCTATTTTTCTACTTGAATTTTTTACGTGCTTTCGAACTGCTAGGTTGGCAGAAGCTGGGACAAGTAACGGGAGCTTACCCCATTACGCAGCACTAGGTATTCGAACTGCTGAATTGCCGACCTTTCGATTGACAAGCTCAGTGTCTTAGCCACTGAGCCACCGTGTTTACATCATGATAAAAGATTTTTGCCATTAAATCTTAGTGGCATGTTCTCAAGATACTGGAAATCCACAAATGGCATCTAGGAAGCAGCCTGGAGCCTACCCAATTCAAAAGCAGACATCATTTGAATTCAAGTAATCTTTGAGGCTACAGTAAAAAAAGGTAAATACCATGCTTCACAAATAGAGATCAGTGCCTATTATTATACAGAAGTGGAAGAATAGGTCTTATATTCAACGGTCATGCTCTGAAACTATTATCCAGGAACTTGGAGAGTAATACTATTATGTTCTTGAAAACAGGCAAAAGTATAGACATTTAGCAAATAGCTACATCACTGAGACAAAAATAGCTTTTCTTTTCAAATATTATATGTGCACATGCACTCTCAACAGCAGTGATCAGCTTAGTGAGCCATGCATAAAATGTAGCCAGTGCATTTCCATTCAGGGATATCTTTATTTTTTAAGCTACCACTGGTTTAAAAAAAAAAAACTTTCTCTGCTCTAAATACATTTCTAGCCAGAAACTATATAATCGTTACTCTCATTTTTCTAATCTTTTAAACTGGTGCAAAGTGGTCAACTGAACTTCAATTGTAATTAAACTTTGAGGAGAAGATTTCATTATGACAAAGAAGAACTTTCCCTGAAGAAATGCACTATATCTAAGCAAGATGAATGAAGATGTAAACTGGCTGTATCCTAACAAAATTCTACTCACCAGGATAGGAGAGATTTTCTATTGCCAGCAAAATAGGTAATGAGAAAGATGAAGAGACATAAACAAGTTCATAATTTTAAAACCTGCTAGTTTAATTACCATTAACTGTACAATGGTGCTGAACAAAATATAATATAGCCTTTATTGCCATTGTACATCATGTATACAACGAAATTGTATTGGTTTCTTGTGCCAAATTGATCACTCTCTGTAGTGCCTTACTGTCCGCAGCAGTTAAACCAGCGTACCATACCGTAATGCAGTATGTGAGGATACTTTCTATCATGGACTGATAGAAAGGTCATCAGCCATTTTTTTTCACAGGACTCTAAGGAAATCAAGTCTCTGTTGGGCCTTGCCAATCACCAGGGACATGTTGTTTTTCCATGTGAGACCTTGACTAATCCCCTCATTGGCCCCACCCACGCTCGGCCAGTCACCGCTCACCTCTTCCGGCCACTCGATATTCCACAGAATTCAATGTTAAATGCAGCAAAGAGAATGCTAACTTTTCTCCCTCCATTCAGAACGGAGCTGCTGCAGTCTGTCCCTTTAAGATAGTCACCAGGAGGGAGGGGGCCGGAAGGGAACCATAAAGGGAGCAGCAGCTCCATTCTGAATGGAGGGAGAAAAGTTAGCATTCTCTCTGCCACAGAATTCAATGTTAAATGCAGCAGAGAGAATGCTAACTTTTCTCCCTCCATTCACAAGGGAGCTGCTGCAGCCTGTCCCTGTTCAAATTTATTAGGATGAAGAATGAATTAATATGAAAGTTAAAAGAGAATATATATATGATTAACAATGGAGAAATTAGAATTTGAGGGTAGAAGATGATGTTGTTTATACAATAAGCATAGAAGTATTAAGATAAGATAAAAAAGTAGGGAAAAATATTTTGGCAGAAACTGTAACTATGTAAAATGTATTTGGATATGACAAGTTGTATAAGATAAGATATGGTCAATACTCTGTTCATAAAATATGTGGGTGGGTATGAAAGAAAAAAATCAATAAAACTTGATTAAAAAAAAGGTAGTCCCCAGGAGGGAGGGGGCTGGGAGAGAACCATAAAGGGAGCAGCAGCTCCGTTCTGAATGGAGGGAGAAAAGTTAGCATTCTCTCTGCCACAGAATTCAACGTTAAATGCAGCAGAGAAAATCCTAACTTTTCTCCCTCCATTCACAAAGGAGCTGCTGCAGCCTGTCCTTTTAAAGTAGTCCTCAAGAGGGAGGGGGACAGGGGGAGCAGTTGGAATGGAGCCGTTTTCATGAAAGGCAGGAAAATGGGGAAGGGGATTTTCCTGCCTGTCATCCATTCCTCAATCTCAGCACAGACTGAGGGAAGGTTGGTAGGCAGGAATATTCCCCTCCCCATTTTTCTGCCATTCGCAACACGGGAGGGGAGGGGCTGGTGAGGAGCCCCTTGATGTGAGTGATGTCAAGTTGGCCATGCCCACCCAGTCACATGACCTTCCCCCAACAAGCCATGCCCACAGAACCGGTAGGGGAAATTTTTACACACACACACACACACACACACACACACATTCCAATGATATTGAAGCATCCCGGTAGTCACATGATCAAAATTTGAGTGCTTGGCAGCCCACCTGCATTTATGACAGCCGTGTTTCAATTGCTGAACTTCCCAACAATCTCTGAGTTTGGCTATTTTGCACTCTGCCACTGCTGTTTACCCCTACTGTACCCAGCTAAACTTCACTGTTTCTTCCTCTGACTGTTGATGAGGCATACCTGCAGTGGTGGCAGCAGGGGTAAGTAGCAGCAGTAGAGATGTGATAGAAAGATGGGGGAGCTAAGTGGGATGCTTATTTAAGTAAGACATCATCAGATATTTTTCAATGCTAGGGATCCTATTTGATTAGAATGGATGTATATGTGTTGTGTGTGTATGCATAACATTTTAAATATTAAGAACCCCATTTGACATTTTTAAAGGCACTAAAGACAAAATAGATGGACCTACTGTATGTGTGGCTGGGGTAAGGTTTTAGAGGGAGTTATTTTAATTTTTTAAAAAACTGTTACAAATATATTTTATTGTTTACACTATAATATTCATGTATCTCTCTACTATCAAATACTGAAAACTTGACTTTCAGTTTTCAGCAGTTATGGTCAAAAGAGGATGGTCATAGTAGAGACTGTGTTTTTCCAATTCCTATAACTCTATGAATAAGATGTGCATTCAATAATTCCTCCTGTAGCAAAACATTAAGTTTTGGAAGTTTTAATATGAAAGTTTTAGCTACTTTGTACAACAATTTGTATTAAAGGGATTTTTTTAAAAGTATCTGCTGTTCCTTTAAAAGCTGAAAACATTATCAAGCAATCACTACTTTTGCTCAGCATTTCAGTTTTGCAAAATTATTTTTGCCATCTTCCCCCAAAGATCTTGCAATGAAATATATGAGATAAGAATAGCCTAAACATTACTTAAGTCACTGACTATATACCCAAACTCTTTACACATAGCAATTTGAATGCTTTAAATAGTTAAAAATAACTGTCAAAGAAATAGGCAAATGTCCAACATTTGCATATTAATACAGCCAAGAAGCTGTACTCAACAAAAATAAAGTTAACATTCATCTTTAAGTAAAGCAAACATTGCTTAATCAAGTAAATGTTATTAGTTTATTGTTATTGGGTCATTCCATGTCAAGTGGTCAGATTTCAGTAAAGTGCCCAGGGTGACCATCACAGATTTTGATGAAATTTGGTATGAACATGCACACACGTCCCCAATGAACATTGGTAAAGTGTTATGTTTGCCGATGCAATATTTATGGAGATATAGTCATTGGTATGATCCCATACCACAGCCTTCGACAGTATGACTCTGAGATTTCAGCAACTTTGAGACATAATATCTCCGGCAATATTTTGTTGAGCGAAACAAAACATGGCCATCTTGTACAACTTGTTGTGCTCTATTAAACAAAATAATAAAAACATTCTCATGAGTGATCGCCATCTAGATAATTGGGAGCAAAGTTGGCCAAAAATGACTGTGGCGCGAAAAAAGGGTAAAGTTTGGCTTCTTATATCTCTGGAAGAAAAGGTATGAGAATTGTGAAACTTTGTGTGTGATAACCTAGCAACACAAGGTTGTCGAATATAAAATTTCATTCTCCTACTGCTTTCCAATACTTCACAAATTGAGTGTAAAGTTGACTATTTTTGTAAAAATGCCAAAAATAGTGTATTTTCAGTCCGTTTTTACAAAAAAGGACTTTCTAGAAACTCTGTTAAATCATTCTCATTAGAAAGAGCATGTTTCAACCCCCCCTAAAAAAGTAGAGTTGGTGTTTCATCACTGACGTATAAAGCCCTAAAAATAGAGACAATTTGGAGGACGTTTCGTGAATGTTATTGTTGCAAGAGTTGAATAGATCTGTCGGCGTCAGTATTTGGTTGGTTGATGGTCGCTGGAGGCTGGCTTGAGCAGCCAAACATTTAGTCGTGCTGCCAACTCCATCACATGGTGATTTGGTGAAACAAAATCACATGGTGAAACATTCACGGACTTAAATATATATACGTTCCGAAAGAAGAAATCGAAGAAAGCAGGATGCTGCAAGAAGAAAGATGGAAAGTTAGCAGCACAATAGCTGGCACAAGAGATCATCACCAGTTTGTGCCAGTTGATTCAAATTCAATTTTTGTCAGCAAAGTTTCAAATGACACGATTAACTTTGTGGCCAAAATGTCCAATACTGTCGATCCAAATTTAAAATTGGCCGACTGATTTCCCGGTTGTTATGTTGCCTGCATTTATGACAAAAAATGGTGGGTAGGCAAAGTCATGGAAATTTTGATTGAATAAAATGATGCATTGGTAACATTTATGCATCCGCAAGCCCCTGCTCATTCATTTTATTGGATGAAAGACAAGATGTTTGTTGGGTTCCAGAACCACATCTTATTTGTGTGCTTCCAGCACCGTCAGTTACATCGTCAGGTCAACAGTATCAATTCCCATAAGTGATGCTAAAGAACGTGGCGCATAAATTCAATAATAAATAAGTGATCGTTGGAATTTGGCAGTTCATACGAACAGTATGGGCTTCAGCTTGGAAACCATATAAGATACCCACTTTAGGCTTGGGAACCTAGGATAAGCTACTCAATTGGCAGCTTGGGAACTGGACAGATACCCAGACAAGGCTTTGGAACATGAACCAAGAAACCCACCCGTGGCTGGTATTGCATGGCTATCAGGTGTGCTCCCTATGGTGACGGGGTTGCTGGGTCAAGTGCCTGAACTGGTAGTGATAATGTCACCATGGACCAATATAATAGTAGTAATGATGTCTATATAAATCAAGACAAAACAATAGAATGCATGTGACGCTGCCATAGCAACGTCCTCCACTTTGTCCCTATTTTTAGGGCTTTATACGTCAGTGATGAAACACCAACTCTACTTTTTTAGGAGTTTTGAAACATGCTCTTTCTAATGAGAATGATTTAACAGAGTTTCCTGAAGGTCCTTTTTTGTAAAAGCGGGCTGAAAATACCCTATTTTTGGCATTTTTACAAAAACAGTCAACTTTACACTCAATTTGTGAAATATTGGAAAGCAGTAGGAGAATGAAATGTTATATTCAACAACCTTATGTTGCTAGGTTATTACGCACAAGGTTTCACGATTCTCATACCTTTTCTTCCAGAGATATAAGATGCCAAACTTTACCCTTTTTTTGTGCCACAGTCATTTTCGGCCAACTTTGCTCCCAATTATCTAGATGGCGATCGCTCATGAGAATGTTTTTATTCTTTTGTTTAATAGAGCACAACAAGTTGTATAAGATGGCCATGTTTTATTTTGCTCAACAAAATATTGCTGGAGATATTATGTCTCAAAGTTGCTGAAATCTCAGAGTCATACTGTCGAAGGCTATGGCATGGGATCATACCAATGACTATATCTCCGCAAGTATTGCATCGGCAAACATAACACTTTACCAATGTTCATTGGGGACGTGTGTGCATGTTCACACCAAATTTAATCAAAATCAGTGATGGTCGATCTGGGAGCCCCAGACCACTTGACATGGAATGACCCTATTTCACTTAAAATGTAAGTTCAAAAATAAGAACCCATGACATGTAAGTTTCAAATAGCTGTAATGATTAATAAAACAAGATCATGCTACTGGAAACATGCCAACTCAATTTTGTTATGAGCTTCCCAGACTCATTTGACAAAATAGATTTTCATTGTGTCATATACTTTTCTGGATTTAACTAGTGACACACTATTTATTCATATGAGAGTCTCACATTTACACTGAGATATTAGAGGTGATATAGCAAACATTGGAACTGAAAACCTTATACCTAGGCAACTCACACAATCCTTACAGTGTTTATCAGTATATATACTGTATATATAGGTCCTTTGGAATTGATTTAAGTAAACAACAATAGCACACCTAATTTTTTATCTTTTTTTAAAAAAATGAATACATATATACAATTCACAGAAAGCAGTAACTTCATAAGACAAAAAAAAAAACTTTCATAAGACAGAAAAGCAAAAACGTTATTTAAGTCCTCTAAACTTATTCTTGAGGATTTTTATAATAATAATAATTTACTGAACTTGTATGATACCCAACTCTCAATGACTCTGGGAGGCTCACAATAGATTGGAAAACCTGGCTTTGATGTATTATTGTTTGTGTAGGGTTCCTGTCTATGTGGTATGTAAGATTATTTCAGTCTAGGCTATCTGATTGATTTAATGTTTTTATTTGTTTTTATGGTTTGTCCAGTTTTGTCCAGAGTCCATTGGAGTTCAGCAGCTTATAAATTCAAATAAATAAATAATGGTAATAATATTCTCCCTGTTAGATAAAACTTGTTTCATAAAATATATTTCAACTTACATGAGCTACCAAGTAGAAATCATACATGCAATATCAATTAAGTAAAACTATTTGCTTAACATTTACATACATACCAGTAATCCATAGATTTCTGAGGAACTTCTCACTTTGGGAAGCATTTCCATGGGAATTTCAAAAAAACTAAAAGTATTTTTAAAACGTTAGTGTGAATTCTTCCTTGCTGGTAAAAATAAAAAGTTTTCACTTCTTTTCATTTTTTGTAATATTTCTGATACATTTGGAAACATTTCAGATTAAATCAAATCATTTATTATTTGAAATTCTATATTTATAGAAAACAGCAATACAAAATTTACCTTGGTATACACACACACACACACACACACACACACACACACACACACACACCCATATAAAAGATAAAAATGTAGAAGAAATCTTTATTTGGTCATAGACCAGCAATAAAACAGAAGAGTCATTTAAGATAAAAGGAAAAATATAGTTATTCTAAAATATATAAAAAAAGGCTAGAGTTAATACTATGATGCATTATGCAGACTATAGCACAGTACTTGGCTGTGGTCAAGGAAATAAAATCAGATTTATCTTGAAAAAAAACAAATTGTAATGGGCATATGTTTTGTAAAGAGTGGAAATAATAATTCCTGGCGAGCACTTGCATAGAGAGGCAATACAATAATCTATTGATTCAATTATTCCTCCACCATATGGACATAGACTCTGCTTCAAAGGGATATTTTGCTATCTTCCTTCAGTAATGGCTGTTGAGAGGACATTGAATCTGGCTAAGGAAAAGGTCCTTCTGAATTTTGGGATTGTTATGCTACTGAGATATCCAGCTGGCTATATATGCAAAAAAGCTAAACAAGTGTTTCTGGGTAAAGCTGGAAAGTCCGCTTGCAGCTCTAAATCAATGGTCTGCTGTTTGAGATCAGCTAGTGCACATTCATAGCCCATCAAGGTGTTGGGTAGCCATGAAAAGATATAAAATTGCAATTTAGCATGTATTGCCTGGCTCCAGGAACATTGGACTGTTAATAATAATCAAAGGGGCCAGAATCAATGTCTTTAGCTAGAAGGCAAATAGAACAAAGAAAGGGATAGAACTAGGCAAACTGAAAGGATATAGCAGATAGCAGTGTAGAAATTGTGCTCTCTACCTGGAGATTTTTCCAGGTGACACTGATAAACATAATCTGAGTGTCCTTCTAAAGCATGGGTGTCAAACTTGTGGCGTCACACTGCCGTTACATGACGTTTCACAATGTTCTTCCCCTTTGCAGAGCTGGGGTGGGCGTGACCTACGCATGATGCACACAGCCTGCAGGCCGCCAGTTTGACACCCTTGTTCTAAAGGCAACAATAAAAGAGCAGATGGCTCAGTGACTCTAGTGAGCCATCTTTGCAATGGTTCTCTCCAAGAAAGTTCTGAGGGCAATAAGCTGTTAATTTTAACAGTTGTTAAAATTAATTATTCTGCTGTAAAAATTCTTATTTTCAAGAAAACCAGATTAAGGTTTTAATCTAACATGTTAAACAATTGTCAAATTTATATGGCCGCCAATCTCATACAAAGTGACTCTGGGAGGCATACAATAAAACCTGTTATTTCAAATATGTAGAAATAAGTTACTTACTTGCAGAGCTCATCATCCCACTCTAATGAATGAATGTTAAACAACATTGTCCTACTGGCATTGGTTACATCAGTGCAATGAATACCTCCATTTTTTCCACCAGTCAAACACTTAAATGAATGAATAAACAATTTTGATCATTACTGCATAACTGGAAAATTAACAGAAGAATATGCAAACTCTACATTTGTTAATTATTTACAAAAATTAACTATAAGGAAATAATCTATCAGGTACAATTTTAACCTAGTATGTTCAGTGTATGTGTGTGAGGGAGGGGTGGGGGAACCAACAAGATAGATGCCATATAGGTTAGGACTACTTTTACTGTAATAGATATAGTAGTAGAACCTTGCAAGTCTGAATGTACTTCCCATTTTATTTTATCTTTATGTGACACTAAGGAGTGGCTTATCTTAGATGTTTTCTCCAAAAAAATTCTTGGCACAAGTTCCTCTTTTCCGACCCTGTTAACTGTATGTGAAAATGACCTTGGGAGATGGGAGAGAAAAATATGCTGGATAGGAAATGATCAGATAAGAGAGGGCATAGCCTTCAGAATGCATAATGGGCAGAGAAATAAACTCAGAAAGCAACCTCCATCTCCTCAGAAAAGAGGCACCAGATTTGTACTATCAGATTTTCAAGATTATGTTAACGTATCCTTATCATTAAGTAGAATTAGCTCATCTGGTTGTGTTTCCTATCTGATCTACCTGGAGTGCTAATAGACTGGTGCCTTAGTAGCAGCTATTCCCTTGTCCTTTAAGGCCATTACAGTGGCCTTGATTACAGGCCTGCTACAGTGTGCGTATGAGAGAGAGAGAGAAAAAAGAGACAGAGACACAGAGATAGAGATAGAGACAGAATTACTCTGTTAATCTGTAATTATGTAGCTGACTTCAGTTCTTAAAACATCAGTTCTTAAAGACCTTAACATTTTAAAGTTCCACTGCATTTGCTATGAAATTCTATTATTAAACACAGATGGTATTAGAGATATAAATGCCTAAAAGAAGGCAAACATGCCAGAGCATAACAGAGCATTTTGCAAGCATAACCTGCTAGGAGCTTTAGCGTATAAGAGAAACTATTTTTCTCATTCTTTCATCATATATTTTACTCAATGTATAGGATAAATGGATATCTATATCTAAATCAGAATTTCCCAAATCTAGGTAAATTATCTAAAATTTGTAAAACTTGTTTTTTGGGGGGATGAAACATGAACCTATTATACAATAACAACAGGGGCATTTAAATTAACTGAAAGTGTTTTACCTATATTGAGAAAAAGGACCTTTGATAAGCAGTTTTGGGTAATGAAGGAAAAAGCACTAATTTAGAATATTACTAAACCCAACTTTAGTGCTTTATGATCAATACTGAATGAATGTGAGAATATATTTGTCCATCAAGGATAATTTGCATTCATTACCAATTTATTCTGCTAATAATGTTCTAGACAGTCTATAAATGAATACTAATGTTCCTGAGCATATGACAAAGGAAATTTAAATTTAATATGACAAAGGAAATCTAAGGGGTCAAAAGAATTGACCCCCTAGATGAAGAAGACAGATGGAAACATGTCACTCATAGAAAAAAACACAAACCTAGTATAAAACCCCTGTCCAACCCAACCCACTTTGATGCAGCCCCACTGGTGCTAAGCAATCGATTTCATGGACTCTCCCTGGAAGAAAATATGCATAGAAAAGAAATATAATTAAATATCCCTAAAAAGGTAGCACCATCAAATGCTTCTATGATAGATAGAAAAATACCTCAAACCTCCCTAGGAAAAAAAAGGTGAGTGTTGGTGATAGGAAATTCAATTCTCAAGGGAACAGAACCAGCCGTCTGTAGACCAAACAGTCAATCCAGAGAGGTATGCTGCCTCCCTGGAACTAAAATCAAAGATGTGGCTTAGAACCTAACCAAAATAATAAAACCCACAGATTACTACCCTTTTCTACTACTACATGTAGGAACGAATGACACAAAAAAGGACTTGAAAACAACATTGAGTGATTACGAGCAGCTAGGCAAGAAAGTCAAGGACTTAGGTGTACAAGTAGTTTGTCCATCTGCACTGCCAACGAAAAGACAACATTCAGTAAGAGAACAAAGAATTCAAGAAGTGAACCACTGACTAAAGGGTTGGTATCGCAAAATAAAATGGACTTCTGGGTCATGGTCTGTAATATCTCCATGATGAGCTGCACTCACAAAGACTGGGGAGAATGTTTCTGAAAAACGACTGGCTCAATGTTTCAGGAGGGCTTTAAACTAAAATTGAGGGGGGAGGGTGACCAATCTTTAGGATCTCTAGGACCTAATTCAAGCAAAAACCCCTAGAAAGCAAGTCAAATAATGAAGTAAGGAGGGATGGGAAGGAAGATAAACACAAATACCATATAGGAGACATAGGAGGCATACCCAGAGTCAGACATAAAGATCTCAAGTGCCTATATACAAATGCACAAAGTCTGGGGAACAAACAGGGTAAACTTGAACTATTAATACATGAAGGTAGATATGATATAGTTGGAATAACAGAAACTTGGTGGGATGAAACCCATGACTGGAACATACTGATAGAAGGATACAAACTGTTCAAAAGAACCAGGCCCCATAAAAGAGGAGGTGGAGTTGCACTGTATGTAAAGGTTCACTATATTGCTACAAAAATGCATGAAACCAGACGAAAACCTTCTAGAATGCATATGGGTCAATATAAAAGAAAAAAAGAATGACATGGTCATAGATGTATATTATAGGTCACCCAATCAAGCAAAAAAAAAAAAGGTATCCTTTTTGCTAACCAACTAAAAAATATATGTAGGAAACACACTACAATAGTAATGGGGGACTTCAATTATCCTGACATCAGTTGGAAGACTAATTCTGCACCAACTGAGAAATCAAATAGGTTCCTAACCAACCTAGCTGATAACTTTGTTGTCCAAAAGGTAGAGGAGGGAACTAGAGGGACAGCCATACTGGACTTAATTCTTACAAACAGAGAAGAAGTGATTGAGGGAGTTAAAACTGCAGGAACCTTGGGTGAGAGTGACCGTGTCATACTACTAGAATTCAATATAATGCAAACACAAGCAATAGAACATAATGATACCAGAGTCTTAGATTTTAAAAGAGCTGATTTTAATGAATTCAGAGAGAACTTGGGAAAGATTCCTTGGATGAAAATCCAAAAGGGAAAATAACTAAAGAAGCTTGGAAAACTCTGAAAAATATGATCATAAAAGCCCAGATAGCATCACCACCAGATGGATTCGTAACTGGCTGACAAACCGTACTCAACAAGTAGTCCTTAATGGGTCTACATCTACATGGAGGGAAGTAAGCAGTGGGGTACAACAAGGTTCCATCTTAGGCCCAATGCTCTTCAATATCTTCATAAATGACTTAGATGAGGGAATAGAAGGGGTACTTACCAAATTTGCAGATGATACTAAGCTGGCAGGAATAGCTAACACCCTAGAAGATAGGCTCAAGATCCAGATGGATTTTGGCAGACTTGAACACTTGGTCCTATCTAACAAAATTAAATTCAATGTAGAGTAAAGTCAAGTCTTATACTTGGGCAAGAAAAACCAAAAGTACACATATAGACTGGGTGAAACTAGGTTTAATAGCAGTGACTGTGAGAGAGATCTTGGTGTCTTAGTGGACAACCAGCTAAATATGAGCCAGCAGTATGCAGCAGCAACCAAAAAAGCCAATGCAATCCTAAACTGTATTAACAGAGGGATACAATCAAGATAAAGTGAGGTATTAATACCACTCTATAAAGCCTTAGTAAGACCACACCTAGAGTACTGCATCCAGTTTTGGTCACCACACTATAAAAAAAAGATGTTGAGACTCTAGAAAAAGTGCAGAGGAGAGCAACCAGGATGATTAGGGGACTAGAAACTAAAACATATGAAGAATGGTTACAGGAACTGGGCATGGTTAGTCTAATGAAGAGAAGGACCAGAGGAGACATGATAGCTGTGATCCAATGTTTGAGGGGCTGCCACAGAGAGCAATGGGTCAAGTTGTTTTCCAAGGCACCTGAAGGCCACACAAGGAATAATAGATGGAAGCTGATCAAGAAGAGATTCAACCTAGAAATAAAGGGAAATTTTCTAACATTGAGAATAATCAACCAATGGAACAGCTTACTTTTGGAAGATGTGGGAACTTCATCACTGGAGGCTTTCAAGAAGAGATTGGACTGCCATTTATCAGAAATGATGTAGGGTCTCCTGCGTGGGGGGTTGGACTAGATGACCTACAAGGTTCCTTCCAACTCTGTTAATTTGTAATCTGTAATCTATAAAATTGACTTTTTCTTGAATAATTTTTAAGGATGTTAAAAACAAGCTGAGGAAGTATAGAAACTAAAGAAATTGTTTTAATTATTGTATATTGTATATTGATACATACCCATATTAACCATGAATCAACAGTACCAAAAAGAGCTCTCCCTTCAAGAACTGCTTGCCTGATCTCTTTCACATTGTCCAAAAGCCAGCGTAGCTTCACAGCACTGAAATATGTGCTAAGAGGGAGACCAGTCCTACTCTGCAAGGTTGAAAGTTAATCAATCATAATGTGTAAACAGTATAACAAATCTACTAATCCACTTTGTTTTTTTCTTTAATTATTATTATTTTGGTAGCTTTGACTCAGTCTGCATTCCTGTCCAAGTCAGTCTTCCGGATGTTTTTGGAAGTCTTTCTACAGACTGACTCAAAGAAACCCAGTCGGCTTCACACAGATCTTACAATCTCCGAGTTTCTTTAGTGCCTTTAACCACTACACTAAATTAGTTTTCCTTTTTTCATTAGCATGAGCATAAAAAAAGAATAATTTGCACTGTGTAATTACCAAACATACTCTAATTATTCTAAGGTCAGCTTTTACCTTAAAAAAGGATTTATTCTTTCCTGGAATCCTTTTAAGAAGTCTTTCAACAGTAGATTGAGTCCTTAGGTCAAGCCATACTAGAATCCAAAGACAAGCATTAATATTAGTAGAAGTAAATATTTAAGGAATACATTGATTGAATAGAATCAGGTTCTGAATCTCTGAATAGGTCTCCATTGATAAACTTTTCAAAACCATCTAATATCGTTTATATAATTTGTATGTCATTCTGAATGATAGGAACCTTATTCAGGAAAGGAGAATTAAGATTAGATTTTAAAATGTAAACCATGCTTCTTCTGATTAAGATAATGTAATTTCAGTTCCAAATAACAAATTATTTACCTAACAAAAATATTTAAAGTTCAATGAGTAAGCCTACATCACTGAGTAATTTATCTAACCGAATGCTTTTTAAATAAAAACTAAGATTCACAAACCATAAAATAAAAAATTGAGAGTAGACATTTTAAAAACAGAAAAGAATAAAACCACAAGTTAAGTTTAGATATGAACAATTCAGACTTCTGAATCTAAATTACAAGGTCATACCAGAATAGATTTCTTCATTTCGACTTCCGGTTGGCAATTCATGGCAAGACGGTGGAAGGAGAGCGATCTGCTCTTCAACCCCGGATTTCTTCGTGCTTTGGGGACCCTTAGGGGTGCAAGAGCCTGGAGGGCATTGAGAACCAGAGAGGGAGTCTGGAGAGCGGTAAAGCGTGGGGCGAGCGCTTGCCGCTCGAATGGACGCCTCTGTTAACCCAGCACGAATGTGTCTGTCATTTTGAAATGGCAAACTCGAGGCTGTGATAAGCTGACAAATAGCCGGGGAGCAAAGAAGATCGGAGTGGACAGTGTTAGAAGTGGAGTTTTGCCAGAACACCGTAAAGGTACAGAAACTTGGAGAAGTGAGATCAGTCCTGTCAGAATGGCTATCAGTTGGATGGCTGTCAGTGACAGCCATCCAACTAAAGCAAGATCTGAATACCCTTAGGCAAAGCAGTAGGATTAAAGTGGTAGAGACCCTCCCTTTAAATCAGAATGCAGATTTTAACCAATACACAAGTGTGAAGATGTTTTCTTTACTATTTCCTATGAGAACCCGAACAAACATGCATTCCCACCATTTACTTTAAAGTGAGATAACCCACATGGCTATCATAAAAATTCCTGCAGGTAAAGGAGATCTCAGGGCTCTTTGGCGCCAGGATATAGGTTGTAAAATATCTGTTGACACAGGCCATGCTAGTAAATCAAATCCAAGTGTCCCCCCTCCTCCAACTGAATGGCAAGTATCACTTTTAGGGATCTGACATGCTACCCTCCTTAGAAAGCAAAAGGGTCCAACTGAAAAAAAAACAAACAAAATATACACAAGATTTCATGATAGTATATTAACAAGGTTTGTTAGGATATTGGGAGTGAAATTTTCTCAGTAAGATTGGAGCCCTAACGTGGTGTTTAGCAACCCATTCATTGTGTGCTGATGGTAAATGTTTCCAAGCAACTAAGTATTGGATTTTCCCTCTGTGGATCCTACAATCAAGGATTTCCTTGATTTCAAAGTGTTGTTCACCTTCAATCATGATGGGAACGGGTGGTGTAGATGCAGGTGGTCTGAGGGATGAGATTACTTCTCGCTTGAGTAAACTAATAGTTCAACTGCTACTGGATTGAGGATTCTAGTGATGGGGGAAGGTCCAATGAACTTTGGCCCTAGTTTTTTCAATTTTTCAGTTTTTTGTAATGATTTCAGGAATTTTGTAGATAAGTATACTCTGTCTCCAACATGAAAAGGTTTGGGTACCATCCTTTTCTTGTCAGCTTGAATTTTAAAAGCTTCTCTAGCTTCCTTTAAAGCTAGTCTAACCACTGGCCACATGTTTTGCAAATTATCCAGCCACTCCTTAAGTGAGGGGATGGTGGGTTCTTCTGTGGGTAGTTCAGGCATGGGGCTGAAATCCTGGCCTGTTGCTACTCTAAAAGGAGTAAAACTAGTGCTTGAATGGACAGCATTATTAAACGCAACTTCAGCAAAAGGCAAAAGTTCGGTCCAGTTATTCTGTTAAAAATTAATGAAACATCTTAAATATTGTTCTAACACCGAGTTTCAGAATTACCATTAGTACAAGGATGAAAGGATGTGCTCAACCCCTGGCCAGTACCAAGTAAGCCCAAAAACGCCCTCCAAAAGTTGGAGGTGAATTGAGCCCCTCTGTCGGAGATGATCCTTTGTGGAGCCCCATGAAGTCGATAAATGTGTATTAGGAATAATTTGGCTAAACTTTTAGCAGTTGGGATCTTTTGGCAGGGTATAAAATGTGCCTGTTTTGAAAATAGGTCTGTCACAACCCAAATAACAGTATTTCCCTCACTGTTTGGCAATTCCATGATGAAATAAATCCATAGCGATCTCTCTCCAAGGCGCTGAAAGTTCAGCTACCTTCTGCAATAGACCTGGGGATTTCCCCTGGCGTCTTTTTGCTGCTGCACAAATGGGGCAGCTAGTTACATAGCTTTCTATGTCCATTTTTAGTGATGGCCACCAAAATTGTCTTTTAATCAGGTGTAAAGTTTTCACAAACCCAAAATGTCCAGCTAATTTGGAGTCGTGGCACCTTACCATTAAGCATAGTCTTTGGCTGGCAGAAACATACAACTTCCCTCCCACCCAAGCCAAGTCTTCTTTCATCAGACAGCTGGATTTGTTGTTCAAAAACCATTCATCAGTGGCCAATGCTTGTTTAAAATTTTGGGTGGTGTCATTGCCTGTCAATGTCTCTTGTTTTGCCTGGGATCTGGTGACTATTTTGGCAGCTAATTGATTGTTTTGTACTATGGGTTTGATTACGTCTGGCTTTGCACTATTGTATTGCGGTTTTCTGGATAGCGCATCCGCCAGAAAGTTTTTTTCCCCCGGGAGATATTTTAGAGTAAAATCAAACCGTTTAAAGTACGGAGCCCATCGTACTTGTTTTGGGGAGAGTTTCCTTGGGGTCTTTAGGGCTTCTAGATTTTTATGATCAGTCCAGACTTCAAAAGGAGTCTTACTACCTTCTAGGAAGGTGCCTCCAGGTTAACAACGCCCAAGGAACTGCATAAGCCTCTTTCTCCCAAATGGCCCACCTTTGCACAGTCTCATTCAACTTTTTGGATGTGTAAGCGCAGGGTTGTAGTTGGTCTTGCTCATTCTTCTGAAGCAGGATCGCTCCTATTGCCACATCGCTGGCATCTGCTTGTATGACAAGTGGTTTCTCCGTGTCTGGGTGTTTTAGAATTGGTTCTGCCGAGAACAGCCGTTTAAGTTTTTCAAATGCCGCCTGGTATTCCATTGTCCAGTTCAATGGCTGCTTCCATTTAGGGTTGTCCTCCCCCCTTGTTTTTAAGAGCTTGGTGATGGGGAGGGCAATCTGAGCAAAAGCAGGGATAAACTGGCAGTAAAAGTTGGCAAAACCCAGGAAGCTCTGTAACTGTTTACGCGTACGTGGAGGGTTCCAATCAAGTGCAGCCTGCACTTTTAGAGGATCCATCTCAATTCCCTGGTGTGAAATGCGGTATCCCAAATAGTCAATCTTGGTGGAATTCACATTTGGAAAGTTTAGCATAAAGTTTGGCAGAGCAGAGTTTGTTTAAAACCACCCTGACTAGTTTTACATGTTCTGCTTTGGTCTCGGTATAGATTAAAATGTCATCCAAGTAGACCAGGACCCCCTTATATAAATGCTGATGCAGAACTTAACTGCATAAACACTGCAGGGGCTCCTTGTAATCCAAAGGGGAGCATCTTGAATTGGTAGCAGCCAAGGGAGGTGTTAAATGCCGTTTTCCACTCATCCCCCTCCTTAATTCTGACACGATACTAAGCCTCCCTTAAGTCCAGCTTTGAAAATTTTTTCCCTTTAACGAGGTGTGTAAGCATATCTTTCATAACGGGGAGGGGATACATGTTCTTCACACTGATTGTATTCAGATTTCTAAAATCAATACATAGGCGTTTTGAGCCATCTTTTTTCTCTCTAATAGCACTGGAGCTATGATTTTTCGTCGGGCTGGCTCAATAAAAACCTCCGCTAAATCCTTATATATATATATGTATATGTATATGTATATGTATATGTATGTGTGTATATATATACATACATACATACATACATACATACATACATACATACATACATACATACATACATACATACATATATATATATATATATATATATATATATATATATATTTGCTTTAATTTATATGCCGCCCTTCTCCAGAGACTCAGGGCGGCTTACAATGCGTTAAGCAACAACCTTCATACTTTTGTATATTTATACAAAGTCAGCTTATTGCCCCCACAATCTGGGTCCTCATTTCACCTACCTTTGAAAGGATGGAAGGCTGAATCAACCTTGAGTCTGGTGGGATTTGAACTTGCAGTAATTGCAGGCAGCAGATGTTAATAACAGTGCATTAATCCACTGTGCTACCAAGGCTCTTCTATGGGTATGCCCTCACTTGGTATGGTGTGACCAGGCATGGCTGTTTCTTGATTCTCTGCCCCCTCAGTTCCTTTATGTGGATTCTCAGCAAAAGTCACATTCCTCTGGAAATTTATGATGCCTTGTTTCCAATTGATTTTTGGATTCCATTTTTTCAGCCATGCAAGGCCCAGAACTAATGGCCATTCCATGCCAGGTGCCACTATAAATGTAAGCCTTTCCTCGTGGCTTCCAATGCCACGAGGCTCAGTGGCAAAAGAAGCTGGCTCCCCTCCTGCTATTGACCCATCTAGTTGGCAGAAAGCAATAGGGGTTTTCAGCTTTCTTACGTTAATCCCTAACTTCCCTACTAAGGTTGGGCTGATCAAACAACGGGTGCACCCTGAATCCACTAGGGTGGGGATACTTATCTCCCTGTCCTGGTTTGGGATAAATAGTTTTAAGGGGAGGGTAAGTGGTTTAATTGGTTTGCTTACCAATGGTTCATCATCTGGTCCACTTCCAAATGAGTGTGATTCCTCCTGATGAGATGCCAGGGTTTCCTCCCCAAAGAGGGGAGGGGATGGGACTTCTACAGTCTCCCTGCTCCTCAGAGCAGTCTCCTTCCCACACCGACCCGGTTTTGCAGGGCCCTCCCCTGGTGGGTGGTTCCGGGCGGGTGTTTGCGAACGACACTCTGCAGCTCGGTGCTCCTCTTTCCACACTTGAAACAGGCTGAAGATCTTGGAGAGAATGCGGTTTGTGGTTTGGGGGGCTCTTGCTTCCATTGGGGTGAGGATTTCTTCCATGTTCGCCCTCTCGATACTGGTTTCTGGCCATATCGATCTCAGCTTGTTCGGCAGTGACATACCATTCATGTAGGTGATTCGGTGCATCTTGGCCACGCAGGCATTGTATAGATCATCACTCAGCCAGTCCTTGAAACAGCTCACCAAAATATCTTCCGGCCAGTGCACACGACACGCGAGGTCCCGGAATTCTTCAGTATACTCTGCTACTGGCCGTCGTCCCTGCTTCACCACCTTAATGCGGTCACGTGCTTTGCGATCTGCCAGTGGGTCTTCGAACCGACATCGCAGAGCCATCATGAAGAGGTCAAAATCCCGCAGTTCTGGTGCATTGGCATTATGTAGGGTCACCATCCATCTGGCTGCAGCACCCTCTAGGGCTACGGTCACAACTCGTACTCGGGATCCTTGGGTTTGGAAATCCCGCCCATACTCTTGCATGTAGGTTAGCACATGTACCACAAAGAATCCTAATTGTTGCGGATTCCCATCAAACTTCACCCAAAGTTTATCTTTCCAGTTGTGGAACCCAGGGCTGATTGGGAATGGGCGCCTGTATGCGTGCTACCTAGGGGGGGGAGGGTTTGCTGGGTCTTCTCCCACTGCTGCTGCGCCCTCTGCTCGATAGGCAGGCTCCAGAAGTGGGGTGCCTCCCATGGCCTCATCCACGACAGCTGCCCTTTCTGCGCCCTTTGGTTGTTGTCCTGGCTCCCTTCGAATGTTGAGGTTTTCCAAAGTTTCCATCACCAATTGGGTTATATGCCTCTTCAGATAGTCCTCCCTCAAGGGTGCTTCGATCAGTCCCCCCTGGTCAGTAAGGGCTTCTAGTTCCATTTTCCACCCCGGTTTTCAGTTGCCACGACTGAGGGTAGCTCCTCTGGATCTCTCATCCCAGCTATCTTTCTTCCCGATGCCAATTGACCAGCGGGGCTTTTCAGGATTCTCCAGGGTTATCTCATCCTCTCCGATGGGGTGCATGAAACAGGCATCCGACTGGGTGGCGGTTGCTGTCTCTCCCCAGCAATCGGTTTCTCCCAGCTCTTTGCTTCATTCAGACATGATTTGCAAGGTCCCCTCAGTAGAGCGAAGACTGCTTCTCTGAGTTGACCGTTTTGCAGATCTTGCTTTCTATAAGGATCGCCTCTCCTTCCAACTTAAGAAAGCACGAACTCTTGAAATGTGGTTATTCAAAAGGATTCTTTTATTAAGCAGAAGTGACAGCCATCCAACTAAAGCAAGATCTGAATACCCTTAGGCAAAGCAGTAGGATTAAAGTGGTAGAGACCCCTCCCTTTAAGTCAGAATGCAGATTTTAACCAATACACAAGTGTGAAGATGTTTTCTTTACTATTTCCTATGAGAACCCAAACAAACATGCATTCCCACCATTTACTTTAAAGTGAGATAACCCACATGGCTATCATAAAAATTCCTGCAGGTAAAGGAGATCTCAGGGCTCTTTGGCGCCAGGATATAGGTTGTAAAATATCTGTTGACACAGGCAATGCTAGGGAATCGAATCCAAGTGTCCCCCCCTCCTCCAACTGAATGGCAGTATCACTTTTAGGGATCTGACAATAGAGGACTCACGGAAAGAGATTGAGCGGCGACTGGATGGATGGAGGATGAATCAGCAGAATAAGCTTAACTGACAGGATGACACTGGAGAGAAACAACGGTTTTAGTACAGCAGAGGCACGGAGAGGAAGAGTTGGTGGAATCCATGAGTAAATAACAAAGAGGAAGGAGCGTTGGCATCGTGGAGAGATAGAAGGGGACAAGGAAAGAAAGGAAACAGGAAGAGCCGCCATTGTAAATTACAAATAGAGGAAGAAGGGTGATTAATAGAATTGTGAAAGAAAGAAAGGACTATTATAAGATAACCGGACTCATAATCGGACTAATTTTTGGAACGGAACCCAAGAGGATAAAGTGGTGACAGAAAGACATTGAAAATAATATAACTTAAAAAGACTGTAGAAATTTGAAGAATAATAGTTGGAACAATATAAGAAATTGAAATTATGTAAAAAGGCTATTATATGAACATTGGAAAATAACAACAACAAAAACAACTTTAATATAAGAAAGTGAAATAACTCTTGAACAGTGTCTTGTAATATACCTATTAAGATAAATTACTCTCCCTTCACTCTTTTATTATCTTGCCATCCCGTCTTCCTGCTTCTATACTATCTGTTGAGTGCTTAATTAAGTTGTATATATTTGAGAAATAAGTTAATTGTTAATTAATAACTAAGTAGAATTTATTAAATAACGATTGTATATTTTATTAGGATATTAATTGAATATTAATTGCAATACAGATTTTAATATTAATTTACTCTTTATATGTTTAAATATAGATTTTATTTGATAGAGATTTAAGATTATTGTTAAGATTACCTCAATTAATTTAATTTTGAATATATGTCTTTTTAGGATAAATAAAATATAAGAAATAGAAGAAATAAGAAAATTTAAGGTATAGAATTAATAGTATAAGCTTCTTTTGGTTAAAATACTGGAAGATCTTTTTAGTGGGATATTATAGACCAATATAAGTAAAGATAAGGAAAACAAGAATAAGACAAATAGATAACAATAGTGGATGATAGTTTGGAAAAATATAGATAGGATTGTGAGAGATTAAAGAAGGATACTGAAAGAAATGACAAGTCTCTGTACAACAGTGTTAAAAACCGGAAAGAAAACTACATCAAACCCAACAATTACTATGGTATCCCCCTCAACTCAACAATCAACAGAAGGATTGTCAAAGACGGAAAAATCCATGGTAATTCCAACGATGCAGGCCATGCAAACCACCTTAACACTGATACAGGAGACAATGATGAAGATGCAGGAGAAAATGTCCAGTAACCATAATGAACTGAAAATAGATATCCAGTCTTTAGACGGCAAAGTGAATGACATTTAAGACTCAATCCACAAAAACGAACAAAAAATAAAGAACGTAGAAACTAAAGTGGAACAAAATGAAAGGAAACTGGAACTGGTAGACCAAAAACTGATGGCACAAAACAGAGAACTTGAAGATTCCATTATTCAGCTGGAAATGGACCGGGCAGCATTTTACCTGAGATTCCAGAATGTAACTGAAGGGAAAGAGGAAGATCTGGGACAGGTAATGGCGGAAATGATTGCAGAGGCCCTTCAGAGGGACAAGCAAGAAATAATAACAGAATTGGACGAGGTATACCGGGTTCAGACAAATTATGCTAGAAGACACAAGTTGCCAAGAGAGGTCCATATTAGATTTGCTAGAAAAAAAGTCAGTGACATCTTGTACAATACAACTAGAGAAGAACCAATGATATACAGGGGGAAGGAGGTCATAACATTGAAACAAGTCCCCAGGAGAGTAAGGGAGCTACGAAGAGATTACCGCTTCCTTGCTATGCAATTAAACAAAAGAAACATCTTATTTAGATGGACATTGCCAGAAGGAATGTTAATTACGTGGCAAAGGAAAAAAATAAAGATAGACAGTCTAGTAACAGCACAAGATTTCCTAGACCAACTGATAGGAATGGAAGAAGAACAGAGTAGCAAGGAAGAAACTGAGACGACAACCCAGGAAGAGGAAACTCCCTACCAACGAGATCTTAAAGAAGGACCTTTGGAGAAAAAGGACACAGAAGAAAAAGAGGAGAAAGAACAAAAGGAAAGAAACCAAGAGCACAAAGGGTCACAAGGGCAAATATATACTAATTCCTCTTAGGAAAATCAAAAAATGGAAGATTGGAAATTATTATCGATTAATGTAAATGGATTGAACGAGATTAAAAAGAGGAGACAGATATTCACTAAATTAGCTAAACAAAACATTGACATAATATGTCTCCAGGAAGTTCACATACGGAAACAAGATGAAAAGTACCTAGAATATAGTAAATTAGGGAAAACATTTATATCGCTCGTGGAAAAAAAAAAGAGGGGGGTAGCAATATATATTAAGGGAGGGATTGTCGCTGAACAAAAATATGCAGATCCCAAAGGAAGAACATTAATGATAGAAATAAAGAGAGGAAATTTACCAATATTACTAGTAGCCATCTATGCCCCTAATAAAAACCAGGAAGAATATTATAAAAAACTACATGAACGAATATGTAAAATGGAATACAGAAATATTTGTATAGTGGGCGACTTTAACGGGATAATAGACATAGAAAAAGATTACAAGCGTGGCAAAGATAATAATAAAAAAAGGGACAAACTACCTAAAACCTTTTTCAATTTGATAGAAGAATTAAATTTAATAGATATTTGGAGGACCCTACACCCAAATGAGAGAAAGTACACTTTCTACTCAAATCCCCAAATAATGTATCATGGTCCAGAATAGATATGGTCTGGGTAAATAAAGAATTAGGATTGGAAATAGAAACAGCAGAAATTAATCCCAACATATGGGTAGATCACAACCCCCTGGAAGTAAAATGGAGTATCCCAAAAAGAAAGAAGTTCTGGAGATGGAGATTAAATTTACAAGTTTTAAGAGAGAAGGAATATATAGAAAAGACAATGGGAGAACTGAAATTATTTTTTAAAGAAAATGAAAAGCAACATACATCCCGAACTAATCTATGGGATACAATGAAAGCTTACTTAAGGGGGATAACAATAACATATAATGCACATAAAAATAAAGAAAAATGGAAGGCACACAACATCCTTCAGGAAGAAATTGGAAACATGGAAAAGAAACTCCAACTAAGCCCAGGAGACAAAGTGGTTAAAGAGAAATTGACAGTACTGAGGCATAAAATCTGAGGTCTGAGAGAGAGGTTCCCTGGGCTTAGGCTGGTTTATTTTAATGCCAGGTCCATGGTTAACAAAGCTCAACTCATCAGTGAACTGATCAAGGAGGTAAATGCGGACCTGGTTTGCATTACGGAAACCTGGCTGGGCTTGGAGGGCGGTGTTCATCTGAACAAGCGCTCCATGGCTTAGGGCCAGGTTATTTGCGAGACCGCCTGCTGCTACCGATAACCTCCCACCGGCCAATACGCTCTCACAGAGAGGGCCTCCTCGGGGTGCCGTCGGTCAGGCAATGTCGGCTGGCGGCCCCCAGGGGGCGAGCCTTCTCTGTGGGGGCACCCACCCTGTGGAATGAGCCTCCTGGAATACGATTGATCCCGGACCTCCGGACCTTCCGTAAAGCCCTGAAGACGTTTTTATTTCATCAAGCCGGCCTAGCCTAAATGGTTTTTTAATTGGGATTTTAAATTTTATGGATTTGGGGTTTTAAATTTGGGTAGCCAATGATTTAATTCTTTTAATTATCTTAACTTTTGCATTTGTATGTTTTTTAATTTTGGCTGTTCACCGCCCTGAGTCCCTTCTGGGAGAAAGGCGGTATACAAATTAAATAAATAAATAAATAAATAAATAAATAAATAAATAAATAAATAAATAAATAAATAAATAAACAAACTCTGCCCGCCGGGTTTTCAGGTGCTACACCAGCCGAGGTCCCAGGGGAGAGGTGGGGGGGTGGCGGTTGTTATTAGGGAGGCCCATGGTCCACGGGAGGTCACTGCTCCTCAGATAGACGGATGTGAGTCCCTCCTCATGAGATGGGGACCACAAGGTCAGTTGGCCCTGTTGATTACGTACCTATCTCCCAGCTGCGTATCAATGGCCCTGCCCGGGCTGCTAGACGCCATATCGGGCCTGGTGGTTGAGTTTCCCAGACTTATTGTGCTGGGGGACTTTAACCTACTCTCCCTGGTGGGGGACGTCGGGAGCGGCCCGGGAGTTCATGACTTCCATGGCAGCCATGGACCTGACCCAGATAATACAGGCCCCGACTCATCAGGGGGGGACACACGCCCGATCTAGTTTTTATCTCGGAGCAGTGGCGAACTGAGTTTGGTGGGGGTGAGCCAGCTATTCAACCCGTCATGGACCAATCACTATCTCCTTAGGCTGGGCTTCCATTATGCCGCCCCCCGCCGCTGGGAGGCGGAATCAACCACCTGGTTCCACCCCAGGCGCCTGATGGACCCTGAGTGGTTCCAAACGAAGTTTGGGATTATACCTGTCTCTCTTTCCCACGCCCCGGTCGAGACTCTGGTGGATGCCTGGGAAAAGGCGGCTGCTGGGGCTCTCGACCAGGTCGTGCCTTTGCAATCTCTGACCTGACACAGATCCCGGTTGGCCCCTTGGTTTACTGAGGAGCTCCGGGAGATGAAGCGTCAGAGGAGAGGCCTGGAGAGCTGTTGGAGATCCAGCCGTTCCAAGTTTGACCGAGCACAGTTGAGATCTTTCACTCGATCTTATGTGGTGTTGATGGAGGCGGCGAAGCGTGTTTATTTCTCCGCCCTCATTGCGTCCACAGATAATTGCCCGGCTGCCCATTTTAGGGTGTCGTGCTCCCCTTTGAATCAGGGAGTGGGAGATGACCCTATGCGGGGGCGGGCAGAGGAGTATAGTCATCATCTGCAGAACAAGATCGCTCAGATTCGGGATGGGCTGGACTCCAACTGGTTCGGGCGGGGAGGTGATGACGGGACTGGTGATTTGGGATGAGTTTGATCCTGTTACTCCTGAGGAGGTGGACAGGATCATGGGGAAGCTCAGTACCTTCATGTGTTTGCTGGACCTGTGTCCCTCCTGGCTCGTTTATTCGGCCTGGGAGGTTACACGCGGCTGGATCCAGGCAGTTATTACGGCTTCCTTGGGTGAGGGGAGTTTCCTGGCCGTCTTGAAGGAGGCGGTGGTGAGACCCCTCCTCAAGAAACCTGCCTTGGATCCAGCTATTTTGAATAACTTTTGTCCTGTCTCCAACCTTCGCTTTATTGCGAAGGTTGTTGAGAGTGTGGTGGCACATCAGCTCCCATTGGCCCTGGATGAAACATTATATCTGGACCCGTACCAGTCGGGTTTCAGGTCCGGGTACAGCACGGAGACGGCATTGGTCGCACTGGTGGATGATCTCTGGAGGGCTCGGGACAAGGGACATTCCTCTGTCCTGGTCCTATTAGATCTCTCGGCGGCTCTCCAGATTATGGAGGCACCATATTACGGTGGTTCTCATCCTACCTCTCTGACAGTTGCAGTCAGTGTTGACAAGTGGACAGAGATCGACCTCGAGGCCCCTTACTTGCGGGGTGCCACAGGGGTCGGTCCTCTCGCCTCTCCTGCTCAACATTTATGTGAAGCCGTTGGGGGAGATCATCCGTGGTTTTGGGGTGCAATGTCATCTGTACGCTGATGACACTCAGCTGTACATCTCCACCACAAACCACCCCAATAATGCCCTTGAAGTGATGTCCCGGTGCCTTGAGGCCGTACGGTCTGGATGGGGAGAAACAGGCTTCGACTCCACCCTTCCAAGACTGAGTGGCTGTGGCTGCGGCATCCCAGTACAGCCAGTTAGTCCCATCATTAACTATTGGGGACGAGTCATTGACCCCCGCAGAGAAAGCTCGCAATTTAGGCATCCTCCTGGATGCACGACTGTCTTTAGAAGGTCATATAACAGCCGTGGCCAGAGGAGCTTTCTATCAGGTTCGCCTGATTCACCAATTGCGTCCCTTTCTAGACCGGGACTCATTACGCACAGTCACTCAAGCCCTCGTCATTTCCCGACTTGACTACTGCAATGCTTTCTACATGGGGCTCCCCTTGAAGTGCACCCGGAAGCTCCAACTGGTCCAGAATGCGGCCGCGCGAGTAATTATGGGAGCAATATGACGCTCACATGTAACACCTCTTCTACACGAGCTACACTGGCTTCCGGTGGCCTTCCGAGTGCGCTTCAAGGTGTTGGTTCTTACCTTTAAAGTGCTCCATGGTTTAGGACCTGAGTACTTACGAGACCACCTGCTGCAATCGATAACCTCCCACCAATCAATACGCTCTCACAGAGTAGGCCTACTCATAGTATCATCATTAAAACAATGTCGTCTAGTAGTTCCAAGGGAGAGAGCCTTCTCTGTGGGGGCACCTACTCTTTGGAACAAAATACCCACTGGAATACAAATAATCCCAGATCTACGCACTTTCCGACATGCCCTGAAGACCTTTCTGTTTCAACAAGCAGAGCTAGCTTAAACATCTAAATTCTATGCCAAGGTCTTAGCAGATACACCAAGTTGACTCAATTTATTATTTACTGTTTATAAAAAAAAAAAAAATTATTATATGTATATGAAATCTTAATCTGTTCACCGCCCTGAGTCCTTCGGGAGAAGGGCGGTATAGAAATTCAATAAATAAATAAATAAATAAATAAATTGGAAAAGAAAGGATATACCACTAGAGGAACATATTATTCAGAAAGTTCTAGAATGTGCCGAAATGAACAAATTGCTAGAATTAAACGAGAAAGAAGACTCAGAGTATTATACGGTGTGCGATGATTGGTACAGGTGGATTGATAACCAAATAAGGAATAGATAAAAGTTAATACAAATTTTAAGATGCATATAGGAATGTGGAACGATGAAATGTAAAGGTAGAATCAATCTAATCTGTGTATAAAAATAACACTGTCTGACTGATTGTACTGTATTGTAATATAATAAATTTCAATAAAAAATTTTTAAAAAAAGATTTCTTCATTTCTTAGGTCTATTCTTAACCCATATTCTTTTAGAGGGGCTTTATTCATTCGGAGAGCATCTCCTGGGATCTAACCCATAAAAATTGGATGTGCCCACAGCAATTCTATTAATGTATTTTCCATGCATATTAGCATTTAGAAAAGTTCTGTCAATGCTTGCAGCTTGTTCAAAATGTGCAATTTAGCGATTTACTCATATATAATGTAAAATTTATTTTGTATTACTATGGACATTTTGTACAGGCAACTAAATGAAAGAACACCAAATTAAAGAATTATGCTGGAATGAAATAATAAAATGTTTTTTTTTCTGTCCTTATGATTGCTTCTCATGTCTTGATTCAACAATCATTAAAAAATCTTGACATGATGAATTAATAAATTATGCTTCAACTAATCCATTCAATGTAGAACTTGATTAGTTTAATAGAACAAAAACAGCAGGAACAAATCCTTCCAAAGAAGAGAGCAAAACTGAGAATTTTTAGAGCTGCTTTGAAATGCAAAGAATTCTTTGGACATCTTTAAACATAAAGATAAAAAACAAAGACTAATATCTGGTGCAACATATTGTTATTGATGTTCATAGAACATATAAAATATATGTGGATATGACAAGAACTATATTAATTAAAAAGTATTTGCAACAGTTCAATAGACTTACTTACCAATAGCATTATACAGAGGTTCTCCAGTTTCTTTGTTCCAAACTACAGTTGTCTCTCTCTGATTGCTAACTCCAACAGCTTTTAAGAACAAAATAAACATTCTATCATTTTCTAGATAATTACAGATTTTGGATCACCAAAACCTCAGCAAAACTCTCTTTTCAATGAAATCCTTTCTGATTGCTCTTCTGCTATAAGCTCTTTGTACTTATCACAAGCCACTTCTGAGAGTAAAGAGATCATCCAGATTGAAGTACAATGTGGCAGAGAGGACAACATTGAGAGATAGGTATTAACAGAATTCAGCACACATATTTGCCCAAGCAAGTGCCTTCTGGCTCACTTAAAAAAAGTTTTTGATTGGTTATAATTCTAAAATATTTTTAGAATTTTAGTTTCCTTTAAAGTAACATCATTTATTCTCCATTCATCTCTGTAAGTTATATATATATATCACTTTCTCCTCTTGATTTGGAAGGATATTCATGATTATTATAGAATTAAAAATACCTTTTATGTTGGAAATGTCTATATTCAGCTGGTTCAATTTCTCACATGTTCTTTCAACACATTCATAGACAGACTGTAGTATTTCCTTTGGGTCTTGTTCTACCCACCTTGAAAACATCAAGGCCCACATTAGAAGTCTGACAATTGATATGATAGAGTCAACAAACCACAATGGCTCGTTCGCTTCATTGCCTTAAAACGGGTGTCAAACTCGATTTCATTGAGGGCCGTATCAGGGTTGTGTTTCACCTTGGAGGGCTATGGTGGGCGTGGCCAGGGATGGTCATGGCCATGGTGAGCATGACACAGGACTTGTGTCGGGCGGGAGGGCACCTGTGGTGGCCAAGTGCTAAGGCAGGACTTCCCTCAGACTCTCCTCACTCTCATTATACTCTCCTTCCTTCCTTCCTTCCTTCCTTCCTTCCTTCCTTCCTTCCTTCCTTCCTTCCTTCCTTCCTTCCTTCCTCTCTTCCCTTCCCTTCCCTCTTCATTCTAATTTCTTCTTCCTTCCCCTCGTTCCTTATTTTACCTTCTTTGCTCTTTTCCCATCTTTTCTTCTTTTTCTTTGTCATTCCTCTTTCCCTTTCTCCTTTCCTACCCTCCTTCTTGCATGCTCAAATGCAAAAGGGGAAACATTTCTCCTTTTGTTTTGTTTTTAGTTTGTCCACTGCCAGCCAAAACGGGGCGTGGGGAGTGGTGTTGATGCTAGTCGATTTGAAAAGAATGAAACCATCAAGAAAAGCCAGCTTGCTCACGGTTTGGCTCTTTCCTCAAGAAAAGAGTTAGTAGAAGTCAACTCCATTGATGAGCAGGGAAATAGAAAGCAGGTGTGGCAATTTGATTTTAGTTGAATTATGTGTGTAAAAGCTGGGGATGGAAGATAATGAAGTAATATGACAAACAGCTTCAAGGATGAGGGTGCAAGTAGTCAAAAAGACCTCAAGGGAAAAAAATTCAAGGCCTGCTTGGGTTGACATTAGTTGAAAAAGCAGATTTGGACCACCAAACACACAAAGAGAGACACAGAGAGAGAGAAAGAGAGAGAGAAAGAGAGGCAGAATCCAAGTCAACATAGGACTCCAGAAACCTCAGCCAAGCCACCAGTCCCTTTTCTGTGACAAGTAGAATATGTTAAAAAGGACATGTTTAATTACCTCTCTGCAGAATATAAACCAGAAAGGGGGTAGGGGTGGGAATATGATTTTCTGAATAATCTCAGAAAGAAGAGAAAAAGTGAGTTGAGAAGCAAGTAAAGAAAAACTGACTGTGGAACAACAAGGCAAATTGCAAGGGCTTCTTGAGCAAAAGTCACAGCAGGAGGATGCAGAGGGAACCCCAGGGGAAGAAAGAAAAGGAGACTCAGCCCACAAAAGGCAGTCAAGGGAATTGCCCAAGCAAGGAAAGAAACCTTTCTGGCTATAGGGAAAAAATGACAGGTGCAAATTAGAAAGTGCAGTGAAAAGTTGGAGTTAGAAAAAGGCTGAATGAGAGAAAGGAAAGAAATGCTGCTAAGGAGAAGATCATCTTGCCTTGATCATCTTGCAAAATTCTGATAGACTAAAGCTGCCTAAAGTTGAGTCTGCATAGCCTCAAGGATCCCTTCTGTTGTCTTCTCTGCCACCAAATCAGAAGTCTTGCAGTCCAATGTTTAAAGATAAATCATCCAAATGCTGGAAATGTCACCAGTTGCCAGGTTCATATTACCATATGTGGTGAACATGTTCAGAAGCTAAAAACTATTGGAATAAAATTAAGATATGGCTGGAAGAAATGA
Source organism: Pantherophis guttatus (assembly GCF_059756535.1). NCBI lineage: Eukaryota > Metazoa > Chordata > Lepidosauria > Squamata > Colubridae > Pantherophis > Pantherophis guttatus. The sequence continues at coordinate 68,718,040 of NC_142067.1, forward strand.
TACAGCAACGTACTGATTTAAAACCAGAGCTGTTCCTACTGGGTATCCTCCCAGAAAAAATTAGTAAAGAAAATATCTATTTGATTATACAAGTAATAACAGCTGCAAGGATTGTTTATGCACAAAATTGGAAAGCAGAGAAAATACCTTTGGAAGGAGAAGTAATTTAAAAAAAATTAGACTCTGCAGAAATGAATAGATTGACTTTGATGATTAAAGAAAAAAGATTCAGAATAGTTTAAGATATGGAATCAATTTTACCATTGGTTGGAAAAGAGATACAAATAAGTAAATTAATAGTCATGTATAAAAAATGCTACAATTAGAATATTGTGTTAGTGATGAACTGTTGTAATGGACTTGGTGAGAATGAAGATAGAAGAAACAACAAAAAGAAGAATTTTTGGAGACAACACCGAGATGTCACATAGAAGGAATGACTGATTCATTAAATGTTTGTCTAAAAAATAAAAAAAAAACTTTTTTTAAAAAAAAGAAGTCTTGCAGTCCTCTCAACGAGTGTCAGTGAAGCAAAATTAGGGATCAAAATTTCCCAATTCAGAAACCTCTTGAACCTGCCAGTGCAAAGAATTATATCATGTGCCCAATTTCACTGCCTTAAGAAATTGACCCTGAAAGAGGGATTTCCTTTCAACTTTATTTCAAACTTCCTGTTATCCAGTCCAGTTTGTTTTTTTAAACTCCTTTTCTCATTCCTATGCCTTCCATATTTCTTCTGTGACAGTGTGTCTCCCTGCACCTTATATTTGGACTCTGCTCTCTTTGGCCACCTCCTTTTTTGAAAAAATGCTTTCCTGACCAATTCTTTTTCTTCTGATTGCTGCCTGTGTTCCCAACTATTTTCTTTCCCAACTATTTTCCTGCAGCACTCTGGAAGCCAAAATGCAGAGGTCACCCGTGACCCCCCCCCATGCCTGTTTTGGGCCTGAACGGTATCTTGCACCACTCTTGCAGCCAAAACAGGGCACATGGAGGCCACCCGCATCCCTGTGCCCCATTTTGGGCCTGGACGGCCTCCTGCACCACCATGGCAGCCAAAACAGGGCATGGGGGCTCACTTTGGTTAGCAGAAGCACCATGAACTGGTCCTTTGCTATTTTCAGGTCGGCCCTGTGGGCCAGATGTATGCACCCCATGGGCCCCATGGGCCTTGAGTTTGACACCCCTGCCTTAGAAGGAGATGACCATTTACCAACAATAGTTTCATTGACTATTAACCAGTTTCCTAAAAGCAGAATGACTGTACCTTTTTTCAGTTAATTCTTCCTACAAAAACCTGCAAGAATGTTTTATTCAGACAGAATATAAGCTTATATTGCCAGGTAACATAGCATAAGTAAGCCTTAGTGAATAAAAACCAAACATTATCTTTCACTGTTGGTTTTAGAATAAGAAAGACATATCAGAAAATAAAATCCAGTCAAAGACATCTAAAATATAAAAAGTGTGTTGTAAAGTCAAAAGGTGTGTCTCTTATATATCATGATTCCCTAAAAATAAAACCTGGGCTTATTTTCTTTTGGGCCCCAAAATAAACACTAGGGCTTATTTTCAGGGGGTGTCTTATTTTTTTCACATAGGTAGCTGTGCAGCATGTCTGGCAGGCTGGAGCCGCCGCCACTAGCCAAGGCACAAGGTGGGGCTGGGCTACCTGCCTCCTGTGTGAAAAAGTAAGACAAAGTGAAAGACAAAGTGTAGGAAAAGGTCTGTCCAAGAAAAAGAAAATGGAATGGCAGAAAGAGCCAGGTGAAAAATCATACCCTTCTGCCCACCAGGTCGCTTCACCGGAGTTTCAATCCCGCTTCTGGGGTGGAGGGCAGAGCGAGGCACACAGGCAGTCCGTCTCCTGTGGAGACCTTTCCATCCTTCCTTCAGCCACAGCCCCCCTCCAGCCCGCAATGCCGCCCATCTCTCTGTGGGCCCTGTCCAGATGGGTGGCAAAGAATACTGTTGGGGTGGCGGGGCCTGCAGAGCCCTGATGCTGATGGGGTGAGGAGGCTGCAGCACAAGTACCAGCCAGGGCAACCAGTGGTAGAATGAGAGTGGTGGCAGGAGACGCACCATTGGCCACCGCTGTGTGAGACAGGGAAGGGGCTGCAGGCTGGCTGATGAATGGACTGAGCAAGGCAGAAGGTGGGGCAGGGGTTGCGCCATGCCATGGCCCCCGTGCATTCTACCCTGGTTGCCCTGTGTTCTCCTCCAGCTCCATCCCTGCCTCATGCCTCATCTGGTCCATTCGGTGGCAGTGCTGAAGAACCTCATCAACAGCTGGGTGAGATGGAGAAGGGGCTGCTCTGGCTGCTGCCGCCACCGCCTCACCCCACCAGCATCAGGGCTCTGCAGGTCAGATGATGAACGGACCAGGCGAGGCAGGAGCTGGAGCAGGCACCATGCCGCAGACCCTGCACGCTCCGCCCCTGCCATTCTAAGTCCTTCTCCAGATTCTCCCCCGCCCCATCAACAGCCAAGTGAGATGGTGAAGGGGCTGCTCTGTCTGTTCAAGATCCAGGTGTCCGCCCGCTGCTTCCCTTTCACTCCTCTCCTGAGCTGGACTGCCATGCTATGGAGAATGGGTGGGTGAGGTTCAGTCCCTTTACCCAATCCCCCTTCGCTGTTTCAGAGATGGGGTGTGTGTGAAGGCGAAAGTCCTCTGCCGCTGCTGCACAACATTCCGAGTCTGCTGCTGGAGGGGCTGTCTTCTGTCCCCACCATCCCGCCCCATAGATCACCTTCCAGCAGCGGCTGCTGCCTCCTCCTCCACCTGCCGCTTTGGTCCTATGGCACTGACTCACACTGCCTGGTCCGTTTGCGGTTTTGAAGGTAGCAGCTCTGCCGCCGCATTTCAGTAGATGCTGGCTGTCAGACTCAGGATGTTTGCTTGCTTTTGGCTGCCATTGTAATGGGAGGGGGGGAGGCATTGCTGGTATTTGGGGGGGGGGAAGTGAGCTGGTGGAGATGTCTCGGAAAAGGGAGGAAAATTCTCACTGTCTTCATAGCAGCTGCAGAGAGCGCTGATAGCTGTCAAGGTCAACCATTCCAGCATACTAGATAGATGGGGGCCATCTGAAGAAGTACCTCACGACACCTTGGGGAGATGTGGATTGGACACTCAACTGGGTCCTTGAGGGGGGAGGGATTTGGGGATACTTTCAATATGCCTCAGACTTTGCTTTTCTTACGCTGCATTCAGTTCATACTCTGTAAAAGTAACTTTCTCTACAAAAACATGGAATTGGGGGTTTTCCTTTCTTGAGTTTTGAATGGAGGCACGCCTGTCATTAAGCAAAGTCTGTTTTACCAGCCATCCTGGAGAAAACTCTACTGTGGGGGCTGAGCCAAGAATGTCTGACCAAGACAGTGACAAAGAGGACATGGGAGCCACTGGGTCTACCCCTCCCTTGTCCAGGCGAGATGGGGAGGTTTCGGACTGGATGTCAGAATTACAGCTTGAAGAAAAGCCAGTCAGAGCTAAGTGGTCACTGGGCATGGAGAGGATGGAACCTCCAGAAGAAATCCCCTCAGGGGTGACAGTTACCAGACGCCGGCATGGAGAGGGGGCTTGGCAGGAAGGGGACAGAGAAGCCCTCCTGCTGACTCAAGCCATGCAACTCTTGAAAGAAGCCTTTGAGAGTTGTAAAGCCCGCAAAAGGTATGCATTGCTGGCTCGGAGGGAGGCTGAACACCCAGGGAGGGAAGCAGAGGCTTCAGTGAGTGCAGAAGAGATTCCTAGGGTTCAGCCAGAGACAGAGCAAGCTGCTGGGGCTCAAGTTGTGGCTGCAGCCCAGCCCCCCCCCCTTGTGAGGGGGGCAGGGACCCAGAGATGTCAAATTCCAAAGGTTCCTCCGCTTACAATAAAATATGGAGGAGACCCCAAGGCTTTAGGATTCTTCCTAACCCAAGTGTGGAATCACATGGAGGAATATGGAGAGGATTCCCATTGGAAGCCACCCGTGTGAGATGCGACACTATGGCCCTGGAGGGAATATCTGCTGTCTGGTGGGTGGGCCTCCATGATAAGAATTCTCCCCTGCTGAGGAATTATGACCAGTTTATGGTGACACTCGGAGTGCGTTCTGAGGACTCCCTAGCTGAGCGGAAGGCCAGAATCAGGATGAATAAATCAGGGGCAGAGATCGGTGGCTGAATACACCCAGGAGTTTTGCAAGCTGGTGCGCCACATGAGGGGGTGGTCCCAAGAGGCCCTGATGGAATGCTATAAAGATGGCCTTAATGAGGACGTCTACAAGGCTTGCTGCTCCCAGGGGGCCCCTCGAGACCTGCAACACTGGTATGTGATGGCAGCCAATGTGGAAATTGACCTGACCAGGGATCGCTACTGTGGGGGCCAAGTTTGGAACAAGCCTTCCCTTGCTCCACAGAAAGAAGGCCCCAGAGTGTCCGGGGGTGTGTGTCAGCATCGAAGTTTAAATCCACAGCGTGCTTCCAATGTGGGAAGGAGGGCCACTGGGCTGCTGATTGTTTCTCCAAACTTGGCTCCAAGCTGACCCCTGCTGGTGAGAAGAAAGCTGACAAGCCTCCAGCAAAGAATTGTGAGACAGCCCTGAATGGGGTGGAAGTCATTGAGTTCGCTTCCCCAGGCCTGGGGGAGTTGGGAGTTCCGACCATCGCAGAAGACAGCGAAACCAAAACCGACTCCAACAATGACCCCCTGGTAAGTCAGCGTGGGCCCCCCATGACCATTCCAGTAGAACTACACACACACACACACACACACACACACACACACACACACACACACACATACATATATATATTGCAGTTTGTCAGCAGAAAAAAGGCCCAGAAACTTATATATATATATATATATATATATATATATATATATATATATATATATATATATATATATATATATTTACATTATTAGAAATATATATATATATACACACATACATACATATACATATATCAATATAGGAGTAAATAGCATATATACAGAAAAGGTATGAGATTGTATCTGATTTATATTTTTACTGTTAATAAATAAAGTCTATTGTCCAGCTGTTGTGGGGTAACCTCCTTTAGGATCACTATTTATAGTCAATAGAGTCCACTGATATTGAAAATAGTTGACAGGTTCTTTGTCTATTGGCATTATTATTGCATAATAATAATACTGTCACTGCATTTTTGTATTTGTCAGCTGGGCTCCCATTCTGAGACTTATGGTAGACTGATTTGACTCTTATCTCAGAAGCCACTGAGCATGTCCACATTCTTTCACTTCCTTCTAACTTTCTTTGTTCATCTGCCAGAACTTCTGCCGACAAGGCAGGAATGCTGCCAAGACGTAATTAATTCCTGATGTTTATTATATACCAACAGCAAATAGTAATTTGCTCAGTCAGAGTCACTTGTCTAGAGCATTAAAGTTCCAGGTTCACCACCTTGAAAAAGCAAGTTACATAGTTAAAAATGGAGATATTGTTGCTGAAACCATGTTAATTGGTGGTGTTTATTACTTAAAGCCAAAGCCTAAATCGCAAACACAGGCAAGTATACCAAAAGAGGAGAGCACAGGCCCAGAGAGAGATGCTCCAGAGAGAGATCCTGTTGCTACTCCAAAGGCTCCTAAAGCCAACAAAAAGAAAATAAGGAAACAGGTTGCTCAGCAAGCCTGAGGTTCCTCATAAAACTGTTAATTGAGTGGCGTAGGAGGCTAATGCCTCCTAAGGCAGCATTTAACATCCAGCTGCCTGCAATTACTGCGAGTTCAATTCTCACCAGGCTCAAGGTCGACTCAGCCTTCCATCCTTTCTAAAGTGGGTAAATTGAGGACCCAGTTTGTGGGGGCAATAAGCTGACTTTGTATAAATATACAAAAGTATGAAGGCTATTGCTTAATGCATTGTAAACCGCCCTGAGTCTCCGTAGAAGGGCGGCATATAAATCAAATAAAAAAAAAATGTTGAGAATTCACTAACTGGTAAACCTTTGCATTCCAGGTGTATCCATAAATGGCATAGAAGATTGGGGCATGCCATAGTTTCCGTGTTCTTAGGAAGATGCCGGAGTTCGCAAAAGGTTTGGATCTAAAGGGGTGTAAGGTGTTTTTGGATTGTGCTGTATGCAAAAAGGCCAAATCCAAAGCAGTAGCAATTCCCAAACGCGCTACACATCTGTCAACACACATTTTTGATTTGGTACACACTGACATAGTTGGTCCTTTTCCGCCAACACTTGGTGGTAGAAAATATTTTCTAACAATTGTTGATAATTACTCTAGATATGGATATGTATATCCTATGAAAGAAAAATCTGAGACCTTTCAGATCTTTAAAGACTTTGCAGCTCTTGTTTCTACCCAACACCAAGTTCGCATCGCCAGAATCCAGAGTGATCGTGGTGCTGAATTCATATCTCAGCGTTTCCAAGACTGGATGCGTAAGAATGGAATTCTTCATCAGACATCGGCTCCTTACACACCGGCTCATAACGGAGTCGCAGAGAGACGACAAGGGATACTGCAAACCATGATGCGTTGTCTCCTAGAAGACGCCAACCTTAGTAACCCATACTGGGGTGAAGCTATCAAATATGCAAATTACATTGTCAACCGTACTTGGAGCAGTGTAATAAATCAGACTCCTTTCTTCATGTTGTATGGGTACAAGCCCAATCTCAAAAAAATCCATATTTTTGGTTCATATACTATGGTGAACATTCCCTTAGCTCAAAGAAGAAAAGGAGGTCCAGCAGCAAAGAGACTGAGATTTATGGGCATTGATGATAATTCAAAATGGAGTAAATTTATTGACTCTAAACATGTAATTGTGATTTCCGAATCTGCTAATTTTGAGGAAGATGCTGACTGCTCCAAGATTCATTCCAATGATCCTGGAGTTTATTTTCCTAGAGAGGATACTGCTGATGCCGCGCAGATCGATAATCAAGATTCCACTAGTTCTTCTCAACCTGATGTTCCGTCTTTGCAAGCCGCGGATGCTGACGCTAGCAACGAATGTGAGGACGAGGATGAAGCAGAAGAAGAATGGACCATTGTTCCAAGATGTTCCAAGAGGGCCACAAAAGGAATCCCTCTGCAACGATATTCGTGGCAACTGACAAAAACACCCTTGCCTTTGATTTGCAATGTTACACTTCCACCTGATACGTTCACACAAATCAAACATCTTCCTGATTCAGAGCAAGAGAAGTGGTATGAGGCAATGCAGGCTGAAATGGACAGTCTAAAGAAACTTAAGGTGTTTACACCTGCAAAACCTCCAGCAAACAAAAGGGTCATTGGCTCTCGATGGATCTACAGAATCAAAAAGAAGCCAAATGGTGAGTCATTGTACAAGGCCAGACTTGTAGCTCAGGGTTTCGCTCAATGTTATCCTGAGGACTACACAAATACTTATTCACCGACAGTCCGAACTGAGTGTGTAAAAATTGCTTTAGCAACTGCAACTATTCTTGGTTTAGAAGTTTTCCAGTTCGATGCTGACACGGCTTATTTACATGCTGACCTAGACAAAGAGATCTACGTGAGAGATCCTCCAGGGTTCCGACAGCAAGAAGGGGATACCTGGTTTCTAAACAAAAGTCTTTATGGTCTGAAACAGTCTGGTTTAATGTGGTACTTATGTCTTATTGACAAGCTAAATTCAATGGGCTTTATTAAGTCCGAAACTGATTAGTGAGTGTTCACAAAAAGATCTAACAATACATATGAGATAGTTCTTGTTTATGTTGATGATATTGTTTATATTGGTCCAAATAAGAAAATGAGTGAAATTTTTGCCAAAGCTTTGCAGAGATATTTCACATTGAAATCTTTAGGTCATATTAGCATTTATTTAGGTGTTCAGATTGACAAAACACAGAAGGGGTTTAGTCTTTCACAAGAGGATAAAATTGAACAAATTTTGCATCATTGCAACATGAAGGATGCTAACACAACAAAGACACCCATGCAAACAGATTTTCACAACTTGACACATGAACCAAGTCCTGAGTTCGAGGATCAAACATTTTATCGTTCAGTTATTGGGTCACTGTTGTACATTAGTAGTTGGACCAGATCCGACATTGCACTTAGTGTTAATCTCTTGTCTCGACACGTACGTAAGGCAAAACAGTTTCATTGGACATGTGTTAAGAAATTATTGAAATAACCTAAAACACACTAAACATATGAAGTTATTATTAGAACCAACACATACTGATTATGCAAAATTAAGTTGTTATGCAGATTCTGATTGGGCGAGTGATAAGAAATCACGTAAAAGTACTTCAGGTTATATGATGTTCTTAAATGGATGTCCTGTTTATTGGCAAGTGAGTAAACAGAATTTTGTTTCTTGTTCATCTACTGAAGCTGAATATGCTTGTGTTTCAGATGCATGTAATTCTCTAACTTGGTTTGATGCTTTGGTCACAGATATCTGGACACGTCCGATCCGACTGATCACCGTGATGGAAGACAATGAATCGGTGGTTTATATTTCTGAATCACATTTCACAGGTTCTAGGTCCAGACACATTGACATCCGTTATCAAAAACATAAAACAATTAGTGAAACAAGGTTTTGTTAAATTGCAGTATGTATCTACACATGATCAAACTGCTGATATGCTCAACAAACCGCTTCCAGCAGCTCAACATGAGTATTTGCATAAGAAGATGTGCCTTATTTGATGATGTACTGATGTCTGCTCAACTGGCAAAGAAGGGGATTGTCACTGCGTTTTTGTATTTGTCAGCTGGGCTCCCATTCTGAGACTTACGGTAGACTGATTTGACTCTTATCTCAGAAGCCACTGCGCATGTCCACATTCTTTCACTTCCTTTTAACTTTCTTTGTTCGTCTGTCAGAACTTCTGCCGACAAGGCAGGAACGCTGCCAAGATGTAATTAATTAGCTAATAAGATTTTTTTTACTTCTTTATAATAAAATGTGTTTATTAGAATATATCTCGAGTTTATTTTCTTAAAGTATGCTGCAAGGAAAAAGCCACGATCCATTCTCTAATCTAGGTGCAATTACCCAAAAGCAGAATGGGATTAATTGCCACCCTGACACAGCTGCTCTTCGTCCCTTTATTTCTAAGATGTCACCTTCCTCCTATTTAGCACAGTCAGCATCTCTTCACCACCTTGCAGTCACTATCAAAAGAAGCTTCCCTTAGAGTTTCTCTTTCAAAAGCTTCGTCACAATCCCAGTCCAAATCCAAATACTTAGTCTATCTTTAAGATTTTCAAAAAAACACCAACTCAAACCTACAGTCACTCCTTCCTCTTGATCTGACAGTAATGGTATCCGTCTTCCCAGGCCTCCGCTCCCACTGCTAAGTCACCACTTTTCCCGCCTTGGAGACTCACTTGTTAGCAAATGAAGTTCGTAGGTCTCAATATCCAACTCAATTTTTTCAATCTCCGCCGATACTTCTCGCTGCTTCCCTCTCTTCTCTTCCTATTCCATTCAATCAGGCCATCACGCCTCTGGATCCGCCATAAAGGCCGATCTCTTTCGCACCGAATTCAAGGGATTCCTCTTGCTGTAACGGGAGATTGCGCTTCTCCCAGTTACCTCTAGAGCTTCCCCTCTGAATCGCTGGTCCCTCCAGGATCCAACTTTGCCCCTACAGGCCTCCAAATGTGAAAAATTGAGCAAATGAAACAGAGCCCCGTTTCTTTGCACCGCACCACCGTGACGTCACCACCAGAAGTCCTAATTGAACTTTGTAAACGGCGAACAGAGACCAGGCAGTGCAAGGCAGTGCTGGAGGACCGAAGCAGCAGGTGAAGGAGGTAGCAGCCATTGCTGGGCAAGTAATCTGCAGGGCGGGGGGACAGAAGAAAGCCCCTCTAGTTGCAGACATTGCTGATGCGTAGCGGTGGCAGGGGCCTTTTGCCATCACTCCCCCCTCACTCCAAAACATTGGAGGGGGACCAAGTAAGGGAACCAATCTCACCCGCCCATCCTCCATAGCATGGTAGTCTGCCTCGGGAGGGTAGTGAAAGGGAAGAGGTGGGCAGGCAGCCAGATCACTGAATGGGTGGGAGGTGGTCACCGAGGAGGGAGTGGCCTGGATGTGGGGGCCCTGAGGTGGCACAGGTACGAGATGCCTGTGGCAGCTCCTACCACCTGTCTCGCCTCACCTGATGGTGGTGCCGTGCACTCTCCTGCCCTGTTGCAACTGCGAGCTGGGATTGAGTGGGCGGGGCTTAACTAGGGCTTATTTTGGGGTAGGTCTTATTATTAGATACAGGCATGAAAGTCTGGCTGGGGCTTATTTTCAGGGTAGGTCGTATTTTCAGGGAAACATGGTATTTCTGTGAAATGTAGGAACAAGAAGGATGGGATTTGATCACGATGCATGTTTTGTCATTTGTTACCATTCTATGATACCTATAAAATCATATTTAAAATATGTAGTCTTTCTGTCACAATGTTCTTATTAAGAATCTAGTTTAAAATGCAAAGTTTAAATTGCTGGGATTTAAAGATAAACCACAAGCATGAAAACTTACATATTTTACTTCTTATGCATTGAGGCATGTATCAGAATTATTACTCATAGCAGGTTTTATATACCTGATATAGGTTCATCATAGTAGCATTTCTATGATGGGTGAAATATACATATTATTGAATAGCATGTTCAAGTGTAACTGCTTACTGTTTTCCTAGTAAACCATACAAGAGTTATCTTGGTGATATAAACTAAATACCACCAAACTTCTAAAATTACTGTGCAAGTCTAAAGGATATTAGGAGGGATCCTACTGCAAGAATATCCAATTTATGATGTTAATCTTAAAAACCATCTATTGCAATGTAAACTTTTAGGTCTGAATTGAAACAATTAAAAAAAAAACTAACTCTATACAATGAAACTATATAAAAAGTACATTATATATAACATGGCTATAACACAGAGCCCGAAGAAGAGGCAAATTTGAACACATGAACTGCCTTTCTATTCATGTTGGACATATTTAAATTCTAAGATCCAAGAAAAACAATTCCCTGGGTTGAATTTTCTCAGTTGTCCACAATGCAACTTCTACCACACTCTAAAAATATGAATTCGGGTGTTTGCTAACAGAGCAGATTTCAATAACATAATAAAGGAAAGAAATAAAAAAGCCATACCATTTGTCCTACGGTATGGAACAATTCCATCAGTTAAAAAAACTTAGGTTTTTTACATAGAATTTAATAACATAATATCAAATATTCAAATATAAAGGAGAAGCAATACCCTTCTTTGGGGAATTTCTGCTGGATTTCCACTTGGTGATGACTCAATAATTCAGCTGTGTTTGCATTGAAAACCTGTAAGCAGTAAATCTATAGTTACCAAACCAGTTTGTACATCCATAGTCAAAAGGGTAGAGTACATAAGGAAGCTCATCACTAACATTTTATCAGGAAACAGTATACTAATTTCTTCATATACAACAGGAAATGGTCAAATAACAGAATTGTAGCATAATGCTTAACCCTAGAAACACATAGCAAATAACATGCTATTTTAAAATAACTTATTTAAAAGAAAGTACAAGCCCTTCTGGATCCCAAGTTACAGCTTTTCAACTATAATTTTGCAATGATATGAAAACTCAATATATGAAATTAGATGATATATGAAGAATATGTTAATTGGAAAACTTAGGTTTAGGAGGCTTATATAGAAAAATAAAGGCAAAGAATATTTGTTACACAATATGGGCCACTATCAAAAGGGAAAATAGAGAAAAAATGGATCTTTGAAATAAAAAGCAATTTTCCATGGCGATGCTACGCAATTCATCTATGGGATTCTATCATTCTTCAGATATAGGGACTGAGGGAGTACTGTGCCTTTAAATCTTTCTTGTGGCCACTCCCCTCTGCTCTGTTATCACCTCAGTTATTTCTCTCAGTCTTCGTGTAGGGACATGAGTTTAGTTTTCTCCTCATTCTGAGGTGATTTCTTTTCTTTTTTCTAGCTAGCGCCTTAGCGTTTTGTAGATAGTGTATATAGTGTTTTTGTATATAGTATAAAAAATTTTTCGAGTAGGCAAGGGAGCGTTTTATAAAAAAAAAAAAAAAAATTCCAAACGGCGTGCGGCTGCCGCGGAGGCGGCTGGCCATCGGCTGCGGGCGTGGACGTCGCTGGGTAAGCCATCCGGACTGTCCATTGCCCCCTTTAACAGCGGGCGGCCTTTCCTTGCGTTGGAGAGGCCACACAGCCTTAGAGCCGTAAATTCCAGGCCGCCGGCGAGCGGAGTGGAGTTGCTGGTCCGCTGGCTATTCCCTCGCCGCCTTCTTCGCTCCCTGTTTAGTGGCGGTTGCAGAGTACCTGCTCGGGGACCCGAGTTCAAACTCTGCCTTCTCTATAATTTCCTCGCGGCGCTCTAGGGATCTTCCATTCTCCTGCGCCCTCTCTGCCACCTCATTTTAGGCCGTTTGCATCAAAAGAGAGCCGTTTGCAATTTCGTGCCATTTTTCGGCCGCCATTTTCTGGCTCCTTCAGCGAGGCAGCGCTTTCAGGGGACGGTCACTCCCTAGCGCTTATCCACCTGGCCCACCTGTGAAGCTGCCTACTTGTGAGTAGGAAGGATCACCGCTGTCTTCTGGATTGTGAGTATTGCCATTATTCAGGACTTTGGGCCTTAAAACTGCAATTGGGAACTGGCAGCCATTTTGAGGAAATTTTTTCTCTACTGTGGGCCTGGTTTCCTGACAAAGGGTTCCCTTTTCTCTCCTCTAGTACTCTGCTGCCACCTGGTCTCCAATAACACTATGGCTGACCAGGAGTTTTCCTCAGACCCTGAGCAGGCTCCAATTATTCCAAGGCCCAAGAAAGCCTCCAAGAAGAGGTCTACGGCCCATTCTGCTGGCAATGCATCTCATTCAGCCCAGTCTTCGATTGCCTCATCTACCAGAGGCAGGGAAGAACAAAGGAGGCACAAAGCCCTTGAGAGACAGTTTACCAAAGCTCAAAAGCAGGCTCAAGCCAGGGGTGAAGTGATTGTGGATATCCCTTCTGTTCAGCAACCTGGGGGCGATCATGACTCTGATTTTCCTCCTCATGTTGTTCCTGCTGCAGATCCGGTTCAAGGGGGGGACAGGCCTGCTGACTCTCGAGAAACCATTTCTCCTGGTAGACCGGGGCCTTCGGCTACCTTTACGCCCACAGCAGCTGGCTTACGTCCGCAGGAAGGGATGGGTTGGCCTCCTCATCTTGACTTTCAGTCTCTCTTTACAGATGCCTTAGCCAAAGCTATCTCCTCCGGCCTACAACAAGGGATACCGCCTTGGCAGATGCCTTTGCCCCAGACGGTGGTTCAGCCTCCCTTGCCACCTCAGCTGCCACCGTCTGTTGTCATTCCAGCCCCGCTACCTCCGGCGTCCTTGGAGGTTTCTCCTAGTGAGGAGGCAGAATCAGGTGACGGGGATCAGCCAGACCCCGAGTTTTCGGATGATGATGAGGTAATCCCTGATAGGCCAGCCTTTACCACCCTGTTTAGACCGGCTGTATTCAAGACCTTACTTAGGAAGGCAAAGGCGGCAACAAATATGGGCAGGATAGTTAATCCAAATGATCCAGGTCCATCGGCCGTCCAGCCACATGGCAATCTGTTCGCTGTTCCGGCTCCTGACCAAGATTTCATTCCATGCCCTGAACTGTTCCAGGATGTCATTAAGAGACAATGGGAGACCCCAGGTGTTCCATCTGCCCCAAGTGGCCATGACAAAAAAACTTTATTGTGCTGACCCAGTCCTGGAAAATTTGCTTGGCTTACCTTCTGTAGACCCCCCAGTGGTTTCTCTCTCGTCCTCTGCGGTGTTGTCCTCGGACGCCGTGGAAATCTTAAAATCTGACGAACGTAAAGCGGAGGTCTCCTTCAGGAAGACACATCAGGCAGCTGCCTGGGCTGTGAAGGCCGCGACATCTGCATCATTCTTTAATAGGGCTATGTTAATTTGGCTTCGCCAGTTGCAAGATCGATTACCCCCAGGGGACACCAGGATTAATCAGGACTTTAGTAAACTGGTGGCCGCAACAGAGTACTCAGCTGACGCCTCCCTAGATGCAGCTAGATTTGCGGCCAGAGCAATGGCGTCTTCTGTCTCATCACGCAGGCTCCTTTGGCTCAAACCCTGGAAGGCGGACACTAAATCAAAGTGGAAGCTTGCTTCCGCCCCTTACCAAGGCTCCTCTCTTTTTGGGGCAGCTCTGGACCCTATTTTGGTAGAGGGGAAAGATAAGCGGAAGGTCTTGCCGGTCACATACAATAGACAGGAACGTAGATATGTCCCTTATGCCCAGCGACAGCCCTTTCGGACTGAGCCGGGCCCCAGGGGGCCCTACTACTTCCTCAGACCCTTTTCCCAGGGATACGACCATTTCCCTAGCAGACAGGGTAACAGTGACAGGGGGCGTTTCCAGCCATCTTCCAGACGTCCCTACAGGGGTTCGTCCTCCCGCTCAGCTAGGAGGGGCAAATGACTCTCTCCCCCCTGTTCCCATAGGGGGGCGGCTTCTTCATTTCCTATCCCAGTGGGAGGCCACCACGTCCGATCCCTGGGTCCATCGCACGGTGGGCCTAGGCCTGTCATTGGAGTTTCAAACTCTTCCCAAAAATTTTTTCATTCAATCCCCAATACCCACCAACAAGGTCAGGAGGGACAACCTCGGGGTGGAAATTCAGCATCTATTAACCATAGGGGCTATAGAGCCGGTACCACCTTCTCATCAAGGGAAAGGGGTATATTCAATTTTGTTTCTGGTCCCCAAGTCCTCGGGGGACTGGAGAGCTATCTTGAATCTCAAGTACCTCAACAAATTTATCAGGTACAAGAGATTCAAGATGCAATCTCTCAAAACCATCCTGAATTGTGTCCGGAAGGAGGATGTTATGACATCAATCGATCTTCAGGAGGCTTACCTCCATGTCCCGATCCACCCCCGACACCGCAAGTTTCTTCGCTTCGCTTTTGCCGGACGGCATTATCAGTACCGGGCAATGCCGTTCGGTCTCTTGTCGGCCCCGAGGGTCTTCACCAAACTGTTGGCGGCCGTGGCGGCCTCCATTCGTTTGATCCCTATCCGCATTTTGTGTTACCTAGACGACATTTTGATTTTGTCCAGTTCCCACACCCAAGCGCAGCAGGACATGTTGACAGTGTGCCGGATCATGGAGCTCCACGGCTTTTCTATCAACCGTCGGAAGAGCCATCTTCTTCCTGCCACGTCCATCATCCACCTTGGAGCTCGAATCGACTCACTGAACCTGAAGGTCTTCCTTTCGGAGGAGCGTCAACAGAACATCAAAGACCTGGTTCTTCATGTCTTGGACTTGAGGCGAGTGTCTCTCATAACCTTGTCTCGGTTGCTTGGCAAATTTATCTCTTGTTTAGGAATTGTTCCGTGGGCACGGCGTCACTCAAGACCACTCCAGTGGTTCCTCCTGCCGTTTCAGAGACTGGGCCAGGGGTCATCCAGAACCACAGTATCGCTTCCACTGCAGGTACGTGTATCCCTCCGGTGGTGGGTGTCGGGGACCCTGGCACTGGGTTGCCAATTTCACGAGCCATCCAGGATAGTCCTCACCACAGACGCGAGTCTTTCTGGTTGGGGGGGTCACCTAGAGTCACAGGTGATCCAGGGTCTTTGGACTCAAGTTGGACTCTCGGGACAATATCAATGTACTGGAATTGAGAGCGGTGCGACTGGCCCTAGCCCACTTTCTACAGCGGGTGCACCACCGGCATGTTTTGGTCCTCACGGACAACATGTCGGCAAAAGCCCACATAAATCGGGAAGGGGGCACCCAATCTCAGGCTCTTATGCGGGAGTCGGAGACTTTGTTGGACTGGGCGGAACTTCACCTATTGTCCCTGAGGGCGGAACATATCTCCGGGTCCGCAAATGTAACAGCGGACTGGCTCAGCAGAAAACAGCTAGATCCTTCAGAGTGGAAATTGGATCCGGACCTGTTTCGGCAGCTGACTCGCCAATTCGGACTTCCGCTGGTGGACCTGTTCGCCCATCGGGACAACGCACAGCTTCCCAGGTTCGTGACTCGTTTTCCTTGTCCGGGAGCCGAGAACGTCAATGCCCTTCGGTGCCCGTGGCCCCAGGGGCTCCTTTATGCCTTTCCCATCCCTCTGATTCCGGGGGTGATCCGCAAATTGCTTTGGGAACGCGCAGAGATCCTTCTGGTGGCTCCACACTGGCCCCGACGCGCCTGGTTCGCGGACCTCGTGAACCTTTCCGTTCAACCTCCATGGCGTATTCCTCAGGACACGGTTTCGCTCAGCCAAGGGACTGTACTCCATCCAAATCCCCAGTGGCTACAATTAGCCGTGTGGCGCTTGAGCGGGTCCGCCTGAGGAAGGACAATATATCAGGGGAAGCCATCCAAATAATCCAGGCGGCTAGGCGCCCATCAACCACAAGGATTTACGATGCCTCTTGGAAAGCATTCTGTCAGTGGTGTGCCGCTCATCACGTTGACCCTACTTCTGCAACAGTGCCAGAGGTTATAGACTTCCTTCAAGCAGGGTTTGCTAAAGGGCTAGCCCCCTCC
This sequence comes from Pantherophis guttatus, assembly GCF_059756535.1. Lineage (NCBI taxonomy): Eukaryota > Metazoa > Chordata > Lepidosauria > Squamata > Colubridae > Pantherophis > Pantherophis guttatus. Next base: position 68,734,616 of record NC_142067.1, read on the forward strand.
ACTCTTAGGCGTCAGGTAGCTGCATTAGCGACAGTCCTGGGATCGGGTGACGCTAGGTCCCTGACCCTCGATCCACGCATTAGGGGTTTTTTACGGGGGGCTACTAATCTCCGTCCCCCTCCCATTCATAGATATCCATCATGGGACTTGCCCCTAGTCTTGAAAGCCCTCACGGCTGCCCCCTTTGAGCCTCTGGCTTCTGTCAGCCTTAGATTTTTGTCCCTGAAAGTGGCATTTCTTCTTGCCATTACATCGGCACGAAGGGTGTCTGAACTTGCTGCCCTTTCCATCCGTAGTGACCTTTGTATATTTAAGCCCAACGTAGTTGTTCTTAGGCTTGACCCTTCCTTTGTGCCCAAAGTTAATTCCGTTTTCCATAGACAACAAGAGATTGTTTTACCTGATTTTTGCCCCTTACCTCGTCATCCCCTGGAGACCCAGTGGCACACACTAGATGTCAGAAGGGCCCTGCGTCGCTACATTGCCAGAACTTCATGCTTTCGCAAAACTGAAGCGCTTTTCGTTTCATTCCACCCGGCATCCATGGGACAGAAGGTCTCTTCTCAAACTGTAGCTAGATGGATTAAGGCTTGCATCGCCTCTGCTTATAGCTCACAAGGCAGATCTTCTCCGGGAAGGATCTTGGCTCACTCAACCCGCAGCGCGGCCACGTCGGCCGCCTGGTCAACTCAGGCATCCATTCTGGACATTTGTCGCGCTGCTACGTGGACGTCATTTTCCCCATTCGTCCGCCATTACAGGATCGACTCTCTGGCTTCAGCTGAAGCTTCCTTTGGCCGACGGGTTCTGCAGTCTGTCCACTCCCCTGGGGTCCACGAGCCCAGCCAGCCTCCCTCCCAGTAGTTGGGTGCTTGGGCATATCCCATAGATGAATTGCGTAGCATTGCCATGGAAAAAGAACGTTGGCTTACCTGAACGTTCATTTTCTTGGCGATGCGCAGCAATTCATCCCACCTCTCAGGCTGTCTGGGATGGGGAGGTGGTCTCTGGTGTCTTCCTCTCTTTTCAGGTTAGGTATCACGTGGAATTCCTTCGAGAAATAACTGAGGTGATAACAGAGCAGAGGGGAGTGGCCACAAGAAAGATTTAAAGGCACAGTACTCCCTCAGTCCCTATATCTGAAGAATGATAGAATCCCATAGATGAATTGCTGCGCATCGCCAAGAAAATGAACGTTCAGGTAAGCCAACGTTCTTTTCCTATAGTTTTATATCCAAAGGTCAATATGCATAATAAATTATTTTCAACTTCATAACTAAATAAATCAAGTCTTATTTCTTAATCCGCTTTTACAATATTTTTAAAAAGGCTGCCATTTCACTTAATGCTCCTGAATAATTTTTTATAAACACTAAGAAATATTCTAATATTCATAGAAATATAATTACAGTTCTAAATTCTGAATATCTAAACTTTGAATAGTATGAACTTATCTGATCTATAAAAATGAGGCTAAATATGAGTTTTCCTTGCTTATCAGAAATACATAAACCAAGGTTACATCTACCTTTTTCTAGAGGTTAGTACTCAGAATCAGCAATCATTCTATCAAACCGATTTTACAAAAAAAACCCTTCTCATTATAGTATCCTTCTGATTATAGTAGTGAGTACATCCAGATTTCAATATTTCCATTGTCCTGACTAATTTATATAATGCACATACACTCTCTTATTCTGTTGCATATTAGAAACATGATAATTAAGTAGAACAAGGACATGGTGCCCTTCAGATATTGTGAAGCAACTCCTATTAGCTTTAGCAATGGTTAGTTATACAGAATAATAATGCAAAATTGGGAGCTCCTGACTGAACACGTGTTTACTAGTAATGGATAGCAGCAAGAAATAAGAAAGAATATATCCTTGCCCTTTTAAAATGAAGCAATATGTAACAACAACTGCATTCAGTGATACTTTTGTCCATGCAACTAATTTGTTTTATTGGGGGCGGGAATTAGTTTTAGAATGTAACCAGAAAATATATTCCATACAAATTAAGATAGCCAGTTTGATCTAGCGATTAAGGTAAAAGGCTAGAAAGTAGAAGATCATAAGTTCTAGTCCCACCTTAGCCAGGAAAGTTAGCCTGGTGGACCAGTCACTCTCTCAACCCAACTCACCTCAAAGAGTTACTATTGTAGGGAAAATAGGAGGAGGAAGTTGTACTGGATACGTTCACTGCCTTGAGTGACTTGTAAAAATATTGAAGGCAGGATACAAATAAATAAATAAAACCTTATGAAAGTAAAAATGTACCATTGAATCAAATTATATTTGTGTGAGAATAATCAATATAACTAATTTTCAATTACATGACATAAACAACCAAGCAATTCTCACATAAATCTAAGAAAGAATTAATTTTGTAAAATAATTGTACAAGGCATGTTAGCTAAGATATATATATGTATCTATATAAATCTGCACAACTCTTAAAACATGTTTGCATAATTATGTCATATGAAATATTTGGGAAACATTTCCTGTGTTTTATGTGCCTGCATCAAGCAGATTGCTTTTTTATTTCTAAATTATATTTACTGTTTTTCAGTTAATATATCTTAAATGTATTTAATTCCAAAGTTCAAATATAACAGATACAACCAAATCATACTGATGAAAGGTAGATGATTGTAAGAAAGAGTAACAATTGTTAATCATTACCTACCAAGTTATTCAACTTATCTAACTTGTTTATCTTTGACTCAGATGAGCAAGTATCTACTTATAAGTCAAGACCATCACTTAGTTTTATTTATTTGATGCCAGTTCCTGAGTAGTCATTGTCTAGTTTGATCAATAGTACAAGACTCCCCCCCCACACACACACACAATTTTCTAGAAGAAAATTATTCAAATGAACTAGGTTGGAGACATTTCTTTATTAAGCTGAGATTTTGTACTGTATATTTGAACATAGGCTTTATTTTTTTTTCCTCTTTCCGGAGACAACTTGTTTACGTTTGCACCACAGAGCAGATTTAAAGGAAAGACAATCTGAAGAAAAATGTGACATCTAAATAGAAAACAAATGAAAGTTTTAAGCATAAACCCACTATTTTTCTTTATTCCATTTGACAAATATAATTAATCTATTATAATCTGTCACCAAGATCAAGCACTAGAGCTAGCCACTGTGTACTTCAGAAATTTTAAAAAAAATTAGTGGTCAACTTATGTTGTAAAGTAGATCAGACTTAACTTATCTATGAAGATGACAATTAAATTTGAACTGAATTACATTCTTCTTCTATTTGAATTCAAAAATTTTGATTAAAAAAAGATCCTGCATATATATGTGTGTGTATGTGTATATACATTTCCATATTGTCAGTTCTTCCACATTTCTATTTTCTCTACAACTTCATTTCAGTAAGATGAAAGACCTTAAATATCAGTACAATAAAAATATATGGGTTTCCAGGCTATTAGCAATTTACCAACAGACCACACTGTTTTATAGGAAACGAGAACTATTCGACAGACCACTTGCCCCCCATAGTATCTCCTCAGCCAATCTGATTTTGCAAGGTTGGTGCTGTTTAGGTTCCTTTGATTAAACAATGTTATCTAAAGGACCTAGGAAGCATGTCTTCTCTCTAGCACTGCTGCCATGGAATAAGATTACCCATAGATCAGGCTGGCCCCCACTCTAGTTGTTTAGAAGGCCATGAAGGTCTTTGGTGAAGGAGAGCCAGGCCTTTTCCTTCACTCCCATCCAGTTCGCTGTTCCTGTCATAGGTTTTTTTTTCTTCCTTTTGTTTTATTGCAATTCTATTTTGATTGTTATGAGCTGCCCATTGTCATTAGGTATTGAGGGGAATCTGTTTAATAAATAAATAAATATGTACAATTACACAGCTTGGACACTGTTTATTTGGCAATTCAAGTCATTGTATCAATAATCAATATTATCAGAATTCAAATATTGGAATACTTGAATCATTTTCATCAAGGTGGCTAAAGGAAGGCATAACAAATAATAGGATATTTTTTTAAAATATTAATAATTGCTATTACTCTGGAACTTCTTTAGGGTGGTCATGGTCAAGATCTACAGTTGGAATATGACAGCCAATTTTCTTGTCTACTAATGCAAGTCAACTACAATCATGTGAAAAGAAAGTACGCTCTCTTTGAGTTCTATAGTTTTATGTATCAGGACATAGTAAAAATTATCTGGTCCTTAGCAGTTCTTAAAACTGTCAACAACAGATAACATACGTATTACACCATGTCATCATTTATTTATAAAAAGAAAGCCAAAATGCAGAAGCCATGTATAAAAATACACCTTACTGCTTCCATAGGGATGAAGAGGCTAAGTAGCAGCCAGATGCTGCTAATCAAGTGATCAATTGATTATCAGTGTGACTACCTCTATAAAAGCCAAAGTTTTAAGAATTTTCTGGTTTCCAGCAATAAGCTATGTGTTAACACAAAGCCAAAGAATAAAGATATCAGCAATGATTTTAGTGAAGAAATTCCCATCAATCTGGGAAGAGTTATAAGGTCATTTCTAAACAATTTAAAGTCCATCATTTTATAGTAAGGAAGATTATTCACAAGTGGAAAACTTCAACAATTCCCAGGAGTGGACATCCCAGCAAATTCACCCCAAGGTCAGACCATGCAATGCTCAGAAAAATTGAAAAATAAATCTAAGACTTACAGTACATCTCAGACTTTACAGGCCTCAATTAGCACCTTAAATGTTTAATTTCATGACAGTACAATTAGAAAAAAGACTGAAGAAGTATGGTTTGTTTAGAAGAGAGAAGCAATGCTTTAATGCTTTAAGCAATGAAGCAATGCTTCAGAATGCTTTAAAGTATATAATCAGTATATAAGTCTAAGTACTATTGCTGTTCTACAAGTTATTGAATCTTAAGGTGTACTTAGTTTTTCACACATGGCTTCTCCATTTTGGCTTTCTTTTTGTAAAATAAATAATGACATAGTGTAATATGTCATGTGCTGTTGTTCATCTGAGATTGTATTTACCTATTTTTAAGAACTGCTAAGGACTAGATAGTTTTTATTATGTCCTGATACGTAAAACCATAGAAATCAAAAAGTATGTACTTTCTTTGGGTCTAGGACCTTTAGGCTCCCACTCTTGGCTGCACCTCCTTCACCTCCAGCCACCCGCCTCAGCCCATTCAGCGCCAGCTTTTCTCCTCCGCTGGCCCTCTCCTGGACATTCTCCCTGGCCGATGGGCCACTGGCCTTTCGTCTCTCGTCCTGGTCCATTCACCGAGACACCATTTGTCCTGGGTGCTTTGCTCCATGGGACAAGAAGCTGCGGTCCAATCAGGTGGCAGGCAGCAACAATGGCACTGGGAAGGGTGATCGAGGGGGCCGGGATGCGATTGGTAACAGGTTATAGAAGAGAGCAAGAGAACAAGAACTGTTGGGGGAGGCTGAGGGGTTATCAAGCAAATGCTGCCTGTGCACAGCTCCTGGTGGTAGGGTGGCAGGGCATCAGCAGTAACCACGGCTGCTGCTAGTGTGGGGTGGTGGTCAAACAGTGTGGTGCGCAATGGGAGGTAAGCCAAACTGCCTGTTTGATGTTAGGCTTGGATCCAGACACAGAGGCAATGGAAGTAAGAAGTCAAATTGAGAAGTCCCTGCCCACTGCTGCCAGACAGTTGCCCACAGCAGCTTCCCATTTTCACCACCACCACCACCTCCGCACCTGGACTCCGGCCTGATGCCCAACGGGTAGTTTGGCTGCCCTCCCATTGAGTGGCACACCATTTGCCACCCCCACCAACACACTAGTAGCAGCCGTGCTTACCGTTGATGCCCTGCTGCCTCCCCAGCTCTCAGGAGCTGCACGCAAGTAGCATTTGCCTGATACCACCTCAGACCCCTCAGGAGCTGCGCGCAGGCAATGTTTGCCTGATATACTGCCAGGAGCTGGACACAAACAGCATTTGCCTGATACCCCCCCACCAGCCCCACCAGGAGCTGCATGCAGATCTTGCTCTTCTATAACCTGTCACCAATCACATCCCCCTCCCAGCCCCCTCAGTCACTCTTCCCAGCACCATCATTGCTGCCTGCCATCTGATTGGCCTGCGGCTTCTTGTCCCATGGAACGAAACACCCAGGACAAACTGTCTCGGCAAATGGGCCAGGGCGAGGGGCGAGGAGCAGAAGGCCAGAGGCCCATCAGCCAGGGAGAATGGCTGGGGGAGGGCCAGCAGAGGAGAAAAGCTGGCTATGGATGGGCTGAGTGAGTGGTTGGAGGCAAAGGTGGCGCAGCCAAGGGTGGGAGCCTAAAGGTCCCATTCTGACTTTCTTTTTCACAACTGTATGTACTTAATGTATTAATCAAGTCTCTTGAACTTTTTAAATGAGCTCATTTATCAAATAACCATCTCCTCTGCAGACAGATACTTAGAAAAGACCATACTAAATGCCCTATATGCCATTAACAGGCCATTTTTTGAGATAAAAAATGTCAAATGGAGTTGGATGGTATCCAAATTAAATTAAATAAACATTTCTTTTGTCCTAAAAGAAACTTATCCTCTGTTTTATCTAAACTCCTAGCAACTCTTTCAGTTAGGAAGATTCACCTGTTTAAGCTGTACCTGTCTACCTGTAGGCATTCTGTCTGCATCAACTCTTGAAGAGTTTAACAAAACATCCCTTTCATTCCAAGCTACACAGGGTCAAAGTTCATTAACAAGACGACAATATCACTGACAGTGTTGATAATATAGTTATTAATTTCTTACTCCATTCTTCAAAGATCTTGTGTAATGTTTTGGTTTTAATGTTTTTTGTCATTTTGTAAATTGTAGTATTAACTGTTATCAACAAAAGATTTGTATTTTTTTCCTTCTGCTTAGAAATTTTTGTCCCTTCTAGTTCTAGTTTATAAAATCATCACTTATCTTCTGTTATGATTTGCAAGAGCCAGGATAGCCAAAATAGGTTTGATTCCCACAAGAAGCTGATTATATTTTAAACTTAATTCCAAAGTCATATAGTAAAAATATTCCAAATTTATCTGGATCATTAATCTATTTATAACTTTCTTAGCTCAAAATTTTATTTAGCTATTTGCTGTTTATTTCAAATTCTTTAACTTCTTAAGATCATATTCTTTTCATACTTGTAATTTAAAGGTTTCTAATAATTTTAAGATGGTTAATAGTCAATTTTCAAAAGTAATTTGAAAATGAGGTTTGTGAACTTAGTAACGTTAGTAACAGGAGTTACTAACTCCTGTTAAACTGGACAGTTTAGAAACATGAAATATAAATAAATCAAATCTTTTTAAAAGGCTTGCAAGTAAGATGGCTGATTCCATTGTCTCCTGGAGCTCAAACATGGAAGACTGCTGTCCAGCAGTCTCATGGGGGGACATATGGACTCCTTATGGGGAACAGAACATGGACCACATATGAGTGATCTCCCTCTCCTTATCCAGAGAGGTTTATAAGAACCAGTCCACTAAGTGGTTCCTTAGTCTTTGTGGCTGTCTTTGGCACCTCTTTTATAGTCATTGTCAGTTTATAATTCCTTCTGAGGGACTCTAATTCCATTTGTAACTTTTAATACATATGGTACACAAAACTGGATTTAGTATCATTATTAATAAAAATGTTTCTTGCTTAGGTTCTTCTGAAAATTGACAAATATATGCTAAGTTCAAAGCAGATTGCAAGAGTTTACCATTTAAACTTTGTGTACAGTTAATATATTTTTTCTTGGTACATTCCCAGACTAAAATTGTTTTAATATAAATATTCCTATTTCTGTGATGGCATTTTACTTCAACAAAGGCAGGTACTTTAGCCTGTCAATGATTTTCATCTACCACTCTCATAACTCAAGAACAAGTTCATGAATTCTAGTCAATTCTCCAAGTAACTTTTGCCAAAAGACAAAAAAGAAAAAGAAAGGAAGAAAGAAGTGACTCATATTTAGAGTGAAAAAAATATTAAGAAATGTCATTAGTGAAATTCACAGGATTTTTTTTACCAAACTCTTAACACCACTTAAATTACAGAAACTCTTTCCTTTATGATACTAGTCACTAAAACTTCCACCTAATGGAAGTTATGAACAGAAGTTAATCTGACAAATATGAAAACAAAACTTCATTTTATATATTTTATAGATGATTCAAATAAACATGCCCAAGATAATTACATAACTTGCACTAAAAATACCTAAATGCCATTAAAAAAACTTTCACTGCCTTCATCCAATACCTCTGGATTTAAACATTATGTAATGAACTGAATAAATCCAGCCTTGGAGGGTAATACCAGAACCATTCCATACACAGGATATGTATGAGGATTTCAAATGGAAGAGGATGAAAAGGATGAAACTGCTTTATAAAATCCTCATCTGAAAGCATCCTCAATTTAAGACAATTGAGCCCCAAATTTCCAATGCTCAGTAAGGCAGTGGTTAAATGAGTTTTGTCCCATTTTATGACTTTTTTGCCACAATTGTTAAGCAAATCACTGCAACTGTTAATTAAATCATGCATTTGTTAAGTGAATATGGCTTCCCCCATTGACTTTACTTGTTGGAAGCTGCTAAGAATGACAAGATACATATTCTAGCTGCTAATGAAAGCTAAACCAATTGAAACTACCTTTCCCTCCAGCAAAGGATAAAATTGCAGTTACATTTAGGAACAACTAAAATATCCTCTACTCCAGAATTCTTTCATTTTATCTCGCAGTGGGCCAAAATAACGTCACACTATCGCTATTCAACTGTCCATTCATCTATTCTTCCTCTCGCTTCTATAGATGACCCTGAACACCTGTTAAGGGACATCTGGGAGCCTATCCCGCCCAGTCCCATCGAGCAAGTGGCTCCCCTTGCAGTCACATGCCCGCCGCCTCGCCCAGCCGGCGTCCTCCACATTCCCAAGGGCAATCGCCTTTCCTTTGTGGCTCGCTCGCCTTGCTCTCGAATGGAAACGGCGACCGCTCCTCGTGTTTATTTGCGCTTACCAAGAACCTTGTGGAGCTGGTCCCTTGGTCGATGGCTCCCACTAGGGGACCAATCGCTTCCCCCTGGGCCACAGCAGCGGCCATAGGGAGGCTCTGTCGGCGCGCCCCTGGCCCGTTTCCTAGGCGACCCTGCCCGAGCAAGAAGCGGCAGAGAATCCACAGGCTCTTGCACCGGAGCCCTCAAAGCCAAACGCGCGTGTCTTCTCAAAGGAGAGACTGAAGGCGGAGTAGAGGGCGCTGCCCAACATGCTGCCGCTCGGCCGCCAATCAGCAGGCGAACTGGAGTAGAAGGGGGCGGGGTTTTCCACCAAGCGCAGGAAATAGGCTAAAGGTTCTGGAGTGGGCAATTGCCTCTGAGACGACTGATCACATGCCTCTGACGTATCTGATGGGATTTCAGATTAATTTGAGATTTGCTGGCTGTCTCTGTCTCGGATTGCAAAACGTTGGGGAGAGAATCGTTGCCTCCCTTGCCAGGAATTTAGAACCATTTCCGCGTTCCTCTGCCTATTATGAAATAATCCGTCATTCCAGTCCGTCAAGAGGCAACGCTATCTCCCTTTCTCTCATGCTGAAAGTTGCAAATCTTAGCACGTTTACCTGGCAGTAATCGTTGCCATTAAAAATCTTTACGACTTTTTCTGGTGAGCAGGCAGGGAGCTCTACTTTAATTCCTGAAATGTCATCAAAGGTTGGGTAAAAGGTTTGAAGTTTATCCCATATCTATATTCTTGGATATAAGCATTTCTATAGCATGCGATCAAGAATCGTTAAACGGATCAGAATTTGGTGTTTAAAAACGAAACGTTTGACAGCATGTAGCGTTACTGAAGATAGTATTCTTTTTTTTTTATTGAAAAAGTTTTCAAATACAAATTTCCCCCCCCCCTTTTTTTTCCCCTCTCCCTCCCCCTCCCTAACCCCCCCTCCCCACCCATCCCCCCCTGTGACTTCTTCATAACAAAAAAAAAAACCTAATTCATAACAGATTACTTACTCCCTCCTCTAAATATTGACCTTTACTTACTAAAAATATTATTAATATTATAACATCCCCCTTTATCCATACATTTCAGAAAAGAGAAAAGAAAGGAAAAAAAAAAGACATTATACTATGACATTATAGAATAACTTCTCCACTTTAAAACTATACGATAAGTCCTACTTTAACATTTAATCTTCTATATATATTACTATAACATTTCAAAGCGGCCTTCCCCATAAAATCTAGTTTAACATTTATTCCACTCTGTCCATTTCCTCCACTCCCCTAAATATATCACTTAAAAATCCCTTTTCTTAGACTAATCAATCTACTAACTAGCTTATTCACCCACTATCATGCAAAATTACCATACACAACATTTCTTAATATCTTTGATTCACTGCCCACACTACTTAAAAATATGTCTATATTTTCCATTATATCTAAATAAAAAAAAAGAAAAGACAATGACTTTAAATTTATAATCCATATAGTATCTTCTTTGAGGTCTTTCCACTGGATTGGTAGAACCAGCATCCATAATCGGGTAACATAGCTTGCTGGTGCAACAGTTTATTCAGGATCTTCAATCATATCTGCCCCCATCAGTAGTAAATATCTTCTTATATGTATAAAAGTAAAAACAACCACCCGAGTGACATTATAATTATATTCCATATAGTAATAATTGTGGGTTTCATCAGGATTATTAATTCCCATCATCGTAGTGGGTAACAACCGGATCTTCTGCATGCCCCAGCATAATTCTCTTGCCTTGTGATTCAAGATAATATAATATGTTTATCAACACAAAAAGAAATTCCAAAGTGGATAATTCAAATCCATCAGTTTAAGGCTCATTTCACGTCCCCAAGTTACGGCCATGCAGAGATCTGCCACAATCCTCAGGATGATATTAACCAATACGTCGCCTCTTCTGTGTTTACACATAATCATTCATATTTTAAAGTCACTGGCTTCACTGTTGCCTGATTTAGAAATTTCTATTTTTATACCACCTATTTCTTTTTTTCTTTTCTTTTTGTGGGTTTGGTTTCCATCCTGGTTTTCTTTCTACAAATTGTGTATCATCTGGTCGGTTTTTATTCTGCTTTGTAGATTGGTCTTGTTGGTTTTGTTTTTGTATCTCATGTTTCTTTTTTATCCCTTGTATATCCCCTAATTGGTTTCCATGCTTATCCTTGCCTTGATAAGTCATCACATTAAGGTTAGATGCCACTTCTCTCAAATTTGTAGATAGTCTAGCTGGGGTATCCAATAAATCCAAAGGCAATTCATCTGGTACAGTCTCTGTAATTCGATATTTTACCTTTATTTCCAGCTCCTTCTGCTTATCCTGTATTATACCTGAAGATGTTAAGTTCATTTTCAACCTATTTTGATAAAATTCTTCCGCTCTTTCAACAGTATTTAGCTGATATCTTTCTCCTTGGTATTTAAATATAATACCAACTGGGGCGTCCCACCTGAATGGGATATTTCTCTTTTTTAACTCATTCACCAAAAAACCAAATTTCTTCCTTTCCATCAATATCTTAGGTGGGAGTTCCTTGTAAATCCAAATCTTTCTTCCATACAATTGCAAATTAGAATTGAAGGAATTTTGCACGATATTATTCCTAATTTCTTTATCTGTAAAATAAATCACCACATCTCTAGGCAATTGCCTTTGCTTGGCAATCCAGGAGTTTATTCGATAAACTCTGTCAATCCTACAAAACACTTCCTCAGGTTGAACCTTTAGAATCCCAGCTAGAATTTCAGAAGATATTTTCCTTAAATCATCTCTATTATTTTCCTGCAAACCTCTTAATCTTATCGCATATTCTGTGAAATTATATTGTACCATTAAAATCTCTTTTTCAATCTTCTGTTGCAGATTTTCTGCATTACCATGCTTTTGATCAGCATCCATTTTAGGTTTTTCTTCTAAGCTATTATCCTGAGTGTTTGTCAAATCATTTTCAATTTTTTGAATTCTATTGTCCAATTTATCTTGAATTTCTTCCATTTTAGACTCTAGTACATTAGTATTTGTGTCCAACTGTATCATAAATTCTGTAAAACCATTAGCCACTTTTGAGAATTTTTTCTCCAAAAAATCAAACTTAGATTTCACCAATTCTTTAATTTCCTGCTTAAATTTTTCAAGTTGCTGATTCACAATCTCCTCCCTTCTTTCAATCTCCTCTATAAAAAATTCTATTATATTAAAATCAGATTTCTGAGACTGAAGAGTTAAGACTTGTTCCTTTAAGTTGTTGGTGGGGGAATCTCCCCCCTTCTTGTTTATCTGACTTTATGTATTCTTAAACAGAAAGCAATTCTGTAACACCTGTACCCATTCAGCCACCTCTAAATCCTAGAGAAGATTTTGGCAAAGCTTTAGTATGAACCATTTCCCAACTAAAAGACATATTTTAGCAATGAAAGATGAGTTTAACTGGCTTTATTCCTAGAAAGGTGAGTTTAGGAGCTGCAAATTCAGGATGTGATCTTATAAGTGCCCTAAAAATTACACACATTTATAAGTTTGTACTATTTTATATATTAAGAAAACAGAATGGTAGAATTGTTAAGGAATAATTTGAGTCTCACTATGTGAAAAAGCATAGGCTATTCAACCAACCGATATGATTACAAGGTAACTAAACATACAGATACTATTAATGTGAATAAAATAGAGTCAGTTACATGATACAGAGTCAGCTATATGAACTCTAAAGGACCCTCTCTATTCACATTATTATAAGAGAGAAAAGTGCTTGTTTGGAGATTATATTAAAGTCAGCTAAACCCCATTAAGTGGTAATATATCTTCTGATGAGACCTAGATGTTACGGAAGGACAGCCATATGGAAAACATTTGAGGGGCTTCACTGTCAAAGACAAGGATATATAATTGTTGGAAGAAACATCCTTCTAGGTTCTGCTCCAAGTGGGGAAAAGACACTGGAAATATGGAGACTGCTTGGAAAGATGGTTTAATGGTGGACAGGATCACATGGCTTGAGTTCCTGAACAGAAAAGGGGCAGATACAGAAAATCCTTGGGTTTTTATGCTCTCTCTGGCTCTGCATTTCTTGGGGCCCCAAAAGAGTATCCTGATTGGTTGTCAGACTCCAAGGGGGTGGGGGTTTTAGCTAGCCTTGCCGGCTGATGCAATCTTCCCAGGTGCCATGTGGTGAGCCTCTGTCTAGATGGGTCCCATTGTGTTAGTTTCTGTTGCTATTGTGTTGCAAATGTCCTTTGACAAAGGATTGGGTTTCTGCCTCTGTCCCATTAACAAAGGGTGGGGGGCAGGAAGGTGGGAGCTGCTTTGTCTGTAAAATATGCTTCTCCCAGGGAAATATAATATTCTGCCTTTTTCATATTTCCTAAAATATTTCACTCTTCCAGGAAAGGGGTGGGTGCTAACTTCCTACATATGTTACAAAGAGTTACTTAATCCAATAAATTTACCTAAGGACAGCAATAAATCTCCCATTAGCAAACCACAGCACTTAAGGAAAAGTTGTGTAGCTAAGATAATCTTATAAACTAGCAAGTTATGGTTTAGTAATTAGGAAATGTGTCAATTATCATATAACAAGTGTATGTTAACCATATATGGAAAATGCATGAGCTCATGTTAACCATATATGGAAAACTGGATGAGCTCACCGAATCCTTTGTCTTAGAAATGTATAAAAACAGTTGTATCAAAGCTCTTTCCTTGTTCAAAGTTTCAGGTACAAATCTGGCTCTGAACCTTGCGCAATAAACTGACTCTGGCTGACCCAGGAATGTTGTTCAGTCTCAATTTTTCCACAACACTATTACAATATTCTATTGCACCAGTAGAGGCTAAACCAATTTCATTGTATACATGATGTATAATGACAAAGACATCATCATCATCATCATCATCATCATCATCATCATCATCATCATCATCATTATTATTATTATTATTATTATTATTATTATTATTATTATTATTATTATTATTACAGTATACACAGCAAACGAGATGACCATGCTGGATTTCATATCCCAAATCACTAGTTGAACACTTCCCTAGCATTTAGGACTGCGTGATGTATCGGCGGATTATGCGAGCAGATCCCAGTAAGGTGGCCTTCTGCAGCTGACCAATGGTGATCTTGTCAGCGCCAATTGTTTTTAAGTGCTTGCCTCGGTCTTTAGGCACAACACCCAGTGTGCCAAGTACCATTGGAACCACCTGCACTGGTTTATGCCAGAGTCTCTGTCTCAAGTCCTGATATCTAGTGACTTTTTCAAGATGTTTCTCATTGATTCTGCTGTCACCAGGTATGGCAATGTTGACGATCCACACTTTTTTCTTCTCCATAATCGTGATATCCAGGATATTGTGTTCCAAAACTTTGTCAGTCTGTATTCGGAAGTCCCACAGTAGTTTTACATGCTCATTTTCGACCACTTTTTCAGGCTTATGATCCCACCAGTTCTTTGCTACAGGCAGATGGTAGTTGTGACACAAGTTCCAGTGGACCATCTGAGCGACTGTGTTATGATGTTGTTTGTAGTCGGTCTGAGCTGTTGTCTTGCAACCGCTCAGTATATGATCAATGGTTTCATTCACTTCTTTGCAGAGTCTGCATTTGGGGTCATCATCAGATTTTTCTATTCTGGCTTCGATTACATTCGTTTTGATGGCTTGTTCCTGGGCTGCAAGAATCAAGTCTTCTGTCTCTTTCTTCAGTGTTCTGTTGGTCAGCCATAACCAGGTCTTTTCCTTATCTACTTTTCCCTGGATCTTCTCAAGGATCTGTCCATGCAGTGCTTTGTTACACCAGCTGTCAGCCCGAGTTTGCATCACAGTTTTCCTATATTGATTCTTGGTATGATGATGATGATGATGATGATGATGATGATGATGATGATTACATGTTGAGACTACCAGCTACTGTAGGGTTAATTTTGACTGATGTATATTGATAATCACAAAACCATAGCTTTCTATTGTAGGAAGTTAGCACCCACCCCTCTCCTGGAAGAGTGAAATATTTTGGGAAATATGAAAAAGGCAGAATATTATATTTCCCTGGGAGAAGCATGTTCCCTGGGAGAAGCAGCTCCCACCTTCCTGCCCCCCACCCTTTGTTAATGGGACAGAGGCAGAAACCCAATCCTTTGTCAAATTTTGTGTATTTATGTATTTTATTGTTGGCTGTTCACCGCCCTGAGTCCTTCGGGAGTAGGGCGGTATACAAATCAAATAAATAAATAAATAAATAAAATAAACACAATAGCAACAGAAACTAACACAATGGGACCCATCTAGACGAGGCTCACCACATGGCACCTGGGAAGATTGCATCAGCCAGCAAGACCCCCACCCCCTGGGAGTCTGACAACCAATCAGGATACTCTTTCGTGGCCCCAAGAAATGCAGAGCCAGAGAGAGCATAAAAACCCGAAGATTTACTGTACCAGCCCCTTTTCTGTTCAGGAACTCAAGCCATGTGATCCTGTCCACCATTAAACCATCTTTCCAAGCAGTCTCCATGTTTCCAGTGTCTGTTTTCCCCACTTGGAGCAGAACCTAGAAGGATGTTTCTTCCAACAATTAGCGACCACGAAGGGACTCCAAGCTAACCTAACCAATGGACCAGGCCCAGGTAAGCCTCCCTTGCTAGCAGCAGACCCATTGAGTCTGTGGGTATGCTTTCATGGACCTTGGCCATTTGGAACTAGGTTTTAAAGGAGTTTTGAGTTTGAGCTCAAAGGCTGCTTGGAAAGAAGGTGAGTACCTCTAAATTTTAATTTTAAAGCATGGGAAAAAAGCATGGGAAATGTGTGTATGCTTGCATGTGTGTGAGTGAAGGCCCTTCTCCCAAGTACAGCTGGATCTTGCTTCCTCTGTGCATTTCCTAGCCGCAGAAAGACTAACAGTCTGGAAAGCATGGGGGTTTTGCCAGAGCACAGGACCTTCTGTTAGGGAAGGAGGAAGTGTGTGTGTGGGATTCCACCTGGAAAACAGTCTGATTTCACCTCTTTGAGTGACCTCTAGCCGCACCTCTGCCTACTGCTAGCTCCACCGAGCCATGACCGGTAGAATAGAGAAAGCAAGGGGGGGTTGCCAAATGTGGAACTTTGTGTTTAAAAGGAATGGAAGCCGAGCGAAAGCCAAGTGTGTGAAGGAGGGAATAAATTGTGAAAGGGAAACCCGGTTTTGTCCAGCCCAGACACGGGGCGAGCGTGTGTGTGTGTAAGAGGAGGTGCCCACACCTGGCTGCAGGGGTCAGCAGGTCCTCATGGATCCCCTTTTTGGATCCGAAAAGTTGTGGTGATTCCCTGGAGGAAGGGGCCCATACTTCGCAAGGGAATCAAAGTCCTTCCCAGAGCTTTTTCCTCTGAAAACTGAGAGCGTGCCACCCGGCTAAGTCGAAGTGATCCTTCCGGAGAAAAGGAAAGGGTCATGGGTAGCGATAGTTCGCGGGTGGCGGGGACCCCAGTAGATGAAGTGCTCGCGGCCTGGGACGCCAGGCGGGTGCCCATATTGAGGGGCATGGATAAAAGGAAATTAGGAAAATTGTGTCAAAAATGGGCTTTGCTAAGAGATAACACCGGGAGACAAATTTGGCTAAATAAAGGTACTTAAAAGAAAAGGGAAATATATAAATAGGAATGTTGGGGTTTTTTGTTTGTTTGTTTGTCTCTCTGTCTTCTATGCAACCACGTGGTATGTTTCTTAAGATTTGTGCCTTCCCTAATTTAACTGAGATTTATGTGGGAATGATCAGTGTGTGTGAAATCTCAGAGTTCTGTTTTCTTCTCTTTGTCTTCTTTGTTTTATGTGTGTGTGTCTAAGTCTTTGTGCACCCTCGAGGTAATTGTAACTGTAAAATGTATCTGATCTCTAGAGACAAGAATTTTAAATTGTTAGAAAAGGGAAAAAAAAGGTTGAAGCAATGAAAATGGGGGAGAGAGAGAAAAAAGAAAGAAAGAGCCTTTGCCCTGTGTTTGTCTGGCCAACAAACACAGATTAAAGAGAGCATTTCATTTCATTTCTGTTTTTTTTTCTCCTTCTCTCTCTGTATCTTAAAGTAACAACTCAAGTTTATGAGGAAACGTTTTAAGTTCATTTACAAGAAAAAAATCAGTCTTGCATTTACTGTATGTGTTTAAATAGGTTTACCTGTTCATCTCTTTCCTGAGGCATGTGAATCCAGTTTTCTTATCTGTTGTGTCTCCATTTTGTTGAAACTGCATTATCTGTTTAGTAATTGCAATACTGTTGTGTTGTTTCTTTTCAAACTCTGCTTGCAAGCTATCTACACCCCCCCCATCTCTAATCCTGTTACATTGCCTTTCCTGGGAAGATTACCCACAAAACGGGGGAGGGGACCCTGTTCTCATGTCTTTCAGCCCTGCACAGATGACTCTGCAAGTGTGGAAGCAGAGCACATGGATCCAGATGCTGCCTCCAAAGGAGACCTTCCATCAGTTTGAACCAGAAATTGGGTTTGAATCCAGTCTCCACTGAAAGTCAGCACAGCAACCAAAGTGGAGCAGACCTTCCCAAGCCTGACTGACCAGCCTTACCACCAAGCATTTTACCAGCAGACATGAAAGAAAAGACCCTGAGATGTACAAGTAAAGACCAAAAGACTCTTTTCAATCCTCAGAAGACAGCTGGAAAGACTATGGGGGAGGGTGGAAATTCATTGTAAGGTTTTCTTTCTTGTCTCATTTATATTGTAATCAGTTTATTGTAAGAATTGTATTTGGGAGTGATTGCCACAGCAAGTTATGTACACTCTAGATTTCTGTCTAGTGGGGAGGAGAAATGTGTCCAAAATGTTTGTATTGCCTGTATTGTAAAAGTAGCTGCATACACATGCACACACAGAGAGACACACATTATTCAGAATTAGACTGAAACTATTCCCTTCACTTACCTCCACACAAAGCTTCTCCTAGGTTGATTTTTGCTCTGTGGCACTAAAAGCCCAAGGATGGGGAAGGAAGCAATACCCCTCAGGCAATTCCCTCACTTGAAGAGATAGCAGAAAAGTGATCTCCAAAACCCAAGCCCTGACTGTTACTCACAAATGATGCTGCCCAGTTGCCCAGTAAAGGAAGATATATTGCACTGGTGGTCTCATGAGTAGAAATCCCAGGGCTCATGTGTAACACCAAAAAAAAAAAAAAAAAGAATGGATATTGTACACTGGCTAACCTCAATTTGGACTCACAAATCCTGGATGCACTAAACTAAGAGCTAGGACAGGTTCAGTAACCAACCCTTGGAAATGGGCAGCCTGCAATTTAAAGGAAAATCATGGCTGTGAAAAATTTTGGGACATGTGTTTGCTTGAAACCTGACTGGAAGCTCACAGAAAGTAATATCTGAAGTCTGAAATTAATTGGCATGGAAAATTGGATACTGTAAAATTCTTACCAGAAATTTTTTCCTGGCTGCTAGACCTTCATGGTTGAAAGCTTTTTGGGAGCCACTGAAGGAATCCTTTTCTGTTGCCTCTATCAATGCCTTCCCCTTTGCATTAGAACAATTAAAAGCACCTATCAAGTCTCCCTGATCTGATCAATTTTAATTTTTTGCCAAGAACATGTTTCAAAATTCACGTTTTGAAAAAAAAAATTAGGGATTGTAGGAAGTTAGCACCCACCCCTTTCCTGGAAGAATGAAATATTTTAGGAAATATGAAAAAGGCAGAATATTATATTTCCCTGGGTGAGAAATGTGAGAGGCATGTTTTGCAGGCGGGGCGGCTCCCATCTTCCTGCCCCCATCCTTTGTCAATGGGCCATTAAGGCCTGGGCCAGTCTATTCTACATAACAAAGATCTACCTCCTTCAGGCAGAAACCATAGTAGGAATTGCCGAAGATCCAACAAAGATAGCCCTCTACACAATAGCAACAGAAACTAACACAATGGGACCCATCTAGCCGAGGCTCACCACATGGCACCTGGGAAGATTACATCAGCCAGCAAGACCCCCCACCCCCTGGGAGTCTGACAACCAATCAGGGTACTCTTTTGGGGCCCCAAGAAATGCAGAGCCAGAGAGAGCATAAAAACCCGAGGATTTTCTGTATCTCGCCCCTTTTCTGTTCAGGAACTCAAGCCATGTGATCCTGTCCACCATTAAACCATCTTTCCAAGCAGTCTCCATGTTTCCAGTGTCTGTTTTCCCCACTTGGAGCAGAACCTAGAAGGATGTTTCTTCCAACACTTTCTAAATCTTGAATGGGATGTTTGCCAACATCTCCTCCCTTTTTTTGGGGTGGGAATCAATACCGTAAATTATTCATTGTCATTAGTTATCGATTTGGATAACTAGCCTGAAAAGGGTTCTTCCTTTCTCAAAAAAAAAAAAGCCAGAGATGAAAGTCCCCCCCCTTTCTCCCTCTCATTTCACCAAGGCTGTTTCTTTATTCCTTCCCCCTCTAGCTGATTTGTTGGGCCCTAACTGTCCTAGGTATTGAAAAACCTAGGACGAAATCTCCTTCTGTGTATAGCATGTGGAGGGGAGGGAGTGGCCATGGGAGGGAGCCTGGGAGGGAGTGGCCGTGGCCATTGTGCCGGGGTGAAAGACTGGGAGGGGCAGTCAAGGAGAAAAGTTTGTGGCTAATAACCCAGAGGCGAAACAGGCAAGGAGAAGGAAGGAGAAAAAAAAATAGAAATGAAATGAAATGCTCTCTTTAATCTGTGTTTGTTGGCCAGACAAACACAGGGCAAAGGCTCTTTCTTTCTTTTTTCTCTCTCTCCCCCATATTCATTGCTTCAACCTTTTTTTTTTCCTTTTCTAACAATTTAAAATTCTTGTCTCTAGAGATCAGATACATTTTACAGTTACAATTACCTCGAGGGTGCACAAAGATTTAGACACACACACATAAAACAAGGAAGACAAAGAGAAGAAAACAGAACTCTGAGATTTCACACACACTGATCATTCCCACATAAATCTCAGTTAAATTAGGGAAGGCACAAATCTTAAACATACCACGTGGTTGCATACAAGACAGAGAGACAAACAAACAAACAAACAAAACAAACAAACAAAACAAACAAAATCCCCAACATTCCTATTTATATATTTCCCTTTTCTTTTAAG
This sequence comes from Pantherophis guttatus, assembly GCF_059756535.1. Taxonomy (NCBI): domain Eukaryota; kingdom Metazoa; phylum Chordata; class Lepidosauria; order Squamata; family Colubridae; genus Pantherophis; species Pantherophis guttatus. The sequence continues at coordinate 68,754,754 of NC_142067.1, forward strand.
TACTTTTATTTAGCCAAATTTGTCTCCCGGTGTTGTCTCTTAGCAAAGCCCATTTTTGACACAATTTTCCTAATTTCCTTTTATCCATGCCCCTCAATATGGGCACCCGCCTGGCGTCCCAGGCCGCGAGCACTTCTTCCACAGGGGTCCCCGCCACCCGCGAACTATCGCTACCCATGACCCTTTCCTTTTCTCCGGAAGGATCACTTCGACTTAGCCGGGTGGCACGCCGTCAGTTTTCAGAGAAAAAGCTCTGGGAAGGACTTCGATTCCCTTACGAAGTATGGGCCCCTTCCTCTTAGGGAATCGCCGTAGTTTTTCGGATCCAAAAAGGGGATCCGGGAGGACCTGCTGACCCCAGCAGGTGGTACTGGCACCTCCTCTCACACACACACGCTCGCCCCGTGTCTGGGCTGGACAAAACCGGGTTTCCCTTTCACAATTTATTAATCCCCCCTTTTTCACACGCTTGGCTTTCGCTTGACTTCCATTCCTTTTAAACACAAAGTTCCACATTTGGTGACCCCCCCTTGCTTTCTCTATCCTACCGGTCATGGCTCGGTGGAGCTAGCAGTAGGCAGAGGTGCGGCTAGAGGTCACTCAAAGAGGTGAAATCAGACTGTTTTCCAGGTGGAATCCCACACACACACTTCCTCCTTCCCTAACAGAAGGTCCTGTGCTCTGGCAAAACCCCCATGCTCTCCAGACTGTTAGTCTTTCTGCGGCTAGGAAATGCACAGAGGAAGCAAGATCCAGCTGTACTTGGGAGAAGGGCCTTCACTCACACACATGCAGGCATACACAAATTTCCCATGCTTTTCCATACTTCAAAATTAAAATTTAGAGGTACTCACCTTCTTTCCAAGCAGCCTTTGAGCTCAAACTCAAAACCCCTTTAAAACCTAGTTCCAAATGGCCAAGGTCCAGGAAAACATACCCACAGACTCAATGGGTCTGCTGCTAGCAAGGGAGGCTTACCTGGGCCTGGTCCATTGGTTAGGTTAGCTTGGAGTCCCACTGGCTCGCCAATTGTTGGAAGAAACATCCTTCTAGGTTCTGCTCCAAGTGGGGAAAACAGACACTGGAAACATGGAGACTGCTTGGAAAGATGGTTTAATGGTGGACAGGATCACATGGCTTGAGTTCCTGAACAGAAAAGGGGCGAGATACAGAAAATCCTCGGGTTTTTATGCTCTCTCTGGCTCTGCATTTCTTGGGGCCCCAAAAGAGTATCCTGATTGGTTGTCAGACTCCCAGGGGGTGGGGGGTCTTGCTGGCTGATGCAATCTTCCCAGGTGCCATGTGGTGAGCCTCGGCTAGATGGGTCCCATTGTGTTAGTTTCTGTTGCTATTGTGTAGAGGGCTATCTTTGTTGGATCTTCGGCAATTCCTACTATGGTTTCTGCCTGAAGGAGGTAGATCTTTGTTATGTAGAATAGACTGGCCCAGGCCTTAATGGCCCATTGACAAAGGATGGGGGCAGGAAGATGGGAGCCGCCCCGCCTGCAAAACATGCCTCTCACATTTCTCACCCAGGGAAATATAATATTCTGCCTTTTTCATATTTCTAAAATATTTCATTCTTCCAGGAAAGGGGTGGGTGCTAACTTCCTACAAAAGGAAGAAAAGGAAATTGTAAAAGCGCTCCATTCCCACCCTGCCCGTTCCCCCAGTTCAAAGGGAAGCACTCCTGGGTTTTTTTATTTTTTATTTTTTGCAAGGGGAAGAGTTAGTTGCAATTAATTTCTTAACCAAAAGTAACAGATAGTAGCGCTTCGGTTTGTTTGTTTGTTCTTTTCCTTCCAAGATGTTTGTGCAGATTTCAGGAGGGGGTGGGGATGGTGTGTGTGTTACAACTTGGCATATCAACCATCTTCTAGTCCAATAAAAGATTTGTAAGAATCGGTGGGAATTCTTACACATTAAGAAAACCCATTAAGGCATAACCTTTCACTGCCCAGAGATGGATGGATTAATTAATCTTTCCTTCATTAAGATCTAAATCCTTTATAAATCCTTTTCCTTCCACCCCGTTTCCTCCAGGAATTGGCACGGAACTATCTCAAACTATCAGAGCAATCCACACACTTTTTGTGCTGTTAATAGGGGACCAAATGGGTGGCCAATTAGGAAGACAAAAGGAGAGAAAATATAACAAAAGATAAATACTGCCAAGAAAGGAATCTGTCTGTTGCAGGAAGATGTAAAATCTAAGGGTATATGATGGAGTTTTACAATGTAGTTAAATTATATGACTAGAGTAATTAGAATACTAAGAACTAAGACTTTAGTGGGTATAAGAAAGGATGCAGAATCATCTCATGCTTTGTAGAACTTGCACAAGGTGGGGTTGGCCAGTCTGGGGCTGGAGGTCCCCTGTTGTGGGGCCCCTGCCAGTTAGGGTTGAAGGGAGAAGCTAAGCACGTTGAATTTGCTCAGGAGCATACATGCACACACACAAACACACGCATGCACGCACACACACACTATTTGCTATAACCAAATCTTTGTTTTTTCCTACATGAATGAAAGATTTTACTTCTGTCCCAGTTGAAATTAATTGTGCTTGTTTCTGCCCATTTCCCCAATTTTTCAAGATGCTCTTGAATCTTGATATTGCCCTCTAAGGCATTTGCTATCTCTCATATATTAATTATCTACGAATATGATAATTACTTTTTTCTAACTTCTCATTTTAGACAGTTATAAATATTTTGAACAACACAGGATCTAACCTTGGTGATATGCCACTTGACACTTTCCCTCAACACAACACACAGCCATCCTTTGTGTCTATCAGATCTTTTTTTTTTGAAAAAGTTTTATTTTAGATTAAAAATAAAAAATAAAAATAAAAAAAACACAACAACAACATAAAAATATCATCTTTACAAAAATTATAGACAGCATCTCAATCGGTTGAAATCATTTCGTGCTTACAATTCTCCAGATCTCCTCATATAGCAATTATTCTTTACTTAAACTGAAGATAAATATTTAAACATTTCATATATGTTATCTCATCTCCATACTTTTTTGTCAAACCATTGATAAAATATCTCCCATATCAAATAATATTGTTTATCTTCCTGTTCTCTTATTTCAAATGTCAATCTACTCATTTCAGCACAGTCCAACATTTTCATAATAATTTCTTCATCGGTAATTATCTTCTCTCCTTTCCAGTTTTTGGCAAATACAATTCTAGCCACTGTTAAAATGTTCACAATTAAGTATTTTAATTCTTTATTAAATGTCTCTGGTAAAATTCCTAATAAAAATATTTCTGGTTTAAAGTCAATATGTCTCTTTGTCATTTTTTCTAACCACGTATGTATTTTAGTCCAAAATCTCCTTGCTTCCACACATGTCCACCACATATGGTAGTACGATCCTGGAGTTTGATGACACATCCAACATTTCTCTGATTTATTCTTAAACATCCTAGCTATTCTCGTTGGGGGTAAATGCCACCTGTAAAACATCTTATACAAATTCTCTTTATATGCTGTTGACATTGTCATTTTATAATTATGTGACCACAATTTTTGCCATTTCTCTAAATCAATACTATAACCAAAAATTTTTCCCCATGCTATCATTGATTCTTTAACTTGTTCTTCTTCCAGTTTTGCTTCAAGTAAATATCCATATAACTTTTTAATTATATGGTCATCTGAACCCATTAATATCTTGTCTAAACCAGTCGAAACACTATAAATACCTTCTTGTTTAAAGTCTTCTCGATATCTGGAAAGTATTTGCATGTATGAAAACCAATCTATCTTAATTCCCTGATCTTCTAAGTTTTGTTTCAATTTAAGTTCACCCTTTTCATCCAATAATTCATTATATCTAACAACTTGCTCCCCTTCAAATACCACTGGATAAGAAAAAGCTTCAATTGTAGATACCCAGACTGGAATCTTCAAATAATGGTATTTTTTGATCTTCTCCCATGTCAAAAACAAAGCTTCACGTATCTGGTGCCTTCTAAAATACCCCTGAATTTTAGTTCCTTTATACCATAAGAAAGCATGCCAACCCATCAGCAAATCATGTCCCTCCAAATTTAATAATCCAGTATTTTTCAATGTTACCCATTCTTTAATCCACATTAAACAAACCGCTTGATAGTATAATTCAAAATCCGGTAATCCAAAACCACCCCTCATTTTAGCATCTTGTAACAGTTTGAGTTTTATCCTTGCCTTCTTTCCCTGCCAAACATATTTCAAAACCATTTTATTTAAATCTGCAAAAAATTCCTTACCCAGCTTTACAGGAATTGTCTGAAAAAGATACAAGATTCTAGGTAAAATATTCATCTTAATAGTTGCAATTCTACCAATCAAAGATAACTGCAAGTTTCCCCATTTCACCAAATCCTGTCCTATCTGTTGCTTAAGCTTATTATAATTATTTTCTTTGAGAGAACTATATCTTGCTGTTAATTGAATCCCCAAGTATTTTACCTTATTTGTGACCTGCAGCTTAGAGATCTCCCTTAGTTCTTCTTTTTGTTTTTTAAACATATTTTTAGTCATTATCTTCGTCTTCTCTTTATTAATTTTCAAACCAGCAACCTCCCCAAATTCACCTATTTTTTCTATCAATTTATTTATTGATATTAATGGTTCTTCAACAATAAAGGGTCATCAGCAAAGGCTTGTAATTTATATTCTTCCTTTCTAATTTTCATTCCTTTTATCTCTTTTTCTTCTCTAACCTTTCTATTTAACACTTCCAACGTCAATATAAATAACAATGGGGATAAGGGACATCCTTGTCGAGTACCTTTTTCTATTTCAATAGCATCAGTCAATTCTCCATTAATCATTACCTTTGCTGTCTGTTTCGTATATATAGCTTCAATTGCCTGAATAAATTTCCTTCCAAAGCCCATCTCTTCCATTTGTAACATCATAAATCGCCAGTACACATTATCAAATGCTTTTTGTGCATCTAAGAATACCAAAGCCATTTGTTTTTCAGGGTGTGCTTCATAATATTCTAGAGTATTCAAAATTATTCTTATATTGTCTCTGATTTGTCTTTTTGGAAGAAATCCATTTTGATCTGAATGAATAAAGTTATTCAAGTATCTCTTAAGTCTTTCTGCCAGAATTGAAGCAAAGATTTTATAATCCGAATTTAGCAGGGATATAGGCCTATAGTTTTTAACTTGCTGTGAGTCTGTGTCTTCTTTATGAATCAGTGTGATATAAGCCTCAGTCCATGATTGGGGTATTGTTTTATTTGTCATTACTTCATTCATAACGTCCAAAAGTGGGAGGCATAAGGATTCTTGTAATGTCTTATAATATTCAACAGGCAAACTATCTGGTCCTGGTGTCTTTCCATTTTTTTGTTTCTTAATTGCTTCTGTTAGTTCCCTCATTGTTATATGCCCATTTAGCATTTCTTCAATGTTCTTAGGGATCACAGGTAGTTTTGCGGTCTGTAGGTATTTTTTAACTTTCCCCTCTTCAACCTGCTCTCTTTTATAAAGTTGCCTATAGTATTCTTGCATTATTTTTCCCATCTCTTTATTTCCAAATTTACTTTGTCCTTGGTCATCAATCAGTTGTGTTATTTTTTTTGATACCCTTTCTTTTTTCAATTTATATGCTAGCCACCTTCCCGGTTTATTTGCATTTTCAAAATAGGAAGTTGACGCCGCAGCGAGATGGACACGTGATTTTGGGGCTCCAGAATCGCCACCGATAGCCCCGCTGGCAGATGATCCAGTTAGGACCCCACAGTCTAGGTTTGACTGTGGTAGTGGAGGGCACCTCCTGTCGATCTCAGGGACATTGCAACGTCCCTGATTGATCCAGGAAAGCCCTTTTTCCGGCAGCGGGGAAGCAGCCATTTCGGCTGCCAAGGCTGGGGCAGCTTCGGAGGAAGAAAGAGGAATGACAGCTATCCGATCTGGTGAGAGAGCTTTATTTTGACTGACAAGTTCACCTTAAGAGATGAGTGAGTGGATGATTATCTAAAGGAAGTTAAGCAGCGAAATTATTTTGAATTAGACTATTTGAAACCCGATTGCTGATTGAAATGGCTTTTAAACTAATTGTTTTTTTTAAGACCGAGGCTGGACTGAATGAGAAGAGAAGGGAAGGCATTGATTTTTGGGACTGTGCTTTGTTTAAAAAAAAAAAGAAAGAATCTTGTCTGAATTGTGATTGATCCATTGTGAAGCCTTTTTTTCCCCTTTCTTATGATTTTTTTCCTCTTTTATAACTTTTCCTTTTTTAAAAAAAAATTAACTTTCAATAAAGATGATTTGGATTTTTAAAGTAGGAAAGCTAAGAGAGTGAAAGTGCTGCCATCTACTGGGGAAAAGAAAAAAAGAGAAGAAATTCAGTTGCAATGTATCCAGGCAGAAAGATCAAAGATATATTGTAGCCAAAATAATAACAAAGTGGCTCTGAGCTCCAATTTGTTTAGCATAAGTTTAGCGATGCTGGCGGCGTGGAAATGGCGGCTGCCGGGACAAGGAAGGAGTCACCGCAGTCGGTGTGTGGGAGCATCGGAGATGTTGGTGGCAGCTGCTCGCTTGCTGTGTTGGACCTCCTGGGTGATCGTGGGGCGTTGTTTGGCCCCTTAGTCATCCCAGAGACCTCCATGAGGATTTATGGAGGCTGGGCGAGGCGAGCAGCATGGCCATAAGGAAGATCTGGGAGGGGCTGGGGAGAGCTGGACCATGACTGAGGGGTTTTCCCCCTGTGGTGTTTGTTGCCTCTGCTCTCCTTTTTTACCTCCCATTTCCCTGAATGCCTGTTAAGGCTCTTTGAGGGACCAAGCCTATTGGCGATGCCACGCTGCTCATGCTTGCTGGACAATTATCTCCTGGTCTAGGTGTCATCTTGACTTCTCGGGAGTTATGACTGTTGTGATCTCTGCTTTGAGCCTGTTTTGGACTATGAGGACTGACCTGATCCCATTCTTTCCCTCTATTGAATGGAGGGTCACATCTGGGGTTACAAGTCTTGGTGGAGTGGGTCTACAGCTGCTGTCTCAATTCCAGCTTTTTGGATGATTGTGGTTAACCAGCCGCCGTGAGAGGGGGGCTGGGTCACCCCCTACCGGATTGAAACATCATTTTACTCCCGCCATTGCTGTGAGAGGGCAATGAGGTCCCATGTGTTCCATTGGAGCTCTATTGAAGTCCAGCATTTCACTCCTTCTGACTGTGATAACATTAAATTGTCCACTGGTTCATGGGTCATTACCTCCTCTTGATGTCCAGATGTATTCGGTGAACGAACTCCGTGCTCTGCGAGATTCCCCCCTCTCGCAGGTTTGGCCCTCTTCATTATCGAGGGCCTATCTTGATGACAGGCTTTGGAGCCCCGAGAGATGGCATGCGGCAAAGAAGAGTTTGAGGGTTTTTTTAAGTGGGTTTTTTAGTGGGTTTTCAACAAAAATTTTAAGGGGTTCGGCGGGGATTAGGGTGGGTTTGGGGGGAAATCCACCAGGTTCAAGACCAGCCTCTGCGGAGGGCTGCGACACCAGGGATGCAGAACCGGAGGTCGGGGAGGGGGTTGGAGTTCAACTTAGAGAGGGCTGTTCCATCAGTATATTGAGTGGGAGGGGCAGATATGGCGGAAGCCGGGGACCACATCATGTTCGGGGAATGTGCACTCGCTATCTTAAAGCAATTGCGCACTCCGGTCCCCAATGCTTTTCTCGTTCCCCAGGCTGTCCAGGTTCTCAGGGCCAGAGCCTTCGGCTGATGTTATGCAATGCCAGGTCCATTGTTAATAAAGCCCCCCTCATCCACGATCTTATTCAGGAGGGGGAAGCGGACCTAGCGGGCATTACGGAGACCTGGTTGGGCCAGGAGGGGGGAGTTCTCCTCATGGATATATGCCCACTAGGCTTCCATGCATTTCATCAGCTGAGGGCTCAGGGCAGGGGCGGGGGTGTGGCGGTTATTATAAAGGAAGGTCTGGATCCAAGGGAGACCACTGTTCCACAGATAGCTGGATGTGAGTCCCTTTTTGTGAAGTGGGGTCGTGGAGTACAGATGGGCTTGTTGATCACGTACCTGGCTCCCTGCCACATGGCAACGGCCCTGCCCGAGCTGCTCAACGTCATAGCCGAGATGGTGGTTGATACCCCCAGACTTGCAGTCATGGGGAATTTCAACCTGCCATCTATCGGTGAAACATCTGAGGTGGTTTGAGAGTTCATGGTTTCCATGATGGCCATGGACCTTACTCACTTAATTCATGACCCCACTCACACAGGCGGACACACTCTGGACTTAGTTTTTGTCTCTGGTCAGTGGTTGAGTGGCCTTGATATAGGGGATATAGTCATCGAACTCTTGTCATGGTCTGATCACTCGCTCCTTCGACTGGACTTTCTAACAGCTGCACCCTGCCACAGGGAGGCGGGACCGACCAGGTGGTTCCGCCCCAGGCGCCTGATGGATCCTGATAGGTTTCAGATGGAGCTTGGGCCATTCCCTGAGACTCTGGCTCATGACTCGGCTGAAGACCTGGTGGCCACCTAGGGTAGTGCGGCCACCGGGGCCTTGGACCATGTCGTGCCTTCGCGGCCTCTGACCCGGCACCAAACTCATCTAGCTCCTTGGTTCTCCGAGGAGCTGAGGGAGATGAAGCACCGGAAAAGACGTCTGGAGAGTAGTTGGAGGACCAGCTGCTCCGAATCCGACCGAACACTGGTGAGGTCTCATATTAAGACCTACCTAGTGGCGATAAAAGCGGCGAAATCTAGCTATTTTGCCACTCTTATCGCATCATCAGATAATCACCCAGCCGCCCTGTTTAGGTGACCTGCTCCCTCCTCCATCTGGAAGCGCAGGATGACCCCTTGCAGGGTCGAGCTGAGGATTTTGTGCAGTATCTATATGACAAGATCGCTCAGATTTGGGAAGGGCTGGCCTCTGACTGGGTATGTCCGGACGGGATGACTGAGGCAGGTCTTGAGAGCGTTATCTGGGAGGAGTTCGATCCTGTAGCTCCCAAGGACATGGACAGGAACCTGGGACGGCTGAATGCGACCACATGTTTATTGGACCCGTGTCCCTCCTGGTTGGTACTGTCTTCCCGGGAGGTTACACGAGGCTGGCTCCAGAGAATTGTTAATGCTTCTCTGAGTGAGGGGGTCCTGCCGGCCGCTTTGAAAGAAGCGGTGGTGAGGCCCCTCCTCAAGAAGCCCTCTCTGGATCCGGCTGTTTTGGCTAACTATCGTCCAGTCTCCAACCTTCGCTTTGTTGCGAAGGTTGTTGAGAGTGTGGTGGCGCAGCAGCTTCCCTGGTACCTGGATGAAGCTGTCTATCTAGACCCGCTCCAGTCTGGCTTCCGGCCTGGGCACAGCATGGAAACGGCATTGGTCGCATTGGTGGATGATCTCTGGAGGGCTCGGGATAGGGGTTGCTCCTCTATCCTGGTCCTATTAGATCTCTCAGCGGCTTTTGATACCATCGACCATGGTATCATGTTGCACCGGTTGGAGGGGCTGGGGGTGGGGGGCACCGTTCTGCGGTGGTTCTCCTCCTACCTCTCTGACCAGTCGCAATCTGTGTTGACAGGGGGGCAGCGGTCGACCCCGAGGCACCTTGCGTGTGGGGTGCCACAAGGGTCAGTCCTCTCGCCCCTTCTGTTCAACATTTATGTAAAGCCGCTGGGTGAGATCATCCGTGGCTTCGGGGTGGAGTTCCATCAGTACGCTGATGACACCCAGCTGTACATCTCCACCCCAGGCCCTTGAAGTGATGTCCCAGTGCCTGGAGGCTGTGCGGACCTGGATGGGGAGAAACAGGCTCCGACTGAACCCTTCCAAGACCGAGTGGCTGTGGCTTCCGGCGTCCCGATATAGCCAGCTGGTGCCATTGCTGGCTATTGGGGGTGAATCAGTCGCCCCCACGGAGAGGGCTCACAACTTGGGCGTCCTCCTGGATGCACTGCTGTCTTTAGAAGACCATTTGACGGCCGTGGCCAGGGGGGCTTTTTATCAGGTTCGCCTGATACACCAGTTGCGCTCCTTCCTGGATCGGGACTCCCTACGCACGGTCACTCAGGCACTTGTCACCTCCTGCCTGGACTACTGCAATGCTCCCTACATGGAGCTCCCCCTGGGGTGCACCCAGAGGCTCCAGCTGGTCCAGAATGCGGCCGCGTGGGGGATTATGGGAGTGACGGGGCACTCCCATGTGACACCTCTCCTGCGCGAGCTGCACTGGCTCCCAGTGGTCTTCCAGGTGTGCTTCAAGGTGTTGGTGACCACCTTTAAAAGCGCTCCATGGCTTAGGGCCGGGGTATTTACGAGACCGCCTTCTGCCACCAATAGCCTCTCACCGACCAGTACACTCGCACAGAGTGGGCCTCCTCAGGGTGCCATCTGCCAGACAGTGTCAGCTGGCGATCCCCAGGGGGAGAGCCTTCTCTGTGGTGGCACCCGCCCTCTAGAACAACCTCCCCCCAGAGATACGTACAATATCAGACCTCCGGATTTTTTGTCGGGCCCTGAAAACTTATTTATTTCAACTAGCCAGGCTGGCTTGATCCCACAGTTTTGGGTTAAGTTTTAATTGATTTTAAATTGGGTTTGTTTTAAATTGCGGCCAAAAATATTTAATTATTTTAAACTGTTTTTAAATTTTGTATGTCTTGTTTTTTATTTTGGCTGTTCACTGCCCTGAGTCCTATTGGAGAAGGGCGGTATACAAATTTAAATAAATAAATAAATAAATAAATAAATAAATAAATAAATAAATAAATAAATAAATAAGTGAAGAGAACATCTGAGACAGTATCTGTCTGCATTGTTGATTCAGGTGTTCTTGGTGACTTTGAAGTAGGATCCTTGGAAAAGTGTGAAGGGGAATTTTCCTCTCTATTATCATCACCCTTCGGGGCAGCTACTGTTATTCTCTCTTTTTGAGGCTTGTATGCGAGAGAACTCTCTGTACGCTTTCCGAATAAATATAAGGAAAGATCTTTTTTTCATTTTAAGGCTTTTTTAAGGATTGAAGGCATTCAAGAGCCTGAAGCTCTTTTCTTTTTCTTTTTCCTTTTCTTCTTCTTCTTTTTTTTTATTTCTTATGGTTTTTTTTACTCCCCCCCATATTGTTTCCTATTGTGGATTTTTGATTTTGGACCTCTAGATTTTTGTAATTTATCATTTTTTTCCTCTATCTCCTTGATATTTTGTTCATACATGAATTTTTGTTTCTTTCCCTCTCTCTCTCTTTTTTTCCCCTTTTTAATGGAATCTTAGTTGGATTAGGGTTTGGAAGAACCTGAAGAGCTGGCTTTTTTTTCCTTTTTTTCCTTTAGGAAAAGAGCCTGATTTAGGCATTCAAGAGCCTGAAGCTCTTTTCTTTTTCTTTTTCCTTTTCTTCTTCTTCTTTTTTTTATTTCTTATGGTTTTTTTTACTCCCCCCCATATTGTTTCCTATTGTGGATTTTTGATTTTGGACCTCTAGATTTTTGTAATTTATCATTTTTTTCCTCTATCTCCTTGATATTTTGTTCATACATGAATTTTTGTTTCTTTCCCTCTCTCTCTCTTTTTTTTTCCTTTTTAATGGAATCTTAGTTGGATTAGGGTTTGGAAGAACCTGAAGAGCTGGCTTTTTTCCCCTTTTTTTCCTTTTCCATATTTGATTTTTCGCCTTTTTGCCTCTCCTTTTCCTTTTTCCCTTTTTGGTTCCCTTTTTGCTTTTTGTTTTTTAATTTTTTATCTCCTCTCTTGGTCTCTACACCAGTGGATTATAATAAAATGAGTAAAAAAACAGTAACAGTGGGAGCCGCAACTACATCTTCTGCATCTCCATCTGGAGGACAACGTCCGATCCAGACCATGACACAACAAGAGAAAGAGAAAGAGAAAAAAGCGTCACTACAAGCAATTTTGAGTGCAGTTCAGAGGATGGAACAATAATTACTTAAGACAGATGAGAATGTCCAACTGATGGAACAACAATTAATAAAAACAGATGAAAAAGTGGTTAGCATACAACAGGCAATGTCAAAATTTGAATGAAGACTACAAGAGCTTGAGAAGAAGGATGAGCAAAAGGGGGAAAAAATGAAAGATTTTGACAATAGACTGAGAGAGGTGGAAAGCAAAAGAAGTGCAGTAGTGGAATTGGAAATGAATAGAGCAGAATTCTATCTTAGATTTCAAAATGTGGAGGAAGAGAAAGGAGAAAATCTTGCGAATGTCATGATTTCTATGCTTGCTGATGCTTTGGAGAATACCTAGGGAAGAGATGGCATATGGTGTGGATGAGATTTATCGAGTTCACACTAGATATGCTATGCGCAATAAATTACCAAGAGAAGTCCATATAAGATTTACTAAGAAATCGATCAAAGCACAAATTCTTCAAGTGGCAAGAGAAAAAACATTGAAATTCAAGGAGAAGGAAGTAGTAGTCTTGAAACAAATACCAAGGAAAGTGAGAGATGCGAGAAAAGAGTATAAATTTTTGACTAAGATACTAATTCAGAAGGGTGTTAATTTTAGATGGCTGATACCAGAAGGATTGATTTTAACATGGAAACTGCAAAGATACAGGCTAGATACAACTGATAAAGCGAGAGCCTTTTATGAAGATTTTTTAAAGGAAAAGGAAGTGGCAATGGAAACAGAAACACAAGCTACACTGATGTCAACAAAACCTACAGAAGAGGAAATGGTAATGATTGAATCAACGGAAGGCGCCATTGGTGGGACCGTGGAATTCAAAGAACAATGGGAAGTAAGATCAACTAGAGCAATAAAACCTACATATAAAATATGAATATGGATACAACGAAATTAATTTCAATAAATATAAATGGACTTAATTCGGCTGTGAAAAGAAGAAAGGTTTTTCATAAATTAGAGAAGCTAAATTTTGATATAATTTGTTTGCAAGAAGTTCACATTAAAAAGCAACACGAAAAATTATTGGCACAAACCAAACTTGGGAAAAAAATTTCATCATTATCGCAACACAAAAAGAGAGGCATTGTTTTATATATTAAAAATTCAATAAAAGCGGAACAAATATATGCAGATTCAGAGGGTAGAGTTTTGATAGTGGAGATAATTGATAATAACATGAAGATACTTCTAGTTGCAATATATGCACCAAATAACAATCAGAGTGATTTCTGTCAAAATTTACATATGAAAATAATCGAAATGGACTATGATAATATATGCATGATGGGAGATTTTAATGGAATAGCAGATGAAAAATTGGACTATAAAACAACAAAAACAGGAAAGCATAATAGAAAGACACTGCCACACTCTTTCTTTAAAATGATAGGGGCAGGGCCGGATTTTCCTATAGGCTAACTAGGCTTCAGCCTAGGGCCTCAAGATCAAGAGGGGCCTACATTCAAATTGTTAGCAAAATTAAAATTACACTTTCACTATAGGTGAAAGGGCCTCATAAGTGGAATAGCCTAGGGCCTCTTTTCATCTAAATCCGGCCCTGGATAGGGGAAATAAATTTGAAAGATATATGGAGAATTAGAAATGGGAAGAATAGACAATACACTTTCTATTCAAACAGGCACTTATCTTGGTCCAAGTTAGATATGATATGGACAACAATGGACTTAATTCCGAAAATTGAACAGGTGGAAATAGACACTAATTTATGGGCTGACCATAATCCAGTGATAGTAACTTGGAAAGGTCAAAAAAGGAAAGCTAGATGGACTTTGAATAATACAATTTTAAAAGAAAAAGAATTTGTACAGAAAATGCAAAGAGAGCTGGAGTTTTTCTTTAAGGAGAATAAAAAAGAAGATACATCGATACAAAACCGTTGGGATACAATGAAGGCCTATGCTAGAGGTATTATAATAGATTATATAAAGAAAAGGAATATGAAAAAAAGACAAACTTTTACAATATTAAAGAATGAATATAAGAGATTTGAAAAGGAACTCCAGAAAGATCCACATAAGAAAGATGTAAAAATGAAAATGGATATGTTAAAACATAAAATGGACTTACTGGAGAAGGAAGAGCTAGCCCAAAAAATAAGAAGTGCTAAACAGAACTGTCTATCAGATCTTTGATAGCTGCATTATCTGAAAGGGATTTTTCCTAAACATGAATCTCTCCAAGTTCTCTTTAGGAAGCGCTACTATTTGTTGCTTTTGGTTAAGAAATTAATTGCAACTAACTCTTCCCCTTGCAAAAAATAAAAAATAAAAAATCCCAGTAGTGCTTCCCTTTGAATTGGGGGAACGGGCAGGGATGGGAACGGAGCACTTTTACAATTTCCTTTTCTTCCTTTCTAAATCTTGAATGGGATGTTTGCCAACATCTCCTCCCTTTTTGGGGGGTGGGAATCAATGCTGTAAATTATTTATTGTCATTAGTTATCGATTTGGATATCTGGCCTGAAAAGGGTTCTTCCTTCTCTTGAAAAAAAAGCCAGAGATGGAAGTCCCCCCTTCCTTCTCCCTCCCATTTCACCAAGGCTGTTCCTTCATTTGTCCCCCTCTAGCTGATTTGTTGGGCCCTAACTGTCCCAGGTGTCAAAAAACTTAGGACGAAACCTCCTTTTGTGTATAGGCTGTGGCGAAGCTCCTGAGAAGGAGTGGCTGTGGCCGTTGTGCTGGGGTGAAAGACTGGGGGAGGGCCAGCCAGGGAGAAAAGTTTGTGGCTAATAATCCAGAGGCGAAAACCTCGAGGCGAAACAGGCAAGGAGAAGGGATCGAGCCGATAAGTCCCATTCCGTTCCTAAGAGGTCTGTAAGGGGCGTGCATAAGAGCACCAGATGTTATCCTGCCAGATGTTATCCTGTTATGTGACATTAAAATCTTAAGCGTGTGTCAATTCATTTCATGTACCTCCAGATTCCTGGGATGGAGCAACAGTCTTGCAAACAGATTTTTGAATAAAAGCAGATTTGGTTGTATTTGAAGCTATCTAGACAATGTCTATGGAGATTCTCAGTCATCCAGGTCATGGTTGTCCCAAAGGTGCTTTTTTTTCAAGAGGCAACTGGACTTTTTAGTTTTTCTTTGAAGATGTTTCGCTTCTCATTCAAGAAGCTTTTTCAATTCTGACTGACTTCCCCACCATCCCATCAGAGCTGAAGAAGCTTCTTGGATGAGAAGCGAAATGTCTTCCAAGAAAAAACAGAAAGTCCAGTTGCCTCTTGAAAAAAAAGCCCCTTTGGGACTATGTAGGCAACATGTACCAAATTGTCTTGTATGGTTTTATCATTAGTAGATAATGCTGAATGGGGCACAGATATGAGTGAGACTGACAACTTGGACTACATCATCTTTCTATTTTTAAAAGATTATACCATAATATGAAACCTGAATTGACCAAACTTGTGAGGGCACACAGATATTTGCAGAAACTATCTGGTGACACCCATGGCATATGTGAAGGTTGGGACTTGAAGTATAAAGAGAAGTAATGATAAAGAGCATGAATTAACAAATGAAATGAAAGAACAAGAAACACTTATACTGCATATTTGAGAAAGTAAGAAAGGATTAAGATGTCATAAATCTAGATGAAGATCTTCCTGAGTGAATGAAGACATGAATGGAACAGAAGGCATAAGCTTAATTATGAATGAAAGTTACCACAATGCCAAGCTAGTTTCTCACTTATTGGCCTTTAGAAGTTAATCAAATCAGCTTTTTAAAAAAATAGAATCTGGAGGATGATAAAATGGGAACAATCTTTCTTTCCGCTTTATTGTACTGCTGTTTGGGGTTTTATACTTTTCTTTTGCTTTTATGAAATCAATTTTTATGGAAGTGAAAGTTGGATATTAAAGAACAGGTTAGGAAGTGTATTGATGCCTTTGAATTTTGGTCCATGTTGGAGAAGATTCCTCAAAATACCATGGATAGACAAGAAAACAAACCAAACAAATAGATCATTGAACAAATTAACCCAATGTTATGGCTCCGTTACCTGAGCCTGTGTCATCGGCAGGAGAGGACTCCGAGAGTGAAGGAGAGGAGTTGGCAAGACCTCCCTCTCCAGGATCCTCCTCTCTGGCAATGCCTTCGGTGTCCGCCGAAGGGCAAGAGATAGGGCCGGGGCCAAGCACGTCCACACAGCCACAGGTGGACAGTGATGAGGGAAATGAGTCTTGGCTGGATCCTCGGCAGCGTCGCAGAGATAAACGCGCGCAACAGAAGAAAAGGCGTGCCAGAGATTAAGCTGAGTCACTGGACCACACCCCACAGGGTATAAAAGAGGGTGAGGTGGCCATTCAGACTCTGTGACGGACAAAACTAACTACTATCGAGTCACATTTCATCTTTGGAAACAACATTATTGGCCTTGGATTTATTTTACGAACTGGATAATTCTTGACTGTGTGTATTTTGTTTTATGAGTAAAGTTCTTGGCAAGCAGCTACTGGGTTTCTGCCAAGCTTCTTATCAGAAGAATTGGTTGTCTGCCAGTTTATTTAACCCCCGGCTGTCTGTTTGTGTGCGTGTGTGAGATGGGGACAGAACACCCAAAGTGTTCATTCGAGGCAGAAGTGATCAGGTTCAAATTATCCTATTTTTCACACATTATGAGAAGATCCAGCTTTCTGAAAAAGGGTCTAATGTTGGGAAAGGTGGAAGGAAAAAGTATGACCAGTATTAAGATGGATGAACTCAGGTATAAAGAGGATGAGTGCACCATTGGGAGATATGAAAGAACAGATTAGTAACAGATCATCTTGGGGAAAATCTATGTATTCACTAGGAATAAAAAATAATGATGGCACATCATTACAATGGAATAAAATCAGTGGTGAAATCCAAAAATTTTTACTACCGGTTCTGTGGGCATGGCTTGGTGGGTGTGGCTTGGTGGGATGGCAGGGGAAGGATACTGCAAAATCTCCATTCCCATCCCACTCCAGGGGAAGGATACTGCAAAATCCCCATTCCCTCCTCACTCCTGGGGGAAGGATATTGCAAAATCTCCATTCCCACCCCACTCTGGGGCCAGCCAGAGGTGTATTTGCCGGTTCTCCGAACCACTCAAAATTTCTGCTACCGGTTCTCCGAACTGCTCAAAATTTCCAATACCGGTTCTCCAGAACCTATCAGAACCTGCTGGATTTCACACCTGAATAAAATCCCATCAGTTTATATGTAGCTTATGGCTGTAACTAACTAAATCTAACATTTTACAAAGTATGATATTTTAAAATTTCTATTCAATTATGAGTTTTAGATTAAGATATCAAGTGATAATTTTCAATGCTTAGTTTCTTATTTAATCAAAAGAAGTAAAAGAATTTAACTTGTTTTAATTTTTAGACTGTATGCCTATGATTTACCAAAATGAATAAACAGAGAATAAGGTTATGTTTTGCATATTTGCAGCATAATTATGTTTGAGAGAATGAAACCAAAAACATTTAACAAAGATCAAAATTTTGATAAATAGAAAAAAATGCAGAATATCCAGATAGAGATACTCTTGGAATTGAGGACTGGTAAGTTCAGCTGTTAAATATGGATATCAGATGATTATCAGTGGTAATGTTGGTAGCTGAATGCTGATTTCAGTGTATAACTACTGTCAAGTTAAAGGAATTATATGTTAGAAGACATTAAAAGAATTGGACCTGCTAATGGGTTAAAATGGTAAAATGTGGAAAGATATTCTCAGAATGAATGATTTTTTTTTATTGAAAAGTTTTACAAAAAAAATACAAAAATTTTCTTCCCCCCCATGTTCCCCCCACCCTTTCCCCCCCTCATCCCACCCTCCCCCCCAGACTTCCCAGAGCAAAATACAAGGTATTTCATTTAATCAATCATAAACTAGATTAATCTATTTATCTCAAAGTACTAACTCCCCCCCTGAAACCTTAACTCCACTATAGATAACCTAATACTTCTAATACTAACATTCATTCATAAGCTATTTGATATTTTCTTGTCTGATACTTATTTTGAATATAATCAATCCATCTTCTCCATTCTGATACGTATCTTTCTTGTGTCTGGTCCTTCAGATACGCTGAGATTTTCGCCATTTCTGCTAGGTTTGTTACTTTCAATATCCACTCTTCAATAGTAGGCAAAGAGTCCTTCTTCCAATACTGGGCTACCAACAGCCTAGCTGCTGATATTAAGTTCAAAATCAATTTAGTCTCTGATACTGTGCAGTCTGTAGTTATGCCCAATAGAAATAATTGAGGAGTAAATTTCAACCTTCTTTTCAAAATGTTCTGCATCACCCACCAAATTTTTATCCAAAATGCCTTGATTTTCTTACAGGTCCACCATATATGATAATAGGTTGCATCATTACATTCACATCTCCAACATTTAGCTTGCAAATTCGAGTACATACATGATAATTTTTTAGGATCTAAGTGCCATCTATAAAACATTTTATAAAAATTCTCTCTCAGATTTTGTGCTTGTGTAAATTTAACATTTCTGACCCAAATCTTTTCCCATGTTTCCATCATCACTGGTTCCTGAAAGTTTTGTGCCCATTTTATCATACAATCCTTAACCAATTCCGTTTCTGAATCTATTTCCAATAATGCATTATACAACCTTTTAATATGCATCTGACTTTGATCTCTAATCTGTTTCACCAGATTTTCCTCATTTTGCATAACCCCAATTTTTTGATCCTCCCTCCATCTAGCTTGAAGCTGACCATACTGAAACCAAGTATAAATTATCCCTTCTTCTTTTAATTCATCTAGAGATTTCAGTTGCAACTTACCCCTTTCCAAAAGAAGAAGCTCTTTATAAGTAATCACCTCTATTTTTTGCTATGTACTTATATTTTCTATTGCATGTCTGGGATTTGCCCATATAGGTATCTTATAGTTCAGCTTATATTGGTACTTTTTCCAAACCCTCAACAATGCATTTCTGAGTATATGACCCTTAAACACTTTATCCACTTTTTTTTCATATAACAAATAAGCATGCCATCCATATAACAAACCATAACCTTCTATGTTTAACATTCTTTCTTCAGTTAAGTTAAACCAATCACTAATTTGTGATAAAGCTGCTGCTTCATAATACAATCTTAAGTTAGGCATTTTAAGACCTCCTCTCTCACGTATATCCTGTACGATTTTCAGTTTCACTCTTGGTTTCTTCCCAGCCCAGATAAAAGTATTAACCCCTTTCTGCCATTCCATCAGATTTCCATCTTTTTAAAGCACTGGTATTATTTGGAACAAAAAAAAAACCTAGGTAGTACATTCATTTTTATTGCTGCTATCCTTCCCAGTAGTGATAATTGTAACTTTTTCCATTTTTCCATTTTTTTCTGTACTTTTTGCCAAATAATTTCATAATTATTTTTAAACAATTTTGTGTTTGAGGCTGCAATATATACTCCTAGATACTTAACCTTTTTAACTACTTCAAACCCCGTTATTCTCCCTAAATCTTCTCTTTGAGTTATGGATATATTTTTAGTTATCATCTTTGTCTTGTGAAGATTTACTTTAAATCCAGATACTTTGCCATATTGAGCTGCTATGTCCAGCATATAGGGAGCCGCTTCTATAGGTTGAGATAAAGTAAGAACCAGGTCATCTGCAAACGCTCTTAGTTTATAATCCTGCTGTCTAATTACAATTCCTTTTATTTTATCAGAATCACGTAACTTATTCAACAAAACTTCTAAAGTTAAAATAAACAACAATGGCGACAAGGGACAACCCTGCCTCGTACCTTTCTCAATTTTAAATACATCTGTTAGACCTCCATTAATTATTATTTGTGCTGTTTGTTCCTGATATATTGCTCTAATTGAATGTATGAAATACTCCCCAAAGTGCATTTTTTCTATTATTTTAAACAGGAATTGCCAGTTCAATCGATCAAATGCTTTCTCTGCATCCAAGAATATGAACGCTGCAGGGACCTGGTTATTTTTTTTCCAAATATTCCAATAAGTTTATAATTTGTCTAACATTATATTTCATCTGCCTCCCTTTTGTAAAACCTGATTGATCATTGTGAATAACTTGTTGCATAACTGGCATTAAATCTATTCGCTAATATCTTACCAAAGATTTTATAATCCGTGTTCAAAAGTGAAATTGGCCTAAAATTTTCAGGTTTGATACAGTTTTGATCTTCCTTCGGGATCAATGAAACAAAAGCTGTTCTCCAAGAGGGTGGAACTCCTCCCCCTAATTGAATTTTACAAAATAGAGCTCTAAGCGGCTCTTCCATTTCAAGCTATAAATTCTTATAATAAACAGCTGTTAATCCATCTGTTCCTGGAGCTTTCCCTGTTTTTAACTGCTTAATTGCCGCTCCTCAGATCCTTCTGATCTCCTCAGAAGTTATTGGTTGATTCAATCCATCCCTCTGTTCCAACGTTAATTCCAAAATATTCCCTTCCTTTAAATATCTATCTATATCTATACCTTGTATTGAGTCACTAGCATATAACTTTGTATAAAATTCCAAAAAAGCCTTTTTAATCATATTATGTTGATAAACTTCCTTACCTCTATATTCTATCTTACTAATGACTCGTGATTTCTGTTTTTTCCTCAGCATGTAGGCCAACCACCTACCTGGTTTATTGGAATTACAAAATGTATTATGTTTAGCATACTGTAAAGTAATTGCCACCTGATCAGCCATTAACATATTAAATTGCCCTCGTAGTATATTTATTGTTTCTTTTACTTTCTTATCTCCTGGATTAGATATAAATAATTGTTCTTTCTTTTTTATTTCTTCCTCTATCTCCTTACGCTTCTTTTGTTGTTTTAGTCTATATTTATTGTTCATATATATTAAGATATGCCTCATATAAGCCTTGCTAGCATCCCAGACCATTTCCATAGGAGTACCCTTATTCATATTAATAACAAAAAATTCTTTCATTTGTTTTTTAAGCTCTTTTACATTTTCTTCATATCTAAATAAGTTTTCATTTAACCTCCAAGACCTCCTTTCTCCCCTCTCCTGTTCAAATTCCACCCAAATCGGACTATGATCAGTTAAGGTTCTTGGACATATCTTCGTCTTCTTCACCCTGGAAATAAAATCATTTGTGGTTAGTATAAAATCAATCCTGGAGAAGGATTGATGTCTATCAGAAAAAAAAGTAAAAAAATTTTCCTCCAAGTTACGTTCTCTCCAGATATCTCTCAGTTCTATATCTTCCATCATATCAAAAAAAGATTTAGGTAGTTTTGCACGTGTTGAAATCTTTGATAAGCTTTTTTTATCTTTCTGCGTGTCAATTACTCCATTCCAATCACCCATTAATATAAAAGATTTATAGTCCCATTGTATTATTTTAGTATGTAAAAATTTATAAAACTTGTCTTGTTGCTGATTAGGGGCATATATTCCAATAAAAAGCATTTTTCCAGTCTGTGTTGATAATTTAATTGCAATATATCTTCCTTGATCATCTGCCTCAATTAAATTAGCTGATAGCCCTTTCCTTACATATATGACTAGTCCACTTTTCTTCTCTGGCGCTGATGCCACAAAATTTGTACCTAATCTTGAATTTATCAAATATTTTTGGTCTGATAATCTGATATGTGTTTCTTGCAAGCAAATAACATCATTGTTAAATTGTTTCAAGTAGTGAAATACTTTCTTTTTTGTGGTGAGTTTAGGCCATTGACATTCCAAGATAGGAATTTAGTTGCCATCTTTAGCCTTTCGAAGCCTTGTGAGCATCAGCTGAAGCTCCTCCTCCACCTTACTCTTCGGCCTAGCCCCCCCCCCACTGCTTCCGTTTTTTGGACTTCTTGAGATAAATCTTGAGATTGTTGCCTTTTTGATTGTTGTTGTTGCAATTTATAAGTTGATCGGGTCAGTCGTTGTACTTTCGGCTCTCCCTTCTTAGGTGGTTCCAAAGTTGGGGGTAAGCCCCCGAGATCCAAATCTTCTTCCATGATAATTCCTCCAGCTGAAACTTCAGCATAGGTTTGTATCTGTTTTCCATCTTTTTCTTGTTGTAACATCTCCATTTTCTTCCTCCCCCCCCCCCCAGCAAGGGTGGGTATCCAGCCTTTAAAACATTTACATAAAAATCTTTTGCCTTCCAAACTGTGTCTAACCGGTATCTTTCTCCATTATAAGTCACTATTAGACCAATTGGAACATCCCATCTGTATGCCACTTGTTGATTTCTCAACTCATTTACCAGGAAGCCAAAGTCTTTTCTATTTCTCAACATCTTTGGAGGAATCTCTTTCAAAACCACCACCTCTTGCCCAGCCACCTGAACTTTATTCTTGTAAGAAGCTTGTAGGATTTCATTTCTGATCCTCCTAATTGTAAAATAGATCACCACATCTCTTGGCAGCTGTCTTTGTTTTGCCAACCAGGAATTAACCCTGTAAATTTTATCAATTTGAATTGCCACATCTTCTGGTCTTTCTTTAATTATCTCTGCCATAGCATCAGCACAAATGTCTTTTAAATTTTCTTTGATATTTTCTTTCAGGCCTCTCAATCTCAGAGCAAACTCCATGGATCTGTATTGTAACATTACCAATTCATCATCCACTTTCTCTGTTCTGGTCATGACATCACCCATTTTGCTTTCCAAATTTAAATTGGCTTCATTAATTTCTTCAACTTTCCCATCAAGCTGGATAACAAGATTTGATAATCCTGATACAGCAAAAACAATATCATCTCTTATTTTATCGTGCTCCTCTGCAACCGCTTCCTTGATCGAACTTATATCCTCCTCAATTTTCTTAAATTTCCCTTCCACAAGTAGTGTTAAGTTTTTCATTGCTGTGGCTTGGTTATTCATAGCTTCTCTCATTGCTGTTGCTTGATTATTCATGGCTTCTTTCATAACTTCTTTAAAATCATTAAGTGCTGCATCTTGACTCTGAGTCTGGCTCTGTGAATCAACCGGAAGTTGTGCTTTCTGTGTCACCACTGACACAACTGGAGAACCTCCCCCTCCTTTAACAGTTCCTGGTTTCACTTGTCTAGAAGCCATTTTTTTTCCTTCCCCCCCCTCTTTTCTTTAAAAGCCACAAAGTCTTTAAAGATGTTTGTAATTTATAGTCTCTAATTTGCCAGGCAGAGTAGGTTTTTTTTCCTCTTTCCTCCACAAACTCTCAGTTCCCAGCAGTTAATAGGCAGCTAATCCACTCTCCCAGCACAAAGTTCTCAAGCACTTTTGTTTCTGGCTTTCACTTCCAAAACCATAACAAAGATGCCATCTTCTGCCTCCAGCTTAAGATTCAAATTGAAACAAAGTAACTTCGGAGTTAAGCTCTGTACTTTTAAGGCTTGTTCTCCTGTTTTCCGCTCTGCCTGCGCTTGTAGTCAATCAAACTCACTTTTAAAAGCAGGATCGGATCGCGGCTTCTCACTCTGCTTTCACAGAGTTGTCCTGGCTCCGGAGCTTCTTGGCAGGCTGACTGAGGAGCTCTCACCCTCCAAGCCTCTGGAAATGTTCCAGAGGGCTTTCGGGGAGCTCTACTCTCACCCACCGGCTCTCCTCTCCTTCTTTTCCCGAAGGAGAGTTTTTCAGTCGCTAGACAGCCGATTTGTGCTGTCAAGGCGGCTTTTATGGAGACGCAGGGCTGGCGGTCTTAAAAGACCATCCACGGAGCCTGAGGTGCCAAGCGGAAGTCCTCAGAATGAATGATTGACTGACACTGTAGAATACCAATCTCAGCATTCCAGAAAAACCTCTGCTCCAAGTAAAAACTGTGAGGCAAGCATTTTCTCAAAGTTCCATTTATTAGAGTAGGTATACTGGCACATCTTGGGAAAACCTGAATCTGAGAGTTCTGGGTTTTCCCTCAGTAAATCAAAACCCCCCAAACTATCCCCTCACTCATCAATTGGTCACATGCTCCAATCACCATTTGTTCCATCTCGAGACCACACTCCAACCACTCCTTCTCCAGATGCAGACTCATCCTGATCTTGACCGATGGGAAGAATGCTTCTGTGTCTAAATACAAAACCTTCAAATAAATCCCCCCTCCTACTTTCCCACACATGAGAAGGTGTCAGCTTGGAAGCTTCCAGCCTAATATGGCTTCCAAAGCTGACAGGCATTCTCCCCCCTGGAGAAAAAAAACACACCCTGGAAAAATAGACAAAACACAAAAGAAGGGGTTAACACATTGTACATAATCCCACTTAACCCACTCTCTCCCTCCAGGAGGACCCCTCTATTTCTCTGGAAATTTATCATGGAATTGTTTCACTAGTCTATCAGCTTTCACATCCCAACTTTTCACCCAAGTAGCTTCAGACAACGGGTACCCTTTCCAGTGTACCAAATACTGTTTACTGACCCCTGTATAGTCTAGAGTCCAAGATCTTCTTAACTTCATAATGAGTCTCCCCTTGTACTATCAAAGGAGGGGGAGGGAGCTGCTGGTAAGGGTCTTAAATTAGATCCTCTTGCTGGTTTCAATAAACTACCATAAAACACTGGGTGCACTTTTCCTAATATGCGAGGGAGGCTAAGTTGGACAGTGACTGGTTAATCACTTTCACTATAGAGAAGGGACCTATGAATTTGGGTCCAAACTTCTTGCTAGGTAACCTCAATCTTAGGTATTTGGTTGACAAATACACCTTATCCCCTATTCGAAAAGGTGGTGGGAGGAACCTGTGTTTGTCTGCCCGGGCCTTATATTTCTCTGCTGCTTCAGCTAAAGCTTTTTTAGTATTATCCCAACCATTTTTTAATGAGTTTATCCGTTCTGTTAGGGACATGGAAGTGGGTGGCTCTCTAGGCTACTCAGGCATTGGCACAAAATCCATGCCAGTAGTTATTTGAAAAGGAGTCAAAGCCCCAGCTCCAGATTTCCGAGGATATTGACACACACCCATGGTCCTTATCAAATTTATTAAGTAGCAAGAATAAACAAGACCGGCAAAGGTTGGCAACTAGTCCAGAAAGCAAGATATGACAAACCAAAATACTCTGATAATAAATACGAGTTGTTTCCAGCAAAAAAGCACTAGCTGCGTGCTGCGACTTAAATAGGCTAAGGGAATGGCCAATTATCCTCAAGCCCTACTCTCGAGTAGACCACCTCCTCCTGAGTAGCCACTCCTGCCTTTTGGCAGCCCTGTGTGTTCGAGCATTGAGGAGAGGCTCATCCACTTCACTCTCTCCACTTGAAGGAACCTCTGGAGGTTCTGAAGGCCCTGGCCGAGTCTCTGCCTCTGGCACCACATCCTCTTCAGCCTCCTCGCTGTCCGACGTGAGCGTTGGCTGTGCAGGCTGCTGGCACGATACCACACCAGCTTCCTCTTTGTCGGGATCAGCCACGATCCGTGCAGACTGCTGGCGGGCCACAACACAACCCGGTGCTACTGTGTACTGTATTATTATAAGCCACTTCTGCGAATGGTAATAACTCCACCCAGTTTTCTTGTTGATAATTTACATAACATCTAATATATTGTTCCACCATGGCATCCACCTTTTCAACAGATCCATTAGTAGATGGGTGGAAAGCTGAGCTAAGCCCCTAGGATTACCCAATGGACTCAGGAATTCCTTCCAGAATTTAGCAGTGAATTGGACCCCATGATCTGATATTATTCTCCTCGGAACCCCATGTAGTCTGTAGATATGCTTCACAAAAAGTTTTGCCAGCTTCTTGGCCAAGGATAGTCCATTACAGGCAGTGAAGTGGGCTTGTTTGGAGAATAAATCAATGCCAATCCAAATCACCTTATCTCTCCCCCAATGTCAGGGAGTTCAACTATAAAGTCCATTGCAATCTCCTCCCAGGGTTTTGTGGGTTCAGCCACGGTCTGGAGAAGCCCAGGAGGCTTCCCTGGTCTGGCCTTCATGGTGGCATAGGTGGTGCAGCTTCTAACATAGTCCTCTACATCGGTTTTCATTCTTGGCCACCAGAATTGTCTTCTGGAATGGAGTCAAATGGAGGGTTTTTAAAAATCCAAAGTGGCCTTCTAGTCGAGAATCATGGCTACGCTTTAGCACCAGGAGCCGCATACAGTTGGGCACATAAATCTTACTCCCCTTCCAAGCCAAATCCTCCCTTAAGGTTAAAGCCGTCTGGTATTCCTCGAGCCAGGCATCAGTCGAGAGCGCCGCTTTTAGCTCTGCTGTCAACTTGTCTTCAGGGAGGTCGGAACCATGGCATGTTTGTGCTCTAGTGTGTGCTTGGGCTGCTGGTTAGGTTTCAGAGATCATGGCATGAACTTCCCACCGGCTGTCAATCTGGCGCTTCCTGGACAATGCATCAGCTAATAGGTCTCCCCCCCTCCCCCAGAATATATTTCAGGTTGAAGTTAAAGCATTTGAAATACTGAGCCCAGGGAACTTGCTTGGGGGAAAGCTTCCAAAGGGTCTTCAGCGCCTCGAGGTTTTTGTGGCCAGTCCACACTTTGAAAGACTCTTTAACCCCCTCTAGGAAGTGTCTCCAGGATAGGAGAGCCCATCGCACCACAAAAGCCTCCTTTTCCCATGCCGCCCATCTGCACTCAGTGTCCATTAGCTTTTTCGATATGTAAGCACAAGGCATTAGTTCATTTTGAGAGTTATTTCACAATAGAATAGCTGCTACCGCCACATCACTAGCATCAGTCTGGACTACAAATGGTTTATTTGGGTCAGGGTGCTGTAGGATTGGCTCCACCATGAATAGGCATTTTAATTGTTCAAAAGATTTTTGACAGTCCATTGTCCAAGCTAGGGGTTGGCTAGGTTTTGGCTTGATCAGAGACGGAGCGGACTTTAGTAATTCCGTCAAGGGGAGAGCAACCTCAGCAAAGGAAGGGATGAATTGTCTGTAAAAATTTGCAAACCCCAGGAAGCTTTGAAGTTGCTTACGGGTTCGTGGGGGTTGCCAGTCTAGCACCTTCACCTTTCAATTTCAATTCCTTGGTTCGACACCCGGTAGCCCAGGTAGTCCAAGGACTCCTTATGGAACTCGCATTTTGACAGCTTTGCATAAAGTTTGGCTGCTAGTAATTTTTTCAGCACTTGCCTGACTAATTTGATATGCTCTTCCATATTTTCACTGAATATAAGAATGTCATCCCAGGTAAACAAGGACCCCCTTATACAGGTGTTCATGCAGAACTTCATTGATCAGTTGCATGAACACTGCGGGGGCCTCTTGAAGTCCAAAAGGCATGACCCGGAATTGGAAACTGCCCAGAGGGCAGTTAAAAGCAGTTTTCCATTCATCTCCCTCCTTTATGAGAACTTGGTATTAGGCTTGCCTTAGATCTAACTTGGTGAAAATCTTGCCTTTTGACAAATGGTTCAGCAAGTCTTTCATTAATGGTAAGTAAGTATTTTGTATGCAAATGCAGTTCACGCCCCTAAAGTCAACACATAATCTCAAGCCCCCATCTTTTTTTCTCTTTAAACAATATGGGGGTGGCCACCCTGGATTTCGCAGGCTTGATGAACCCTCTGGCTAAGTTGGTGTCAATGTACTTCCTCAGCTCGGTCATTTCAGCAGGCTTCATGGAGTACATCCTGGGTTTTGGTAACTTGGCTCCCGGTTCTAATTCAGTGGCACAATCTGTGGCTCGATGAGGGGGGAGGATATTACATTTCCCCTCGCTAAATGCTTCAGCTAAATCTGTATATATTTTAGGAATCTGGGGTTCGTCTGGAGGCCTGTCTGAACCAGCGACTGCTGTTTCTGGTAGCTGGCCCTTATGGGTTGGCAGTTCCTTGGGAGGGACAGGGGGCAGTGGGCCAATGCCGATTATGATTTTCCAGTATCCATATTCCCATTTAACGGTGGGGGCCGATTTGTCAAGCCAAACCAGGCTCAGTATGATAGATTCTGACATCTTTGGCATTATTATAAATCGTATAAGTTCATGATGTCTCCCAATTTCTAATTTAACCAGTTCTGTAATTTGGGTGGCTGGGACTCCTCCAATTAATGTCCCAACCACCTGGTGAAACTTAATTGGGTGCTTTAAGGGTATAGTTTTAATCCCTAATTGTTCAACAATTGGAAGTCCAATTAAACATCTGGTACAGCCTGTATTTATTATTGCTGGCAGTTCTCCTTGCTTCCCCATCTCTGGCACCACCAGTTTCACTTTTATTGAGATGGGGGGGATGGGTGAACTCACCACTGGGTCGTCTTCTCTATTAGCCTCATCGGGAGGGGCTTCTTTGGCCAGAGGTTCCTCGCTCTCTTTGGTGGGGAGGGCTTGTCTGGCAAATTGATTGGTGTCTGGGTCCTCCTTGGAGCCCTCCTGCCTCGGGCAGCTGTGGCTGGATGTTGTTGTGGAACTGGTGCAGGGGCCAGGCATTCAGAAGCTCAATGTCCTGTTTGTCCACAACAATAGCACTTAATCCTCCCTGCAGGTTGAGTGGGAAAGACTTCAGCAGGCTTTGAAAGTGGCTGTCTAGCTAAATGGTTTCTCTGCGGGGGCTTTGTGATGGGGGTGAATTTCTCTGTCTAAAGCTATGGACATGGTATACCATTCATGCAATAGCTCAGGCATCTCTTGGACTCCGCAGGCTGTCCTGACTTCCTGATCATTGCTTATTTGAAATAGTGTAGGAGTATGCGGTCCGGCCAATGCCCAAGGTTCCCTGCGACCCGTCTAAAGTCCCATACAAAGTCTTTTATGGGGCTGTTACCTTGCTTCATCACCTTTATTGTGGCTTCATTTTCATTGATTTGGTCTGGGTCTTCAAATCTGGCCTGGAGCAGCACAACAAATCCATTGGCATCATTTAATTCAGCAACTCCCTCCTTGTGCAGCTGGGCTATCCATTCAGCAGCCTCCCCCTTGTTCATCCCATCAGAAATCACCGATACTAGGTCTCGGTAGGCTTTGTATTGGTCTCCGTACTGATCTATATGGGCCCAGACCCGGCTGAGGAAGTAAGCCAGATTTGGTAAGATTACCATCAGAGATTGCCCTGAAGTGGGGTGGCAGCTGCCTCATGGGTGGATTGGGCCCAGAGGCGGCCGGCTATGCTGGAACTTGTAGTGGAGCTGCTGCTGGTTGCTGGATTGTGACCGGATGAGGGACAGGGGCCGGCTGCTGAGCTGCAGAGAGGTGAGGAACTCCAGCCGGCTGCTGGATTAGCCCCCCACCTCCAGTGCTGGGATCGTTGGGGCATATTGGGCCATGGGGGTCCCTGGAAAATTGGAGCAGATGGTGCTGGCGACCACTGGCACTGGACCCACCCCTGGCCATGATAGAATCCCCAGCCTGGGGGGATACATTCGGCAGGAGGTAGCATAAAAGCAGGCTGGTGAGGGGGAGCAGCAAGGGGGTTTGGCCTTTCCCATGCCAGCTGCGTGTGCTGTCTTCCAGCTGCCAGCTGGCCATGCTGTACTGAGCCACTCCTCCTGTCAGCCCTGGCTGGGTAGGAAGGTGCCTGCACCCTGCTAATTCCTCCATCAGGTCCTGGCTGTGTTAAGCTCCATCTCACTTGAAATGGTTAGGAGGGGGGCATAATTTCCCACTTCCATCTGTTCAAAATGCTCAGTGAGCCCTGAGCCATTTTAAAGTTTGGCTTCAAGATGAAGGCAACAGGTTCCAGTCCCGGGAATCTCCAGATCCCAAAGCTGTCACACCTCTCCACTTTGGCTCATGGCGACTTCATTGGGCTGGAAATGGCACAATATCTAGGTGGTCTCTCCTCGGGTCCCCCTTCTTATCTGGAGTTGGATCAGACTGGCAACTTTTCCAGGAATCTGACTCCTTGGGCTGAACACCTAGCTTTCGGGCCACCTCTGCAGCTCCAATGGCTCACACCATTTCTTCAGAAGGAGAATACAGGGGCTCAATAAATCCTTCAGTATCTGTCCCCATGGCCCCCTCTGTGATCTCCTCCTTCTCCTCCATCTTCTTTGAGTCTTCGCACCACAATGCTGGGGCTCAGCACCCCAGACAGCCCCCTTTCGGAGTGCTGTTGTGATTTTGGAGATTTGGGTTAATGTCAGCGTTTCAGAAAAATCTCTGCTCCAAGTAAAAACTCTGAGGCAAGCATTTTCTCAGTAGTTCCATTTATTAGAGTAGGTATACTGGCACATCTTGGGGAAACCTGAATCTGAGGGTTGTGGGTAAATCAAAAACCCCAAAACCATCCCCTCGCTCATCAGTCAGTCACATGCTCCAATCATCATTTGTTCCATCTCGAGACAGCACTCCAACCACTCCTTCTCCAGATGCAGGCTTGTCCTGACCTTGACCGATGGGAAGAATATTATTTTGTCTAAATACAAAACCCTCAAATAAATCCCCCCTCCTATTTTCCCACACATGAGAAGGTGGCAGCTTGGTAGCCTAATATGGCTTCCAAAGCTGACACCAAATTATGATTGATGATTGCACAGTGTGTGTGTGAGAGAGTGTGTGAGTAAGAAAGTGTGATTGTGCAGAAACCTACACCCAACCACAAGCTGAGCATTAGAGTGTATGGGGAAGATTAATTCATCTGCTTCACCTAGCATATAGAAAAGAAGTAGCCAATTCAGAATCTAATGAAATTCTTGTACTATAGAACAGGGATGTCAAACTCAATTTCATTGAGGGTCACATCAGGATTGTGTTTGACCTCGGGGGGCCAGAGTGGGCATGGCCAGGTGTGTGTGGCCATCTTTTATTTTTTTTTTTGTAAAAAGTTTTTCTTTATTTTTTACACATACACACACAGAAACATACAATGTATTTTTGCTGATCAGAGTATTTGGCCGGTTAATAAATGTAAACAATTTTTAATTTTTACAATTAAGATTACCATTTCTATACCTCCTTTTTGCCATAGTGTTCACTTTCATCTATTTTTTACTAATTTTACCCTTCATTTTCATCTCTAATTTTAACCAAATTCCAATTTCCCTTCTATTTTATATTAAACCCCAATCCATCATCAGAATAATTAATTTATGATGTTACAATTGTTCAATTCTTACAGGAATAGTGAGCCCCCTTATTTTATGGCTTACATTTTCTTAAGTAATACAGTCCAACATTTTAAAATAATCGATTACTTCCATAAGTATCTTTTCTATTTATATATTCAAACACTTAATGAAAAAGAAAGAAAAAATATATAAACATAGCTGTTCCAATTAGTTCCATTTTCATACATCAAATAATTTCCCCATGTTCCTCCGAACCACATCTTAATCATTTCTACTTTCATCACAATATATCATTAAAACTATTTCATCTATTACAATTCCCTTAATTAAATTTAAAAAATATTCTGACTGTTATCCTCTACTTGCTTCCCCTATGTATTGTTTCAAATCCTCACTTAATCATTTTTATATACACCACCATAAACCATTAACAGTATTTCAATTATTACATTTTAAACTTATTCATATTTCTCAAAAAAGAAAAAAAAACAAAATTCATCATTATCTAGATTTCAAAAATATAAATGATAATATTCCAATTATTGTACAGTTCATTTTCACCATCATATACTTTACCATTATTACTTGCTACAATTCACATTTCAGTTCTAAATATATACCTCAAATTCCTCTTTCATTTCCTTCTCCTTTTTTCTCTTTTCAATTTTATTTTCACCTTTTTCTTTTCTGCACCTTAAAATCCTGATCTCTCCTATTTTGCCCTATGTTGCCCATTGTTCCCTCTCTCTTTTCTCTTTTTTTAATTTCACCACAGTTTAGCCTACTGTTTAACCCAATATTGTTATTCTGTATATAAAAGTTCTGAATTCTTCTTTTTTGCCCTATATTTCCTCTTTCTCTCTTTTGTGTTTTTTCACTATAAATCCCAGTGTAATCATTTAAATTCTTTATATCCTTTCTGTTCCACTCTTTTTTCCATGTTTGTCTCTTTCTATCCTCCCTATTACTTTCATCGTTAATCCCAATGTAATCTTTAAAAACCTCTATTTTATTATTATTATCCACATATTCAAATACATTTTCACATTTGGTCTCCTTTTCTGTATCTTCTTTATCTCCAGCCTCTGTATCTTTCTTCTCCCTCTTTGTTTCCTTGTCAGCTTGCAGATGTTCTTTCTCGTTTTTTATGTCCTCAAATTTTTATTCCCCATGTATCATTCCCCATGTATCCCCATGTCCTCAAATTTTGATTCCCCATGTATCATACATTCCCCATGTATCATTGTAATATCTCTTATTTCCCTTTTCCATGACAAGTACTTCACTTTAATCATTTCTCTAATTTCCCGTGCCCTTTTATTCTTTTTAAGTTAATATTGTTCCAATTTTAAAAGTTCAGTAGTATTCCTCCCCCCCCCCACCAAAGTCAAGCCACTTGCAAACAAAGGGATCCTCTCCAAAAGTTCTTACGGCTATTATCTGTAAAGTTCATGATTTTCCAAAACACAGACCAAGTTACAATGTTCCTTTTTGCACCTGATGGTATCTCTCTGCAATCCACAATTCCTGGTTATTCAACAAGTATCCATTTTGTTTTAGTATGTTAACGATCTTAACTAGTTTCTCTTTTCCTTTTTGGCTTTAAGAATACCAAGTCAATTTTGTAGTTCAGTCCAAATTTAAACAGCTCTTTTCATTTCTTTTTCCCTTTTTGCTTTTGTTTATACAGCACTTCTGTTACAAGGCTTATTATCCATTCTCTTTTTATTTAATTTAAAGTTCACAAGAAAGAGGAGAGAAAAAGGATCTAATTATTCCTTTCCGAACCTTTAATCAATCTTGGGGTAGTTCCTTTCATTTTTAAGAGTTTCCACGCTATTTTCCAAATTGTTTTGTTCAAAAATAAATTTTCTATTTGGGTTCTTCTTTTTTTTTTTGTCTCTTTAAATTATGCTCCAATGTGATAAACAACAGGAAAACCCCATTATCATTTTAAAGAGACAGAGACTAAAATAATCCTGGGACAGAGTTTATTCTTTGCAAAGGGCCTTTCTCTCTCTGGAGGAGAGGAAAGACAGAAATAAAACAAATTACACGAGTTTTATAGTCTT
Organism: Pantherophis guttatus; assembly: GCF_059756535.1. NCBI lineage: Eukaryota > Metazoa > Chordata > Lepidosauria > Squamata > Colubridae > Pantherophis > Pantherophis guttatus. The sequence goes on from NC_142067.1 coordinate 68,787,664, forward strand.
CAGGAACATCAGAATACACGTCAATAAAGTCCCTTGGGAATCAGTTTCAGATCTTACATAACATTTTATATAACATATGTAGTACATGATCCACCCTGGAAATTCCCCAATTCCCAACAGAAATACCCCTCAAAAACATCAATTGCGTACTTCCTTTTCCTAGAACAGACAAACCTCAAAACAATCCCATTTCAGTACTTTTCCCAGAACACCAGCTTCCGTCAAAACAACTGCATGATACATATTTCCTTCAAGGTAATCATTTCAGAAAATCCTTATTATGTACTTTTTGTCTAGTTATATAATCAGGTTATACAAGGTAAAATAAAGCCTTAACATGATTTTAAAATGGCGTAACTCAGGTTATGCTTTTACAGGAATAATTCTTATATTTCTCACATCCAATGTCCTCTTTTCTTCTCCCATGCTTATTAGCCGCCGTTTTCTCAGTAGGGGTCTTCAAGTTTTTTTTAAAAATTTCCCTTATTTTGAGTTGGCTAACACTCACCCGGCTCCAAAAACTCCGTTCAATTTATTTATTTATTTATTTATTTGATCAAATTTGTATACCGCCCTACTCCCGAAGGACTCAGGGCGGTGAACAGGCACAAAATAAAACACATAGATACAAAAGTTAAGAGCAGAATTAAAACCAATTAAATATTTGAGCCCAAGACAATTTAAAACATCCCAAAAATTTAAAACAAATTTAAAATTTCAATTCATGGCCCTACCCACATGGGGGGAAACACGCTGGATCTGGTTTTTGTCTCTGGACAGTGGTCGAGTGATCTTGAGATAGGGGATATAGTTCCCGAGCCCTTGTCATGGTCAGATCACTCTTTCCTTCCTCTCGACCTTCAAACTGCTGCACCCTGCTGCAGGGAGTCAGAGTCGGTAAGATGGTTCCGCCCCAGGCACCTGATGGAACCTGACAGGTTCCAGATGGAGCTTGGGCCATTTCCCGAGGCTCTGGCACACGCCTCGACTGGAGACCTAGTGGCCGCCTGGGATAGAGCGGCCACTGGAGCTCTGGATCGGGTCGTGCCTTTGCGGCCTCTGACCCGGCGCCGATCTCAATTGGCTCCTTGGTTCACCGAGGAGCTGAGGGAGTTGAAGCACTGGAAAAGACGCCTAGAGAGTAGTTGTAGGGCCAGTCTTTCTGAATCCTACCGGACATTAGTAAGATCCCATATTAGGAATTACCTAGTGGTGATAAAAGCAGCGAAATGTAGTTATTTTGCTGCTCTTATTGCATCATCAGATAATTGCCTGGCCACCCTCTTTAGGGTGACCCGCTCCCTACTCCACCAGGAAGCGCGGGAGGACCCCTTGGAGGGTAGAGCCGAGGATTTTGCTCAGTATCTGTATGACAAAATCACTCAGATTCGGGAAGATCTGGACTCCAACTGGTAGTCTCAGGGGGAGGGACTGGGGCAGGTCTTGAGAATGTTATCTGGGATGAGTTTGATCCTGTGACCCCTGAGGACGTGGACAGGATTCTGGGCAGACTGAACACGACCACTTGTTTATTGGACCCGTGTCCTTCCTGGTTAGTGCTGGCTTCCCGGGAAGTGACACGAGGCTGGCTCCAGGAGATTATAAATGCTTGGGTGAGGGTGACTTTCCTGCCACCTTGAAAGAGGTGGTGGTGAGGCCTCTCCTCAAGAAGCCTTTCCTGGACCTGGCAATGTTGGTAAAATATTGTCCGGTCTCCAACCTTCACTTTGTGGCGAAGGTTGTTGGGAGCGTGGTTGCGCAACAGTTCCCCCAGCACCTGGATGAAATGACGTATCTGGATCCGTTCCAGTCAGGCTTCAGGCCCGGGTACAGCACGGAAACGGCATTGGTCACATTGGTAGATGATCTCTGGAGGGCTCAGGACAGGAGGTGCTCCTCTGTCCTGGTCCTGTTAGATCTCTCAGCAGCTTTTGATCCCATTGACCATGGTATCATGCTGCACCGGTTGGAAGAGTTAGGGGTGGGAGGCACTGTGTTGCAGTGGTTCTCCTCCCCTCTCTCTGACCGGTCGCAGTCTGTGTTGACAGGGGGGCAGAGGTTGACCCTGAGGCCCCTCATATGTGGGGTGCCACAAGGGTCGGTCCTCTCACCCATTTTGTTCAACATTTATGTAAAGCTGCTGGGTGAGATCATCCGTGGTTTCGGGGTGAAGTACCACCAATACGCTGATGACACCCAGCTGTACATCTCCACCCCGGACCACCCCAACGATGCCCTTGAAGTGATATCTTGGTGTCTGGAGGCCATGCGGATCTGGATGGGGAGGAACAGGCCCAGGCTCAACCCATCCAAGACCGAGTGGCTGTGGTTTCCAACGTCCTGATATAGTCAGTTGGTGCCATCACTGACTATTGGGGGCGAATCACTGGCCCCCACGGAGAAAGCGTGCAACTTGGGCGTCGTCCTGGATTCACGGCTGTCTTTAGAAGAGCACTTGACGGCCGTGACCGGGAGGATTTTTCATCAGGTTCGCCTGATCTGCCAGTTGCGTCCCTTTCTGGATCGGGACTCCTTACGCACGGTCACTCATGCCCTCGTCACCTCCCGCCTGGACTATTGTAACACTCTCTACATGGGGCTCCCCTTGAGGAGCATCCGGAGGCTCCAACTGGCGCAGAGTGCGGCCGTGCGGGTGGTAATGCTCAGTAAATTTACCAACTGACTTTCCCACTCTTAAATTAGATGGATCAAACCTTATGCAGTGGAATCATCAACTCCAGATTTTATTTTTAAGGGAGAACATGTTATTTTTAATTGATGATCCCCCCACGAAACCTTGGACTCTAGAAATAGACTGCTTGCACCACAGGGCGTATTATATAGTCATAGCAAGTATTTCGCCAAGCATATATCCCAGTCTTAGCCATTACCTAACTGTATCTGAAATATTGCAGAAAATATTTAACTTATTCTACAGTAAAAGCGCTGTCACCACAGCCAAGATATCTAGGGAGTTCCACTCAGCTAGACACAAGGCTGGAACTCCCATGGGTGAACACATATTAAACCTGAATGCTACAAGGGCTGAGTTGATACAAAGGGGGGAGGATATATCAGAGGAAAGTATGAAAAGCATTGTTATTAACTCCCTGGACTCTAGCTGGGATAACTTCATAATGCAGCTGGATAGCCTAAGCTTAGGCCATCTCACACTTGAGTCACTGACAAACAGAATAATTGCAGAAGACAGTTTAAGGAGGGACCGCTCCATCAGCCGCAGGGACAGCAAACCTACAAAGAGGGTTGAGTTCCAAACCAGGAACCAGGACTACCCAGAATGTTTCACCTGTGGTTCCAAGAACCACTATAAGAGGGATTGCCCCAAAAATTTGAGGGAAAGGGATTACACCTTTTGTAAGGAAAGGGAAGGCCGGAGGTCAGGGCTCCCCGATAGGTCCCCATCTGAGAACAGATATAGATGCAGAGACTCCCCCAACCCAAGGGACAGGAGGGGAAATAGAGACAGCTCCAGGGAGAGCTGATCAGGATCCATGTATGGGATCGGGGAAAACACACACACACCCACAAATGAGAGAGGGAGAAGCGTGGCTCATTGATTCAGGAGCCACCAACCACACAACTCATGACAGAAAGATCCTGACCTCATTTACAGAGGAGAACTACCACATTAAGGTAGCCAATCAGAACAAAGTTCTAGTGACAGGGAAAGAAAATACACTCATAAGCGGGATAGGCAAGATAGAGGGGGTACTGCTCATACCTGAAATACCCCACAATATTTTAGCAACACTTAAACTCATCAAAGACATGGGTATAGAGACCACCTTCAAGGGAGGAAAGGCCTACATGACCAAGGACAGGAAAAGCATCGGCAACATAGTCATTGATGGAGGATTAACATACCTCCATCCTAAAGGGAATAGCCAGACCAGTATAATTGCTCAACTAGAAAGCACAGAGAACAAGGCTGATACCCAAGTCGAGACAGAGGGGGACGAGGAAGATGACGCCACTGAAGATAGACACAACCGCGACACAACAAACAAAGGGAAGTTGCTAATTGGTAAGCCCATTCACGATGACTGTGCCCACTTACTACACAGAAAGTTGGGTCACACCAGCTTCCCATTCTGTCAAAAAATGACAGAATGTACCAATGGTTTGAAAATAAAAGGCTGTAAAAACTACTTAGAGTGCTCCGTATGTAAATCCTCTAAACTAAAGACCAAGCCTAAACCTAGGAAGGCCACCCGCACCACCAACTCCATCTTCCACCTGGTACACATGGACATTGTAGGTCCCATGAAGGCCTCTATAAAATACAAAAAGAGATTTTTCCTAACAATAGTAGATGACTTCAGCCGCTATGGCTTTGTGTATACCATTAACCATAAGAGCGAGGTATTTCAAAAATTTAAGGAATTTTACAAGAGGGTGGAGACACAACACAATACAAAAACAAGACAGATAATGATGGATAGGGGGTCGGAGTTCCTGTCAAGGGACTTCTCGAACTGGTTAAAGATGCACGGGATAATACATTACACGACTTCTCCTTTTTCCACATTCCAGAACGGAGTCGTAGAAAAAAGGAACGGAGTCCTACAAACAATGGTGAGATGCGCTCTAGAGGACGCAGGGTTAGGACAATCATTCTGGGCAGAAGCACTCACCTACTCAAATTACACACTAAATAGGCTCTGGTCTAGCGTAGTAGAGAAAATGCCTTACGAGGTGATGTACAACAGAAAGCCAAAAATTGCACATCTACACATATTTGGGGTCACGGCGGATGTACACATCCCCAGACAGCTGAGGTGAAAGAGAGACAAGGTCTCAAAGAGATTAAGGTTCATGGGATATGAGCCCGGCACAAAAGGGTACAGATTCATCGACAGGGACAATAGGTTCATCATATCCAGGACCGCGGTGTTCCATGAGAACACCAACTGGTCAAAGATACATCTCAATGAGACACTCACCAGAGAGGAAGACACAGACAACATAAGGGATAAGGGCAAACATACCACAATAGAAACGAAAACACAAGAAAGGCACAAACCTAGACACCAAGAGATAGTCACCAAAGGGTGGAAGGAAGATCACCCCATCATTAAGGTAGACGCAGTCATGGAGAAAGAAGCCAAATATATGCACGACACAGACACACGACCAAACAGGCCCATAAGACACAACAGAAATAGAATGCCAAAGAGATTTGAGGATTATGTTATGTCCATACACCCAAATTAAACGACACCCAACTCATACGAGGAAGTAATCAGTCTGCCACAGGAAGAGAGAAGTAGGTGGGAACAGGCTATGGAGAAGGAGATGGCCAGCCTAAGGGAACTAAATGTGTACACCCCCTCTAAGGCTCCAGCTGACAAAACACTCATAGGCACAAAATGGGTTTTCAAAATTAAGGAACTCAAAGACAACAAGACCCTCTATAAGGCTAGGCTCCTGGCCCAGGGATTCACACAGAGGTATCCAGACGACTATACAGATACCTATTCACCAACGGTTAGGGCAGAGAGTGTCAAAAGCGCCCTAGTAATAGCATCCATCTTAGGCCTAGAAGTCTATCAATTTGACATTCAGACTGCCTACCTCCATGCAAAGCTAGACAAAGAAATCTATGTCAGGGCACCCCCAGGGAAGGACACGAAAAAGGGAGACACTTGGTTACTGAACAAAAGCCTGTACGGGTTAAAGCAGTCGGGAAAAAGATGGTATGAGTGTCTAGCCAAAACGCTCAGGGACATGGGTTTCACCACCACCTCAGCGGACCTTTGCCTCTTCGTCAAGAGGGAAGGCATATCAGTCGAGTACGCACTCATTTACGTAGACGACATTCTATACTTAGGACAACACAAACGGAAATGTGATGAATTTGCCGAGAAACTGGGAGAACATTTCACACTCAAGACCCTAGGGAGAGTCAACAAATATCTAGGGGTACAAATCGAGAAAACAGACAATGGGTGGACTTCCGCTGGCTCCGCGAGCCTCAAAAGACGTTCTTTTGAGAGCGTCTGCTCCCTGGCTCCGTTAAAGCCCCAGAACAGCCGACAAACGCTGTCTGGAGGCTTGAAATTCTCTCCCCGGGCAAAGGGGAGAGAGAAGAGCAGGCAGGTGGAGGTCGAACCCCCCCGAACGCCCTAGGAAAAATCCTGGGGCGCGAAGGGTGCGCGCTCCCTAAAAGCCTGTCAAGCCGCTCCAGACCAGGGACGTCTCCGCTAATTAGCTAATTAGCGGAATTAGAAGCCGCGACCAATCTTGCTGAATGGAAATGAGGGAATTAACATCTTGAACTAACAGCAGGCGGAACGAGCAAGGAGAAATCAGACTGCAAGTATTTTTTACCTAACTCCAATGCCTAGAGCCTCCTTCGGAAGTAATCACTTAGTACTTTGCAACAATATGGCGATTGAAGCTTGAAAGGGTGGGGGAAATGGAAAGTTACAGGAAAAGTTTCGTTTTGCTGGCAGCCCTTCGCTTGGGAAAAAAAAGCTTTTGTGCTGACAGAAGGAGGATTTTAAACGTTAATTAACATTGGGAAATCTTTTGAGGAACTCTTCTTTTTGACTCTGATTAAATATAAAGACTAATTTCAAACTGGAAATGGCCTCAAAGTCTGTAAAAACTGTTCCTACTAAAGGAACTGGGAGTGCTGGTAGCTCCCCAGCTCATATCCCTAGATCACAAGTTTCTGCTCCTCCAGCGGATCCACAGACTTTAACGTTGGAAATGTTGCAACAAGCTCTCCAAATCACCCAAAATAAAATTATTGATGTGATTGATGAAAAAATTAAGGAAACTAATGAAAAAATTAAGGAAACTAATGAAAAGATACAGGCTGTGTCAGATGAGATTGCAATTCGCAATCAGGGGATTAGGGATGATATATTAATGGCATTTAAGTGTCTGGCAGGCAATATTGAGATGGTGGATGACAGAGTTGAGGAAATTAAACAATCTTCTGAAATTTTGGATAGCAAAATAGGAGAAGCTCAAAACAGAATTCAAAGGGCTGAAGACGATGTAATAATGGTACAATACAGAGATATGGAATTTGCTTTAAGATTTAGAGGGGTGAAGGAGAATAAACAAGAGAATTTGAGAGAAATGATGTCTGAGGCATTGGCACCGCTGGTGGGGGAGTCCAAAAATGATCTGGGCTGGCAGATGGACAAGCTGTACCGTGTTAACTCCTGGATTGCTAGACAGAAACATCTACCAAGAGACATTGTGATATATTTTACTACAAGGAGAGTATGCAACGAAATTTTACAGGCTACTTTTAAAAACAAGCTTCGGGTGGAAGGCCAGGAAGTAATGACAATGAAAGAAATCCCCCCTAAGATCTTGAGAGCTAGAAGGGAGTATGCCTTTCTGGTGGATGAATTGAGAAAACGTCAGCTACAGTACAGATGGGAGGTGCCAACTGGACTAGTGGTGACTTATTCAGGAGAGAGATATCGGCTTAATACAATTTGGAAAGCAAGAGATTTTCATACTAATGTATTAAAGGCTGGCACACCCAAACCAACTAAATCACCAGAAGGCAAAAGAAAGAAAGAAGTAAGGGAAGCTGAGACAGAAGAGCTCTTGACAGTAGTTCAGGGGGGAGCTTTGGCTGATCAAGAAGAAATACAAATTCGGACTTCCGGTTTCCTTGTCTTCGGCGACGGCGGCGCTCTTTGAAGCTCCGCCAGCCCCGCCGCCTGTAGAGCCGCTTCGAGACGAAGAAGCGGCTCGAAAACTTCTAAATCCACAGGATTGAAGAAGGAGAGATCGCAGGGCACAGGTTGAGCCCCTGTAACCCCCCAGGGAAGTTTCTGGGGAGAGAACAGGCGTGGCTCCCTCCCAACCTGCTGGAACTCCGGGCGACGTGGGACGATTCTGCTTTTGCAGAACAAGCCGGCTGCAGGAAACTTAAAGCGAAAGAACCAGCTTTAATAAACAGCGAAACTACCTGAATCCTGAAATTTGGAAACGCAAGTATTAGCACTTTGTTGACTTTTTAATCTGAGACAATGCGAATGAGTGAAAGTGCTTTGAAAAAACATGGCGCCTAGCTTCAGAGTTAACGAGCCAGCGAGTGTGGATTGGTGAAGTTATTTTGTTTTGCTACAAAGTTTCCAAGTTGCTACTAAGCTGCCTTGTTTGTTATAAGAGAAATAACTGCGAAATTTTTTCCCTTTTCAATATTGGACTTTGCTTTATTTTAACCCTTGTTTGATCAAATCTGGGGGACTTTTTTAGAAGTCTTTGTGCAGGAGGGAAAGGAAAAGGAACTTCCCTCTTTAGAAAAACTAGATCACGAGCCAGGATGGCTTCAAAGAAGCAGGAAGGGAAGGCATTAGGGGGGGGATCCCCCACACACAAACATCAAACGCAACTTCCCCCTGCTCAACAGCTACAAACTCAGAAAAAAGAATTTGATGTGGGAGATTTAAAAGAATTTATTTCTAAAACTCTGGATGACAAATTTCAAAAATGTCAACAGGAGATAGATGATAAACTTCAAAAATCACATCAGGAATTTATGCAGGAAATTAATGAAGTTAAAGACATGGTGAAACAGAATCAAAATAAGGTGACCAAAAAAATATCAGAAGTGGCGTCTGGCCTGGCAGAATTTATTGGGAAAGTTGATTATAAAGTTGAAGAATTCAAATCAGAAGTTAATGTCAAGATGAAAGACAATGATTATAAAATTGATGAAGTTGATAATAAAATGCAGAGAATTGATGATGAGATTGTTATGATACAATTCCGGGCGATGGAATTCGCCATATGGCTTCGGGGAATTCGAGAGGAGGAGAGACAGGATTTGAGACAAGTTTGTTCTGAAGCCTTGGCCAAGATTCTACAAGTTAATCCTGATGTGGTATTTCACAAAATAGATAAAATCTATAGAGTGAACTCTTGGGTGGCCAGACAAAGACAACTGCCTAGAGATGTGGTCATATACTTTACAGATAGAGGAATTAGAAATGATATCCTGCAAAAATCTTTTCATACCTCTGTACAAGTGGGGGGTTCACGATTTGAAATCTTTAAAGAATTACCTCCTAAAATGCTGAAAGCCAGAAAAGAATTTGGTTTTCTTGTTAAGGAACTGAGAAATTTACAGATACCCTTCCGGTGGGACGCACCAGCTGGGATAATTTTTAGATACAAGGGAGAAGGGTATCGGTTGAATACCGTGGAGAAGGCACAACACTTTTACACTACTATTCTTAAGGAAAGAACACCATCTCCACGTACATCCACAGTTTTGGAGATTAAAGAGAGTGAAGAGAGGCAATTGCAAGAACAGTCCAAGCAGGAATTAGAAGTAGTGCAAGGTGCAGAAGGAGGTTTTCTGAGTGAGCCCTTGTTGGATTCTTCTCCAATTTTGGATTTGATTCAGTTGACAGAAGTTAAAGATCAACGTATAACTAGAGCCCAATCCAAGCTACTTAAACAAAAGCAACAACAACAACAGGAAAGACAAGACAAGAAGGCAGTTAAGAGTACCGTACAAGAGAGTGGAGCTATGGGAGGAGCGAGATCGAAGCTCTCGGATGAACTTCAAATATTTTGCTCTGTGCTCCAGAAAGAGGCTGATGACCTTTAAGTGTCTATCTTGGAATGTCAATGGGTTGAATTCAGCACAGAAAAGGAAGAAATTATTTACATATTTGAAACAATTTAATAATGATATAATATGTTTACAAGAAACGCATATCACAACTCAAGATCAAAAATATTTGATAAATTCAAAACTAGGAGCACATTATATATCTTCAACTTCGCAGAAAAAGAATGGTGTGGTTATTTATGTAAATAAAAAATTAACAGCGAAAGTTATAGAAGCAGATCAAGATGGTAGGTTTGTAGCAATTGAATTGCTCACAGCAAATGGTCAAATTCTTTTGATTGGAATTTATGCTCCCAACCAACAACAGGATTATTTTTATAAGATGTTACATACTAAAATATTGCAATGGGACTATAGATCTATTTTAATTATGGGAGACTGGAATGGAGTAATTGATTCTAAACTAGATAAAAAGAGCTTGGCAAAGTCTAGAATTAGACTACCACAGACTTTTTTTGATATGAAAGAAGATATGGAATTAAAAGATGTTTGGAGAATACATAATCCAAATGAATTGGACTACACTTTTTTTTCGGATAGACATAGATCTTTTTCTAGGATTGATTTTATCCTGTTGTCAAATGACCTACTTGTTAAGACAAAAAGAACAAAGATTTTTCCAAGAACTCTGACTGACCATAGCCCTGTATGGATAGAAATTGAGATGGATAAGGTTGAGAGACGTTCTTGGAGATTAAATGAGAACTTGTTTAGATATGAAAAAAATACAATAGAACTTAAAAAGCACTTGAAAGAATTTTTTGAAATAAATTTGAATAAAGGTACCCCAATTGAAATTGTTTGGGATGCAAGTAAAGCTTATATGAGAGGGGTACTCATCTACATGAATTCTAAACATAGACTGTTCCGACAAAAGAAAAGATTTGAGTTGGAAATGGAAATAAAGAATAAAGAACAGTTACTTATTAAAAACCCAACAGATGAAAGAATACGAAGTGCTATAAAACTTTTGAAAGACCAATTTCAAATGCTTATGGCGGAACAAGTTGCAACAAGTTTACAATATGCGAAGCATAATACATTTTGCAACGCTAACAAACCGGGCAGATGGTTGGCTTACACATTGAGGAAAAAACAAAGTATACGGACTATTGATAGTATTGATATTGGAGGGAAAGAAATCTTTCAACAAAAACTAATTAAAGAAGCTTTTGTGGATTATTATACTAAACTATATGCCAAAGAAGAGGTGCAGAATGGACTTATAGAAAAATATTTAAAGGATAAGAGAGTTACAAAAATTACTGATCAACAAAAGGAAAGAATGAATTATCCTATAACAGAGGAGGAGATAACAGCAGCAATTAAACAGCTAAAAACAGCCAAAACTCCTGGCACGGATGGTTTGACTGCAGTGTATTACAAAACTTTACAAGCTGAAATGGTGGGACAACTTAGAGATTTATTTTGCAATATTCAACAAGGGGGTAAAATACCCCCATCTTGGACAACTGCTTATATATCTTTGATACCAAAAGAACAAGTTGGTCCTAAAAAACCAGAGAACTACAGACCAATATCTCTTTTGAACACAGACTATAAAATTTATGCGAAGGTATTAGCCAACAGGTTGATGCCAGTAATCCAAAAGGTGATTCATGCGGACCAAGCGGGATTTATTGAGGGCAGATATATGAAGGACAATGTAAGGCAAGTAATAGACTTATTGGAATATCTTGACAAGAATAAACAGATTTCTGCAGTGCTGGTTTTTTTGGATGCGGAGAAGGCCTTTGATAGAGTGGATTGGAATTTTCTACTAAAGACTTTAAAAAAGATGGGCTTTGGGGACCAATTTATACAGGCGATCTCAGCAATTTATCAAGAGCAAAAAGCACAGATTATTATTAATGGAAGTTTGACGACAGAGTTTAAAATTGAAAAAGGAACAAGACAGGGATGTCCGTTGTCCCCACTTTTATTTATTTTAACATTGGAAGTCTTGCTAAATATAATACGGGACTCAAAAATTTTGAAAGGCATAATGATAAGGCAAGAGGATTATAGAATAAAGGCATTTGCAGATGATCTGGTGGTTACCCTATCACAACCAATGGAATCAATAATCCTGATGAACGACATTATACAAGATTATGGTAGAGTTTCAGGTTTTAGAGTGAATTCAAAAAAGACTAAAATGATAGTCAAAAATATGACACAAGATCGTAAACATGAGTTCGAAAGGAGGGCAGGTTTTGAAATTGTACCTAAGGTAAAATATCTTGGAGTTCAGGTTGCAGAATCAAACATGAAATTGTTTCAAAATAACTATGAGGTGTTGTGGCGAGAGGTTCAGAAAGACATGGAGACTTGGAAAAAGCTGCAACTGTCTTTACTTGGAAGAATAGCAGCAGTTAAGATGAACATTTTGCCAAGATTTCTGTTTTTGTTTCAAATGATTCCGGTGCTTAAAAGTGATAAACAACTGAAAGTTTGGCAAACTGGACTTAATAAGTTTGTCTGGAACGAGAAAAAGCCGAGAGTGAAATTGAAAATTATGCAAGATGTTCCAGAAAGAGGAGGCCTTAAACTTCCAAACGTACAGTTATATTATGATGCAGCAGCTTTAACTTTAACAAGTGATTGGTTTGGAAGTAAAAAGGCTGGAATATTGAATGCAGAAAGTTTTGATCTTGAATTTGGATGGCATGCTTACCTATTTTATGATGACAAAGTTGATAAAGTATTTAAAAGTCATATACTTAGAGACTCTTTGATGAGAGTTTGGAAGAAGCACCGACTCAAATGGGATTATAAAATACCGCTATGGCTGGATCTTGGTCATACCTTGTGGAATACAAATATAATGTCACTCGGGGGGTTTTTATACAAAGAGGTTCTTTTTACAGATGCGGGCAGATGGCAGCTGAAGACATTGCAGACACTGTTGGACGAAGGGATTAATTTAACCTGGTTACAATATAATCAATTACAATTGAGATGGAAAGAGGACCAAAAAACTGGTATTATGTTGCATGAGGAAGAATTGGTTAGACATATAAGAGAGAAAGGTCCAATGCATATTAAAAGGCTTTATAATGTTTTGCTAGAAAGGGATTCAGAAACGGAATTAGTTAAAGATTGTATGATTAAGTGGGCACAAAATTTTGAAGAACCAGTGATGTTGGAAACATGGGAAAAAATTTGGGTTCAGAATGTTAAATTTACACAGTCGCAGAATTTGAGGGAAAATTTTTATAAAATGTTTTATAGATGGTATTTAGATCCTAAAAAGTTGTCATGTATGTACCCTAATGTTCAGCCAAAATGTTGGAGATGCGAATGTTTGGATGCTACGTATTATCATGTTTGGTGGACCTGTAGGAAAGTTAAGGCTTTTTGGATAAAAATATGGTGGGTCATGCAGAATGTTTTGAAGAAAAAAATTCAATTTTCTCCACAATTGTTTTTATTGGGTATAGTTAAGGGTTTTACACGGGGTGAAATAAAATTAATATTGTATATGATAACAGCAGCAAGATTGTTGATAGGTAAATATTGGAAGAATGAAGCTCTGCCTACTATCGAGGAATGGACTTTGAAGATGGCCAGTTTTGCAGAGATGGCGAAGATTTCAGCATATTTAAAAGATTGTTCACAAGAGACTTATGAATGGGAATGGAAAAGGTGGATAGAATATGTTCAGAACAAATACCAAACTAGAAAGTACCAAATAGCTTTTATTTGAAAACAATGTATTAGAAATATTTTAATGTAAAGAGATAAAGAGGGAAAATTATATAGGGGGAGGGATGGGTTCAGGTATATATATCAGTATTATTAGTTATGAGTACATAATAGGGAAGTCTGGGGGGGAGGGTTAGGGAGGGCTAGGGAGGACGGGAAGTTTGGGGAGGGAGGTGGGGGGGTGAAAAAACGGGTGAAAATGTAATTGTAAAACTTTTGCAATAAAAAAAAAAAGAAGAAATACAAATTCAAATGGCTACTCAAGAGTTGGCACTGATTGATTTCTCGCAGTTACCAAAGGATCAAAGACAGACCAGATCGGTGACAGCTAGACTCAAGGAAGAATTAAGACAGCAACAATCCCAGATGGCAACTCAAGAAATGATTCAAGATACTACTAGAACAGGAGCAGTGGGGGGGAGCAAGACCTAAAACTCAAATGAGATCAGAGCATCAGGACTTGCTTCAGAGGCTCCAAAAGCCCAGAGATGGGAACTAGATTTTTGACTTGGAACGTTAATGGCTTGAATTCTCCACAGAAAAGAAGAAAAATATTTCACTATCTTAAGCAATTTAAGAATGAAGTAATTTGCTTACAAGAGACTCATATAAGAATACAAGATCAAAAATATCTGATTAAAGAGACTTCCGGTTTCTCTGCCTTCGGCGACGGCGGTGCCTTTCGGAGCTCCGCCAGCCCCGTCGCCCGTAGAGCCGCTTCGTTACTCAGAAGCAGCTTGAAAGCTTCAAAATCCTAAGGATTGAAGAAGTAGAGATCGCAGGGTACAGGTTGAGCCCCCCTTGTCCCCCAGGGAATTGTTTCTGGGGAGAGAACGGGTGCGGCTCCCTCCCAACCTGCGGAAACTCCGGGCGACGTGGGACGATTTTGCCTTCGCAAAACAAGCCGGCTGCAGGAAACGTAATTTGAAAAGAATCAGCTTTAACAAACAGCGAACCTATCTGAACCCTGAAACTTGGAAACGCAAGTATCAGCGCTTTGTTGACTTTTCAAACTGAGACAAATTTGAGTGAGTGAAAGTGCTTTGAAAAAAACATGGCGCTTAGCCTTAAAGTTAACGAGCCAATGAGTGTGGATTGGTGAAGTTATTTTGTGTTACAAGTTTCCAAGTTGTTGCAAAGTTGCCTTGTTTGCTATAAGAGAAGCAAGTGGAAAATTTCTCCCTTTTTAATACTGGACTTTGTTTTACTTTAGCTTTTAATTGATCAAATCTGGGGGACTTTTTTAGAAGTCTTTGTGCAGGAGGGAAAGGAAAAGGAACTTCCCTTTTTAGAAAATCCAGACTACGTGGCAGGATGGCTTCAAAGAAGCAGGAAGGGAAGGCAGCAGGGGGGGGATCCCCCACACATAAACAAGAAACGCAGCTTCCCTCTGCACAGCAGTTACAGACCCAGAAAAAAGAATTTGATGTGGGAGATTTAAAACAATTTATTTCTAAAACTCTGGATGATAAATTTTTAAAATGTCAACAGGAGATAGATGATAAACTTCAAAAATCACATCAGGAATTTATGCAGGAAATTAATGAAGTTAAAGATATGGTGAAACAGAATCAAAATAAGGTGACCAAAAAAATATCAGAAGTGGCGTCTGGCCTGGCAGAATTTATTGGGAAAGTTGATTTTAAAGTTGAAGAATTTAAATCAGAAGTTAATGTCAAGATGAAAGACAATGATTATAAAATTGAAGAAGTTGACAATAAAATGCAGAGAATTGAAGATGAGATTGTTATGATATAATTCCGGGCGATGGAATTCGCCATACGGCTTCGGGGAATTCGAGAGGGGGAGAGACAGGATTTGAGACAAGTTTGTTCTGAAGCCTTGGCCAAGATTTTACAAGTTAATCCTGATGTGGTATTTCACAAAATAGATAAAAGCTATAGAGTGAACTTTTGGGTGGCCAGACAAAGACAACTGCCTAGAGATGTGGTCATATATTTTACAGATAGAGGAATTAGAAATGATATCCTGCAAAAATCTTTTCATAATTCTGTACAAGTGGGGGATTCACGACTTGAAATCTTTAAAGAATTACCTCCTAAAATGCTGAAAGCCAGAAAAGAATTTGGTTTTCTTGTTAAGGAACTGAGAAATTTACAGATACCCTTCCGGTGGGACGCACCTGCTGGGATAATTTTTAGATATAAGGGAGAAGGATATCGGTTGAATACCGTGGAGAAGGCACAACACTTTTACACTACTATTCTTAAGGAAAGAACACCATCTCCACGTACATCCACAGTTTTGGAGATTAAAGAGAGTGAAGAGAGGCAATTGCAAGAACAGTCTAAGCAGGAATTAGAAGTAGTGCAAGGTGCAGAAGGAGGTTTTCTGAGTGAGCCCTTGTTTGATTCTTCTCCAATTTTGGATTTGATTCAGTTGACTGAAGTTAAAGATCAACGTATAACTAGAGCTCAATCTAAACTACTTAAACAAAAGCAACAACAACAACAGGAAAGACAAGACAAGAAGGCAGTTAAGAGTACTGTACAAGAGAGTGGAGCGATGGGAGGAGCGAGATCGAAGCTTTCGGATGATCTTCAAGCATTTTGCTCTGTGCTCCAGAAAGAGGCTGATGACCTTTAAGTGTTTATCTTGGAACGTCAATGGGTTGAACTCAACACAGAAAAGGAAGAAACTATTTACATATTTGAAACAATTTAATAATGATATAATATGTTTACAAGAAACGCATATTACAACTCAAGATCAAAAATATTTGATAAACTCAAAACTAGGAGCACATTTTATATCTTCAACTTCGCAGAAAAAGAATGGTGTGGTTATTTATGTAAATAAAAAGTTAACAGCTAAAGTTATAGAAGCAGATCAAGATGGTAGGTTTGTAGCAATTGAATTGTTTACAGCAAATGGCCAAATTCTTTTGATTGGAATTTATGCTCCCAATCAACAACAGGACTATTTTTATAAGATGTTACATACTAAAATATTGCAATGGGACTATAGATCTATTTTAATTATGGGAGACTGGAACGGAGTAATTGATTCTAAACTAGATAAAAAGAGTTTGGCAAAGTCTAGAATTAGACTACCACAGACTTTTTTTGATATGAAAGAAGATATGGAACTAAAAGATGTTTGGAGAATACATAACCCAAAAGAATTGGATTACACTTTCTTTTCTGATAGACATAGATCCTTTTCTAGGATTGATTTTATCCTGTTGTCAAATGATCTACTTGTTAAGACAAAAAGAACAAAGATTTTTCCAAGAACTTTGACTGACCATAGCCCTGTATGGATAGAAATTGAGATGGATAAGGTTGAGAGACGCTCTTGGAGATTAAATGAGAACTTGTTTAGATATGAAAAAAATACAATAGAACTTAAAAAGCATTTGAAAGAATTTTTTGAAACAAATTTGAATAAAGGTACCCCAATTGAAATTGTTTGGGACGCAAGTAAAGCTTATATGAGAGGGGTACTTATCTACATGAACTCTAAACATAGACTGTTCCGACAAAAGAAAAGATCTGAATTGGAAACGGAAATAAAGAACAAAGAACAGTTACTTATTAAAAACCCAACAGATGAAAGAATACGAAGTGCTATAAAACTTTTGAAAGACCAATTTCAAATGCTTATGGCGGAACAAGTTGCAACAAACTTACAATATGCGAAGCATAATACATTTTGCAATGCTAATAAACCGGGCAGATGGTTGGCTTACACATTGAGGAAAAAACAAAGTATACGGACTATTGATAGTATTGATATTGGAGGGAAAGAAATTTTTCAACAAAAATTAATTAAAGAAGCTTTTGTGGACTATTATACCAAACTATATGCCAAAGAGGAGTTGCAGAATGGAGTTATAGAAAAATATTTAAATGACAAGAGAGTTACAAAAATTACTGATCAACAAAAGAAAAGAATGAACTACCCTATAACAGAGGAGGAGATAATAGCAGCAATTAAAGTTAAAAACAGCTAAAGCTCCTGGTACGGATGGATTGACCGCAGTGTATTACAAAACTTTACAAGCTGAAATGGTGGGACAACTTAGAGATTTATTTTGCAATATTCAACAAGGGGGTAAAATACCCCCATCATGGACAACTGCTTATATATCTCTGATACCAAA
Organism: Pantherophis guttatus; assembly: GCF_059756535.1. Taxonomy (NCBI): domain Eukaryota; kingdom Metazoa; phylum Chordata; class Lepidosauria; order Squamata; family Colubridae; genus Pantherophis; species Pantherophis guttatus. The sequence continues at coordinate 68,805,135 of NC_142067.1, forward strand.
AGAACTCCTGGATAGGCAGCTGTCTTTGGAGGAACATCTGACGGCTGTTACCAGGGGGACCTTTTATCAGGTTCGCCTGATTCGCCAGTTGCGGCCCTTTCTTGATCGGGATTCCCTGTGCACAGTCACTCATGCCCTCGTCACCTCTCGCCTTGACTACTGTAACGCTCTCTACATGGGGCTCCCCTTGAAGAGCACCCGGAGGCTCCAGCTGGTCCAGAATGCAGCAGCGCGGGTAGTGATGGGAGCAACATGGCGCTCCCATGTAACACCACTCCTGCGCGAGCTGCACTGGCTCCCGGTGGTCTTCCGGGTGCGCTTCAAGGTGTTGGTTATCACCTTTAAAGCGCTCCATGGCATAGGGCCTAGCTATCTCCGAGACCGCCTGCTGCTACCGATGACCTCCCATCGACCCGTGCGCTCCCACAGAGAGGGCCTCCTCAGGGTGCCATCAGCCAAACAATGTAGGCTGGTGGCCCCCAGGGGGAGGGCTTTCTCTGTGGGGGCTCCCACCCTCTGGAATCAGTTGCCCCCGGAGATAAGAAGAATCCAGGACCTCAATGCCTTCCGTCGTTCCCTGAAAACCTATCTTTTTCAGCAAGCCGGGTTGGCTTAAGAAGAAATTTTAAAATTTTTAAATCCTTTTAATTAGTCTGCGATTTTTAATTTTTTGGGCCAAATTTTATATATATTTTTAAATGTTTTAATATTTGTATTCTATGTTTTTTATCTTGGCTGTACACCGCCCTGAGTCCTCAGGGAGAAGAGCGGTATATAAATTCGAAATTAAATTAAATTAAATTAAAAATTAAACAAGTTGGTCCTAAAAAACCAGAGAATTATAGACCAATATCTCTTTTGAATACAGACTATAAAATCTATGCGAAAGTATTAGCCAACAGGTTGATGCCAGTAATCCAAAAGGTGATTCATGAGGACCAAGCGGGATTTATTGAGGGTAGATATATGAAGGACAATGTAAGGCAAGTAATAGATTTATTGGAATATCTTGATAAGAATAAACAGATTCCTGCAGTGCTGGTTTTTTTGGATGCAGAGAAGGCCTTTGATAGAGTGGATTGGAATTTTCTACTAAAGACTTTAAAAAAGATGGACTTTGGGGACCAATTTATACAGGCGATTTCAGCAATTTATCAAGAGCAAAAGGCACAGATTATTATTAATGGAAGTCTGACGACAGAGTTTAAAATTGAAAAAGGAACAAGACAGGGATGTCCGTTGTCCCCACTTTTATTTATTTTAACATTGGAAGTCTTGCTAAATACAATACGGGACTCTAAAATTTTGAAAGGCATAATGATAAGGCAAGAGGATTATAGAATAAAGGCATTTGCAGATGATCTGGTTGTTACCCTATCACAACCAATGGAATCAACAATCCTGATGAAGGACATTATACAAGACTATGGTAGAGTTTCAGGTTTTAGACTGAATTCAAAAAAGACTAAAATGATAGTTAAAAATATGACACAAGATCGTAAATATGAGCTTGAAAGGAGGGCAGGTTTTGAAATTGTACCTAAGGTAAAATATCTTGGAGTTCAGGTTGCAGAATCAAACATGAAATTGTTTCAAAATAATTATGAGGTGTTGTGGCGAGAGGTTCAGAAAGACATGGAGACTTGGAAAAAGCTGCAACTGTCTTTACTTGGAAGAATAGCAGCAGTTAAGATGAACATTTTGCCAAGATTTCTGTTTTTGTTTCAAATGATTCCGGTGCTTAAAAGTGATAAACAACTGAAAGTTTGGCAGTCTGGTGTGAATAAGTTTGTCTGGAACGAGAAGAAGCCGAGAGTGAAATTGAAAATTATGCAAGATGTTCCAGAAAGAGGAGGCCTTAAACTCCCAAACCTACAGTTATATTATGATGCAGCAGCTTTAACTTTAACAAGTGATTGGTTTGGAAGTAAAAAGACTGGAATATTGAATGCAGAAAGTTTTGATCTTGAATTTGGATGGCATGCTTATTTATTTTACGACGATAAAGTAGATAAAGTATTTAAAAGTCATATACTTAGAGACTCTTTGATGAGAGTTTGGAAGAAGCACCGACTCAAATGGGATTACAAAATACCGCTATGGCTGGATCTTGGTCATACTTTGTGGAATACAAATATAATGTCACTCGGGGGGTTTTTATATAAAGAGGTTCTTTTCACAGATGCGGGCAGATGGCAGCTGAAGACATTACAGACACTGTTGGATGAAGGGTTTAATTTAACTTGGTTACAATACAATCAACTACAACTGAGATGGAAAGAGGACCAAAAAACTGGTATTATGTTGCATGAGGAAGAATTGGTTAGACATATAAGAGAGAAAGGTCCAATGCATATTAAAAGGCTTTATAATGTTTTGTTAGAAAGAGATTCAGAAACGGAATTAGTTAAAGATTGTATGATTAAGTGGGCACAGAATTTTGAAGAACCAGTGATGCTGGAAACTTGGGAAAAAATTTGGGTTCAGAATGTTAAATTTACACAGTCGCAAAACCTGAGAGAAAATTTTTATAAAATGTTTTATAGATGGCATTTAGATCCTAAAAAGTTGTCATGTATGTACCCTAATGTTCAGCCAAAATGTTGGAGATGCGAATGTTTGGATGCTACGTATTATCATGTTTGGTGGACCTGTAGGAAAGTTAAGGCTTTTTGGATAAAAATTTGGTGGGTCATGCAGAATGTTTTGAGGAAAAAAATTCAATTTTCTCCACAGTTGTTTTTATTGGGTATAGTTAAGGGTTTTACACGGGGTGAAACAAAACTGATATTGTACATGATAACAGCAGCAAGACTGTTGATAGGTAAATACTGGATGAATGAAGCTTTGCCCACTATCGAGGAATGGACTTTGAAGATGGCTAGTTTTGCAGAGATGGCGAAGATTTCAGCATATTTAAAAGATTGTTCACAAGAGACTTATGAATGGGAATGGAAAAGGTGGATAGAATATGTTCAGAACAAATACCAAACTAGAAAGTATCAAATAGCTTTTATTTGAAAATAATGTATTAGAAATATTTTAATGTAAAGAGACAAAGAGGAAAAATTATACAGGGGGAGGGATGGGTTCAAGCTTATATATCAGTGTTATTAGTTATGAGTACATAATAGGGAAGTCTGGGGGGGGAGGGTTAGGGAGGGTTAGGGAGGATGGGAAGTTTGGGGAGGGGGGGTGGAAAAAAAGGGGTGAAAATGTAATTGTAAAACTTTTGCAATTAAAAAAAAAAATCTGATTAATGCAAGACTTGGTACATCTTATGTAGCAGCAGCACCAGAAAAGAAAAATGGTATAGTTATATATTTGAAAAGAGACTTAGTTGCTAAATTAATTGAAGCAGACGATCAAGGAAGATTTTTAGCGATAGAACTTTTAGTAAAAGGAGAAAAAATACTTGTAATCGGAGTTTATGCCCGGAATCAACAACAAGAAAACTTTTATAATTTACTACATTCAAAATTGACACACTGGGCATATAAAACTTGTATCCTGTTAGGCGATTGGAATGGTGTTTTGGATGTTAAAAAAGACAAGATGGGACCTAAACAAAATGTGTCAACAAGAGCAAAATTGCCCAAAGCGTTTTGGGAAATGATGGATGACTGGGAGTTGAGAGATATCTGGCGTGAAAGAAACCTGGAAGAAAAAGATTTTACTTTTTTTTCAGATAGACATCAATCCTTTTCAAGGATTGATTTTATATTAATTACTAACGATCTTTTATCTAGGGTGAAAAATACGAAGACTTGCTCAAGAACATTGACAGACCATAGTCCAGTTTGGCTGGAATTGGAGTATGAGAAAGGGCCTAGGAGGTCCTGGAGGTTAAATGATAATTTGTTTAGGTATGAAGAAAATGTAAAAGAGTGTAAAAAATTTATGAAAGAATTTTTTGTTATGAATATGCAAAAGGGCACATCGATGGAAATGGTATGGGATGCAAGTAAGGCATATATGCGAGGAATTTTGATATATTTGAATAATAAATATAGAAAGAAACAGGGGACAAAAAGAAAAGAATTAGAAGATGAGATTAGTAAACAGGAACGGGCTTTAGTAGCTAATCCAACAGATAAGAAAATTAAAGAGGCAATCAATTTATTGAAAGGTCAATTTAATATGTTAATAGCAGATCAAGTGGCAACTAATTTAAGATATGCAAAATAATACTTTTTACAATGCCAATAAACCAGGCAGGTGGTTAGCATATTTGTTAAGGAAAAAGCAAAAATCAAGGACAATAGAGAGAATAAAATATAAGGGTAAAGAGGTTTATGAGCAACAATTGATTAAAAAAATCTTTTTTAGAGTTTTATTCGAGGCTGTATACTGGTGATAAAATTAAAGATATAGATATAGATAGATATTTGCAGAAAGAGAATATTTATACAATTTCAAATGAGCAGAGGGATAGTTTAAATCAATTGATAACTTCTGAGGAAATTGCGTTAGCAATTAAGCAATTGAAAGTGGGTAAAGCTCCTGGGACGGATGGTTTGACGGCTATTTACTATAAAACCTTACAGGAGGAAATGATAGAACCGCTGAAAGAATTATTTAACAATATACAACAGGGAGGAGAGGTACCTCCAACTTGGAAGACAGCATTTATTTCGTTGATCCCGAAAGAAGGGCATGACGATACAGATCCTAAAAATTATAGGCCAATTTCATTATTAAATACAGACTATAAGATATTTGCAAAAATTTTGGCAAATAGATTAATGACAGTCATGCAGCAAATGATTCACCATGATCAAACTGATTTTATAAATGGTAGACAAATGAAGGGTAATGTAAGGCAAATTGTTAACTTATTAGAGTATTTGGGAAGGAATGCAGCTAAAATAAAAATAATAGCTAAAAATATGGTTAGGAGCCAAAAAGAAGAGATAGAAAGGTTAACAGGATTTGAAGTAGTTAAGAAGGTTAAATATCTGGGGGTCTATATTATGACTGCAAATACGAAATTATATCAGTATAACTATGAACCATTATGGCACAAAATACAGAAAGAGTTGGACAACTGGAAAAAACTACAACTGTCTTTGCTGGGAAGGATAGCTGCTGTAAAAATGAATATTTTACCAAAATTTCTATTTCTTTTTCAAATGATACCTATACTTAAAAAAGATGAGAACTTGAAGGAATGGCAGAAGGGCATAAATAAGTTTGTGTGGGCAGGGAAGAAACCACGAGTCAAACAAAAGATATTGCAAGATACTAGAGAAAGAGGTGGTCTTAAGATGCCCAATTTAAGATTGTATTATGAAGCTGCTGCCCTCTCAGCAATCACAGATTGGATAAACTTAACGGAGGAAAAGATATTGAATATTGAAGGATATGGTTTGGTTTATGGCTGGCATGCTTACTTAGTGTATGATAAGAAAGTAGATAAGACTTTTAAAAGTCATATATTAAGAAATGCTCTATTGCGTGTCTGGAAAAAGTATAAATATAAACTAAATGATAGGTTACCAATATGGACAGTACCCAGACACGCGATAGAGAACATAAATTTAGAGCAAAAGCAAGATAAGATTACATATAAGGAACTCCTTTATAAGGAAGGAGTCAGACTACAGTTAAAATCCATGGAACAATTAAAAGAAGAAGGGATTATTAAGACTTGGTTTCAATATGGACAGCTGCTGGCCAGATGGAGAGAAGATCAAAAAATTGGTATTTTGCAGCAGGATGAGAATTTGATAAAGCAAATAAGAGATGAAGGTCAAATGCACATAAAAAGGTTGTACAATGCATTATTGGAAATAGATTCAGAAACAGACTTAGTCAAGGATTTTTTGTCTCTGGCCAGTGGTTGAGTGATCTTGTTATAGGGGATATAGACATGGAACCCTTGTCATGGTCAGATCACTCACTCCTTCGTCTGGACCTTTGTACCGCTACACCCCGCCGCAGGGAGGCGGACCCAATTAGATGGGTCCGCCCCAGGCGCCTGATGGATCCTGATAGGTTCCAGATGGAGCTTGGGCCAATTCCTGATGATCTGGCACACGACTCGGCCAAGGACCTGGTAGCTGCCTGGGATCGGGCGGCTGGTGGGGCCTTGGATCGAGTCGTGCCTTTGCGGCCTCTGACCCGGTGTCGATCCCTCGCGGCTCCTTGGTTCACCGAGGAGCTGAGGGAGATGAAACGCCAGAAAAGACGCCTAGAGAGCGGTTGGAGGGCCAGCCGCGCTGAATCTGACCGAACACTGGTAAGGTCGCATATTAAGACTTACCTAGTGGCGATAAAGATGGCAAAGTTTAATTACTTTTCCGCCTCTATTGTGTCATCAGGGAATCGTCCGGCTGCCCTGTTCAGGGTAACTCGCTCCCTGCTCCACCCGGGAGCGCGGGAGGATCCCTTGGAAGGCAGGGCGGAGGATTTCGGACAATACCTGCATGACAAAATCGCTCAGATCCGGGGGGACTTGGACTCTGACTGGGTAGATAGGGGCAGGGTGACGAGGAATAGTCTTGAGAATGTTATCTGGGAGGAGTTTGATGCTGTGACTCCCGATGATGTGGACAGGATTTTGGGGAGACTTAGTGCGGCCACATGTTTACTGGACCCGTGTCCCTCCTGGTTGGTACTGGCCTCCCGGGAGGTTACACGAGGCTGGCTCCAGGGTGTTATCAACGCTTCGTTGAGTGAGGGTCACTTCCCCGCGGCCTTGAAAGAGGCGGTGGTGAGGCCTCTCCTCAAGAAGCCATCCCTGGATCCGGCAATATTGGCCATCTACCGTCCTGTCTCCCACCTTTGCTTTCTGGCGAAGGTTGTTGAGAGTGTGGTTGCGCGACAGTTTCCGCAATTCCTGGAGGAAACATCCTATCTGGATCCATTCCAGTCTGGTTTCAGGTCTGGGCACAGCACGGAAACGGCATTGGTCGCGTTGATTGATGATCTCTGGAGGGCTCGGGACAGGGGTTGCTCCTCTGTTCTGGTCCTGTTAGACCTCTCAGTGGCTTTTGATACCATTGACCATGGTATCATGCTGCACCGGTTGGAAGAGTTGGGGATGGGGGGCACCGTGTTACGGTGGTTCTCCTCCTTTCTCTCCGACCAGTCGCAGTTCCTGTTGGCAGGGGGGCAGAGGTCGACCTCGAGGCCTCTTATATGTGGAGTGCCTCAGGGGTCGGTCCTCTCGCCCCTCCTGTTCAACATTTATGTGAAGCCGCTGGGCGAGATCATCTGTGGCTTTGGGGTGAGATACCATCAGTACGCTGATGACACTCAGCTGTACATGTCCACCCCAGGCCACCCCAACGATGCCCTTGAAGTGATGTCCCAGTGCCTGGAGGCTGTACGGATCTGGATGGGGAGGAACAGGCTCAAGCTCAACCCTTCCAAGACTGAGTGGCTGTGGTTCCCGGCATCCCGATATAGTCAGTTGACTCCATCACTGACCATTGGGGGCGAGTCTTTGGCCCCCACAGAGAGGGCTCGCAATCTGGGAGTCCTCCTGGATACGCAGCTGTCCTTGGAGGAACATCTGACAGCTGTAACCAGGGGGACCTTTTGTCAGGTTCGCCTGATCCGCCAGTTGCAGCCCTTTCTTGATCGGGATTCCCTGTGCACAGTCACTCATGCCCTCGTAACCTCTCGCCTTGATTACTGCAATGCTCTCTACATGGGGCTCCCCTTGAAGAGCACCCGGAGGCTCCAACTGGTCCAGAACGCAGCAGCGCGGGTAGTGATGGGAGCAGCGTGGTGCTCCCATGTAACACCGCTCCTGCGTGAACTGCACTGGCTCCCGGTGGTCTTCCGGGTGCGCTTCAAGGTGTTGGTTATCACCTTTAAAGTGCTCCATGGCATAGGGCCTAGCTATCTTCAAGACCGCCTGCTGCCACCAACGACCTCCCATCGACCCGTGCACTCCCACAGAGAGGGCCTCCTCGGGGTGCCATCAGCCAAACAATGCAGGCAGGTGACCCCCAGGGTAGGGCCTTCTCTGTGGGGGCACCCACCCTCTGGAATCAGTTGCCCCCAGAGATAAGGAGAATCCATGACCTCAGTGCCTTCCGCCGTGCCCTTAAAACCTTCTTTTTCCAACAAGCTGGACTGGCCTAATTCTTTTTAAGTGTTTTTAATTGTTTTGTTTATCATTTTAATTAATGGGGCCAAATCTATATATATATATTTAACTGTATTTTAATATTTGTATTTGATGTTTTTATTTGGCTGTTCACCGCCCTGAGTCCTCAGGGAGAAGGGCGGTATACAAATTCAAAATAAAATAAAATAAAATAAATAAACTTGGGCTCACTGAATACTTCCATGAGGTCCTGATATTCTCTCAGGATCTGTTCGGCTTCTGGGGTTTTGTCCGAAGTGGCTGCCAGTTGTTTTGGTGGGCCCTTTGGTAGGGTTCCCTGCATGGGCAGTGCTTCTATTTGCAAGTGTGGAGGGGGTTGGGATCTCCTTGCTCTCCTCAGCCTTTGGCTGCCCCCTTGCCACCAGACAGTTGGGCCCCACTTTTCTAGCCAGGAGAGTCCCAGTATGACTGTGTCTGTCATTTTGGGGGCTATTATGAATCGAATTGCTTCCCAGTGATTTGCTAGCTCTAGTTTCACTGGTTCGGTCAGCTGTGTGTTCCCCTAATAGGGACCCATTGACCTGTTCGAACCTCATGGGGTAGGCCAGCCTTTTCGCTCTGATCCCCAGTTTCAGGACCATGGTTAGGGTGCTCAAGCATCAAGTGCAGCCTGAGTCTATTAGGGCTTGAAAAGTCCCCGGGTTTGTAGAAATCAGGGTCCAGGCATTTGCTCTGTGCGAAGATGTCTCTCTCCTTCGCAGCGTTTATTGGTTTTTAGACAGTTTTTTGCAAGCAGAAAAGGCAAACCAGCAACAGTGTTTGCCCTCCTTAAGATGTCATCATCCTGATGGAGAAGGCAAGGTGAGATAATGCAAATCAGAGCCAGAACGAGATCATACAAGCAGGCAAGATACATAGCGTCTGAGGCAAGGCAGTGTGCTGCTCTCATCCTGACACCATGACCTTTTACCTCTACATCTCACTCTGTTTTGTTTTGTGCGTCAGGGCATCGTAATCAGGAGAGGAATATCCCTGCAGTTGCTTATACAAGGCATAAACCTGACCCTGAGGCAGCGTAAGAGGGGGTTTGGGGCGAAATGCAGTAATACATATATTACAAAAAGAGGGAAGACACTGAACAAAACAGCACCCACCGATCAAAATAGCACAAATGATGACTGAATAAAGTAGGATGTTTCCCAATAAGCCTGTAGGTAGCCAAGACCAAAGGCTTTCCCACCAAGATCCTAAAGTGTCAATTTTTAAATCAGAGGCCAAATTATGTAAAATGTTAAGTTGATGTTGAATGTTCCGTGACTCATCTGAAATGTTAAAGCAACAAGTCCTTCAAAACTTTCACAACCCAAATGCTGGCGTATAAGCAAATAATCAACAGCAGCACAATTTTGAAGAATAGCTTTTCTAAAAGCTTGCAGCTCATGGTTGATTGCTGAAATTGCTGAAGAAGTTGCATTAATGGTTTTTGCTAGATTACACGCAATAGCGTTAATATTAAGATGAGCACTAACAGCAAGTGCTGGCACACCCACCATAGATACAGCCAATGCTTTGTATTCTGCTTGATTAAGTAAAGCTGTCTCAGAGTCACAAGTGTCATCTAGGGTGACCCCACACCAAATACGGCTTGAGTGAAGTTGTTGTTTAGAAAGCAAAACAGGACTCAACCGGCTAAGACAACACTGTACTTCACTAATATTAGCAGGAATATAATTAAAGGTTTCTTGGCCACATGAAACTAGGCCTACACCCTTGCTGTAGCCAAACATGGGCAAAATTAAAGGAAGCCTCTTCAAAAGCTGTACAATTTAAGACAGTGAATTAATGCGAAGACAGTGAGGGTTTTGCTTGAAGAAGTACAATTAACCATTTTTACACGTTACATTTTCAGGGACTGCCACCACTGGAGTATGCAAATCGATTGCGTTAGGAGGTGGATAATATGCAACTACCCCCAACTAGCTATAGTCTTATAGTTAAAGTTCCCTTCTAACAAATACCTACCCAAGCCAGTAAGGTTCTGAGTTACAGTAGCAGGGGTACAGACAGGGATTAAACATGTAGAAAGCAAATTTTCCATATCATAAGCTTCAGACAAACAAAAGGCATCAGTTTTTGTGATGTTTGTGAGCTGCACCCATAGGTTTTGTTTCATTTGTTGTTCGAGAGAATGTTTGGGTGGGATGACAGCTGCTGTTGCCAAAGTACAGCTATTAATGATTAAACACAAACACAAACACAAAACGATTAAGCCCCCCTCATTTACGACCTTATTCAGGAGGGGGAGCGGATGTGGCGGGTATTATGGAGACCTGGCTGGGTCCGGAAGGGGGGGTGCCCCTGGTTGAAATGTGCCCACCAGGTTTCCAGGCATTCCATCAGCCGAGGGTCCAGGGTAGGGGCGGGGTGGTGGTGGTGGTTATTATTAAAGAAAGTCTATGTCTGAGGGAGGCCACTGTACCTCAGATAGCCGGATGTGAGTCCCTCCTTGTGAAGTGGGGTTGTGGGGTGCAGATGGGCCTGCTGATTACTTACTTGGCTCCCTGCTGCGTGGCAGTGGTCCTGCCCGAGCTGCCTGACATGATAGCCGGGGTGGCGGTTGATACCCCCAGACTTATGGTTATGGGGGATTTCAACCTGCCATCTGTCGGCGAAACGTCTATGGCGGCTCGGGAGTTCAAGGCTTCCATGACGGCCTTGGATCTGACCCAGTTAGTTCAAGGCCCTACTCACATGGGGGGACACACTCTGGATCTGATTTTTGTCTCTGGTCAGTGGCAGAGTGATCTGAAAATAGGGGATTTAGTCATTGAACCCTTGTCATGGTCTGATCACTCCCTCCTTCGCATGGACTTCCGAACCGCTACCCCTTGCCGCAGGGAGATGGAACGGACTAGATGGTTCCGTCCCAGGCACCTGATGGACCCCGATAGGTTCCTGATGGAGCTTGGGCCATTCCCTGAGGCTCTGGCTCACGGCGCAACTGAAGAACTGGTGGCCGCCTGGGATAGGGCGGCCGCTGGAGCTCTGGATCGCGTCGTGCCTTTGCGGCCTCTGACCCAGTGCCAATTTCAGCTGGCTCCCTGGTTTTCTGAGGAGCTGAGAGAGATGAAGCACCGGAAAAGATGCCTGGAGAGTAATTGGAGGGCCAGTCGCTCCGAATCTGACCGAACGCTGGTGAGGTCTCATATTAAGACCTACCTAGTGGCGATAAAAGCGGCAAAATTTAATTATTTTTCCACTCTTATTAGGTCTGCAGAGAACCGCCCAGCAGCCCTGTTTAGGGTGACCCGTTCCCTCCTTCATCTGGGAGCGAGGGAAGACCCCTTGCAGGGCAGGGCTGAGGATTTCGTGCTATTCCTGCATGACAAAGTCACTCAGCTTGGACTCTGATTGGGTAGATTCGGATGGGGTGACGGAGGTGGTTCTAGAGAATGTTATCTAGGAGGGGTTTGACCTTGTGACTCCCAAGGACGTGGACAGGATTCTGGGTAGGCTTAGCGCTGCCATATATTTATTGGACCCGTGTCCCTCCTGGTTGGTGCTGGCCTTCTGGGCGGTTATACGAGGCTGGCTCCAGGGGATTATTAATGTTTCTTTGAGTGAGGGTCTCTTCCCCCCCTCTTTGAAAGAGGCGGTGGTGAGGCCTCTCCTCAAGAAGCCTACCCTGGACCTGGCTGTATTAGTGAATTATCATCCAGTCTCCAACCTCCGCTTCGTGGCGAAGGTTGTTGAGAGTGTAGTGGCGTGACAATCCACTACCTGGATGAAGCCGATTATCTAAATCTGTTCCAGTCGGGCTTCAGGCTGGGTACAGCATGGAAACAGCATTGGTCGCATTGGTTGATGATCTCTGGAGGGCTTGGGACAGGGGTTGTTCCTATGTCCTGGTCCTATTAGATCTCTCAGCGGCTTTTGATACCATCGACCATTGTATCATGCTGAGACGATTGGAGGGGTTGGGAGTGTGGGGCACCATGCTACGGTGGTTCTCCTCCTTCCTCTCCAATCGTATGCAGTTTGTGTTGGCAGGGGGACAGAGGTTGACCTCAAGGCGCCTTGTTTGTGGGGTGCCACAAGGATCAGTCCTCTCACCCCTTCTGTTCAACATTTATGTGAAGCCGCTGGGTGAGATCATCTGTGGTTTCGGGGTGAGGTTTCACCAGTATGCTGATGATACTCAGCTGTACATCTCCACCCCAGACCACCCCAATGATGCCCTTGATGTGATGTCCCGGTGCCTGGAGGCTGTGCGGATCTGGATGGGGAAGAACAAGCTCAGACTCAACCCTTCCAAGACTGAGTGGCTGTGGTTTCCGGCATCCTGGTATAGTCAGCTGGCTCCATCGCTGACTATTGGGGACGAGATCTTGTCCCCCTCAGAGAGGCTCGCAACCTGGGTGCTCTCCTGGATGCACGGCTGTCCTTGGAAGATCATATGATGGCCGTGGCCAGGGGAGCTTTCTATCAGGTTCGCCTGATACACCAGTTGCTTTCTGGACCAGGATGCCCTGCACATGGTCACTCATGCCCTCGTCACGTCCCGTCTGGACTACTGTAATGCTCTCTACATGGGGCTCCTCTTGAAGAGTGCTCGGAGGCTCCAACTGGTCCAGAATGTGGCTGTGCAGGTGGTTATGGGGGCAACTCAGCGCACCCACGTAACACCCCTCCTGCACTGGCTCCCAGTGGTCTTCCGAGTGCGATTCAAGGTGTTGGTCACCAGCTTTAAAGCGCTCCATGGCTTAGGACTAGGGTATATACGAGACCGCCTTCTGCCAGCAACAACCTCCCACCAGCCAATACGCTCCCACAGAGAGGGGCTCCTCAGGGTGCTGTCGGCCAAACAATGCCGACTGGCAACACCCAGGGGGAGAGCCTTCTCTGTGGGGGCACCAACCTTCTGGAATGAGCTGCCCCTTGAAATTCGTCTCATCCCCGACCTGCATACCTTTTGCCGCGCCTTGAAGACCCTTTTGTTCCAACAAGCCAGCCTGGCCTAATACGAATTTTAGAATGGGTGTATGTTTGTTTTAATCTATGGGCCAAATTTTTATATATTCAATTTTAAATTGTTTTAAATTTTGTAAATTTATATGCGTTTTAATATGGCTGTACACTGCCCTGAGTCCTTTGGGAGAAGGGCGGTATAGAAATCTAATAAACATAAACAATATAAACATAAACAAATTATGGCTAAGGAATTGGCAGTTAAAACCGCAAAAATGGCAGCGCACAAATTCTCGGGTGTTTGTTCAACTTGCTGCTGCTGCAGCACTGCCTGCGCTTTGGTGGTCAAATTCTTCACATCTCCCCATGTCACTGGATGATTGGCATGACGGGATCAGATTGGTCACTGCGCCATCTGTAGAGTCACCTTTGCCATCTCTGGGATAGGATTCAGGGGTTGGTGACACGACATCCTTGGCTGGGTGAACAGAAAATGCTGGGATCCACAAAGGTCCTTAGGGGCAACACAGCAGCATAGCCTCACCCCCAAGTAATCATAGGGACCAGTCCTAACCATGTTTTGTCTGGTAATGCCCGATAATATACCAGAGGAGGAGGCAAGCTTGTTTTTTGTTGAAAATGTCTTGGATAGGCAGTTGAATTAGAAATTGAAAAATTCAATTGATTTAAGGTAAATAATACTTTTGTAACCTTTTGTGTTACCCATGACAAATTTGGTACCCGAGAACCCTCTTTTTTTATTTGTTTGTGAAGGCAGTCCTTAAAGGACCTATTAACATGTTCCACAATGGACTTATAGGGAAGACCATGAGTAAGAACAATATTCCAGGTTGTACAAAATTGCAAAAAAAGCCTGTGAAGAATAGGCAGGCCCATTATCTGTTTTTAAAGAAGAGGGCTTACCCAAAGCCTAATGGCCGAAAAAAGATGCGAAATAACATGATTAGCTGTTTCCCCTCATTGAGGCATAGCCCAAAGCGCTCCAGAATAGGTATCAATAGATAAAGGAATATATTTCCAGGGAACCAAAGAGGGAACATGGGTAACATCCATTTGCCATAGTTGATTAGAGGTGAAACCACGGGGATTAACTCCCGTGTCCCCTGAGTGGGACCCCCGGTACAGATGGCCTTCCAATGGAATATTATAAGGCACTATGGGAAGTTCTAAGTCCTCACATGGTAGAATTATTTAATGGGGTAATTCAGGAGGGATTGATTCCGGATTCCTGGACAGAAGCACTAATTACCCTCTTGCCGAAGGAAGGTAATGACTTGTCCCTCATCCAGAACTATAGACCGATCTCACTTCTCAATGCAGACTATAAGCTATTTGCAGCGGTATTGGCAGACAGATTAAAAGGCTTTTTGAACCAATTTATCCACGAAGACCAAAACAACTTTTTACTTTGTAGGCAAATCAGAGACAATATGAGAATAATTATGAATATTCTAGAATATTATGAAACCCACTTTGATAAACAGCTGGCTTTGGTCTTCGTGGACACGCAAAAGGCTTTTGATCAAGTGAGCTGGCGCTTTTTATTTGGCCTGTTACATCATATGCAATTTGGGGAGAAGTTCATTCGGGCAATCCGTGCTATTTACTCAAAACAGTCGGCCAAAAATCTGATCAATGGAGATGTATTGGAGAAAATTCGTATTGAGAAAGGAACTAGACAAGGGTGCCCGCTTTCTCCACTCCTATTCATATTAACATTGGAACCGTTATTCAGGGAAATTAGGCAAAATTAGGGAATAAAAGGACTGTATATTAAGAACCAGCAGTATAAGTTACAAGTATACGCTGATGATCTTGTGTTTGTATTGGAAGACCCTTTTGCATCGGGCCCGAACTTAATTTATGAATTAGAAAAATGTGGAACTGTGGCGGGCCTAAAAGTAAATAAGGAAAAAACTAAGGTCTTGATTAAAAATCTGACAACAAAGCAGGGGAAGGAAATAGAACTGAATTTGGGATATCAAATTGTTAATAAAGTACGGTATTTAGGCATTCTATTATCTGCTAAATATTCAACAATCAAGGAAGATAATTATTTGAAACTTCTCCAATGAACAGAACAAGATTTAGAGAAATGGAAGAAGTTGCAGGTCTCTCTGTTAGGTAGGATCGCGGTCATAAAATCTTATATTCTCCCAAAATGGACATATTTATTTTACACAGCCCCAGCCAGATTGGATAATATTTTTTTAAAAAAACTAAATCAATGTGTTCTTAAATTTATTTGGCAGAATAAAAAGCCTAGAATTAAACTTAAAATGCTCCAAGAGGTGAAGGATAGAGGGGGATTTGGTTTGCCTAAATGGGAGTATTATTATCAGGCCGCAAATTTAGTTTGGGTTAGGGATTGGATTCTGCTGAGTAGGAGATGGCTATTGATCCTGGAAGGTTCGGGGTTGCAACAGGGTTGGCATTATTTCCTTTGGCAAGATAAGGTAAAAAAACATACGAGTTTTGCAGGTCATTATTTAAGGAATATTTTAATTGAAACATGGAGGAAAATTAAAGATAAATTCTATTCTCTGACCCCCTCCTGGCTGGTCCCGCTAGAAGCCATAACATATACTTCGCTATATAATAAAGAAAAACATCTACCTTATCGTGAGTTGCTTGATAGCCAAGGCTGCTTAAAAACAAGAACTGAATTAGCTTTGCAGGGAATGGAATTGGATTGGTGGTCTTATGCTCAGATTAATTCCAAATATAAAAAGGATAAGGAGCAAGGAGGTATAGATAAGACCCTGCAGAAGTTAGATAAGATCATATTAGGGAAGGAGGAAAAAATGCTAACTAAGATCTACAAACTTTTAATAAGTCATTGGATAGGAGACGAGATTGTCAAAGACTCGATGATTGCCTGGGGGAGGAATATTGGCCACTCAATTGATTTGACGAAATGGGAAGAAATTTGGTCTAGACAATTGAAATTTTTGATGGCAACTGTCTGTAAGGAAAATTTGTACAAGATGGTGTACAGGTGGCACCTCCCTTCTGCCCAATTATCCAAAATGTTTCCTGGTCTCTCCCCAAACTGTTGGAAGTGTGGGGAGCTAGGTACTTATTTCCATGTATGGTGGACCTGTCCCAGGGTAATTGAATTTTGGAAACTTATTCAGAGGTGGTTGTTAGAAATTACTGGATACAAATTACAATTGAAACCTGAACTTTACTTACTAAACATTAGGCCAGATAAAATAGGCACTAACAAATGGTATCTGATTGTCTATATTACAACTGCAGAAAGAATATGTCTTACCCAAAATTGGAAGGGAAAAGACCTACCGTCTGAAGATTTGATTTTAGGGAAAATTATGGAATGTGCAGAAGCCGATAGGCTAACAAAAATTTTAAGAGATCAAAAAGATTCCGCATATTTCCAATGTTGGGATCTATGGTATGTTTGGTTAAATAACAGAATAAAAAGAGGACAATGTTAGCTTAGTTTTTATTTCTCATTTGTATATTTGGACTGAAGGTAATGTATTGTGTAAGGTTCTCACTGCGATCTGTTTGTTGATAAATTTTCTGTTTGTATTTTTTTTAAGAAATTATATATATATATATATATATATATATATATATATATATATATATATATATATATATATATATATATATATAAAACCAGTTAGATTGTATTTTTGGCGCTCCAATTAAAATGTCATCCATATAATGATATACCAAAACCAATGGATGACGTTTGTGAAAAGGGGCTAGTGCCTCAGCAACATAAAATTGACATAATGTGGGACTATTCAACATTCCCTGTGGTAAAAACGTCCAATGATAGCGTTTATTGGGTTCTGAATGGTTCACCGCAGGCACCGTAAATGCAAACTTTTCCTGATCAGAGGGACATAAAGGAATGGAAAAGAAACAATATTTTAAGTCAATTACCATCACCTCATGATCTTGGGGAATCAGATTAGGATTTGGTGTCCTGCACTGCAAGGGGCCCATAGGTTGAATACATGCATTCATGGCACGAAGATCATGTAACAAATGCCATTTGCCACTTTTCTTTTTTATCACAAACACAGGTGTATTCCATGGACTAGTGGATGGCACAACATGACCAGAAAGCAGCTGATCTTGTACTAACTGGTGGAGAGCCGTTAATTTTTCGTGTGACATGGGCCATTGATCAATCCACACCGGCTCTTTAACCATCCAAGTCAGTGGGAGGGCAGTAGTTTCAGTCCTCCAAAGTGAGGGTGGCCCCCAATTTACTGAGCAGGTCGCGCCCCCAAAGGCTGACATGAACATCTAATATAAAAGGGTGAACCTGAATGACCAAATCCGAAATAGGCAAGTGAGCTGAAAGAAATTGCGCACTTTCACTGTCACAAGTAAATGCCTTATTCTCCATTATGTAAATAATACATGAATAGTGTGTCAGGGGTTAACTTATTCTTCACTTCTTAATGTATTCATACTTTACCACTCCCATAATTAGCTCCACCCATTGTATATATAAGGAGCTGCATACGTTCATTCTGTGCTTCTATCTGTGAATATTCAGTGAATATAGAATGCCTTATGTAAATAAAGAGAGATATATTTGAACTCTTAATTCTTGAACAATTTATTGAGTCTGATCCTGAAAATATCGCAACAATCTGGTAGCAGAGGATGGTTGAATTGACTCAATAAAAACTTAAACATGTCTAAAAGAGATAGGCCCAACACCAGGGCATACAGCAAAGAAATGGAAGCGGATCAAGAAATAATAGATGAGTCCACAAATACAATTTCGAGAGAATCTGAAGAATACACCACAGAAGACGAAGAAATAATAAATAAAGATGATGACCAAGAAGAAAACGAAATAGAATACAACGAACTCAGGTCAGAGATACTAAAACTCCTAAAGAGCCAAAAGAGCGATGAAAGTCTTGTCGCGGACCTCCAAGATATACTAAAAAACAACGGAGCAGCGAGAGAGAAGCACATCGCTACTGAAAAACCAAAAGACTCAAAAATAGTAAGTGATATACCTATAGATAAAAATGCAACGAAGAAGAAAACCAACAATCCCGCGCAAAATTTCGAATGGCAGCCATCTTGGTTTCAACGGACTCCCGAGATGAGTGAAGCAGAGCCAATCAGAAAGCAGGATTCAAAATGTCTGGCGCGAAAAGCCTTACTCGATACAAAAAATGAAAAAGAAAAAGTATATACCTCAGAAGAATCAGAAACAGAGAATGAAGAAGATTCGATAGACACACAAATAAAATCAGCAATGAAAACGCTTTTTGCTGCATTTGGGCCGAAACTGAAGATTACAAAAAAATCAACCAAAAGGCAAGCAAGCGAGCCAACGCCTCAAAATCTACCCGCTCCTATCCAGACGGCGAAAGAACCGATACCTGAACCCAGAGGGCCCTGCAGATATCACCCCACACCGCAGACTGATCCAAGAACCAGCGCCTTCAGCAAAAGAAGATGAGCGCCCGCCATCACCAGGACTCCCAAGATCGAGCCGGAGACTGATTCATCGGAAGAAGAACGAAGCGAGGGAGCTGCAGCAGCGAGAACCTCTCACGATGACTCCAGGAACGAAATGAGCAACGCGCATGCGCGGGACTACGCAGACAACCCAGGAAGTCATGAGATGCAGAGAGAACCATGCAGACTCGTTGCGAGCATTCCCACGCCGTTTTGCGATTTTCGACATTTGCAAGACCACGGACTACCCCTGGTTGTAAGTAATAGACCCAACAATGTTGGGAATTTACCCAGTGACTTCCGAAAGCTGAGAATAGATGGCATTAATTTGCAAGAATGGTATCAGCAGCTCCAGGTTGTCTTTATGAAAGAAAACTTAATGTTTTTTATTACCAACCCCCCAAAAAGACCTTGGACTCTAAAGTTAGATTGCTTACATCATAGAGCATTTTTCCTATTAATTTCCAGTGTGTCCCCTGCCATGTATCACAGTATTAAGCAAAATCTGACTGTCTCAGAAATTATTCAATGCATGTTTAATTTGTTTCACAGTGAAAGCGTAGCCACTACCACAAGAATGTCTAAAGATTTCTTCTCTTCTAGGATAAAGCCAGGGGTTACCATAAGTGAACATTTAATATCTTTAAACAAGATTAGAGCAGAACTGCATTTAAGGGGGGAGGTGATTTCAGATCAAACGATGAAAAGTGTTATCATCAATTCACTTGACCCATCATGGGATAATTATATGTCACACTTAGACACAGTCAATCTAGGATACTTATCCATAGAAAGCCTATCCAATAAATTAATAGCTGAAGACAATTCAAGGAAAAGTCGTTATAGCAACCAAATAGAACACAAACAATATAAAAGGGTAGCATCTCAAGAAAGATATCATGAAACATTTAGGTGCCACAATTGTGGATCTAAGGAACATAATAGGAAGGATTGTCCCAAAATTCAAAAAGATAGACATAGGTCAGAATATAGAAATAGGTACAACAACAGACAGTCTTCCAATGATAGACTTAGATATAGAAGTCCACCCAACTATAGAGAACATAGAGGGGGCAGAGATAACTCAAAGGATAGAAAATCTGGCTCACTGAATGGGCTAAAAAAACATGACAACATTATCACACCACAACCAGAGAACAATAATTGGCTTATTGATTCTGGAGCAACTAATCACACTACTAATAATAAAAACATATTATCTTCATTTGTAGAAGATAAATTTGTAATCAAAGTGGCTAACCAAGAAAAGGTTCAAGTTATAGGTAGAGGGAATGTAATCTTACCTGGCTTAGGAAAAATAGAGGGGGTATTACTAATACCTGAAATTCCTCATAATATACTTAGTGCCATAAAACTAAGCAGAGATTCTGACATCAACATTGTGTTCTCAAAAGGAAAAGCAACATTAGAAAAAAACAAAATAAACATAGGTACCCCCTACCCACATGGGGGGAAACACGCTGGATCTGGTTTTTGTCTCTGGACAGTGGTTGAGTGATCTCGAGATAGGGGATATAGTCACCGAGCCCTTGTCATGGTCTGATCACTCTCTCCTTCGTCCCGACCTTCGAACCGCTACACCCCGCCGCAGGGAGGCAGAGCCGGTAAGATGGTTCCGCCCCAGGCGCCTGATGGAACCGGATAGGTTCCAGATGGAGCTTGAGCCATTCCCTGAGGATCTGGCACACGCCTCGACTGGAGACCTAGTGGCCGCCTGGGATAGGGCGGCCGCTGGAGCTCTGGATCGGGTCGTGCCTTTGCGGCCTCTGACCCGGCGCCGATCTCATTTAGCTCCTTGGTTCACTGAGGAGCTGAGGGAGTTGAAGCGCCGGAAAAGACGCCTAGAGAGTAGTTGGAGGGCCAGTCTTTCTGAATCTGACCGGACACTGGTAAGAGCCCATATTAGGAATTACCTAGTGGCGATAAAAGCAGCGAAATGTAGCTATTTTGCTGCTCTTATTACATCATCAGATAATCGCCCGGCCGCCCTGTTTAGGGTGACCCGCTCCCTGCTCCACCAGGAAGTGCGGGAGGACCCCTTAGAGGGTAGAGCCGAGGATTTTGTTCAATATCTGTATGACAAAATCGCTCAGATTCGGGAAGATCTGGACTCCGACTGGATAGTCTCAGGGGGAGCGACTGGGGCAGGTCTTGAGAATGTTATCTGGGATGAGTTTGATCCTGTGACCCCTGAGGACGTGGACAGGATTCTGGGTAGACTGAACGCAACCACTTGTTTATTGGACCCGTGTCCCTCCTGGTTAGTGCTGGCTTCTTGGGAGGTGACACGAGGCTGGTTCCAGGGGATTATAAATGCTTCGCTGGGTGAGGGTGTCTTTCCTGCCGCCTTGAAAGAGGCGGTGGTGAGGCCTCTCCTCAAGAAGCCTTCCCTGGACCCGGCAATGTTGATAAATTATTGTCCAGTCTCCAACCTTCGTTTTGTGGCGAAGGTTGTTGAGAGTGTGGTTGCGCAACGGCTCCCCCAGCACCTGGATGAAACGACGTATCTGGATCCGTTCCAGTCGGGCTTCAGGCCCGGGTACAGCACGGAAACGGCATTGGTCGCATTGGTTGATGATCTCTGGAGGGCTCGGGACAGGGGGTGCTCCTCTGTCCTGGTGCTGTTAGATCTCTCAGCGGCTTTTGATACCATCGACCATGGTATCATGCTGCACCGGTTGGAAGAGTTAGGGGTGGGAGGCACTGTGTTGCGGTGGTTCTCCTCCTTTCTCTCTGACCGGTCGCAGTCTGTGTTGACAGGGGGACAGAGGTCGACCCCGAGGCCCCTCATATGTGGGGTGCCGCAAGGGTCGGTCCTCTCACCTCTCCTGTTCAACATTTATGTGAAGCCGCTGGGCGAGATCATCCGTGGTTTCGGGGTGGAGTACCATCAGTACGCTGACGACACCCAGCTGTACATCTCCACCCCGGATCACCCCAACGATGCCCTTGAAGTGATGTCCCGGTGCCTGGAGGCCATACGGATCTGGATGGGGAGGAACAGGCTCAGGCTCAACCCATCCAAGACCGAGTGGCTGTGGTTTCCGACGTCCCGATATAGCCAGTTGACCCCATCACTGACTATTGGGGGCGAATCACTGGCCCCCACGGAGAGGGCTCACAACTTGGGTGTCGTCCTGGATTCACGGCTGTCTTTAGAAGAGCACTTGATGGCCGTGACCAGGAGGATTTTTTATCAGGTCCGCCTGATTCGCCAGTTGCGTCCCTTTCTGGATCGGGACTCGTTACGCACGGTCACTCATGCCCTCGTCACCTCCCGCCTGGACTATTGTAATGCTCTCTACATGGGGCTCCCCTTGAGGAGCACCTGGAGGCTCCAACTGGTGCAGAGTGCAGCCGCGTGGGTGGTAATGGGAGCGACATGGCGCTCCCATGTAACACCTCTCCTGCGCGAGCTGCACTGGCTCCCGGTGGTCTTCCGGGTGCGCTTCAAGGTTTTGGTTACCACCTTTAAAGCGCTCCATGGCTTAGGGCCTGGTTATTTACGGGACCGCCTACTACCACCAATAGCCTCCCACCGGCCAGTACGCTCTCATAGAGAGGGACTCCTCCGGGTGCCGTCAGCCAAACAGTGTCGACTGGCGGCCCCTAGGGGGAGAGCCTTCTCTGTGGGGACACCTACCATCTGGAATGAGCTCCCCCCGGAGATACGGAGGATCCCAGATCTGCGCTCCTTCCGCCGTGCTGTGAAGACCTTTTTATTCCATCAAGCGGGCTTGGCCTGATCTCTTCCCTTTTTAAATACGTAAATTTTAATCTGTTTTTAAATTATTGGGGCATTTTAATTTGTCTGGGCCAAATAATTTAATTCGATTTTATCGGGTTTTTAAATTTTGTGTATTTATGTATTTTATTGTTGGCTGTTCACCGCCCTGAGTCCTTCGGGAGTAGGGCGGTATACAAATCAAATAAACCTAAACCTAAACCTAAACAGTAATAACCAAAGGAGGTCTACCTTACTTAATGACAAAGGAAGAATGGTTACACAACATAGATTCAAATATGGAAAATGATAATGAAATAGATAATGGAGAGAATAGTAACAGTGACAATGAAGAACGTGAGGTAACCCATAATCACAAAGATACACACAATAAAAAAAAACCTAAGATAGGTAAACCAATTCATGATGAGTGTGCTCATGTCTTACATAGGAAATTAGGACATGCCAGTTTTCCTGTAGTACAAAAGATGACTGAACATGCAGAAGGTGTTAAAATAAAAAATTGTGAAAACTATTTGGAATGCTCAGTATGTAAATCTACAAAGCTCAAAACTAGTCCTAGACCTAGAAAGTCAACTAGATCAACCAACAAAATTTTTGATTTGGTACATATGGACCTAGTTGGTCCATTAACACCATCAATTACTTATAAAAAACGTTATTTTCTAACAATTGTGGATGATTATAGTCGTTATGGATTTGTTTACACATTAAAACATAAGGATGAAACTTTTCAGAAATTTAAAGAGTTTTACAAACGTATAGAAACACAACACAATATTAAAATAAAACAAATCATGACAGATAGGGGATGTGAATTCATGTCTAAGGAATTCTCCCAATGGCTAAAAGACAGAGGGATGTTACATTACACATCTAGTCCATTTTCTGCATTCCAGAACGGAGTGGTAGAGAGAAAGAACTCAACATTACAAACCATGATTAGATGCACTTTAGAAGATGCTGGCTTAGGTAAACAATTCTGGTCAGAAGCCCTACAATACTCTAATTACACACAAAATAGAACTTGGTCCAGCATTGTAAATAAGACACCATACGAAGTGATGTATAATAGGAAACCAAAATTAGCACACATGCACATATTTGGAGTCACTGCAGACGTACACATACCTAAACAACTAAGGCGCAAAGGTGAGAACGTATCCAGGAGACTTAGATTCATGGGATATGAGACAGGTACAAAAGGATACAGATTTATCGATAATAATAATAAATTCATAGTCTCCAGAACAGCTGTGTTCCATGAACAGGCCAACTAGTCTAAAATACATCTTAATGAAATATTCCAAAACACCAATACAGATACCAAACTTCAAGAAAAAAGAATTAGAGAAGAGCACAATAACAATACACATAAAAATAAAATTAGAACATGGACAAACAGTCAACATAAAATAAAGACAGATTCATTAACTAAAAAAGAAGCAAGATATTTACATGATAATGATAGTAAACCAGAAAAAACTACCAGAAGTAGCAGAAATCAAATGCCAAATAGATACAAAGATTATGTAATGTATATGGATGGAGAATCACCAATACCTAACACATATGAGGAAGTGTTAAAGCTTCCTCCTGAAGAAAAGATAAAATGGGAAGCAGCCATGACTAAAGAGATGGATAGTTTACGAGGGCTAAATGTGTTCACCCCTACAGTTGCACCAAAGGACAAAACTATCATTGGCACTAGGTGGATATATAAAATTAAGAATTTAGAAGGAGGCAATACTCTATACAAAGCTAGATTAGTTGCACAAGGTTATGCACAGAAATATCCCGAGGATTATACAGACACATACTCCCCCACAGTAAGAACAGAGAGTGTCAAAACAGCTCTGGTTATAGCATCAGCACTCAACCTCGATGTATTTCAATACGACATACAGACTGCGTACTTACACGCAAAGTTAGATAAGGAAATATATGTGAGAGCACCTCACAGTCAATACACAAACAAAAATGAGACTTGGTTATTAAATAAAAGTTTATACGGGCTGAAACAATCTGGTAAACAATGGTATGATTGTTTAGTAAAAGTTCTCAAAACTATGAATTTCAATGCCACTACTGCCGACAATTGCTTCTTTGTTAAAAAAGATAATAATTCTCTAGAATTTGTACTAATCTATGTGGACGACATTTTATACATAGGTAAACATAAAGAAAGGAAAGAGGCATTTGTAACAAAACTAAATGAACATTTTTCATTGAAATCTTTGGGTAAAGTAAATAAGTATCTTGGTGTTCAAATCAGTAAAACCAGAAGAGGATTTAAACTCTCACAAAGGGACAAAATCATAGAGCTCTTGAATAAATGTAACTTAAATAACGCTAAGCCATGTGACACTCCCATGCAAACTGATTTTTTGAAGAATACAGAAGAATCATCTCCTGAATTCAAAGACAATACATTTTACAGGTCTGTCAAAGGTTCACTTCTTTACATCTCCAATTGGACTAGGCCTGATATTGCTTTGCCTCTCAATTTATTGTCCAGACACGTTAGTAAACCATCACTATACCATTGGGAAGCTGTCAAAAGGATATTAAGATACTTGAAAAATAGTTTAGACTTTTGTTTATTGTTGGAACCTAAAAATGTCAAAGAGCCCATCCTCACATGTTATGCCGATGCGGATTGGGCTGGAGATACCTCATGTAGAAAAAGCACATCTGGTTATATATTCTTTCTCAATGACTGTCCAGTTTACTGGTATACTGGCAAACAAGAGTTAGTAGCCACTTCAACAACAGAGGCAGAATATGTTTGTCTATCTAAAGCAGCTAATAACCTTGTATGGTTCAATGATTTACTCTCTGACATTTGGAAAAAACCCATTTTGCCTTTTATCATGCATGAAGATAACAAAGCCGCTATCAAAATATCTAGATCTGATGCCATTGGACAAAGATCCAGGCATATAGATATAAAATTTAAACACGTGAGACAGTTGTCTCAGGATGGATTTATCAAAGCAGTTCATTGCGAAACATCAGAGCAAATAGCTGACATATTAACAAAGCCTTTGCCATCTAAGCAACATAAATACCTGACTTCTAAGTTACATGTATTATATTGTTCTGAATCTGAATGTAATTGTTGTAATATATCAAATCGGCATTTAGAGGGGGATTTGTCACAAGTAAATGCCTTATTCTCCATTATGTAAATAATACATGAATAGTGTGTCAGGGGTTAACTTATTCTTCACTTCTTAATGTATTCATACTTTACCACTCCCATAATTAGCTCCACCCATTGTATATATAAGGAGCTGCATACGTTCATTCTGTGCTTCTATCTGTGAATATTCAGTGAATATAGAATGCCTTATGTAAATAAAGAGAGATATATTTGAACGCTTAATTCTTGAACAATTTATTGAGTCTGATCCTGAAAATATCGCAACATTCACGTCCACTTTGATGATCCCCCACACCTCACACACTTGGGCAGGGCTCAGTTGGCCAGGCAGCACGCTACTGCTTGGCAGAGATCAC
This sequence comes from Pantherophis guttatus, assembly GCF_059756535.1. NCBI lineage: Eukaryota > Metazoa > Chordata > Lepidosauria > Squamata > Colubridae > Pantherophis > Pantherophis guttatus. Next base: position 68,830,943 of record NC_142067.1, read on the forward strand.
TGAAACATCCGCTCCAGTATCCAAAATCCCCTCAAAGGCCTTACCCTGCAACACAATGATCTGACGGGGCCGTTGGGATGTTATGGGGGTAGCGATGGCAGCTATGATAGAAGTGGCTGGGTCATAGAACCAAAGCCACCTTCAACTCTCTCCTTTTGCTCTCCCCCTGCTGGGACAAAATAAGGCAAAAGCAGGAGTTGAGCAGGGCTAGTATAAATGGGCAAAGTTTGGGGCAAATTGATCCACAACTGAACATAAATAATCCCAGTGTAGTCCAAATCTATCACTCCAGGAATGACAAAAATACCTTTTTTACCCATGCTTGACCATGGAAGGACAAGCCCTACATAATTTTCTGTTAGGGGGCCTGATAATTGGGATGGAATTACTTGAACCTCCCCAGGAAATTTAAAATTCACTTCCTCCTGCAGGATTAAATCAATAACAGCACTACCTTTTGTAGCTGCAGGACTATTTTCTATTGTTGGTCTGTTGTCTCTGTTTGGACTGGGGCCAGAGACCAGCCCAGCCGGCTGAACCCGAACAACATTCACTTGTCCAATGATAACCCTTCTGACACTCTGGGCATTTTGTTTTTGGTTTTGATCCCCGATGAAAGGGAGGGCAAGATGTTGCAGACATGCCCCCCCCCGATTTTGACACTGCCTTTTAAAATAACCAGGTTTGCCAAAATTGTAACACTTTCCTTGAGGTTTGCTGCCTTGTGATAAAGCAGCTGCTAACAGATTGGTTTGGTAAGAGGATGTTCCTATATCTTGACATGCTTTAATCATATCTGCCAAATCAGGATCTTTCCCCAGCCCAACAATTGCCCTTCGGCACTCAGAAGTGGCATTGTCTTTTGCCAGCCTCCTCAGCAGCTCATTCTGAGCTTCGGGATTGTCTATCTGTCGCTGTAAAGCATCCTTCAATCTGTTAATAAAATCAGGATACGGCTCATTAGCCTTCTGCCTAATATTAGAGAAGGCTTGTTGAGGCTTGCCAGAGACAGGCACTTTTCTGAAGGCACGATAAACACATTCAGAAGAAACTTGTAAAGTGACAGCTGGTAGAATAATCTGAGCATCAACTGGGGCAAAAGGACCAGATCCATACAATTGATCAGAATAAATGCTCCCCCCGAGTGGAGGGCACGCATGGCACATTGATCTTTAAATTCACTGTCCCAAACTACATATTGTGCTGGAGTAAGCAACATGCAAAAGGTAGTTTCCAATCTTCAGGTACTAAGATATGATTTCTCATCAGGGCTTCTAACATCCCCTGCATATAGGTACTTCCCAACCTCATATCTCTAATTCCTTTTCTAAGTTCTGTTAAAATTGCATAAGACAAAGGACATTATTCCACTATTTGAGCCCCATTCTGATCTACTTGTCCCATAACATGTAGTGGACAAACAGAAAGCATATCAGCAATTTCTTCTATATTTCCCCGACCTTTGTCTAACTGTTCCTCTAAAATCTGCCTAATGGGGGTGTACAGCAGCCGTGGACCAGCTGTCAGATCCCTAAAAGTGATACTGCCATTCAAGTGGAGGAAGGGGGGACTTGGATTCGATTTACTAGCATGGCCTGTGTCATCAGATATTTTACAACCTATATCCTGGCGCCAAGGAAGCCTGAGATTCCCTTTACCTGCAGGAATTTTTATGATAGCCATGTGGGTTGTCTCATTTTAAAGGGTAGTGGTGGGAATGCATGTTTGTTCGGGTTCTCAAAGGAAATAGTAAAGAAAACATCTTCACACTTGTGTATTGGCTGAAATCTGCATTCTGACTTAAAGGGAGGGGTCTCTACCACTTTAATCCTACTGCTTTGCCTAAGGGTATTCAGATTGTGCTTTAGCTGGATGGCTTTCACTTCTGCTTAATAAAATAATCCTTTTGAACAACTACGTTTCAAGAGTTCGTACTTTCTTAAGTTGGAAGGAGAGGCAATCCTTACAGAAAGCACAATCTGCAAAACGGTCAACCCAGAGAATAAATCTACTGAGGGGACCTTGCAAACCATGTCTGAACAAAGCAGAGAGCTGGAAGAAACCGATTGCTGGGGAGAGACAGCAACCACCACCCAGTCAGATGCCTGTCTTGTGCAACCCATCGGAGAGGATGAGGTAACCCTGGGGAATCTGGAAAAACCCCACTGGTCGATTGGCATTGGGAAGAAAGATGGCTGGGATGAGAGAACCAGAGGAGTCACCCTCAACCGTGGCAACCGAAACCCGGGGTGGAAACTGGAACTAGAAGCCCTTACTGACCAGGGGGGACTGACCGAAGCACCCCTGAGGGAGGACTATCTGAAGAGGCATATAACCCAATTGGTGATGGAGACTTTGGAAAATCTTAATATCCAAAGGGAGCCAGGACAACAACCAAAGAGCACTGAAAGGGCAGCAGTTGTGGATGATGCCAGGGGAGGCACCCCCCTACTGGAGCCCGCCTATCGAACAGATGGTACAGCAGCAGCGGGAGAAGATCCAGCAAACCCTCCCCCCAGGCAGCACGCACACTGGCGCCCATTCCCAACCAACCCCGGGCTCCTCAACTGGAAAGAGAAACTCCCCCCCTTGGGGTGAAGTTTGATGGGAATCCGCAACAATTAGGATACTTTGTGGCACATGTGCTCACCTACATGCAAAAGTATGGGCGTGATTTCCAAACCCAAGGCTCCCGAGTGCGAGTTGTGACCCTAGCCCTAGAGGGTGCCACAGCCAGATGGATGGTGACCCTACATAACGCCAATGCACCAGAACTGCAGAATTTCGACCGTTTCATGATGGCCCTGCAACGTCGGTTCGAGGACCCACTGGCAGATCACAAAGCACGCAACCGCATTAAGGTGGTGAAGCAGGGACGACGGCTGGTAGCAGAGCATACTGAAGAATTCTGGACCTCGCATGTCATGTGCACTGGCTGGAAGATATTTTGGTGAGCTGTTTCAAGGACAGACTGAGTGATGATCTATACAATGCCTGCGTGGCCTGAGGGGCACCGAATGACCTATATGAATGGTATGTCACCACCGAAGAAGCTGAGATCGATATGGCCAGAAACCATTATCGAGCGGGGTGGGCATGGAAGAAATCCTCACCCCAATGGAAGCAAGAGCCCCACAAACCACAAACCACATTCTCCCCAAGCTCTTCAGCCTGTTTCACGGAGAGGGCTCGCAACTTGGGCGTCCTCCTGGATTCACGGCTGTCTTTAGAAGAGCACTTGACGGCCGTGACCGGGAGGGTTTTTCATCAGGTTCGCCTGATTCACCAGTTGCGTCCCTTTCTGGATCGGGACTCGTTACGCACGGTCACTCATGCCCTCGTCACCTCCCGCCTGGACTATTGTAATGCTCTCTACATGGGGCTCCCCTTGAGGAGCACCCGGAGGCTCCAACTGGCGCAGAGTGTGGCCGCGCGGGTGGTAATGGGAGCGACATGGCGCTCCCATGTGACACCTCTCCTGCGCGAGCTGCACTGGCTCCAGGTGGTCTTCCGGGTGCGCTTCAAGGTTTTGGTTACCACCTTTAAAGCACTCCATGGCTTAGGACCTGGTTATCTACGGGACCGCCTACTACCACCAATAGCCTCCCACCGGCCAGTACGCTCTCATAGAGAGGGACTCCTCCGGGTGCTGTCAGCCAAACAATGTCGGCTGGCGACCCCTAGGGGGAGAGCCTTCTCTGTGGGGGCACCTACCATCTGGAATGAGCTCCCCCCAGAGATACGGAGGATCCCGGATCTGCGCACCTTCCGCCGCGCTGTGAAGACCTTTTTATTCCATCAGGTGGGCTTGGCCTAATCTCTTCCCTTTTTAAATATGTAAATTTTAATCTGTTTTTAAATTATTGGGGTGTTTTAATTTGTCTGGGCCAAAATGATTTAATTTGATTTTATCTGGTTTTTTAAATTTTTTGTATCTATGTTATTTTATTATTTGGCTGTTCACCGCCCTGAGTCCTTCGGGAGTAGGGCGGTATACAAATCAAATAAAACATAAAACAAACAAGTGTGGAAAAGAAGGGTACTGAGCTGCAGAGTGTCGTTCGCAAACACCCGCCCGGAACCACCCACCGGGGGAGGGTCCTGAAAAACCGGGTCGGCATGGGAAGGAGACTGCTCTCAGGAGCAGGGAGACCGTAGAAGTCCCATCCCCTCCCCTCTTTGGGGAAGAAACCCTGGCATCTGAACAGGAGGAATCACACTCGTTCGGAAGTGATCCAGATGATGAGCCACTGGTAAGCAAACCTATTAAACCGCTTACCCTCCCCTTAAGACTATATATCCCAAACCAGGACAGGGAGATAACTATCCCCACCCTAGTGGATTCAGGGTGCACCCATTGTTTGATCAGCCCAACCTTAGTAGGGAAGTTAGGGATTAACATAAGAAAGCTGAAAACCCCCATTGCTTTCTGCCAACTAGATGGGTCAATAGCAGGAGGGGAGGAGGCTTCCGGTTTGGCTTCCGTCGCCATCAGACGGTCCTTTGAGACCACCAGCCCCGTCGCTCGTAAAGAGCCGCCTTTACATCTGAAAGGCGGCTCGAAAAACTCCATTTCCTTAAGGAAATGTGAGATAGAGCAGGCGAGGGCAGGTAGAGCCCTCTGCGAAGTCCCCAGAGTTTTTTTTTACTCTTGGGGACGAAGCAGGATGAGGCTCCCTCTTTTCCTCACCGCTGCTCCGGGCTTCGGGAGAACTCTGCTTTTTGCAGAACTAGGCGACAGGACCAAGCCATTTACTGAGAACTAACAGATTGTTTAAACAAAGAGGATGAGATCTGGACTCTGGACCCTAAATCGCAAGTATTTTTAACAATTTTATAAGTGATTTTAAAAGCGAAGGAAAAAAAAACCTTAAAATGGCGAATAGCTGAGGCTTGAGAAGAAGAAAGCTGAAAGTGAAAGTCCTTCCGCCTGAATAGTTTAACAAGCTACAAAGTAGCAGAATAAACAGCGCTGGCTAGAATTGAGAAGAAAAATTTCTACTTTATGTTTCTTTCCTCTTGGAGATTTGATATTGACTTTGTTTGGAGAGAAGTCTTCTTTCTTTAAAAAGAGTTTGTTTGTGTGGCAGGATGGCGTCAAAATTAACAAAGCCAGACAAACAAGCAGCGGGGGGGGGGGGTCCCCCATTTACAAACTATGTGAACAAGTTTCGAACCTGCAGACTCAGAAGAATGGCTTTAACCTAAAAGAATTTGTTCTGGAGGAGATGGCAAGACATGACGAGATTGTGAACCAGAATCTTGAAAAATTTAGCCAGGAAATTAAAGAATTGATACAACTAAAGTATGATAATTTGCAACGAAAGATTGTAACAGTGACTAATGCTTTTTCAGAAATAGTTATAAAGATGGATAAAAATATCAAGTTATTAGAGTCTAAAATGGAGGAAGTTGATGATAAGATTTATAATTTGGATAATAAAATACAAAGAATTGAAAATGATTTGATAAATATTCAAGATAATAGCTCAGAAGTAAAGTCTAAAAAGGAAGCTGATCACGAGACTTACAATGCAGAAAATATAAAACAATGGATTGAAAAAGAAGTTACAATGATGCAATACAGGCTCACGGAATTTGCGGTTAGAATGAGAGACTTACAGGAAAATAATAGATGATTTAAGAAAAATATCTGCTGAAGTTCTGGCTGGGATTTTAAAGGTTCATCCTGAGGAGGTATCTTGTAAGATTGACAAGGCCTATAGAGTAAATTCTTGGATTGCAAAGCAAAGGCAATTACCTAGAGATGTGGTGATTTACTTTACAGATAAAGGAATAAGAAATGATATTGTGCAAAAATCCTTTAATTCTACTTTACAACTGAATGGAAGAAAGATCTGGATATATAAAGAGTTGCCGCCCAAGACAGAAGACAGAAAGAAATTTCTTCAGCTGAAGACATTGCAGACACTGTTGGACGAAGGGATTAATCTAATGTGGTTACAATATAATCAATTACAATCGAGATGGAAAGAGGACCAAAAAACTGGTATTATGTTGCACGAAGAAGAATTGGTTAGACATATAAAAGAGAAAGGTCCAATGCATATCAAAAGGCTTTATAATGTTTTGTTAGAAAGGGATTCAGAAACCGAATTAGTTAAAGATTGTATGATTAAGTGGGCACAAAATTTTGAAGAACCAGTGATGTTGGAAACATGGGAAAAAATTTGGGTTCAGAATGTTAAATTTACACAGTCGCAGAATCTGAGGGAAAATTTCTATAAAATGTTTTATAGATGGCATTTAGATCCCAAAAAGTTGTCATGTATGTACCCTAATGTTCAGCCAAAATGTTGGAGATGCGAATGTTTGGATGCTACGTATTATCATGTTTGGTGGACCTGTAGGAAAGTTAAAGCTTTTTGGATAAAAATTTGGTGGGTCATGCAGAATGTTTTGAAGAAAAAAATTCAATTCTCTCCACAATTGTTTTTATTGGGTATAGTTAAGGGTTTTACATCGGGTGAAACAAAATTGATATTGTATATGATAACAGCAGCAAGATTGTTGATAGGTAAATATTGGAAAAATGAAGCTTTGCCCACTATTGAAGAATGGACTTTGAAGATGGCCAGTTTCGCAGAGATGGCGAAGATTTCAGCATACTTAAAAGATTGCTCACAAGAGACTTATGAATGGGAATGGAAAAGGTGGATAGAATATGTTCAGAACAAATATCAAACTAGAAAGTATCAAATAGCTTTTATTTGAAAATAATATATTAGAAATATTTTAATGAAATGAGGTAAAAAGAAAAATTATACAGGGGAGGGAGGGGTTCAAGTTTACACATAAGTGTCATTCTAAGGGTTTTTTTTGTGTGTGTGTGTTTCTTTTTTTACCAGTTATTATAGGGAAGTCTGGGGGGAGGGGAGGGTTAGGGAGGTTGGGAAGTTTGGGGGGGGAGGTGGGGGGGAAAGGGGTGAAAATGTAATTGTAAAACTTTTGCAATAAAAAAAAAAGAAGAAGACAGAAAGAAATTTGGATTTTTGGTGACTGAGCTAAAAAAACAAAACATCTCATTCAGGTGGGATGCTCCAGTTGGTATAATATTGAGATATCAAGGAGAAAGGTATCAACTAAATACTGTTGAAAAAGCGGAAGAATTTTACTATAAGATTCTCAAAATGGGTTCAACATCTCCATGTATAATACATGAGTGGAATAAAGAAAAGCAAAATCAACAAGAGATAGAAATTCAGGATAAGCAGATGGAGGTGGAAGTAATGGAAAAACAACAAGTTACAGAGGTCTTTGTAGATGAGCCGCTTCTGGATTTTTCTTCAGAGGTCTCAGCTGGACTATTTATAAATACAAGAGAGGCGGCTTTGGATTCTAATGTGATGACTTATCAAGTTACAGACCAGCATGGAAATCAATCAGTTGATATACAACTCATAGAAAAGAAACCAGAATGGAGATTTACGCCACAAAAGCAAAACCAACAAGATCAAGTTATAGATCAGCATGGAAACCAAACAGTTGATATACAACTTATAGAAAGGAAACCAGGATAGAGATCTAACCCACAAAAAGTCAAGAAAAGAAGAAGCAGGTCCTACAAAAATAAAAACTTTTAGACCAAACAACAGTGTAATGCCAGTTATCTAAGAGATGATTGAATACATGAAAATATAGCTGAGGCAAAGTATTGGTTTATATTATCTTGAGGAGAGTGACAGACCTCTGCAGTGCTGTACTTTTGGGATGTGAAAATGGCCTTAATCTGAATGGATTGGAACTATCTATTTTGGATTCTTTGATAAACGTATTACGTTTATGCTGAGCTACAAGGCAAGAGAGTTATGGGATTGGGGCACGCAGAAGATCTGGTTGTTACCCTATTACAGTGGTTGGAATTAATAATTTAGATGAAAGACATTACAATAGACACTATATGGAATACAAATATAAAGTCACTCGGGTGGTTTTTTTATATATGAAGACATCTACTATTGATGGGGGCAGATGGTAATTGAAGATACTAAACATACTGTTGGAATTAGGATGTGATGTTACCCTAACATGGGTGATGGAGTTAACAATCCAGCTGAAAGACATTACAGAAGATATCATATGGATTACAAGCTTAAAGTCATTTGAGGATTTTATTTATATAAGGGAATACTTCTTAGTGGTGTGGGCAGAAGAATAAAGATATTAAAAATTATTATGTATGGTAGTCCTGTAGAAAGTGGGTGGAGACAGGTTAGCTTATTGATTGTTTAGTTTAAGAAAAGGGATATTATGTTTAGATATGAATACATGTAAAAGATTTGAGTTAAGAGATATATGTATGGGGGTGGAGGAAATGGGCAGACTATGAGTTGAATAAATGTCAAATTAGGATTTATTATATAGTTTTATAGTTGAAGGTTGCTTTGAAATGTTATACTAATATATATAAAAGATTTGAATTAAGAGATATATGTATGGGGGAGTAGGAAAAGGGTAGATTATGAGTAGAAATTGTTAAACTGGGGGATGTAATAATATTATTATGCTAAATTAGGAGTTATTATATAATGTTACAGTTGAATGTTATTTTGAAATGTATAGTATAAGGGGGATATAATAATATTATTAGAAAGAAAGGGTCAGCGTATGGGGGGTGGAGCAAAGGGATGGTAAAGTATCATATAATCTGTTATGAATTTGGGTTTTATTTTGTAGAAGCCACAGGGGGAGGGGAGGGGGAGGGGGGGTTAGGGAGGAGGGGGAAAAATTTGTATTTGAAAAACTTTTTCAATAAAAAAAAAATAGCAGGAGGGGAGCCAGCTTCTCTGGCCACCATGCCTCTACATATAGGCATCGGAAGCCACGAGGAAAGGCTTACATTTATAGTGGCACCTGGCATGGAATGGCCGTTGGTTCTGGGCCTTGCATGGCTAAAAAGATCGAACCCACAAATCAATTGGAAACAAAGCATCATAAAATTTCAGAGGAAGGTGACTTTTGCTGAGTATCCACATAAAGGACTTGAGGGGGCAAAGAATCGAGAAACAGCCATGCCTGGTCATGCCACACCAACTGAGGGCATACCAATAGAATACAAGGATTTAGCCGAGGTTTTTAGCGAAAAAGCCTCAGATGAGCTCCCCCCCCACCGCGCCACTGACTGTGCAATAGAAATCTTACCTGGTGCGAAACTCCCTAAACCCAAGATGTACAGCATGTCACCGAGGGAGTTGGAAGAGCTGAGAACATTCATTGAGAAAAACCTAGCAAGGTTTCATCAAGCCAGCCCGACCAAAAATTGTAGCTCCAGTGTTGTTTAGAGAGAAAAAAGATGGCTCAAAATGCCTATGTGTTGACTTTCGAAACCTGAATACTATCAGTGTGCAGAACATGTATCCTCTCCCCCTTATGAAAGATATGTTAGCACACCTCGCTAAAGGGAAAAAAATTTTCAAAGCTGGACTTAAGGGAGGCTTACTACCGTGTCAGAATTAAGGAAGGGGATGAGTGGAAAATGGCATTTAACACCCCCCTCGGCTGCTACCAATTCAAGGTGCTCCCCTTTGGGTTGCAAGGAGCTCCTGCAGTGTTTATGCAGTTAATAAATGAAGTGCTGCATCAGCATTTATATAAGGGGGTCCTGGTCTATTTGGATGACATTTTAATCTATACCGAGACCAAAGCAGAACATGTAAAACTAATCAGGGCAGTTTTAAACAAACTCCGCGCTGCCAAACTTTATGCCAAACATTCCAAATGTGAATTCCATCAAGAGAAGATTGACTATTTGGGATACCACATTTCACACCAGGGAGTTGAGATGGATCCTCTAAAAGTGCAGGCTTTATTTGATTGGGACCCTCCACGCACACATAAACAGTTATAGAGCTTCCTGGGGTTTGCCAACTTTTACCGCCAGTTTATCCCTGCGTTCACTCAGATTGCCCTCCCCATCACCAAGCTCTTAAAAACAAAGGGGGAGGACAACCCTAAACCAGAGCGTCCCCCATTTCGGATACCAGGGACAATGTTTTCCTATCTCTGTCACCAACTTCCTTATGTCAATCTCAGACGTCGTCACGTCAGACTTGTGCAAAAGGAATCTGAGTTCCTGCACATGCATTTCCTGATGTTGAGATAGATTGCAACCCATGCTTACCACTGAGGATCCCGTAGGATGAAGGCACACCAGGGGTCTATTCCAGACGATGATAAGTATGTTGGTTGTTGCTTCCCACGGAGGGTATCCCAGTTCGGGCGCCAAATGTAGAAATCAGGGTCCAGGCATTTGCTCTGTGCGATGATGTCTCTCTCCTTTGCAGCATTTATTGCTTTTTATACAGTTTTTTACAAGCAGAAAAGGCAAACCAGCAACAGTGTTTTAATTGGTAGATACTATTCACCCCCTTTAAGATGCCATCATCCTGATAGAGAAGGCAAGGTGAGATAATGCAAATCAGAACCAGAATGAGATCATACAAGCAGGCAAGATACATAGCATCTGAGGCAAGGCAGTGTGCTGCTCTCATCCTGACACCATGACCTTTTACCTCTACATGGGTTCCTGTTTTGGGGGCTGTGAGGTGTATTGAGAAAATGAAAGGGTGGACCAGTTCACTCACCACTGGGTCATTTTCGCCCTTTTCCTTGTTGTCATAGGAATCCCGCAACTGGTTGTTGTTACCTGGGGTTCTCCCCCCCTTTGGCTGGGTGGGGAGGGACCTCTGCAGCCTGGGGGGCTTTCTGGGATGTGTCGGTGGCACACCTGGGGTCTCGTTCTGTTCATGCCCTGGGTGGTGCTCTGGCTTTGGTTTCGGGACTGGGGCTGCACATGCTGATGCCATGTGGCCTATCCACCCACATCTGTAGCATTTCAGTGGACTTCGTGGGAGGGTTGGTTTTGGGGCTGGCTGTGGTGCTGTGGTTCCCCGTCGGCTGGGTGATCTCTAGTCTAGTTGACCTTTCTCTTTAGTATCCAGTTGCTTTCTCATGTCGTTGGCCCGCAATCCACTGTTGACTTTTATGGCTACTTGGAACCACTCAGAGAGTCGGTTCAGGATGTCCCAATAGGTGGTTACCTGGGCAATTTGATTGTCCAGGCTTGTTCTGAAAAAATGGACTAACAGCCGCTCTGGCAAAGGAGGTAGCTTCCAAATGAATCTCCTGAATTCATGGATGTGTTCCTTAATGGGTTGTCCCCTCTACTTTAGGTTTCTGAGTTCATCTTCCACGTACAGGACCTCCTCTGCCTCCTCATATCTGGCCTGTATTTTTTTTCCCATGTTTTATTTGTTTTATTTATATAACATTCAATTTTCATCAAACAATGTGTGTTCTGGGTACAGTTATGTTTAAATAGTCATATTACACATCTTTGTTGTGATAATTCATCTCCATCATATTAATAATATAATAACATAATAATATAATAACATTAATACTTAACGCTTAACATCATCTCCACTTTATAATTTCCTCTTTTTATATCGCCACCTTTCTAACTTCTGTTTCTGTTATCTAGCCATTGATAGAATATGTCCCATATCAAACAATATTCAATTTCTTCTTTATCCTTAATAGTGTTAATCTGTCCATTTCTGCACATTCTAATATTTTCTTAATTACATTCCCCTCAGACGGGATCTCATCATTTTTCCATTGTTGCACAAATGCAATTCTAGTTGCAGTTAGTATATGCAGGACCAAATATGTAGTCTTTTTATCATATTTTTCTGGTAGAATGCCCAACAAAAATATCTCTGGTTTCAAATCTATATGTTGTTTTGTCATTTTTTCCAGCCATGTGTGTATTTTCATCCAGTATTTTCTTGCTTTTGGACATATCCACCACATATGGTAATATGAACCAGATGATTGATTACACTTCCAACATTAGCAGATCTGTCTTTATACATGTTTGCAAAACTTGCTGGTAAAAAATGCCATCTATAAAACATTTTATACAAGTTTTCCTTATATGCAGTCGACATCATCAATTTAATGTTTCTATCCCACAATTTCTGCCATTTGTCTAATTCTAGACAAATCTATTTTTAGCCCAGGCAATCATTGTCTCCTTTACCTGCTCATTTTAAAGTTTAATACTCAATAAGTAACAATATAGTTTCTGGCCTCTAGTTGTTATAGGAAGTTGTCTACGTCTTGCAGTTGATGGGCTCCCCTCTTGTGGAGGGCTGCTAGCCATTCCCTTGCTTCTCCCTCTAGCCCCTTGGCAATGGTATTCATCATGGTTCTGTGGGTTGGGTAGAGGTGTCCATAGCACTCTAGGTGGATCTCAGCCGAGTCAAGGAATAGAGCTAGCTGATCTGAGTCTCCATCAAATTTCCCCCTGAAGTGGGATGGTTCATTCAGCACTGCTCCTCCCTCCTCCTGTCGGCCCCTGTAGGCCTGTGCTTGATGTGGTTGGCCATCTTCCACGGCTCTAATTTGGAGAGAGGGGGGCTGTCTGCCCTGGGTGGCTTGACTGCTGCATGGAGGAGGCACTGGCTGCAGTCTCGGGCTCCTTCTCCTTCCGGTGGGTGGAGAAGGGGGGCTGCATCCCCATCTGCATCTCCTCACTACAAAGGGCTCAGCTGCAATTTCCCTTTCTTTTGGGCGGCATGATGGCTCCTCATCATGAAGGGTAGCTCAGTCAAATTCCTCCTTCAGCTGCTCTATGAATCTCCCTAGGGGTTCCGTCAGGGACTTTGGAAGCCTGGCCTGTGCCCAGTCCCACTTCCAATCCACTGTTCCCAGCTCACTCGGGGGCCTTCTCCCCTTCTGGGCATTAGGGTGGGGGAACTCGACCTCAGCTGCTTTAGGGATTCTTTTCCATCAATACTCATCCCTTCTTGCTTCGGTCATTGGGGCGGGCGTCTCAGCTTTGACGTTCAGAGAGGGCTGCACTCCGGTTGCAATTAGGCTGCTGGATCCTGGAAGTCCCAGGTTGGAGGCAAGCTCTGCCTCTCTCTGGGTTGCCTGGAGCAGGCTCTCTTTGGATAGTCTGCCCTCTGCCATGGTCGCCTGAGTTCCTCTCCAAGCACCCCAGAGGTCAGGGAGCGACTGGAGAGCCCGGGACCCAGGAATCCTGGTAATCTTGATTAGTTTTGAGAGAGCTGTCTTGCTGTCAGGGTTCTGACAGATGCCTAATTAAATCATGAATCTCAAACCAAGCTTCAAAAGAAATCCAGTTATTTATTAGCAGCTTCATGTTGTCATGTTCCCAAGTGAAGCCAGCTCTGACCCTATGTAATTTACGGTCCAATTATGACCCTGTTTCCCCACTCCCCCCAGGGTGTGTCATCAATCACATTCACCAATGGAGCAATTTCGCGGGTTGTAGAGGTCACTCCCCTCAGCTGCTGTAAGTAACCCTGGGATACAGCCTTGAGAAGATAAGTGTGGAATGTGCATCTGTCTTTGGCTGTTGTGCCATTTCACCGGTTTCCCATCCCCCCTGGCCCATGGCAACTCAAGAGCAGGCCAGGGATGCTTTGCGAGTTGACCTTATGTTATGCTCACCTTCATGTTTACCTCTGGGCAGTCACATTTTTCCCTTAATTCTATTTCACTCATCTTGTAGACAATACTGGAGATCTATTAAAATGGATAATATGGTCATTACATTTTAAAATATATTTTTATTTCCCCCAACTGAAAGAATTAAAATAATAGAAATGCAAATATGGAAATTAATTATATTATTGGGATATAATAATGTCATGACAGATTTGAAATTTCATATTTTGTAGTAGGAAGCAATAGAACAAGGCAATGATGAATAGCAGGAAGTTGAAGTAGTAGAGGAGTCTTGAGTAAGGAATAGAGTATTATAGTTAATCATCAGATTTTGGGCAGCAATAAATAGAAGAACCTATGTGTTTTATTAGACTGGAATATTTTTTAAAAAGCAATTAAAATACTATATTATTTTAAATTGAAGTCTAGACAAATTTGTCAAGGTATCTCAATCCCCCCTCCATCATTCCTTAATTTCTAATATATTCTTTCTCATTCAACAAAATAAATTATTTTCCAATACAACTTTCTTGTCTCTGATTTTTGTATTTTTCTTGCTTTCCCCATTCTATAGTTCTGTCACTTTTGTCTAGCATTCCGCTATGCTTTTGATTATTATCTTAATTAAATGAAAGACAGAAAAGCTCTGTTTGCTATTTTTTTTTTACTGTCATATGCTTATTAAATATCTGACCCAGGGGTGGGTTCTAAAATTTTTCACTACCGGTTCTGTGGGCATGGCTTATTTTGTGGGTGTGGCTTGATGGTCATATGACAATTATTTAGGATTTAGCAAAGGTACTGGTCTACCAGGCTTTTAACTGCTTGTAGAGCGGTACCGATCTACCCATTTATTTTTGCAGGCACTGATCTACTCATGTATTTTTGCAGGCACTGGTCTACCCATGTATTTTTGCAGGCACTGATTTACTCATGTATTTTTGCAGGCACTGATCTACTCATGTATTTTTGCAGGCACTGGTCTACTCATTTGTTTTCTTTTAACACTGATCAGCTGTATCAAGATCCTTCTGGATCTTGAGCCTATCTTCTAGGGTGTTAACTATTCCTGCCATCTTAGTATCATCTGCAAATTTGGTGAGTTCCCCTTCTATTCCCTCATCTAAATCGTTTATGAAGATATTGAAGAGTACTGGGCCTAAGACAGAACCTTGTGGCATCCCACTGCTTACTTCTCTCCATGTAGACTTAGACCCATTAAGGACTACTCGTTCATTGTTCATTCATACCCTTCATTGCATCACCCTCAGAAACTTCAACCAAACGTAGCTCAGACAAACACCTAGGATTTATACTTTGCCCATAGTTATGCCAGCTATGACTCCTATGTAACCCCTACATGGCCCCATGGGAACCTGACAACAGACAATAGAATGCATGTTCTTGCACAGGAACAGGAAGCTCAAGTGCAAAGCCCAAGAGAAGGTATAAAAAAACCCACTCTCAACTCCATGTGATCAGCTGCCCAGAACCACAAACCCTGGTAGTTCTGTTCATCAGTAAATGGACCCTCTTTCCAATCAGCCTCCAGCCTCCATTTTGTCTCCGGTGCCTTTCTCCCAGCTTGGAACTGAACCAGATAGATATTTCTTCCCACACTTTCCTTGCTTTAAAGGGGCAAGAAGAAACTTACAGAATCATTTACGATTATATAGCTGAAATAAAAGTTAACTGTAATCTCAGTTAAATCTATTTGCACAAAAAGCTGGTGATAATAGCTGTATAACCTTTGCTCCAGAATACCTTGCCTCATGTATTATTTTTTCCAATTCATTTCTTATTCTTTGAAACTAAACAGATTTGAACTGCTTCCCAATTACAATATTAATTAAAATAAATATATGAAAAATATAGTATAAAATTATTGTTTAAAAAAAACCTGCAGCTGCTCTTAGTAATTCAGAATTCTTGTTCAATTAGGCTAAAATCTGAAAAGACCAGAAATACTAAATTCCACCTGAATTGTAACAGAAGAAGAAAATGTAATAACATTATTTTATTCATTACTATCAAATCCCCCTTCATGGATTACTGCCTTGTCGTGGCGAAGGGGCTTGCATAGCTCAATGAAGCTATGAGCTATGCCATGCAAGGACACCCAAGATAGACAGGTCATAGCAGAGAGTTCTGAGAAAACGTGATCCACTGGAGAAGGAAATGGCAACCGACTCCAATATCTGCCATGAAAACCCCATGGACAGTACCAAAAGGAAAAAAGATATGATGCCAGAAGATGAGCCCCTCAGGTCGGAAAGTGTCCAATATTTATTTATTTTATCTAATTTTTATACTGCCCTTCTCCCGAAGGACTCAGGGCGGTGCACCGCCAAGAAATAAAACAAACACATTTATTTTATTTTTTATTTTGCTTTAATTTATATGCCGCCCTTCTCCGGAGACTCAGGGCGGCTTACAATGCATTAAGCAATAGCCTTCATACTTTTGTATATTTATACAAAGTCAGCTTATTGCCCCCACAATCTAGGTCCTCATTTCACCTACCTTTGAAAGGATGGAAGGCTGAGTCAACCTTAAGCCTGGTGAGATTTGAACTTGCAGTAATTGCAAGCAGCAGATGTTAATAACAGTGCTTTAGTCCACTGTACTACAGGCTACATATATAAAATTAAAAGCAATTTTAAAAACATATTAAATAATTTGGCCCCAATATCATTAAAAAACTAAAACAACCCATTAAAATTAATGTTTAGGCCAGCCCAGCTTGTTGGAACAATAATGTCTTGAGGGCATGGTGAAAGGTGCCTAGGTCAGGGATCATCCGTATCTCCGGGGGCAATTCATTCCAGAGGGCGTTTCCGTGCCGTACCCAGGCCTGAAACCCGACTGGTATGGATCTAGATAAACAGCTTCATCCAGGTACCGGGGAAGTTGTCACACCACTACACTCTCAACAACCTTCGCCACAAAGCAAAGGTTGGAGACTGGATGATAGTTCACTAATACAGCCGGGTCCAGGGAAGGCTTCTTGAGGAGGGGCCTCACCACTGCCTCTTTCAAGGCAGAGGGGAAGAAACCCTCACTCAGAGGGTTAATAATCACCTGGAGCCAGCCTCGTGTGACCACTTGGGAGGCCAGCACCAACCAGGAGGGACATGGGTCCAATAAATATGTGGCAGCGCTAAGCCTACCCAGAATCCTGTCCACATCCTCGGGAGTCACAGGGTCAAACTCCTCCCAGATAACACTCTCAAGACCCACCTCCATCACTCCATCTGAGCCTACCCAGTTGGAGTTCAAGCCTTCCTGAATCTGAGCTATTTTGTCATGCAGATATTGCACAAAATCCTCAGCCCTACTTCAGCCCTATCTTGCAAGGGGTCTATGGTAGTACAATATGGTACTGGGAAGAGCAGAGGGCAAGTACAAGTAGCACCAGAAAGAGTGAAGTGACTGGGCCAAAGCTGAAAGGACGCTCAGCTATGGATGCATCTGGTTGTCAGGGCATTTATTACTCCCATGTTTGGCTCTGGGACTAATTACCCTGGTTTAGAGGAGATGGATCGTGGCTTATTCCAAGTTGCAATATTCTGAAAAGAAACGCGAGGAAGGGTTTCTAATAAAACTCATTTATTTGTTATAAAGAAAATAAAACACCTCACTAACTGAGAAAAGTTAATTGCTACATTTTTGAAAGTTATTCTTGCCGGCTATCTTAGCCGGACCTTGCTGGAAAGAGAACAAAGGAAAGAGTGTGTGAGCAAGTGAAGGAATGTGGGTGGATGCGGAAACACGTAGCTTACTGATAAGAAGTTGGCAAGCTACGGAGAGTCTGACAGCCCAGAAATGATGAGTTCAGCTGGCAAATAAAATAACGCAGTGACACTGGTGGTGAAAGCAAAATCCGATACTGTAAAGATTTTTTCTCCATAGGAACCTGGAATGTAAGATCCATGAATCAAGGCAAGCTGGACATGGTGAAACAAGAAATGACAAGACTGAACATCGACATCTTAGTAATCAGCAAACTAAAATGGACAGGAATGGGTGAATTTAATTCAGATGACCATCAGGTATACTACTGCGGGCAAGAATCCCTCAGAAGAAATGGAGTAGCCTTCATAATCAATAAAAGAGTAGGAAAAGCAATACTGCACCTTATAGAGTTAACACAAAAAAATGATGTCCTAATCATCATGGGGAATTGAAATGCTAAAGTAGGAAGCCAAAAGATAACCGGAATAATGGGCAAGTTGGGCATTGGAATACAAAATGAAGCAGGACACAGGCTGATAGAATTCTGTCAAGATAATACGATGGTCATAGCAAACACTCTTTTCCAACAACCCAAGAGACGACTCTACACATGGACATCACCAGACGGTCAACACAGAAATCAGATTGACTATGTGTTCTGCAGCCAAAGATGGAGAAGCTCTATACAGTCAGTAAAAATAAGACCAGGAGCTGACTGTGGCTCAGATCATGAGCTTCTTGTTGCAAACTTTAGACTTAAATTGAAGAAAGTAGGGAAAAGCATTAGGCCACTCAGGTATGAACTAAATCATATCCCTGATAAATATACAGTAGAGGTGACAAATAGATTTAAGGAATTAGATCTGATAGACAGAGTCCCTGAAGAACTATGGACAGAGGTTCGCAACATTGTACAAGAGGTAACAACTAAAACCATCCGAAAGAAAAAGAAAGGCAAGAAAGCAAAATGGTTGCCTGAGGAAGCTTTGCAAATAGCTGAGCAAAGAAGGGAAGCGAAAGGCAAGGGAGAAAGAGAAAGATAAACCCAATTGAATGCAGAATTCCAGAGAATAGCTAGAAGAGATAAGAATGCCTTCTTAAATGAACAGTGCAAAGAAATAGAAGAAGACAAGAGAATAGGAAGAACCAGAGATCTCTTCAAGAAAATTGGAAATATGAAGGGAATGTTTCATGCAAAGATGGGCATGATAAAGGACCAAAATTGCAGGGACCTAATAGAGGCAGTAGAGATTAAGTAGAGGTGGCAAAATTACACAGAAGAACTATACAAGAATGAGTTTAACATCCCTGATAACCACGATGGGGTGATCACTGACCTCGAGCCAAACAATCTAGAATGTGAAGTCAAATGGGCTGTAGGAAATCTGAGCAACAACAAAGCTAGTGGAGGTGATAGTATTCCAGCTGAGCTACTCAAAATCTTAAAAGACGATGCAGTAAAAGTGCTACACTCAAATTTGCCAGCAAATTTGGAAAAATCTACAGTGGCCACAGGATTGGAAAAGGTCAGTTTACATTCCAATTCCAAAGAAAGGCAATGCCAAAGAATGTTCAAACTATCACACCATTGCGCTCATTTCACATGCTAGTAAGGTTATGCTTAAAATCCTACAAGCTAGGCTCCAGCAGTATGTGGATCAAGAAGGCCAGATCCTGAAGATGAAAC
Source organism: Pantherophis guttatus (assembly GCF_059756535.1). Classification (NCBI taxonomy): domain Eukaryota; kingdom Metazoa; phylum Chordata; class Lepidosauria; order Squamata; family Colubridae; genus Pantherophis; species Pantherophis guttatus. The sequence goes on from NC_142067.1 coordinate 68,849,865, forward strand.
TCAAATATTTTGGCACCTAATGAGAAGGAAGGACTCACTGGAGAAGAATCTAATGCTGGGAAGGATTGAGGGCAAAAGAAGAAGGGGACGACAGAGAATGAGGTGGCTGGATGGAGTCACTGAAGCAGTAGGCGTGAGCTTAAATGGATTTCAGAGGATGATAGAGAACAGGAAGGCCTGGAGGAATGTTGTCCATGGGGTCACAATGAGTTGGACACAACTTCACAACTAACAACAACAACGATCAAATCAGCCTGAAGCAATTTAGATTTTTTTTTTTAAATAATACAGGGACTTTGAACCTTGATTTATTGATTGAGCCACTATATAAATAGATTTGACAATCTATCCCTGGTCTGTTCTTTGAGGTTTTCCAGTAGTGGAAAAGTAGTGGTAAAGTAGTGGAAAAGTAGTGGTCATTAACTGAGTCCCTCACTGTTGCTGTTGTCATCATCTTCTCTTTCATTTTCTCTCACAGTTGAGAAAATTGATATTTATCTTCTGAGAAATGCACACATTACCTCTGATCATTCCCACAATCTTGCAATCAGGATTATGATGGTCTGCAGCCTTCTGAGAGCTTGGGGAATTCATTTCATTCTTTTTCTTTATACTTGTAAATCATTATCATGCATTCATTAGGATTTACTCAAGTGTGTGAAAAGAATTGCAGTGTTACCAAGCTGATTTATTGTATTGCTGAATGAAAGACATGTTCTAAACAGCCCTGGCAGCAGTGACTCTTCCCTCATCACCAAGTAGACCACTGTAACACATTCTACATGGAGTTGCCTAATTACCTTTGGAAATTATCAAGAAACTGCTGCTTGTAGGTACAAAGAGTGGCAACTAGGATTTTGGCAAGTGACTATTGCTCGTGTAATATGACAGCAGCTGTATTAGCTATAAATAGTTTTCAGAGTGCTGGTTTAAATATATAAAGCTTGGCTATAGACTACTTTAGAAAGCATCTACTCCATGTATAATCTGCCTGGTTCATGCATGAAGGAACAGAAGATTGCTTAGAATTCTCTTCCTATGAGATAGTAAGGAGATATGGAACACTTTTCTTTCAGGTTTATCCTGTGCCCCCTCTATGTTAGCTTTCTGAAAAGCTGAATGTGGTGTTCAATATTTAAAATCTTTATCTGAAAGTTTGCAGTGACTGGAGTATAAAAATATATATGAAATATAGCAAACATGTTTAATACACAATAAATTAAACCATAATAATATTGAATCATACCATGTTTCTCAGAAAATAAAACCAAGTTTTATTTTCTTTTAGACTTGAAAATAAGCACTAGGGCGTGGCCAGCTCGGGGAGCTGGCCACGCCGTGGATGCACCATCGCCTCCATTCCGAACCTTCAGCGTTCAGAATGGAGGCTTTTTGGCGAACAGGAGGAAAATGGGGAGGGGTGTTTTCCTGCCTGCCATCCTTCCCTCAGTCTGTGCTGAGTTTGAAGAATGAATGACAGGCAGGAAAATTCCCCTTCCCATTTTCCTCCCGTTCTCCAAAAAGCCTTCATTCTGAACCTTCCCCTTTCCTTCAATAGTGTTCGATTTTTAGAGACTTTTTGAATAAGTTCCTGCAGTTTTTTCTTGGCCACGTTTTTCAGAAGTGACTTGCCATTGCCTCCTTCTTAGGGCTGAGAGAAAGTGACTTGCTCAAGGTCACCTAGCTGACTTTTGCACAAGGTGAAATTTGAACTCACAGTCTACCAGTTTCTAGCCTGATGCTTTAACCACTACACCAAAGTGGCTGTCTATATGTTGATAGTATTTATTCTTATTTGTTATATTTCATAATTCTGATTTTTAAACAAATATTGTAATGTAGTGCACATATTGTGAACAAGTGTGGTGTAGTGGTTAAGATGCTTGGTTAAAGAGGTGAGACCCTGGTCCTAGTCCTCCCATAGGCCCAGGAGCTGGATGGTTGACTTTGGCAAGATAAACCAGTGTGATATACTACACTTCAAACATGTACTGAAGAGGCTTTTATCCTGCAGTAGATTGATAAGGATAATAATAAGAATAAATTTTTTGATATATCCATTTTAGACTTGCACAAGAGAATTAGATGGACAAGAAAACAAATAATACCTATATAAAATCTTAAGAAAACAAACAAACAAACAAACAAACAAACAAACAAACAAACAAACAAACAAACGGAGATGGCTTTTTTTGCTGGCAATTTGTGATCTGATTGGGGTTGGGAGAACATGAGGATTAAGTAAACTTCAAATAAAGAAACCAGACTTAATTTTTTTTTTAAAAAAAATAGCTGCCAATCCATGACTGACAGATCCCTGACTTGTTTCTCCTCAAAATTCTGTTTGGTTTAATTTGCTCTCGTTAACAATTTGCTATCTAGTTTTCATTGTGAATGATGGATTTCAAATATTTAACTCACACAAAAAATTATCCTGGTTCATCTCAGATCTTGAAACCTTTTTGCAGAAATCAAGAACAATTACATTATTGACACACTCTTATTTAACATTATTAACAAAACTCTTATTTAATATATCTGAACTTCATCAGTTATTACTCATTTCATTCTCACAAGCTATTCATATAGAAACTATTCCTATGCCTTTATCTTACAGAATCTCAACTAAGTAAATCATTGCTATAATACTTGATAATCTTTGAACTTTGCTTAGGTTAAGATAGTAATGGGTTACTTTAATATTAAGAAACATCTCTCTTATGGGTCAAATGTTAGAACTTGCTATTTATTGTCTTGCTTTAATGAAGTCTCTTTGATTAAACTTGCTGAACTTGCATCATTATATCACATAAATTATATAAAATATAAATTTACTTGACTCTATGATTTTTTTATTGTCCCAGAATAGCATATTGTTAAGAACAGAATTCAAAAGGCGGGGGGGGGGAGGCGTGGCCAGCGTCCACAGTGAAATGACACTTTCTTTGGGGGCTCCTGAAGGATCATCGATATCACAGCCATCTGGGGGGTCTTTTTTGACTGAAACTGTCCTGTAGGGATGGTGAACGAGAGAGGCACAAACTGGTAAGCACAGGGAAGTCGCAAACTCCCTGGCTGGTCAGAAGAAGCCTCTCAACTGGATGGCTGAGAAAGCAGCCATTGAGAGCTGCTACAAAGCTGGGGCAGCCACAGCAGAAGCGTGGAAGTAAAGGGAAGTGTGGATCATCTGGGTGAGATGCCTGCTTTTCTTAAAAATACAAGTTTCTTTTCATAACCTCCTGGAAATAGCTAAAAGAGGAGAAAGTGGCAAAAAGAGAGGAGGGGGGAGTGGGCGTGTGTCGGCTTCTCTATCTCTGACAATACAGCAGCGAGGAAAGCAGGCGAGCCCAAATGAAAGAAGAGAAAATTAGCAGAATTGATATGGACAATAAGAGAATAAGAGCAGAAAGCCTGACTGAGTATTTTTAAAGTTTTTAATCTTAACAAATGAAATTGAACTAAATTTAAGTGATGGAATGAATTGTTTTTAAAAGGAAAAACTTTTTCTACTTATCCTGGGTGAAAATAAACTGCAGTGCCACCTAGAGGCACCACTGAATGGATAATGAACTGAATAATAAAATTAAATGAATAAGACAAGGCAAGAATGACCTTGATAATGCTTGCTGAACTGATTAGAAATTGTTTGGTCTAATAGACTGACGTACACCGAGAGCCTTGTTTTTAAATTCAAGCTGGAACAGTATACCTTTTGAAGTTTGCAAAAGAAGAAGTAACAGGAAAGATTATCGACGACTCCCATTCAATTTGGCTTTTGGGATATTTTTTTCCCTCTTTACTTGTGGATAACAGAGTGGAGATTCTACTTGTTAATTTTTAGTTCCTTTTTCTTTCTTCTTCGGTTGCTTTTTTTGTGTTTAACAATTGGTTGGATTATGTTTTTCTTTCTTTTTCTTCTTTTTATTTTTGTCTGTGCTTCTTTTTTGTACACAGACATTCCTCTTTTTTTCTTTTTTTTTCTGGCTTGTTGTCTTTTTGGTCTAGTTAAGTCCTCACAAGAGGAAACTTGGATTAAGGTTAGAAAAACCTAAAGATTAAGATCATGAACATTGGATTTGGATTGTAATTCTCTATTTTTGAATTGTTTTGTTTTTTGTTATCTCTCTTCATCTCCTTTTTATTCTCAGCGTTCCAGGAACCGTCTGTTATCCGTATGTTATCCCCCCCCGGTCTCCTCTTTCCTATACCGTCCATCACCTATCACCATCAATGTGTTTCCTAGACGTGCATCCCCCTCCACCGTGCTTTGTTCCTGAATCCGGATGCATTCTTGAACATCCCTTCCCTGCATGGGTAAAGTTCTTGTCATCAGGTTCATCATGTGTGTGTCGAGGAGATTTGCTACTCGACATGCTGCCCCCTACCAGGTTTCCTCCTGCAGGGGTGAGAACAAAGACATTGATTATCTGTTACCTGCCGCATTTCCTGGTTTGTCTGGGTGCTTTCTATGAAATTGTTTTAACAATTGTGGAGCGTTTAGGTCCTCGCTATGTACCCATGATGCATCTGTATCAGGATATCCTTTCCATCTCACTAAATATCTAAGTGTTCCATGCCTTATTTTTGAATCAAGTATTACTTGTTATAGGTCCTGGACAATTAGCTGTTATCCGTATGTTATTTGCTGGTTTAAGGAGGCTACTATGGAATACAGGGTGTATTCGACTTAACAAAGGTGGTAGTTTTTACTGTACGGTTACTGGGTTTATTATTTTAATAATAGTGAAAGGGCCTATATACTTCGGACCCAGTTTCCTACTTGGTATTCACAGTTTAATATATTTGGTGGACAAATATACTCTATCTCCCACCCGGAAGGATGGGGTATCATGTCTCCTTTTATCAGCATATTTTTTATATTCTTTGGATGCCTTGGTTAAAGAGATTTTTATGTGTGGCCAGTTTCTATTTATTTTTTCTATCCAATCAGGGGGTTTGTATTGGTTCGGTACTTGGCTATTTAGTTCAGGAATGGCAGGAAATTCTTTACCTGATACTACTTGGAAAGGTGTGTACCCTTTCCAGGTGTGTATAGTGTTATTGTATGCTGCTTCTGCAAACGGAAGAAGGTCGACCCAATTGTTTTGCTGGCATGAGACATATGATCATAAATATCTTTCTATCATAGCATTGGTCCATTTGGCTGCCCCATTAGTGCTCGGGTGAAAGGCGGAACTAAGTCCCTGATTGGTACCTATCCGTTGCAAAAATGCTCTCCAAAAGCGAGGGGTGAATTGGGGTCCCCTATCTGATATGATTCTTTTGGTGCACCATGTATGTAGTACACATATTGTACAAATAGTTTTGTTAGATGCCTCGCTGAAGGTAAGCCTTTACATTGTACAAAATGCACCTGTTTTGAAAACAGATCAAGTATGGTCCATATAACTGTACACCCATCACTCTTTGGTAGTTCGATGATAAAGTCCATTGCTACTTCATCCCATGGACGCTGTGGATCTGCTACTTCTTGGAGAAGACCAAAGAGTTTACCTGGGGCCGGTTTAGTTTGTGCACATATGGGACAACCCCGTACATAGGCTTCTATTTGAGACAGCATCTTTGGCCCCCAAAACTGCCGATGTGCCAGATGCAATGTTTTTACAAAGCCAAAGAGCCCTGCAGTTTTCACATCGTGACACTGCTTTAGCACTTTATCCCTTAGAGTGGACGGGATATATAATTTATCTCCTCTCCAAGCGAGCCCTCCCCTCTGTGTTATTAATGTTTGATAATTTGTAAGCCAGCTATCGGTTGACAATTCCAGCTTTAAGTCATCTATCCATGGAGATCTCCCAAGACCACGAGCTCTTAACTGATGTCCAATTTGTTGGGGGTGGGGTATTAGAGCTTGTGTTGTATTATCTCTTTTACTCTCATATTGAGGCATACCAGATAGGGCGTCAGCCAAATAATTCTTCCCCCCTGGCACTACCTTCAACCTAAATGTAAAACGACGAAAATACCGTGCCCATCTGATTTGTTTTGGTGACAATCTATGCGGAGTATGGAGGGCTTCCAAGTTTTTATGATCGGTCCAGACTTTGGACTGTATGTTAGTGCCCTCTAGAAGATGTCTCCAGGTCTGGGGTGCCCATTTGATGGCGTAAGCCTCCTTTTCCCATACAGTCCAATTCCATTCTGTGGTTGTTAATTTTCGGGAGGTATATGCACAGGGGTGAAGCACCCCCTAGTTATCTTTCTGTAATAATACTGCTCCTACTGCTATGTCACTGGCATCGGCCTGCAACACGAATGGCTGTGACGTGTCAAGATGTTTCAGGATGGGTTCTCGGGTGAATAAGGATTTTAACTGTTCGAATGCTATTTGACAGGCCTGTGTCCATTCTATGATCTGCTTTGGGTTTGGTTTTCCTGGTTTGGAATGTTTGGCTCACAAAAGATCAGTCAGAGGTAAAGCTATTTGGGCAAAAGATGGAATAAATTGCCTGTAAAAATTGGCAAACCCCAGAAAGCTTTGTAACTGCTTCCAGGTTCTCAGTGCTTGCCACTCCAACACTGCTCTAACCTTGTTGGGATCCATTTCTATACCTTTACCTGTAATCCTAAAGCCCAAATAATTGATTCCTATTTTTGTGAAACTCGCATTTTGACAGTTTCACAAACAGTCGAGCCCTCAATAATTTAGTCAGGACTTGTCTTACTAGGTGTACATGTTCCTAGAATATTCTAGTATTAGAATAAATTAAGATATCATCTAAATAAACAAGAACGCCCCGATACAAATGGTCATGGAGCACTTCGTTGATAAGCTGCATAAAAACAGCAGGGGCGTCCTGCAGACTGAACGGCATCACCTGAAACATATAACTGCCAAGAGGACAGTTAAAGGTGGTCTTCCACTCATCACCTTCACGGATACGGACCCTGTAATGTGCCTCTCTTAGGTCTAGTTTGGTAAAAATCTTACCAGTTGCTAGGGCCGCCATCAAATCGGTCATGAGTGGTAATGGATATAGCAGCTCCATGCAAACAGCATTCAATTCTCTAAAATCAACGCATAATCGCAACCCACCATCTTTCTTTTCCTTGAATAATACTGGTAATACTGGTAACACATAATACATATGAGACCTACTGGGTTTAATAAACCCTCTGGAGAGGTTTTTATCAATATAGCTTCTTAACTCTTTCAGTTCATGAGGGGCCATCGAATACATCCGTGGCTTTGGAAGCCTGGCATCCGGTTTTAATTCTATGGCACAGTCAGTGTTGTGATGAGGTGGAAGGGACTCACACTCCTTCTCACTGAATACTCACACCAAATCCCTGTATATATCTGGAACCCCTACTGGAAGTGGCAGAGGCATTTCCTTCCCAACTGCTCCATAAGTACTCTCCAAGGGTTCAGGACCCACTGCAATCCTTACTTTACGATACCCATCCTCCCACCAAATAGTGGGTTTCCATTTATCCAGCCAGGAGAGTCCCAAAATGAGGGGCTCAATCATGGCCGCAACCACTACAAACTGTATTAATTCCCAATGTTGTCTGAATTCAAGTCGTACTGGTTCAGTGACATGGGTGGCTGGCTGTCTTCCTAGTACTGAGCCGTCCATTTGTTCAAACACTATGGGCTTTCGCAACTGAACAATACAAAGACCCAGGTTATTCGCTATCTACCACCTTAACAAACAACGTGTAAACCCGGTGTCTATTAATGCTCCCTGTTGTACCTCCTTACCCATTTGGGTATTTTTTAATGTCATCGGGATTATGAAAGGACATATGGGAGCACATACCATATGATCTTGTGCCTCCTCTTCTTCCTCTACAGCTTCCATCTGGGTTGGTAATCGAGCTGGTCCGGAACGGTAACCGCCTCCCACACGTACCTCCGGCTCAATGCCCGGCGATTGGGCCGCTATTCGAGACCTCTCCTGGGTCACTTGTGCTTGTGGTTTTGGTTGTCTCCCTGGCACTGTTGCTTGCTGGGTTGACACCCAAATGTGGGGAAGGGGACAGTCCACTGCTCGATGACCCTCCTGGTCACATCAAAAACAGTGAAACGTGCGTTGTTGATTGCTTGCTGGCTTGATATTCATCGGTATGTAGGGTCTACCCACCCCCCGCCCTGCTGGTGGTCTCTCTGGCAGTCTACGGGGTTGACTTGGCTTTTCCACGTTGGGACGAAACTCTTTCAAGCTCTACTGCAGACCTATACCATTCTGCTAAGCTGGTCCCCAATCCTCGGTAAACACAGGCTTGCCATATTTCCCTATTGAGACCCATGTGGAACTGATGTACTAACATGTGTTCGGGCCAGCCTCTCAATCATCCAGCTATTTTGCGGAACTCCTGTATGTAGTCCTTCGCTGCACGGCCCCTTTGTCTCAATGACATCAATTCCCCCTCAGTAGCAGCCTGGGCACAGGCATCATCTTCAAACTGTCTACGAAGGGCCTCCAAGAAAAGCCCAAGGTCAGCTAACTCCCTAGCATGTTTATTATGCAAGCCAGCCACCCAGTCTGCTGCTTCACCCGTCAAGACCATAGTAACAGCTACTACTCTTGCCCATTGAGAGGGGTAAAAATGCCCATAGGTGTCCATATGACTTATCACCTTACTGAGAAAAAGGGCTACACATTCAGAGTTCCCATCAAAAGTAGCTTGCAGCCGGGGTGGGGCCCATGGTAGCTGCGGTGGCCACATGCCTGGCACCCACATTGGTCCTTGATCTCTGCCTCGAACAGTTCCATCACCATCATGGGCTTTCCTACCCGTTCTGGTCTGGGATCTACCTATTGGGTCCCCCTCCCTCTCACGTTGGATTTGTCCCTGAGGGTGAGCCCCACTTCTCATTGCTCCCCCCAGCGAAGATGTTGATTCAGGGTTTACAGACTCCTCTCCCCTGATGCGATATCTTGCCTATCTAATCTCAATTTTGGGCTAGCGGGACGGAATCTGGTTTCAGAAGGGCCTCCCATCGATGAACCACTTCCCACTCCTTGCCATGCCCCTGTGTCTGCTCCAGGTGCCCATGGTTGCCAGGAGGGAGCATCTCTAAAACTTGCTTCTCCGAATCTATCTTTTAATATATCCATCGTGGTAGCTCCAGGACCAGCAGAATAACTCCAATCTCCATCCTCTTCATCTCCCCACTGTTTCTCCCTCCAGCCTTGACACTGCACCCCCAAGGGGGGAGGGGTTGGTGCTCGTAAATCCTGATTCCCAAGTAAGGTGGAGCTGTGCCACCAATGTCCAGAAGAGGTGGGAGCGTTTTCTCCTCCCAAAGAGTCCTGGGCCCCTTTCTTCTCTTCTGCTTGGGCCACTCGCTGTTTAGGGCGAACTACTGGCAATTCACACTCCACTGTTCCTTCCGCACCTTCCTCTGTCTTCTCAGCCCCCTCCAGCACCTCCAAGTCTGGCATAGACGCTCCGTCCATTACCTCTTCTGCCATCGCTCCTATCAGTTGCCTGTCGTCATTCCACCCCAACGGAGAGCAAAGAAATCATGAGGAACTCTGTCTTTCTCTCAGCGTTCCAGGAACCATCTGTCCGAAGCTGGGTAAAGCACAACACACACACGGAATTGGCTAATACAGCCCAGGGTTTAATCTCGGTTAACACAATGGTTTTACAGAAAATGCTGGCCCTGTGACTTCAGCTCAAAGATGGAGTTAGCTGGCTGCTCAATTGCTGTGGTTTTATAGGCATTGTAAATGAGTTTACAGCTGTAGCATCTTTGAATATACCACCAGCTCCCGCCCCTCCCATTCAAAGGCTGAGAATGCCGGTGAATGATGTCATCAGCGGTTGTCACCGCTTTTGCTTCAGAGTGCCTGGATTTCCCCCCTCCCTTGGTTTCTTCTTTCCTATACTGTCCGTCACCTATCACCATCAATGTGTTTCCTAGATGCGCACCCCCCTCCACTGTGCTTTGTTGCTGAATCCGGACGTATTTTTGAACATCCCTTCCCTGCATGGGTAAGGTTCTTGCCATCAGGTTCATCATGTGTGTGTCAAGGAGATTTGCTACTCGACATTTATTTTTATTTTTTATTTTTTATTGGTTGGCTTATTTTTGTACTTTTACCTTTTTTTTAAATTCACTCAATGGGGTGGATTAAATGTTTGGATTATAAATTCTATTTGGATCATAACCTGGTGGATTATAATATCAAGACACTACAAGATGAAGAAAACAACAACACATCTGCCTCCAACAGCCTCAGTAACAACTTCTAGCCCTGCAGCTCAGAGAACATTGGAGACTATCACTATACAACTGGAATTAAAAAATATGGTACAGGCATTTCATGAGGACTTCAAGGAAAGAATAGGCAAATTAGATGAGAGAATGGAAAAAGTAGAAGGGAAATTAAAAGATGTCAAGGGGATAATTGAAAAAAATGAACAAAGAGTACAAAAGGTGGAAGAAAAAGTAGAATTGACAGAAAAAAGAGTAGGAGAACTGGATGACAGACTTACAATAACTAATAAAAACCAGAAAAAGACAATTATTTCTTTAGAAATTGATCGTCCAGATTATTATCTAAGATTTCAAAACAGAAGAAGAGAAAGGGGAAAATTTACCTGAAATAATGGCAGAGTTGTTGGCAGAAGCAATGGAGGAAACTAAAGAAAAGATATTGAGTGAGATTGATGAGATTTTTAGAGTACATACTAGATATGCAATGAGAAACAAATTACTTAGGGAGGTGCATGTAAGATTCACCAAGAAAGCAATAAAAACAGAGATATTACAGAAGAATATTACAGCAAGAAACAACCCAATAAAATATAGAAGCAGAGAGATAGTGGTGTTGAAACAAATACCTGGAAGAGTTAGAGATCTGAGAAAAGAGTACCAGTTCTTGACAAAATGTTTAATTAAAGAAGGAATGAGCTTTAAGTGGTTAATACTGGAAGGAATATTGGTGAATTGGCAGGAGCAAAGACACAGATTACACTCGCTAGAGAAGGCAGTCAATATGATCAATATTTGGGACTACAAGAAAAGGAGAGATTGAGAGAGGAAAGAGAGATTAGATACTAGGAAGAAACAGTGAAAGAAAAAGAAGATCAAATAAGAGAGACAGCAAAGAAACAAGAAAAAAGAGCAATAAGAGAAGGGGCAAGGCTAAAAGATGTTAAAGAATAAAGAGAGAAAAGAATGACAAGATCAGCAAAGACTATTAATATGTAAACTATGGAGGAAAAAATAAAAGCAATATTGATAAACATAAATGGATTAAATTCGGCAATAAAAAGGAAAAGAATTCTAAATAAATTGGAAAAATTAAAAATGGACATAATATGTTTACAAGAAGTACATATTAGAAAACAACATAAAAAACTTTTGAAATACCAAAAATTGGGAGAGGTATTTATTGCACTGGCACATCAAAGTAAAAGAGGTGTAGAACTATACATTAAAAAGACATCAGCAGCTAAACATATATTTGCTGATGAAGAAGGGAGGATTCTTATGGTGGAATTAACAATGCACTATAAACAAATAGTCTTAGTGGCGATATATGACAATCAAGAAGATTTTTATTGAAAATTACACAGAAAAATAATTGAAGTTGAGTATGAAAATATTTGCATGATGAGCGATTTTAATGCAATAACAGAAGTTGAATTGGACTATAAAACCACAAAGATAAATAAGAAGCCCAGAAAAACTCTTCCAAAAGTTTTTTTTTCAATGGTGGAGGAATTAAATATCCAAGATGTTTGGAGAAGAAGATATACGAAAGAAAAACGATACACTTGTTATTCAAATATACATATGTCATGGTCTAGAATAGATATGATGTGGATATCAACCGATTTATTAGTTAATATACAAGATATAAACATTGAAGCAAACACATGGGCAGATCATAATCTGATCCCAATTATATGGAAGGGACAAAAAAGATCAAGATGTACATTAAATCAAACAATATTAAATGAAAAATTCAACAATTTATGGAGAAAGAATTGACTCTTTTTCAGAGAAAATAAAAAGGAAGATACCTCATTACAAAATGTGTGGGATACAGCAAAAGCATACATTTGAGGATTGACAATGATTTATTTGGGATTTGATTATTTGGGAAAAAGGAATAAAAAGAAAAGACAAACTCAAAAAAATTGAAAGAAGATATAAGAAATTAGAAATGGAATTACAGAAGAGATACACAAAATAAGGGGATTAAAAATCAATTGGACCTTAAAAAACATGAATTGAATCTAATTGAAAAAGAGTATTTGACACTCAAAATAAAAACTTCTAAGCAATTTTTTTTTTTGAAAATGCAAACAAGCCAGGAAGATGGTTGGCATACAAAATGAAAAAGGAGAGAGAAAAGAAGTTAATCAATCAACTAATGGATGTGGAGGGAACTGTATGCTATCAAAATGAAGAAAAGAAGAAAACAGTACAGAATTATTATGAGAAACTCTATAAACAAGAGAAAATATCAGAAGAAAGGATAAAACAATACCTAGAAAAATCTGAATTACCCAAAATACCAGAAGATTATAAAAAGGAATTAGAGGAAAGAATAACGATGATGGAACTAACAGAGGGGATTAAAAACGAATGACAAAATGCCAGGCCCAGATGGATTGCCAGCAGAGCTATATAAAACATTACAAGATGTAATAGGCAACACAATTCTGGAAGTATTTAATGAACTCCTGATAGAAGTGAAATATCAAACTCATGGATGGAGGCATATATTACTCTTATACCAAAAGAAGATACAGACCTGCAACAAATAAAGAACTATAGACCAATTTCCCTGTTAAATGCATCTTATAAGATATTTGCATCAATAATGGCTGATAGATTAAAGAGATTGTTAAATGAATTTATACACATGGGCCAAAATGGTTTCCTATCGAAGAGACAGATTAGAGACTATATGAGAATAATTCTGAATACTTTGGAATATTATGAAGCACATCCAGAAAAACAAACGGCATTGATGTTTCTTTTTTTTTTTTTTTTGAATTTTTTTAAAAAAATTTAAACATAACAAAACATAAAACAACCATCATTCAATACAATCACAGACAGTGTGTCGATCGGTTAAGATTCTTTTGTGCTTAATCCCATATCCAAAATTACATATTATTTAATTTCTCTTATTTGACAATTTTTTATATCCCTTTATATTATTATTCTCATTTAACAATTATTTAACAAAGGCTTAACTCCCATAAGAAAAACACTTCATATATTTTATCATTACATTCATTTCATATTTCATACTTCATCTCCATGCTTTATTATCTAGCCATTGGTAAAACAAATTCCATATCAAATAGTATTGTTTGTCTTCCTGTTCTCTAATTTCAAATGTCAATTTACTCATTTCAGCACATTCCATAATTTTCTTAATAACTTCATCTTCAGTAGGTATTTTCTCTTTTTTCCAATTTTTAGCAAATACAATTCTAGCCACTGTTAAAACATTCACAATTAAATATCTCAGTTCTCTATTATACATTTCTGGTAAAATCCCTAATAAAAATATATCTAGTTTGGGTTTCCGGTTTGGTTTCCGTCGTTGCCAGACGGTCTTTCGGGACCACCAGCCTCGTTGCCCGTAAAGAGCCATCTCTACAGCTGAGAGACGGCTCGAAAAACTCCGTCTCATTGAGGAGACGTGAGAGAGAGCCGGCGAGAACAGGTAGAGCCCTCTGCGAACTCCCCAGAGTTTTTTTTTTACTCTTGGGGAGGAAGCAGAATGTGGCTCCCTATCCAGCTCGCTGCTGCTCTGGGCTTTGGGGGAACTCTGTGCTTGCAGAGCCAGGCGATGGGACCAACCCAATCAACGAAAACTAACAAGATTGTCTGAACAAGCAGGATGAAATCTGGATCTGGGACTCTAAATTGCAAGTATTTCTAACAACCCTATGAGTGATTTTAAAAGTGAAGAAAGAGTGAAACGGGAGAAAAAAAAGAAAGTTTAAAATGGCGACTGGCTGAGGCTTGAGAAGAAAGCTGAAAGCGAAAGTCCTTCTGTTTGAATACGTTACAAAGTATCTGAAACAATAGTGCTGGCTGGAAGTGAAGAGAAAAATTCCTACTTCATGCTTCTTCCTTCTTAGAGACTTGATATTGATATTGTTTGGAGAGAAGTCTTTTTCTTTAAAAAGAGTCTGTTTGTGTGGCAAGATGGCGTTAAAACTGACAAAGCCGGACAACCAAGCTGTGTGTGTGGGGGGCTCCCCCATTTATAAATCACATGAACAAGTTTTGAGCTTGCAGATGCAGAAGAATGGCTTTAAAGACCTAAAGGAATTTGTTTTGGAGGAGATGGCAAGACATGATGAGATTGTGAACCAGAATCTTGAAAAATTTAGACAGGAAATTAAAGAGTCGGTACAACAAAAGTATGATAACCTGAAACGATATATTGTAACAGCTTTGAAAAGCTTTTCAGAAATAATTATAAAGATGGATAAAGATATCAACTTAGAAATAGAGTCTGAAATGAAGGAAGCTGATTATAAGATCATAATCTGGATAATAAAATACAAAGAATTGAAAATGATTTGATAAATATTCAAGAAAATAGCCTAGAAGTAGAGTCTAAAATAAAGGAAGCTGATCACGAGACTTACAATGCAGATAATATAAAACAAAGGATTGAAAATGAAGTCACAATGATGCAATTCAGATCCATGGAATTTGCGGTCAGAATGAGGGGAATACAGGAAAATACACGGAGAGGGTTCGCAACTTAGGCGTCCTCTTGGACTCATGGCTGTCTTTAGAAGAATACTTGACAGCTGTGGCCGGGAGATCTTTTTATCAGGTTCGCCTGATTCGCCAGTTGCGTCCCTTTCTGGATCGGGACTCATTAAATACAGTCACTCATGCCCTCGTCACTTCACGCCTGGACTACTGTAATGCTCTCTACATGGGGCTCCCCTTGAGGAGCACCCGGAGGCTCCAGCTGGTCCAGAATGCGGCCGCGCGGGTAGTTATGGGAGCAGCATGGCGCTCCCATGTGGCTCCCCTCCTGCGCGAGCTGCACTGGCTCCCTGTGGTCTTCCGGGTGCGCTTCAAGGTCTTAGTTACCACCTTTAGAGCACTCCCTGGCTTAGGACCGGGGAACTTACGAGACCGCCTTCTGCCACCAATAGCCTCTCACCGCCCAGTACGCTCCCATAGAGAGGGGCTTCTCAGGGTGCCGTCAGCCAAACAGTGTCGACTGGCGGCCCCCAGGGGGAGAGCCTTTTCTGTGAGGGCACCCACCATCTGGAACGAGCTCCCCCCAGAGATACAGAAGATTCCGGATCTGCACACTTTCCGCCGTGCCCTCAAAACATTCCCGTTTCAGCAGGCCGGCCTGGCCTAACTTTCCCTTTATATTGGTTTTTGATTTTATTTTAAACTGGGATGTCTTGAATTATCTAGGACCAGAGTGTTTAGTATATTTTAATTGGTTTTTTTATTAACATTTGTATTACATGTATTTTTATCGTTCGCTGTTCACCGCTCTGAGTCCCTTGGGAATAGGGCGGTATATAAATTTAATAAATAAATAAATAAATAAAATAAATAAATAAATAACAGAGATGATTTGAGAAAGATGTCTGCTGAAGTTCTGGCTGGGATTTTAAAGGTTAATCCTGAAGAGGTATCCTGTAAGATTGACAAGGCCTACAGAGTAAATTCTTGGGTGGCAAAGCAAAGGCAGTTGCCCAGAGATGTGGTGATTTACTTTACTGATAAAGGAATAAGAAATGATATTGTGCAAAAGTCTTTTAACTCCACTCTAGAAATGAATGGAAGGATATATAAAGAGCTGCCGTCCAAGATGTTAAAAGATAGAAAGGGCTTTGGATTTTTGGTGACTGAATTAAAGAAACAAAACATCCCATTTAGGTGGGATGCTCCAGTTGGTATAATATTGAGATATCAAGGAGAAAGATATCAACTAAATACTGTTGAAAAAGCGGAAGAATTTTACTACAAGGTTTTTAAAATGGATCCAACATCTCCACGTATGTCATCAGTGTTAGGAACACAGGAGGGGGATAAAGAAAAGCAAAATGAACAAGAGATTGAAACTCAGGCTAAGCAGATGGAGATGGAGGTAATGGAAAAACAACAAGTTACAGAGGCCTTTTTGGATGAGCCGCTTTTGGATTCTCCTTCAGAGGCTATAGCTGGATCACCTATAAATATAAGAGAGGCGGCTTTGGATTTCGATTTGATGTCTTATCAAGTTACAGACCAGCATGTAATTCAATCAGTTGATATACAAGTCTTAGAAAGGCAACCAGGATGGAGATCTAAACCACAACAAGTTAAGAAAAGAAGAAGCAGGTTCTACAAAACTAAAAAATTTTAAACTAAACAAAAAAAATTTTTTTCTTTTTTTTTTTAGCCAATAGACTAATGCCAGTTACTTAAGAGACGATTAAATATAATAAGCGGGATTTAAAGAAGGCTGATACATGAAAATATAACTGAGGCAAATCATAGACTTATACCATTTTGAGAAGAATAACAGATCTCTGCAGTGCTGGTGTTCTTGGGATGTGGAAGATGGCCTTTTATTGAGCGGATTGGAACTTTCTATTTTGGATTCTTTGAAAAATGGATTACGTATATGTTGAGTTATAAGGCAAGAGAACTATGGAATTGGGGCATGCAGAAGATCTGGTTGTTACCCTAACGTGGTGGTTGGAATTAATAATCTAGACAAAAGACACTACAGAAGATACTACATGGAATATAAATATAAAGTCACTCGGGTGGTTTTTTATATACGAAAACATTTATTATTGATGGGGGCAGATGGTAATTGAAGATACTGAATATACTGTTGGAAGCAGAACTTGATGTTACCCTAAGATGGGCGATGGAATTAATAATCCAATTGAAAGACATTACAGAAGATACTATATGGATTACAAACTTAAAGTTATTTGAGGATTTTATATATATATGGAAATATCTTTTAGTGGTGTGGGCAGAAGAACAAAGATATTAAAAATATTATGTATGGTAGACCTGTAGGAAAGTGGGTGGAGATAGGTTAGGTTACTGATTGTTTAGTTTAGGAAAAGGGATGTTATGTTCAGATATTAATATATGTAAAAGATTTGAATTAAGAGATATATGTATGGGGGTGGAGGAAATGGGTAGATTATGAGTTGAATAAATGCCAAATTAGGATTTATTATATAATTGTATAGCTGAAAGTTGCTTTGAAATGTATAGTATAGGGGGGGTATAATAATAAAGTTAGAAAGAAATGGTTAGCATATGGGGGGTGGTGTAAAAGGATGGTAAAGTAGTATATAATGTGATATCAATTTGGATTTTATTTTGGAGAAGCCATGGGGGGAGGGGAGGGGGAGGGGGGGTTAGGGAGGAGTGGGGGGAAGGGGGAAAAAATCTGTATTTGAAAAACTTTTTCAATAAAAATATATTTTATTTATTTATTTTATATTGGATTTCTATACCGCCCTTCTCCCTAAGGACTCAGGGCGGTGTACAGCCAGATTAAAAAACATGCAGAACAAATATTAAAAACAATTAAAAGATATATAAATTTGGCCCAATTAAAACTCATTTACCAATTAAAAACGTTTAAAACATTTAAAAACAGTTAAAAATTTCATCTTAAGCCAGCCCGGCTTGTTTAAATAAATGGGTTTTAAGGGCGCGACGGAAGGCACTGAGGTCTTGGATTCTCCTTATCTCTGGGGGGAGCTGATTCCAGAGGGTAGGTGCCCCCACAGAGAAGGCCCTCCCCCTGGGGGTCACCAGCCTGCATTGTTTGGCTGATGGCACCCCGAGGAGGCCCTCTCTGTGGGAGC
Source organism: Pantherophis guttatus (assembly GCF_059756535.1). Classification (NCBI taxonomy): domain Eukaryota; kingdom Metazoa; phylum Chordata; class Lepidosauria; order Squamata; family Colubridae; genus Pantherophis; species Pantherophis guttatus. The sequence continues at coordinate 68,867,691 of NC_142067.1, forward strand.
GCACGGGTCGCTGGGAGGTCGTCGGTAGCAGCAGGCGGTCTCGCAGATAGCTAGGCCCTATGCCATGGAGCGCTTTAAAGGTGATAACCAACACCTTGAAGCGCACCCGGAAGACAACTGGGAGCCAGTGCAGCTCGCGCAGGAGCGGTGTTACATGGGAGCGCCATGCTGCTCCCGTCACTACCCGCGCTGCTGCGTTCTGGACCAGCTGGAGCCTCCGGGTGCTCCTCAAGGGGAGCCCCATGTAGAGAGCGTTGCAGTAGTCAAGGCGAGAGGTGACGAGGGCATGAGTGACTGTGCACAGGGAATCCCGATCAAGAAAGGGCCGCAACTGGCGAATCAGGCGAACCTGACAAAAGGTCCCCCTGGTTACAGCCGTCAGATGTTCCTCCAAGGACAGCTGCATATCCAGGAGGACTCCCAGATTGCGAGCCCTCTCTGTGGGGGCCAATGACTCGCCCCCAATAGTCAGTGATGGAGTCAACTGACTATATCGGGATGCCGGGAGCCACAGCCACTCAGTCTTGGAAGGGTTGAGCTTGAGCCTGTTCCTCCCCATCCAGACCCGTACAGCCTCCAGGCACTGGGACATCACTTCAAGGGCATCGTTGGGGTGGCCTGGGGTGGAGATGTACAGCTGGGTGTCATCAGCGTACTGGTGGTATCTCACCCCAAAGCCACGGATGATCTCACCCAGCGGCTTCACATAAATGTTGAACAGAAGGGGCGAGAGGACCGATCCCTGCGGCACTCCACAAATGAGAGGCCTCGAGGTCGACCTCTGCCCCCCTGCCAACACAAACTGCGACCGGTCGGAGAGAAAGGAGGAGAACCACCGCAACACGGTGCCTCCCACCCCCAACTCTTCCAGCCGGTGCAGCATGATACCATGGTCGATGGTATCAAAAGCCGCTGAGAGGTCTAACAGGACCAGAACAGAGGAACAACCCCTGTCCCGAGCCCTCCAGAGATCATCAACCAACGCGACCAATGCCGTTTCTGTGCTGTGCCCAGACCTGAAACCCGACTGGAACGGATCTAGATAAGATGTTTCCTCCAGGAATTGCGGAAACTGTCGTGCGACCACACTCTCAACAACCTTCGCCATAAAGCGAAGGTTGGAGACAGGACGATAGTTGGCCAATATTGCCGGATCCAGGGACGGCTTCTTGAGGAGAGGCCTCACCACCGCCTCTTTCAAGGCGGTGGGGAAGTAACCCTCACTCAACGAAGCGTTGATAACACCCTGGAGCCAGCCTCGTGTAACCTCCCGGGAAGCCAGTACCAACCAGGAGGGACACGGGTCCAGTAAACATGTGGCCGCACTAAGTCTCCCCAAAATCCTGTCCACATCATCAGGAGTCACAGCATCAAACTCCTCCCAGATAACATTCTCAAGACTATTCCTCGTCACCCTGCCCTGATCTACCCAGTCAGAGTCCAAATCCCCCCGGATCTGGGCGATTTTGTCATACAGGTATTGTCCGAAATCCTCCGCCCTGCCTTCTAAGGGATCCTCCCGCACTCCTGGATGGAGCAGGGCGCGGGTCACCCTAAACAGGGCAGCCGGACGATTCCCTGATGACGCAATAGAGGCGGAAAAGTAGTTAGACTTTGCCGTCTCTATCGCCACTAGGTAGGCCTTAATATGCGACCTTACCAGTGTTCGATCAGATTCAGCGAGACTGGCCCTCCAACCGCTCTCCAGGCGTCTTTTCCGGCGCTTCATTTCCCTCAGCTCCTCAGTAAACCAAGGAGCCGCACGGGATCGGCATCGGGTCAGAGGCCGCAAAGGCACAACTCGGTCCAAGGCCCCACCAGCCGCCCGATCCCAGGCGGCTACCAGGTCCTCGGCCGAGTCATGTGCTAGATCCTCAGGAAATGGCCCAAGCTCCGTCTGGAACCTATCAGGATCCATCAGGCGCCTGGGGCGGATCCATCTAATTGGATCCACCTCCCTGCGGCGAGGGGTCGCGGTTCGAAGATCTAGGCGAAGGAGTGAGTGGTCAGACCATGACAAGGGTTCCATGTCTATATCCCCTATAACAAGACCACTCAACCACTGGCCAGAGACAAAAATCAGATCCAGAGTGTGACCTCCCCTGTGAGTAGGGCCATGAACTAACTGGGTCAGGTCCATGGCCGTCATGGAAGCCATGAACTCCCGAGCCACCTCAGACGTTTCACCGACGGATGGCAAGTTGAAATCACCCATGACTAAAAGCCTGGGTGTATCTACTGCCACCGTGGCTATCACGTCGAGTAGCTCAGGTAGGGCTGTTGCCACGCGGCAGGGAGCCAGGTACGTAAGCAACAAGCCCATCTGAACCCCACGGCCCCACCTCACAAGGAGGGACTCACATCCGGCTATCTGAGGCACAGTGGTCTCCCTCGGACCCAGATCCTCGTTAATAATAACCGCCACCCCCCCGCCCCTCCCCTGAGCCCTCGGCTGATGGAATGCTCTGAAGCCTGGTGGGCACATTTCAACCAGAGGGACGCCACCCTCCGGGCCCAACCAGGTCTCCGTAATACCCGCCAGGTCCGCTCCTCCCTCTTGTATAAGATCGTGAATGAGGGGGGCCTTATTGACCACGGACCTGGCATTGCACAGCATCAGCCGAAGGCCCAGCTCCTGAGTATCTAAGCCACCTAGTATCCGAGCAGAGCCTTGGGGACCGGGGCAAGCAATTGCTCTCAGACAGCAAGTGCGAGCCCCCAGCACCTGATGTGGTCCCCTGCTCCCGCCATATCTGCCCCTCCCATTCACCGTGCCGATGGTACAGCCCTCATAGATATCGTCCCCCATCCCTTTCCCAATCCCTCGTCCGGTGCCCCCCGGATCGTTACCCTGTGCCGGGCACGGCTCTGACCCTGGTGGATTTCCCCCCCAATCCGCCTTAGTCGTCTTCCCAATATCTTTAAAAGAATAATTACAACCCCCTCCCCCAGAACCCCTTAAAATCTTTAAAAATTTCCCTAAAAAGCCCCATAAATTCTTCCTTGCTCCATGCCATCTCTCCGGACTCCAAAGTCCGTCATCGAGATAGGCCCTCGATAATGTGGGGGGCCAAATCTGCGAGAGGGGAGAATCTCGCAGGGCGAGGAGTTCCGACATATATATATCTAGTTTAAAGTCAATGTGTTTCTTTGTCATTTTTTCCAACCATGTGTGGATTTTGGTCCAATATCTTTTAGCTTCTGCAGATGTCCACCACATATGGTAATATGATCCTGGAGTCTGATGTCATTTCCAACATTTCTCTGATTTATTCTTGAACATTCTGGCTATTCTCGTCAGGAGTAGATGCCATCTGTAAAACATCTTATACAAATTCTCTTTATATGCTGTAGACATTATCATTTTATAATTTTGCAACCACAATTTTTGCCATTTCTCTAAATCAATCCCATGGCCAAAATTTTTCCCCCATGCTATCATTGTTTCTTTAACTTGTTCTTCTTCCAATTTTACCTCTAATAAATAACCATAAAATTTTTTAATTACATAATCATCAGAACCCATTAAAATCTTATCTAAATTGGTCAAAACATTATAAAAACCTTCTTGTTTAAAATCTTCTTCATATCTAGAACATATTTGCAAATAAGAAAACCAATCCATCTTAAAACCTTGTTCTTTTTGTTATGTATCGATACTTCTAAGCGGGAGTTTCAAACCTGCCTATGTTTCTGATTGGCATACAGTCCCTCCAGGATTGTATATAAGGAGGGCTGCAGCCTCTGAGTTTTTGCTGAAGTCTCACTGTAAATTAAAGAGCTGTTGTCACTTGCTTGGTTGTGCCTCTCGTTATTCCCGAACCACTTCATTGGCGACGAAGGTGGGATTGAGGTCACAAGAAGCGAACCAGTGAGACCACGAGCTTCAGCTAGGCGATGAGGCGAACTACAGGAGGCATACCGAACATGTCTGCCTACGTTCCGCCCAAGCCTTTTGATCCGACCCGCGAAAAATGGGTCTCGTACCTGACGAGGTTCGAATGCTCGCTTGAAGCCAGCGACATGCAAGGGCTCTCTGCTAATCAGAAGAGGGCCCTCTTCCTAAGCCACTGTGGACCGGATGTGTTCGAGATGGCAGAGTCACTGTGCGAGCCAAAGCCGGTCCAGACCGTTTCCTGGGACACCCTGATGGCCACGCTCCGGGCTCACTATGCTCCCGTGCCCTCCAAGTTCGTGCAACGATACCAACTCAGACAGCGCATTCAGCGAGAGGGAGAAGCGGTCAGCGCATACATGGCCAGCCTGAGAAAAGCCGCAACCCATTGCGACTATAGAGACTTGGACGATGCGTTGCTTGAGCAACTTATCTGTGGTGTCCGGGACATTAGGCTGCAACGGCGCCTGCTCGCCAAGCCTGATTTGATGCTTGCTGGAGCCCTAGACGAGGCCAGGGCTCATGAAGCCTCCACAAAAGCTGCAGAAATGCTGCAGCGTCCGCTGACTAGCAAAGACAACCCCAAGTCTGCCCCGGTGCACAGAGAAGACGCCGGATCCAGCTCGGAGTCCGAGTCGGATGAGGACGTCTTCCGAACGGAGCACCAGAGAAAGGACACAGGCAGCCTGCGGCGAAGCTGTCCCAGCTGTGGAGGGCACCATGATAGACTGTCCTGCAAATACAGGGAAGCTATCTGCAGGCGTTGCGAGAAAAAAGGGCACTTGGCGCGAGTCTGTAGAGCCATTCTGCCCAGAAAACACCAACCACGTGAGCGCCGCAGCCAACCAGAATCAACGCGCCAGAAACAACTAACGAGAGAAGGCAGCGTGAAAAAACAGCGCAAATTTGAACCTCGAGATGGCCGCAGCATTCACATAGACCAGGCCAGCGTGGAAATCGAGGACAAAGTCAGCACGGTGGTCGAAATCAACGGCAAGCTATGCACGATGGAGATCGACACCGGATCAGCTCTCTCCATAATGTCATGGGCGACCCTAAAGACCCTCCTGCCGTCGTTCCGGAAGGACCAGCTCTCCAAACAGAGACTGCGCATCCTAGACTACCAGGGGAACCGAGTCCCCCTCGAGGGCGTGGGCACGTTCCGAGTCAGCTACGGAGACTACGAAAGAGACCTGCCACTGACCATCGTCACGAAGCAGCTTCCCAGCCTTCTCGGCATGGGGTGGTTCTGAGCCCTCGGCATGGGTTTCACCGGCGTCCACCAGATGCTCAAGTCATCGTTAAAAGACAGTCTCCTGACCAAGTTCCAGGACGTTTTCGGGGACACGTTGGGCAAGTATGTGGGGACCCCTATCTCTCTTAATCTAGACCCCAACGTAGCCCAAATAAGACTCAAGGCGAGACGGGTGCCCTTTGCATTGAAACCAAAGATCGATGCGGAACTGGACAAATTAATTAAACAAGGGATCTTGGTTCCCGTTGACCACGCAAAATGGGAAACCCCCATAGTGACCCCAGTCAAGTCGGACGGCTCAATTAGAATTTGTGCCGACTACAAGTGCACGATCAACAAGGCTTTGCAGCCGAGCGCCTATCCGGTGCCGATCGTGCATCATCTACTACACTCCCTGGGGCCAGGAAAAATGTTCGCCAAACTAGACCTGGCCCAGGCCTATCAACAACTTCCTGTCGACGATGCCACGGCTGAGGCACAGACAATAGTAACCCATAGGGGTGCATTTAAATGCACCAGGCTCCAGTTCGGGGTGAGCGTAGCACCCGGCCTATTTTAAAGCACCATGGAGCGCCTGTTGCAAGGGCTTCCCGGAGTGGTGCCATATTTTGATGACGTCCTAGTCAGCGCTCAGGACGAACAACAACTAGGGGACAGAGTTAGAAACGTCCTGTTCAGATTTAGGGAAGCGGGACTTAAATTAAAAAAAAACAAGTGTATGATAGCAGTCCCCTCCGTTGAATTTTTGGGGTACAGGGTGGACGGCACAGGCATCCACCCTACCGAAAGCAAGGTGAGAGCTATTAAGAGCGCACCTGCCCCCAAGACCAAAGCAGAGCTCCAAGCCTTCCTTGGACTGCTCAATTTTTACTCAATGTTCCTGAAAGACAAAGCTACCGTCGCAGATCCCCTACACAAGCTATTGGGGAAGAATGTACCATGGGTCTGGGGGAAACTACAAGCAGCCGCATTTGAGGCTGTAAAGAGACTTCTATCGGAAGACAGTTTCCTAATCCAATACAACGCGGTGCTACCGCTTGTATTGGTTTGTGACGCCTCCCCCGTAGGAGTTGGTGCCGTCCTAGGCCATAGACTGCCGAACGGCCTAGAGGTGCCCATTGCGTTTTACTCTCGCACTCTGTCAAGCGCAGAGCGGAACTATAATCAATTGGACAGAGAGGCTCTGGCTGCAATTGCGGGGGTTAAAAAGTTCCACGAATACCTTTATGGCCGGCAATTCGAACTTGTGACTGATCACCGGCCCTTGCTAGGACTCTTGGCAGGCGACAGGCCCACCCCCGCTGCTCTTTCCCCACATTTGACTAGATGGGCTATTTTTCTTTCGGCCTATTCATATCAGCTTGTACATCGACCCGGACGGACCCTGGGTCACGCGGATGCCCTCAGCCACTGCCCCCTACCTGACTTACTGACCAATCCAACACCAGAGGCCTCCGTCCTTCTGCTGGACACATTAACTTTGGGACCTATTTCCTCTGCCGAAGTGGCAAAAGCCTCAGCCAGGGACCAGATCATTCGCACTGTGATGGGGTGGGTGCTGAAAGGATGGCCGGTCAAGGTGGACGGGGGGGACTACCAAGGTTTTGTAAACAAACGAAATGAACTGTTTACGCAAGGTGGTTGTTTGTTGTGGGGTGACAGGGTGGTAGTGCCAATGAAACTACGAACAAGGGTCTTAGAATTGCTGCACGAAGGGCATCCGGGCATTGTCAGAATGAAAAGTTTAGCCCGCAGTTATGTATGGTGGCCCAACATGGACCAAGTTATCTCTGAGTGGGTGGGGAAGTGCAGACCCTGCCAGGAGTCTCGCCCTGATCCCCCGGTAGCACCCATTCGAGAGTGGGAGAAACCAAAAGGGCCATGGGGGAGGATCCATATTGATTTCGCTGGCCCCTTCCATGGGCAAACATTTTTAATTGTAGTTGATGCCTTTTCGAAATGGCTTGAAATAATTCTAATGCCCTCTACCACAGCCGAGGCAGTCATTAAAGCCCTTCGCAAGCTATTTGCCACACATGGCCTACCGGATACTCTAGTATCTGACAACGGCCCTCAATTCACAGCAACCCTGTTCGAGGGTTACTTGGCCGGACTGGGCATCCGCCATACCCTATCGGCCCCATTCCACCCGGCTTCTAACGGATTGGCCGAACGTTTTGTAAGAACGGCAAAAGAGGCCCTATCCAGACTAGATAACGGGGACTGGCAGGCCAGGATAGACCAATTCTTAGCTGTCCAGCATGCCACACCATGCACAGCCACAGGGAGAAGCCCAGCAGAGCTCCTCATGGGCAGGAAGCTTCGGTGCATGTAAGATAGGCTTCATCCTAACTACTCGCACGAAAATTTCAAGGGAGAGACCTCTGGACTAAGACAGTTTCAGGTTGGGTCCCCGGTGTTCGCCCGCAACTATGCCAGCGGACCTCTATGGGTTGCAGGAACCATAGTGGGCATAACGGGCCCGAAATCTTATACGGTAGACGTAGGGGTAGACAGACTCTGGAAGCGCCACATAGACCAGCTGAGAAAAAGGGTAGTCGGCGAAGCAAACATCAATTTAGACATCTCCGAGCCTAACTATAACAACTTTCCCAAAACAGCTAACTCAAGCCCGGGTTCGCGAGAATACTTAGCTGACAAGCCCTGGTTCCAGCGCTGCCCCAGCGAGTCGCCACTCCCAACCGGGAATAACCACGCCCCGGACAAAATCCAGGAGGTTCCATTGGCGGAGCCGGGAGAGACAGAAAGTCCCTCCGACCAGCTCGACGCCCCACCAAACACTGAACTGCGCAGGTCAACTAGGACGAGAACTCGGCCAGGGCACCTGCGAGATTTTGTGTGTACTTATGTAAATATTTGAATGTTAGTGCCTTCTGGGAAGGGAGGGGTGTTATGTATTGATACTTTTAAGCGGGAGTTTCAAACCTGCCTATGTTTCTGATTGGCTGACAGTCCCTCCAGGATTGTATATAAGGAGGGCTGCAGCCTCTGAGTTTTTGCTGAAGTCTCACTGTAAATTAAAGAGCTGTTGTCACTTGCTTGGTTGTGCCTCTCGTTATTCCCGAACCACTTCACTTTTTTTTTTTTTTAAATTTGATTTATATGCCGCCCTTCTCCGGAGACTCAGGGCGGCTTACAATGCGTTAAGCAATAGCCTTCATACTTTTGTATATTTATACAAAGTCAGCTTATTGCCCCCACAAACTGGGTCCTCATTTAACCTACCTTAGAAAGGATGGAAGGCTGAGTCAACCTTGAGCCTGGTAAGATTCGAACCTGCAGAAATTGCAGGCAGCTGTGTTAATAACAGGGTGCATTAAACCAAGGCTCTTCTTCCAGTTCTTGCTTCAATTTAAATTCACCCTTTTCATCCATTAATTCACTATTCTAACAATTTGTTCCCTTCTAAATATTACTGAATATGAAAAGGCTTCCATCGTTGATACCCAGACTGGAATTTTCAAATAGTGTTGTTTTTTTAACCTCCCAATTTAATAACAAAGCCTCACGTATATGATGTCTTCTAAAATACCCCTGTATTTTTGTTCTTTTATACCATAAAAAAGCATGCCACCCCATCAATAAATCATGACCTTCTAAATTCAATAATCTGGTATTTCTTAACGTTATCCATTCTTTAATCCACATCAAACTTGTCGCTTGATAGTAAAGTTCCCAGTTAGGTAAACCAAAAACCCCTCTCATTCTAGCATCTTATAACAACTTTAATTTTATCCTCACCTTCTTTCCCTGCCAAATATATTTTAACATCATTTTATTCAATTCTTCAAAAAACTCTTTCCCCAATCTAATTGGAATTGCCTGGAACAAATATAAAATTCTAGGCAAAATATTCATCTTAATAGTTGATATCCTTCCAATCAAAGAAAGCTGTAAGTTTTCCCATTTCGCCAAATCTGTCCCTATCTGTTGTTTAAGTTTATTATAATTATTTTCTTTAAGCATGCTACATCTTGCTGTCAAGTATATCCCCAAATACTTGACTTTATTTGTGACCTGCATCTTTGATATATCCACCAATTCTTCTTTTTGCTTTACCAACATATTTTTAATCAGAATCTTTGTTTTGTCTTTGTTGATTTTCAAACCAGTTACTTTCCCAAACTCTTCTATTTTATCTATCAGTGTAGTTATTGATGTTAGTGGATCTTCAAGAATAAAGACCAGGTCATCTGCGAATGCTTGCAATTTGTATTCTTCTTTTTGAATTTTCATTCTTTTTATGTCTTTTTCTTCTCTGATACTTCTATTTAGCACTTCTAATGTTAATATGAACAACAGAGGGGACAATGGACAACCTTGTCTAGTACCTTTTTTTATCTCAATAGAATCTGTCAATTCTCCATTTATCATTACTTTTGCTGTTTGTTTATGATATATAGCTTCTATTGCTTGAATAAATTTTCTGCCAAAGCCCATCTGTTCCATTTGAAGCAACATAAATTGCCAATTTACATTGTCAAAAGATTTCTTTTTTTTTTATTGAAAAGTTTTACAGAAAAAAAAGGGTTCCCCCCCCAATATTCCTCCCACCCTTTCCCTCCCCTCCCCCCTAGACTTCCCAGAGCAAAATATAAGGTATTTCAATTAACAATCATAAGCTAAATTAACCTATCTATCCTCAGACTACTAAATCCCCCCCTGAAACCTTAACTCCACTATAGATAACATAATACTTCTAATACTTAACGTTCATTCATAAGCTATTTGATATTTTCTTGTCTGATACTTATTTTGAATATAATCAATCCATCTTCTCCATTCCGATACGTATCTTTCTTGTGTATAGTTCTTCAAATACGCTGAGATTTTCGCCATTTCTGCTAAATTCGTTACTTTCAGTATCCACTCTTCAGTAGTAGGCAAAAAGTCCTTCTTCCAGTATTGCGCTACCAACAGCCTAGCTGCTGATATGAAGTTCAAAATCAATTTAGTCTCTAATACTGTACAATCCGTCGTTATACCCAGTAAAAACAATTGAGGAGTAAATTTCAACCTTTTTTTCAGAATGTTCTGCATCACCCACCAAATTTTTATCCAAAATGCCTTGATTTTCTTACAGGTCCACCATATATGATAATAGGTTGCATCATCACATTCACATCTCCAACATTTAGCTTGCAAATTTGAGTACATGCATGATAATTTTTTAGGATCTAAGTGCCATCTATAAAACATTTTATAAAAATTCTCTCAAATTTTGTGCTTGTGTAAATTTAACATTTCTGACCCAAATCTTTTCCCATGTTTCCATCATCACTGGTTCCTGAAAGTTTTGTGCCCATTTTATCATACAATCCTTAACCAATTCCGTTTCTGAATCTATTTCCAATAAAGCATTATACAACCTTTTAACATGCTTCTGACTTTGATCTCTAATCTGTTTCACCAAATTTTCCTCATTTTGCATAACACCAATTTTTTGATCTTCCCTCCATCTAGCTTGAAGCTGACCATATTGAAACCAAGTATAAATTATCCCTTCTTCTTTTAATACATCTAAAGATTTTAATTGCAGCTTACCCCTTTCCAAAAGAAGAAGCTCTTTATAAGTAATCACCTCTGTTTTTTGCTCTATACTTATATTTTCTATTGCATGTCTGGGATTTGCCCATATGGGTATCTTATAGTTTAGCTTATATTGATACTTTTTCCAAACCCTCAACAACGCATTTCTAAGTATATGACCCTTAAACACTTTATCTACTTTTTTTTCATATAACAGATAAGCATGCCATCCATATAACAAATCATAGCCTTCTATGTTTAACATTCTTTCTTCAGTTAAGTTAAAACAGCCGCTTCATAGTACAATCTTAGGTTAGGCATTTTAAGACCTCCTCTCTCACGAACATCCTGTATAATTTTCAGTTTCACTCTTGGTTTCTTCCCACCCCAGATAAAAATATTAACCCCTTTCTACCATTCCATCAAATTTCCGTCTTTCTTAAGCACTGGTATCATTTGAAACAAAAATAAGAACCTAGGTAAAACATTCATTTTTATTGCTGCTATCCTTCCCAGTAATGATAGTTGTAGCTTTTTCCAATTTTCCATTTCTTTCTGTCCTTTTTGCCAGAGAACTTCATAATTGTTTTTAAACAATTTCATGTTTGAGGCTGCAATATATACTCCTAAATACTTAACCTTTTTACCTATTTCAAACCCCGTTATTCTCCCTAAATCTTCTCCTTGAGATATGGATATATTTTTAATTATCATCTTTGTCTTATGTTGATTTACTTTAAATTCAGATACCTTACCATATTGACCTATTATGTCCAACATATATGGAGCCGCTTCTATAGGTTGAGATAAAGTAACAACCAGGTCATCTGCAAACACTCTTAATCTATAATCCTGCTGTCTAATTACAATTCCTTTTATTTTATCAGATTCACATAACTTATTCAACAAAACTTCTAAAGTTAAGATAAACAACAATGGCGACAAGGGACAACCCTGCCTTGTACCTTTCTCAATTTTAAAGACTTCTTTTAGGCCTCCTTTAACTATTATTTGTGCTGTTTGTTCATGATCTATTGCTCTAATTGAGTGTATAAAATACTCCCCAAAATGCATTTTTTCTATTATCTTAAGCAAAAATTGACAATTCAGTCGATCAAATGCTTTCTCTGCATCCAAAAATATGAACCCTGCAGGGACCTGGTTGTTTTTTTCCAAATATTCCAATAAGTTTATAATTTGTCTAACATTATATTTCATCTGCCTCCCTTTTATAAAGCCTGATTGATCATTATGAATTGGTTGTTGCATAACTGGCATTAATCTGTTCGCTAATATCTTAGCAAAAACTTTATAATCAGTGTTCAAAAGTGAAATTGGCCTAAAATTTTCAGGTTTGATACAATTTTGATCTTCCTTCGGAATCAGTGAAACAAAAGCTGTTTTCCAAGAGGGTGGAACTCCTCCCCCTAATTGAATTTTACAAAATAAAGCTCTAAGCAGTTCTACCATTTCAAACTGTAAATTCTTATAATAAACAGCTGTTAATCCATCTGTTCCCGGAGCTTTCCCTGTTTTTAACTGCTTAATTGCAGCAATGATCTCCTCAGAAGTTATTGGTTGATTCAATCCTTCCCTCTGTTCCAGCGTTAATTCCGGAATATCCCCTTCCTTTAAGTATCTATCTATATCTATACCTTGTATTGAGTCACTAGCATATAACTTTGTATAAAATTCTAAAAAAGCCTTTTTGATCATATTCTGTTGGTAAACTTCCTTACCTCTATATTCTATTTTACCAATGACTCGTGATTTCTGTTTTTTCCTCAGTATGTAGGCCAACCACCTACCTGGTTTATTGGCATTACAAAATGTATTATGTTTAGCATATTGTAAACTAGTTGCCATCTGATCAGCCATTAACATATTAAATTGCCCTCGCAATATATTTATTGTTTCTTTTACCTTCTTATCTCCTGGATTAAGTATAAGTAATTGTTCTTTCTTTTTTATTTCTTCCTCTATCTCTTTCCACTTCTTTTGTTGTTTTAGTCTATGTTTATTATTCATATGTATTAACGTACCCCTCATATAAGCCTTACTAGCATCCCAAACCATTTCCATAAAGGTACCCTTGTTCATATTAATAGCAAAAAATTCTTTTTGGAGGCAATCATGTTTGGTGGACCTGTAGGAAAGTTAAGGCTTTTTGGATAAAAATTTGGTGGGTCATGCAGAATGTTTTGAAGAAAAAAATTCAATTCTCTCCACAATTGTTTTTATTGGGTATAGTTAAGGGTTTTACATTGGGTGAAACAAAACTGATATTGTATATGATAACAGCAGCAAGATTGTTGATAGGTAAATATTGGAAGAATGAAGCTTTGCCCACTATCGAGGAATGGACTTTGAAGATGGCCAGTTTTGCAGAGATGGCGAAGATTTCAGCATATTTAAAAGATTGTTCACAAGAGACTTATGAATGGGAATGGAAAAGGTGGATAGAATATGTACAGAACAAATATCAAACTAGAAAGTATCAAATAGCTTTTATTTGAAAATAATGTATTGGAAATATTTTAATGTAATGAGGTAAAGAGAAAAATTATACAGGGGAGGGAGGGGTTCAAGTTTATATATAAGTGTTATATTAAGGGTTTTTTATGAGTATGAGTATATTATAGGGAAGTCTGGGGGGAGGGGAGGGTTAGGGAGGGTTAGGGAGGTTGGGAAGTCTGGGGGGGAGGTGGGGGGGAAAAAGGGGTGAAAATGTAATTGTAAAACTTTTGCAATAGCAAAAAATCCTTTCATTTGTTTTTTAAGCTCTTTCACATTTTTTTTCATATCTAAATAAATTTTCATTTAACCTCCAAGACCTCCTTTCTCCCCTCTCCTGTTCAAATTCCACCCAAACTGGACTATGATCAGTTAAAATTCTTGGACATATCTTCGTCTTCTTCACCCTAGAAAAAAAAATCATTTGTGGTTAGTATAAAATCAATCCTGGAGAAGGATTGATGTCTATCAGAAAAGAAAGTGAAGTCTCTTTCCTCCACGTTGTGTTTTCTCCAAATATCTCTCAGTTCTATATCTTCCATCATATCAAAAAAGGATTTAGGTAATTTTGCACGTGTTGAAATCTTTGATAAACTTTTTTTATCTTTCTGTGTGTCTATTACTCCATTCCAGTCACCCATTAATATAAAAGATTTATAATCCCATTGTATTATTTTGGTGTGTAAAAATTTATAAAACTTGTCTTGTTGCTGGTTAGGGGCATATATTCCAATTAAAAGCATTTTTCCAGTCTGTGTTAATAATTCAATTGCAATATATCTTCCTTGATCATCTGCCTCAATTAAATTAGCTGATAATCCTTTCTTTACATATATAACTAACCCATTTTTCTTCTCTGGCGCTGATGCCACAAAATGTGTACCTAATCTTGAATTTATCAAATATTTTTGGTCTAATAACCTAATATGTGTTTCTTGCAGACAAATAACATCATTATTAAATTGTTTCAAGTAATGAAATACTTACTTTCTTTTTTGTGGTGAATTTAGGCCATTAACATTCCAAGATAGAAATTTAGTTGCCATCTTTAGCTTTTCGAAGCCACATGAGCATCAGCTGAAGATCCTCCTCCACTTTACTCTTCAGCCTAGCCCCCCCCACTGCTTCTGTTTTCTGAACTTCTTGAGATAGATCTTGAGATTGTTGCATTTTTAACTGTTGTTCTTGAAGTTTATAAATTGATCGGGTCAGTCGTACTTTTGGTTCTCCCTTCTTAGATGGTTCCAGAATTGGGGGTAAGCCCCCAAGATCCAGATCTTCTTCCATGATGATTCCTCCAGCTGCAACTTCAGCATAAGTTTGTATCTGCTTTCCATCTTTTTCTTGTTGTATCATCTCCATTTTCTTTCTACCCCTCCCCCCAAGTGAGGGTGGGTCTCCAGCCTTTAAAACATTGACATAGAAATCTTTTGCCTTCCAGACTGTGTTTAACCAATATCTTTCTCCACTATAAGTCACTATTAGACCATCTGTATGCCACTTGTTGATTTCTCAGCTCATTTACCAAAAAGCCAAAGTCCTTTCTACTTCTCAACATCTTTGGAGGGATCTCTTTCAAAACCACCACTTCTTGCCCAGCCACCTGAACCTTATTCTTGTAGGAAGCTTGTAAAATATCATTTCTGATCCTCCTGGTTGTAAAATAAATCACCACATCTCTTGGCAGCTGTCTTTATCTTGCCAGCCAGGAATTAACCCTGTAGATTTTATCAATTTGGCTTGCCACATCTTCTGGTCTTTCTTTAATTATCTCTGCAATAGCATCAGCACAAATATCCTTTAAGTTTTCTTTGCTGTTTTCTTTCAGGCCTCTCAATCTCAAAGCAAATTCCATGGACCTGTATTGTAACATTACCAATTCATCATCCACTTTCTCTGTTTTGGTCATGACATCTCCCATTTTGCTTTCCAAATTTAAATTGGCTTCATTAATTTCTTCCACTTTCTCATCCAGCTGAATAACAAGTTTTGACAATCCTGATACTGCATAAACAATATCATCTCTTATTTCATCGTGCTTTATTGCAACCACTTTTTTAATTGACTTTATATCCTCCTCAACTTTCTTTAATTTCCCTTCCACAAGTACTGTTAAGTTATTCATTGCTGTGGCTTGATTATTCATGGCTTCTTTCATAAATTCTTTGAAATCATTAAGAGCAGCCTCCTGACTCTGTGAATCAGCCGGAAGTTGTGCTTTCTGTGTCACCACTGACACAACTGGAGAACCTCCCCCTCCTTTAACAACTCCTGGCTTAATTTGTTTAGAAGCCATCTTTTTTTCCCCTTTTATAAAAAGATCTTTTTTTTTCAAAGCCACAAAGTCCCTTGAACAACTTTAAAATGCTTGTAATTTATAGTCTCTAATTTATCAGGCAAAATAGTCTTTTCTCCACAAGCTCTCATTTCCCAGCAGCTTTAATCCACTCTTACAATGCAAAGTTCTCAATAAGCACTTTCGTTTCTGACTTTCACTTTCAAAACCATAACAAAGACGCCATCTTCAGCCTCCAGCTCAAAGAAATTCAGTTTGAAACAAAGTAAATCCAGAGTTAAGCTTTGTTACTTTTAAGGCTTGTTCTCCTGTTTCCGCTCTGCCTGCGCTTGTAATCAATCAGACTCACTTTTTGACAGCAGGACCGAATGCGGCTTCTCGCTCTGCTTACACAGAGTTGTCCCGGATTCGGAGCTTCTTGGCGGGCTGACTGGGGAGCTCTCACCCTCCAAGCCTCTGGAATTATTCCAGAGGACTTTCGGGGAGCTCTACTCTCACCCACTGGGTCTCCTCTCCTTCTTTTCCCGAAGGGGAGGTTTTTCAGCCGCCAGACAGCCGATTTGCGCTGTCAAAGCGGCTTTTATGAAGTCACGGGGCTGGCGGTCTAAGGAGACCGTCCACGAAGTCTGCGATGCCGACCAGAAGTCCATTGTCAAAAGATTTCTGTGCATCTAAAAATATCAAAGCCGTTTGCTTTTCAGGATGGGCTTCATAGTATTCCAGAGTGTGCAGAATTATTCTCATATTATCTCTAATTTGTCTTTTTGGCAGAAACCCATTTTGATCTGAATGTATAAAGTTATTTAAGTATCTTCTAAGTCTTTCTGTCAATATTGAAGCAAAGATTTTATAATCTGAATTTATCAGGGATATAGGTCTATAATTTTTTATTTGTTGTGGGTCTGTATCCTCCTTATGGATCAATGTAATATACTGTATGCCTCAGACCATGACTTAGGTATTTCCTACTTTGTCATAACTTCATTCATAACTTCTAAAAGTGGGAGACTCAAAGATTCCTGCAATGTCCTATAATATTCTGCTGGCAAACCATCTGGCCCTGGTACCTTCCCATTCTTTTGTTTCTTAATTGCTTCAGTTAATTCCATCATTGTTATGTTTCCGTCTAACATCTCCTCAATATCTTTAGAAATCAGAGGTAAATTTTCATTTTGAAGATATCGTATCACATTTTCCTCCTCTATCTTTTCTTTCTCATACAGTTGTCTATAATAATCCTGTATAATTTTTTTCTTCTCTTTATTTCCAAATTTACTTTGTCCTTGGTCGTTGATTAATTGTATTATTTTTCTTGATTCTCTCTCTTTTTTCTATTTATATGCTAACCATCTTCCTGGTTTATTAGCATTCTCAAAATAGTTTAGTACTTCTAATTTTTTGAGCTAATTCTTCTTTCTCCAGTAAGTCCATTTTATGTTTTATTGTATTAATTTTCACTTTAACATCTTTTTTGTGTGGACATTTCTGAAGCTCTTTTTCAAATCACTTATAACCATCTTCCAATATTTTATTTATTTTATTTTATTTTTATTTTATTTTATTTTATTTGTATACCGCCCTTCTCCAACAGGACTCAGGGCAGTGAACAGCCATGGTAAAACACAACATATAAAATTTAAAAGCAGTTTAAAAGACATTAAATAATTTTGGCCATCAATTTAAAACAACCCAGTTAAAACCAATTACAAATTAAAACCGCAAGGATGGGGTCAAGCCAGCCTGGCTAGATGAAAATAGATGTGTTTTCAGGGCCCGACGAAAAGTCCGGAGGTCTGGTATCGTGCGTATCTCTGGGGGTAGGTCGTTCCAGAGGGCAGGTGCCACCACAGAGAAGGCTCTCCCCCTGGGGGTCGCCAGTCAACATTGTCTGGTCGACGGCACCCTGAGGAGGCCCTCTCTGTGTGAGCGAACTGACGGTGGGAGGCTATTGGTGGCAGAAGGCGGTCTCATAGATACCCCAGCGCTAAGCCATGGAGCGCTTTAAAGGTTGTCACCAACACCTTGAAGCGCACCTGGAAGACCACAGGAAGCCAGTGCAGCTCACGCAGGAGAGGTGTCACATGGGAGCGCCCTGTCGCTCTCATAATCCTCAGAATGCGGCCGCATTCTGGACCAACTGGAGCCTCCGGGTGCACCCCAAGGGGAGCCCCATGTAGAGAGCATTGCAATAGTCCAGGCGGGAAGTGACGCATGCCTGAGTGACCGTGCATAGAGAGTCCTGATCTAGAAAGGGACGCAACTGGTGTATCAGGCGGACCTGATAAAAAGCCCCCCTGACCACAGCCGTCATATGCTCTTCTAAAGACAGCCATGTATCCAGGAGGATGCCAAGTTGCGAGCCCTTTCCGTGGGGGCCAATGATTTGCCCCCAATAACCAGCGATGGCACCAGCTGGCTATATCGGGATGCCAGAAGCCACAGCCACTCAGTCTTGGAAGGGTTGAGTCGGAGCCTGTTTCTCCCCATCCAGGCCCGCACGGCCTCCAGGCATTGGGACATCACTTCAAGGACATCTGTGGGGTGGCCTGGGGTGGAGATGTACAGCTGAGTGTCATCAGCGTACTGATGGAACTCCACCCCAAAGCCACGGATAATCTCACCCAGCAGCTTTACATAAATGTTGAACAGAAGGGGCGAGAGGACCGACAAACAAGGCGCCTCGGGGTCAACCGCTGCCCCCTGCCAACACAGATTGCGACCGGTCAGAGAGGTAGGAGGAGAACCACCGCAAAACAGTGCCCCCCACCCCCAACCCCTCCAACCGGTGCAACATGATACCATGGTCGATGGTATCAAAAGCCGCTGAGAGATCTAACAGGACCAGGATAGAGGAGCAACCCCTATCCCGAGCCCTCCAGAGATCATCCACCAATGCGACCAATGCCGTTTCCCTGCTTTACCCAGGCCTGAAGCCAGACTGGAGCTTCATCCAGGTACTGTGGAAGCTGCCACGCCACCACACTCTCAACAACCTTCGCAATAAAATGAAGGTTGGAGACTGGATGATAGTTAGCCAAAACAGCCGGATCCAGAGAGGGCTTCTTGCGGAGGGGCCTCACCACTGCTTCTTTCAAGGCAGCCGGTAGGACACCCTCGCTCAAGGAAGTGTTAATAATCCTCTGGAGCCAGCCTCGTGTAACCTCCCGGGAAGCCAGCACCAACCAGGAGGGACACGGGTCCAATAAACATGTGGTCGCATTCAGCCATCCCAGAATCCTGTCCACATCCTTGGGAGCCACAGGATCGAACTCCTCCCAGATAACACTCTCAAGACCCGCCTCAGTCATCTCGTCTGGATTTACCCAGTCAGAGGCCAGGTCTTCCCGAATCTGAGCGAACTTGTCATGCAGATACTGCACAAAATCCTCAGCTCGACTCTGCAAGGGATCATCCTGCGCTCCCAGATGGAGGAGGGAGCGGGTCACCCTAAACAGGGCGGCTGGGCGATTATCTGATGATGCAATAAGGGTTTGCAAAATAGGTAGATTTTGCTGCTTTTATTGCCACTAGGTAGGTCTTAATATGAGACCTCACCAGTGTTTGGTCGGATTCGGAACGGCTGGTCCTCGAACCGCTCTCTAGGCGTCTTTTTATGTGGTAGTCTTCTCCATTGTGGGTGGAGACAACAGCCAGACATGGGTTTTGCTCATGTATCCAGATGAAGGACTGAGCCTGTCCATAAAGCTAAATCCCGCCCCTGTTGCTAGGGGCTCCCAGATTTGCTCAGTCCTTCCGACCGGACAGTTGTGTGGAGCTTTTCTCTCTGCTTGCCTTGCAGCATTCTAGTGCTTTAATTCGGAATTTTTCGGCTTGACCATTGGATTGTTATTTGACTACTCTTTTTTTGCATTTGGACAACTGTTTGACTTTGTAGCTGTCTCTCTGGGCAGCTTTTCGTCTCTGCCTGTTTCTTACCCACTGAATTGAGGACCCCTTTGGACTGTCAGTGAGTGGGGTCTAGTGGAGCCTTGCGCTCCCATGGGGGGGAGGGCAGGTGCGGCCGTTTCATCGGCATAACCTTGCGCTTCACCTAAGGGCCTTTTTCTCTCTGCCTGTGGAGTTTTCGCACTCCCGTAGAGCCTGCCGGGTGGCCATTTTATATCGTACCTTGCGATCTGGTTTGTGGAGTTTCACTCTCCCTTTCACTTGCCGCTTGTCGGCTGTAGCTGCCTCAGAAATTTTCAGTCGCCCGCCATACTTTGTAGGCTCCAGGACTTTGGGTCCATTTTTCTCAGCCCCATTTTCTGCCGCTTGGGCTTATTAGTGGAGTTTCGCGCTCCTGTCATTGCGGCTGGCTCCGGCCACCATTTTGGTTGCCTCACAAGCAGCGCAGCATGTTAGAGCTGCTTTTTGGGCCTCTAGGCTTCAGCCTGTGCCTCGTAAAGCCGTGGTCCCTTGGAGACAGTGCTGGCAGTTTATTCAATCAATTCCTCCAGGGACTTAGTTGCGCCAATAATTGCCCGGTTTTGAGACTACTTGTTTGACTGAACAACTAGCGCACCTTGGTGCCTTGTTTCCTGTGGCCCTCCCTCACGCTGTGACTGGTGGCCATTTTGTGGGCAGACTATCTTGAATTCAGTGGCTATTTTGTGTCACCAATATAGCCATAGAATATTTTTCTGTCTGCTTAGTGTTACAGTAGTCTCCGGCCTACCATGCCTAAGGCATTGGCCAAGAGTAAACATGGCCGCAAGGCCGCTGTTCAGGAATGATCCATCTTCCCCCCAGGGAGAGTTAGTTTCCAAGGCTTCTCGAGGGGTGGATGCTTCCAGGCCCAAGGTCACGGAGGCCCAGGCACATCATAAGGGCACCGGGTATTCCTCAGTGCCCTCATGAGCTGAGTGGCACTGAGATAAAGTCCTAAAGAAACTGTGTGCTAAGGCTAGCGGTCATCGCTTGTCATCTCCCGTGCCTGTCAGCATGCCCTCAGAGGGTAGAATCCGTGATCCAACCCCTACTCCGGATCTGATTTCACTTCAGGACTGTCCATTGGACATTCAAACCTTGAACCTGTGGGGCACTGCTTGTGATCCACTGCCCACTTCACCTTCTGCTCCGGTTCGTACTTCTTCGGAGGTTGGACTGGCTCGAGACCTTGCACAGACCAGACTCCGGCCTGAGGACATTCAACAAATGATTGCAGCAGCCATGCAGCAATCCTTGGCTGCGCACATCTTTCCTACATCCAAGCGGCCTGTGGCCCACTCTATCCAATCAGATCCCTCCGTCTCTCCCGAAAGGGGGGATGTTGAGGATGCTTTGTCAATTGTGGAGTCTGATTTTCCAACCCCGTCTTGTGTCAGCCATCCTTCGGCCTTTGAGGATGTTGAGGCGCAAGAACCAGAGCTGTCTGAGGATGAAGGTCTTCCCCCGGACCAGCCAGCATTTACGGGCTTTTTTCCTCAGGCCCTGCTTAAATCTCTTCTATTTAAGGCAATAAATACAGTGCAACTCGGCACCTCTTCGCAGTCCGATCCTCCGCCTGTGGCTGGGTCACTAAATCCCTTGTTTGCTGAGCTGCCCAGACCAGTGACGGCCATACCCACACCTCCATTCTTTTTGGACGTCATCACCTACGTCTTCACCTACATCTGCTCCCATTCCATCCACTGTCGACCGTAAGAACTTTACCGTATCACCAGATTTGTCTTCCCTGCTTCAGGTGCCCACGGTCGATGCCCCGGTCACTGCATTGCTGTCTAGTACTTCCGTTCCCGGAGATCCTGAGGAAGATCTTCACCCAGAGGAGCGCCGGTCAGAACAGGTCCTTCAGAGGGCGCACCAGGGGGTGGCCTGGGTTATTAGATCAACCGCTCGATCCTGCTCTGGCTATGACAGCTCCAGGATGAGCTTTCTCCTGAGGACATGAGACTGAAGCAAGATATAAATAAGATTGTTGCAGCGGTGCAGTTTTCGGCAGATGCAACATTGAATGCTGC
Organism: Pantherophis guttatus; assembly: GCF_059756535.1. NCBI lineage: Eukaryota > Metazoa > Chordata > Lepidosauria > Squamata > Colubridae > Pantherophis > Pantherophis guttatus. The sequence goes on from NC_142067.1 coordinate 68,889,161, forward strand.
CCGTTTCGCATCTAAATCGCTTGCCTCGACTGTTGCTGCCCATCGCCTAGTTTGGCTTTGCCATTGGCAGGCTGATGCCAGGCATAAATGGTGTCTGGCCTCGGTACCCTTTATGGGGACAAAATTGTTTGGGGATCCATTAGAGGCCTTCCTAGTTGAGACCAAGGACAAATGGAAGATATTGCCTATGGTCTTCCGTAGGGGGGAATCCCGTTATTCTCCTTATGCTCCTCGATCCCAGTTTCAACCATGGGATGGGGCTTCAGGACCCTCTCGTAGCATGGGTAATTTCATCCCCAGGCAGACGGGGTTTCAGGATAGGCCACCAAGGGGCAGACCTTTTATGTCTCGATGGCCCTTTTGAGGGGGAGGGGGTCATTCCATCCATCACCGTCGTTAGTAGTACAGTGGATCCTCCCATTGGCGGAAGATTGGGCCTCTTCACCAAAGTTTGGGAACGTACTACTTCGGATTGCTGGGTCCGGGCCTCCATTCAATCAGGGTTGGCCATTGAATTCGTTTCCTCCCCCCCATTGTCTTTCCTCGCTGTCCGCTTTCTCAGAGCTCAGGACATCGATTCCTTATGGACTCGTCTATTAGTCATCTTCTCAACATCAGGGCCATTCAGCGGATGCCCAGGGACCAAGCTGGACAGGGATTCTATTCTTGTGTGTTCCTGGTCCCTAAGTCATCAGGTGGGTGGAGACCTATTCTGGATCTAAAACATTTGAATCACTATGTGGTGTACTGTAGGTTCAAAATGCAATCCTTACGGACCATTTTAGATGGCGTTCGGAGGGGCAATCTCCTCTGTTCAATTGACCTCACTGAAGCGTACCTCCATGTGCCCATTTGACCTTCTCATAGGAAGTTCCTTCATTTTTGTTATGCAGGGGCCCATTATCAGTACAGGGCTTTGCCCTTTGGGCTTTCCTCTGCTCCCCGTAGTTTCACCAAAATATTGGCGGTTCTAGCAGCCTTTCTTAGACCCAGCTCAGTTCATCTCCAGTGCTATCTGGATGACATCCTAATCATGTCTAGTTCTCGGCAACAGGCCCTTTCAGACCTTCGGCTGATGGTTCAGACCCTCGCTGCCCATGGCTTCTCCATTAACTCAGAGAAGACCCATTTGGCCCCTTCTACTAGGATTCTTCACTTAGGAGCCATAATTGACTCTAGGGCAGAGGGCAGAGTCTATTTATCCCAGGAGCGGCAGGATGGGTTGAGAGCTCTAGTAGCCAAGGTAGTGAAGGACAGAAGGGCCTCTCCATTGCTGCTGTCAAAACTGTTGGGGAAAATGGTCTTGGCCATTTCTATAGTTCCCTGGGCCAGATTACACCTGAGAGACCTTCACTGGTTTCTTTTGCCTTTGCAGAAGGCGGGTAAGGGCACCTCTTTGGCCAAGATTCCTATCCCCAGGGAGGTGATTGCATCACTTCGATGGTGGCGTTCTCCGGCCATTTCCAAGGGCTGTCTGTTTCTGGAGCCTCAATGGGTGGTCGTGACTACTGACACCAGCAAGATTGGCTGGGGAGCCCACTGCAGTGCACAGATGGCACAGGGCAGGTGGTCGGCCACCGAAGCATCTGACAGCATCAACTGGCTGGAGCTCCGAGCCATCTTCCTTGCTCTTCGAGCCTTTCAACATCTGGTGACCAGATCACATGTCCTGGTACTCACCAACATTTCGGCAAAGGCCCACATAAATCATCAGGGTGGCACCAGGTCCAGGTCTCTGATGCTGGAAGCCAAACGACTGTGTCTTTGGACAGAATGCCATTTGATTTCCGTGAAGGCGGAGCACATTTTGGGAGATGCAAATGTCCGGGCAGATTGGCTGAGCCGCCAGTCGATAGACCACTCAGAATGGCGCCTGCAACCCCTTCTCTTCCAGACCGTGGTGGGCCAATTCGGCATGCCAGCGGTGGACTTGTTTGCATCGCCACAGAATGCAGAACTTCCCCGATTTTTCTCCCGTTTCCGATCGATGCAGGTGGAAGCAGTGGATGCTCTGTGCTCCCCATGGCCTCCAGGCCTGCTGTACGCATTCCCGCCAATTTCCCTCATCCCAAGGGTCCTTCAGAAGCTTATGCTAGAACAGGTGGAGGTCATCCTCATAGCACCGCATTGGCCAAGGAGGTAGTGGTTTGCGGACCTCATGAACCTGTCCGTGGCTCCTCCCTGGAAGATCCCATGCACCACCGATTGTCTCAGCCAGGGGGCGATAGTATACCCGGAACCTCAGTGGCTATGTATGACCGCTTGGCAGTTGAGTGGTTCGCTCTGCAGCGGGACAACGTCCCAGCCTCTGTGATTCAGATGATCCAGGCCTCTCAACGGCCCTCAACAGACAGTATTTATTCGGCCACTTGGCGGGCCTTTTGTGCTTGGTGCAAGACCCAGGGTGTCTCAGCCCTCCAGGCTTCAGTGATTCAGGTCCTGAGGTTCCTTCAGGCAGGTTTGGACAAAGGACTCTCGCCCAACACGCTACAGAGGCAGGGGGCCGCTATTTCATCGATCCTGACTTACGATTCTCTCCCCTCCTTATCTCATCAGCCACTAATACGTCGGTTCCTCCGGGGGGCGACCAATTTATGTCCCCCTGTACTGCATAGGTACCCCACTTGGGACCTTTCCCTGGTGCTGTACTCTCTTACAGGTGCACTGTACAAACCACTGAGGTCTGCCAGCCTACGGCTCTTGTCATGCAAAGTAGCCTTTCTTGTGACTATAACTTCTGCGCGGCGTATCTCTGAGATTGCAGCACTGTCGATGAGGAACGATTTGTGTGTTTTTCATGTCGACTGGGTAGTCTTAAGACTTGATCCTACTTTTGTACCTAAAATTAACTCTCCCTTTCACCGTTTGCAGGAACTAGCTCTTCCAGATTTCTGCCCGCATCCCTCTCATCCACTGGAACGACGCTGGCACAAGTTGGATGTCTGGAGGGCTCTTTGGATGTACCTCAAAAGGACTGCGGATATCCCTCACATGGAATCATTGTTTGTCTCCTTTCTTCCTGCATCTTTAAGGAGCAAAGTAACTTCTTCGATGATTGGCCATTGGCTCTGATCTATGATCGCTACAGCATACGAACTTCGCTCCTTGCCTATTCCTGCTTCTGTGACGGTGCATTCTATGTGGAGTGCGGCAACATCAGCAGCTTGGGCTACTCAGGAGTCGCTGCTAGAGATCTGCAGGGCCGCTACCTGGACTTCTCCTTCCCCCTTTATTAATCACTATAAATTAGATTAAATTTGCTTCTGCGGAAGCGGCCTTTGGGAGGAGAGTGCTGCAAAGAGTACATGTGCAGGGGGAGTCTTCAGCCCAGACTGCTCCCCCCCAGGATTTGGAACACTGAACTTGGTATGTCCCACGTCTGGCTGCTGTCTCCACCCCAATGGAGAAGGGGCGTTGGTCCTACCTGAGATGCGCCTTCTCATTGGATGGAGACAGCAGCCAGCCCCACCCTTTGGCAGTCTGTTATCTAATGTTAGCTTTCCTCTCTTTCCACACACCGAGCCTGTCTTCCTCCTTCGCAAAGCTGGGAGCCCCTAGCAACAGAGGCGGCATTTAGCTTTATGGACAGGCTCAGTCCTTCATCTGGATACATGAGCAAAACCCACATCTGGCTGCTGTCTCCACCCAACGAGAAGGCGCGTCTCAGGTAGGACCAACGCCCCTTTTCTTAACATTTCTCTTCCTTGTATAGTCCTTCATTGTGTCCCAAAGATTTTGCATCAATGTATCTTCTTCCCTATTCTCCTTGAAGAAGAAAGCCAATTCTCTCTCTATTTTCTGTACAAAGTCCTTTTCTTTTAATATAGTATTATTTAAAGTCCATCTAAATCTTCTCCTTTGTCCTTTCCATTTCACTATCACTGGATTATGATCTGCCCAGGTATTTGCTTCTATCTCAATTTGTTCTATGTTCAAAGTCAATTCCATTGTTGTCCATATCATATCTAATCTAGACCAAGATGAATATCTATCAGAATAATATCTATTGTCTGTTTTTTCCATTTCTATCTCTCCATGCATCTTTTAAGTTTATTTCCTCAGTCATCCTAAAAAAGATTTTGGTAATATCTTTCTACTATATCTTGTTGTTTTATGTGTTTTATAGTCCAAATTTTCATCCACTATACCATTAAAGTCTTCCATCATACAGATATTGTCATATTCCAATTCAATTATTTTCATGTGCAATTTTCTATAAAAGTCACTTTGATTATTATTTGGAGCATATATTGCTACTAAAAGAACTTTCATATTATTATCTATTATCTCCACCATCAGAATTCTTCCTTCGTTGTCTGTGTATATTTGCTCAGCTGGTATTGCATTTCTAATATATAAGATCACTCCTCCTTTTTTTACATTGTGGAAATGATGTAAAGATTTTCCCTAAGTTTGAATGTACCAATAACTGTTAATGTTGCTTTTTAATATGTACTTCTTGTAGACAAATTATATCAAATTTTAATTTCTCTAATTTGTGAAATACCTTTCTTCTTTTAACAACTGAATTAAGTCCATTAATGTTTATTGAAATCAATTTTCTCTCTTCCATATTCATACTTTATATACAGGCTTTACTGCTCTAGTTGATCTTAATTCACACTGTTCGTTGAGCTCCACAATCCCCCACACTGCACCTTCTGCTTTTTCAATCATTGCTAGTTCCTCTTCTTGAAATTCTACTGGTACTACTGTTGTTTGGAATTCCATTTCCATTTCCTTCTCTTTGAAAAATTCTGCATAAAATGCTTTGTCTATTGTATCTATTATGTATCTTTGAAGTTGCCACATTAACACTAATCATTCTGGTATCAGTCATCTGTAGTTTACACCTTTTTGAAGTAGTATTTTAGTCAAAAATTGGTATTCTCTCCTCATCTCCCTCACTTTTCTTGGTACTTGCTTCAGAACCACAGTTTCTTTCTCCTTATACTTCAATGCTTTTTCTCTGGCAGTCTGACGTATTTGTGCTTTAATTGATTTCTTAGTAAACCTTACATGCACTTCTCGTGGTAACTTGTTGCGCATTGCATACCTAGTATAAACTCCATATATCTCATCCATGCCATCCATCGTCTTCTCCTTGGTAATTTCTAGTGCGTCAGCCAGAATTCCCATCAAAGGGCACCCGCCCTTTGGAACGACCTACCCCCAGAGATACATACGATACATACGATCCCGGATCTCCGGACTTTTCGACGGGCCCTTAAAACTCACTTATTTCATCTAGCTGGGCTGGCTTGATCCCATCTTTCAGTTTTAATTCATAATTGATTTTACTGGGGTGTTTTTAAATTGTGGGCCAAAACTATTTAATATTTTTAAAACTGTTTTAAATTTTGTATGCTATGTTTTTACCTTGGCTGTTCACCGCCCTGAGTCCTGCTGGAGACGGGCGGTATAAAAATCAATCAATCAATCAATCAATCAATCAAATAAATAAATAAATAAATAAATAAATAAATAAATAAATAAATAAATAAATAAATAAATAAATAAATAAATAAATAATGCCAGATTCTCTCCTTTCTCTTTTTCTACATTTTGAAATCTGAGATAAAATTCTGATCTATCCATCTCCCATCCAATTAGTCCACTCCTGTCACATTCAACTTCTCCCAATCTATTGTCTATATCTTTAATTTTTTCCTCCTTTTGCTCCTCATTTTTCTGAAGCTTTTGCAGTCTCTCTTCATATTTCAACATCATTTGCTGTATACTCGCCACTTTTTCATCTGTCTTTAGTTGTTGTTCCATCCTCTGGACTACTTGAAGTATAATCTGTAATGGCGTGTCTTTCTCTTTCTCTTTTTCTTTCTCCTTCTCCTGGTGTAGCATCGCCTGGATTGATCGCTATCCTCCAGATGGCGACGAGGAGAGCGTAGTTGAGAAGGATCCAACTGCCATTACCTTTCTACTCATTCTGTCCAGTAGTCACCAATGGCCAAAACAACAACAAACAAAAAAAGTAAAGAAAAAGAAAAAGCCAAAAAAGAAGAGAATATATATTTTAAAAAAGGGAAAAAAGGAAAATAAACAATTCTTCAGGTTCTTCAATACCCTAATCCACTTTGGAAAAGACTGAAATTAATCCCAATGTCAATAAAAATAAGCTGAAGGAAACTCAAATTAAAAAAAAAAAAAGAAGAGAGAGAAAAAAAGAAAAGCCAAATAGTCAACCAAAAAGAAAAATCAAAATTAAAAATCAATCTTCGGGCACTTGTACATCTTAATCCAATTTGGTTATATAAGAACAAAGAGAGGAAAATCCATCAAATATATTTAAACAGGGGAAGCATACAGAGAGTTGTCACTTAACAGGAACAAAAAAGAAATAATAGAAAAAGATTTCAATTTCTTCTTCTGCAGTACTTCTGCCCAAGCATTAACAAGTCTCTCTCATTCTGCTTCAGACTCCTACTTCTGATAGTTTCCCCGAAGAACACCTGAGTAAACAATACAGATAGTTCCAACTTCCTCAGATGTACTTCCAACTATCTTATCAACAAGAGAGTTCAGAGTCCTTGAATTGTAGCAACAATATAATACAATTGTTTCAACTTGCTACTTAAATGGAAAAGAATAACAAAGTTTCCAGTCCAGTAGATGGCAGTATTACACACTCTCCTATCTTCCCCACTAATATAATCCAAGAGTTCTTTGTCTGTAAAATGGAAAATGGAAAATTAAAACAATCTTCAGAAAAAAAAAAAAGAAAAATTAAATCCCAAAGGAAAAATATTTTAAATAAAAGGCACGAAGGCTAAAAAATATAAAACTCTCAATTCTTTCAGTCCTTTTCAATCCAGTCCTGGTCAAAGACAAAACAAAGATTTATAGCTCCACCAATGTAAATGGTTTGAGAATAAAAAATAACTCCAGCTTAATTTCGCCTCTTAATTTCCTTTTATCTCCAATTTAATTTCCACTTCAATCTCAGGGTGTTCTTTATATTGATTTAAATTGAAAGTCTCTCACTGCATCGACTCACTGTCCTTCTATTCTTCTTCCGGAGCTGTCACAACTTCATTAGCTACTATGGCTGCCACCCCGTTGCTAGAAAAAAGGCTTCTCCCAGATCAACCAGGGACTTTGCAGTGTTCCTGGGATCATCAGGATGTGCCCTCCACTATCACAGTCAAAACAAGACTGTGAGGTCCAAAAAGGACCGTACAGCAGCGAGGGCTTTGGCGGCGATCCTGGAGCCCAGGAATCCTCCAACCATTCAGTTACGACGTCAGCTCCTCCCCCGGCATTGATGTTTCTTTCTTTCTTTCTTTCTTTTTTTATTGAAAAGTTTTTTAAAAAATTTACACATATTTTCCCCTCCCTCCTCCCCCCTCCTGCCCCAACCCTCCCCCCCAGACTTCCCAGAGCAAATACAGGGTATAGCATTTAACAAACATAAAAAAAAAAACATACACTATCTATAGACTTATCTCCCTCTTGCACTTTAACTCCCCTTGTTCATATCTAAATATAACTATTTAAACAAATTATTGCTTGAAAGTAATCAATCCACCTTCGTTCTTGTCCGTTCTTCAATAATAAGCAAGTCTTCTTTCTTCCAGTGTTACACAATCAGAGCCCAGTTAAAAATTAACCATCACATCTTCAACCCTTACATATATTAACACATTAACAAAATATTTTAACCAAACTCAAATAAAATGTATTGTAAAAACCTTATTTTTACTTTTTACCTCATAAACTTATATTGATTTTTGCTGGAAAGATTCCTTACTTAATAGCTTTGCATAAACTTATTCATCTTATTCTCTACAAATCCACTACGTATAATCAAATACCATCTTCACTATTTAATATCTATAAAAAATATTGTAAAAACCTTCCCTCAACCCTTGCACCACTTATATTTTCCTTATAACCCACAAGTTTATATTTATTCTTCAACAAAACATTCTTTAATATAACATTAATGTAATTTAAAACAAAGTATAAAGGTTTAAGTAATATCCTTCTTCTAACCCATAAACTTATATTAAATGATCTACACTGTCCATAACTTTTACATCCACAATATTTTTCTTTTAACCCATCAGCTTATATAAATTCTTCAACAAAGCATTCCTTGAAATATACTTCAAGACAAAAGTGAAAGTTTGGTCAGTGGCCCATAACAATTCAAACATAACATTACTTAATATAACTTTTCAAAACAAATCATGTCCCTAAATATAAGTAAATCATTCATTTTCACTGTAATATAACTTTTCAAAACAAATCATATCCCTAAAGGTATAGTCATTCATTTTCAAATCATATCCCCAGGTATAGTCATTCATTTTCACTATTACTATCCTCCCCAACAAGGAGGGTTATAATTTTTCCATCTCCATTTTTTCCTGATTTTTTTGCGAACCTTCTTCTTCAGTCTTATTCCTCCACCTTTTTTTATTTTTATAAGTTCTTGAGTTTTCAACTAAAGTTGCTGTACCTTACAATCTTGTTCTCTTTCCAAAGTAGTTCCTTTCAGTAAACACACCTCTTTAACTGCGATTGAGAGTCCATTTTTGTAAAAAAGTTGTAAAGTTCCACTTCGAATCCTCCTTCTTATATTAAAAATCCCAATGCCTCCTGACAATTTTCCAGTTGACTGTATCAAAGACTCTGGAGAAATCTCTCTCAGTATTTCCTGGTTACGCTCCTTCAAACCTCTCAGTCTTTCCTTCTTAATTTGAAAAACATCCATTCCGTTTTCCAAAGGCACATTAAACTGGATTGTTTCTCCAACCTCTTCATTCATCAGCTCACTATTATTTGGCATCTGAAATACCAATACAGTATCTTCACTTGTATCTTTGTTGCCAATTTGAGTAAAATCCTTCTTGAAAAACCCTTCGATTCTTTCCACTAACATGGAGGTAAATGATTCTAAAATTTCTTTAAAGAGATCCACAGTCAGTATTTGTGTATTTACTGATGTATATAATGGTAAGCCTTCATCACTTTCAAAAAAGCCAGCCATTTTTTTTTCTTCCCAATAAAACTTTCACTTTATACTTTTCCAGCAACTAAATCAATTATTCCAATCCTTAAGTGGTACAAGTCTTTTTTTAGAAATAATTTTTAAATCCTTCTCCTTTTAAGATAAAATCCTCTTCTTTTAAACAGGGGCTTTCAACACAACATAATACTTTGTATCTAACTTTCACTTCTTCACGCCCCGTTAGAATCAAACGCCATCTTACTTTCCCTTTCTCCCATAGAAATTCAGAGGGAAGTGATAGACTTTTCGGAGTTAAAGTTTAGTACTTGCAATTTTAGTTTCTCCTGTATTTGCTCTGCCAGATTTCCAATCCAAAATCTTTTTTAAAATTGAGTTGCTGGGGTGGTCGTGGCATCTAGATCTCCTTGAAGCAGAAACATCCCGGGTCCGGAGCAATGACAGGCTTTCCAGGGAGCTCTCACCCTTTAAGCCCCAGATTTAAAAAGAAACCTGGGGCTCTTGAGGAGCTCTACCCACACCCGTTGGCTCTCTTTCTCCCCTTCTCCCAGGGGGAAAGTTTTCTTTTTTTTTTAATTTTAAAAAACAAAACTTTATTCATTCTTAAAAACATTTAAAACATACAAAGGCTTGATTAAGTTAAAAGTTAACTTAATCAAAAAACAAATTTACATATACATATACAATACACAACTTCAACTACTAACTAATTTCTATTCTTATATATACATATATACAAACCTACAGTGACATATTTCATTTTCTATCTATCTGACAGTGCAGTTTTTAATTATATTAATTTCCTCTAAATTTCATCTCTACCCATTTGCCCTCCTCTGATTTATCCACTGGTACCATCTATTCCATATTGTAAAATATTTTGAATCCTCCTTATCCTGTAACTCTAAAGTTAATTTGTCCATTTCTGCGCATGTGTATATCTTTTGTATTAGTTTCTGATCAGTTGGCAATCTATTTGTTTTCCAAAGTTGTGCTACCACTAATCTAGCCGCCGTTATTATGTGAAGTATTAAATATTTTATATCATTTCTAATGTTCTTTTTAATCATGCCTAATAAAAAAATTTCAGGTTCTAATTCAATTTCGTAATCTGTTATTTCTGCTATCCATGTTTTTATCTTGTTCCAATATTTCTTAATTTCTGAGCAGAGCCACCAAGCATGATAAAAAGTTCCCTGTGCTTTTTTGCATTTCCAACAGGTCAGATTTACATTTGGGTATATTTTTGCTAACCTTGCGGGGGCCAGATACCATTGATACCACATCTTATAGTGATTTTCTTTGTAAGCTACCGATTTTGTCATGCTATAGTTGTTTTCCCATGCTCTTTCCCATTCTTCTAGTTGTATACTGTGCCCAATGTTCCTCGCCCATGCTATCATCTGCCCTTTAACCAATTCTTCTGCCAAATCATATTCGAGTAAATATTTATAAATTTTTGAAATTAATTTCCCTTCTTTGGATTCTAATAATTTGTCCAATCGATTTTGTTTTAAATCTATTCCTCCCTCCTCCTGATCCTTCCTATATCTTATCTTTATTTGTGAGTATGGCCAGCAGTCTATTGCTATTCCTTGTTCGTTTAGTTCTTCCCTAGTTTTCAGTTTCCCCTGCCTATCTAGTATTTCTCTATATCTTAATATTTTTTGTTTTGATAATATATTGGGGTGAGTTATTGCTTCTATTGTCGATAGCCAGCCGGGAATTTTCATGTAGTGTTTATGTTGGATTTGTTGCCATGTGTTGATTAAAGGGGGGGGGAGTTTTCAAGCTGTTAGTGTCGAGATCCGCTCGCCACTTCGAACCGATGCTGGGATTGAGGGTCGAATCCTATAACACGTTACAAGAGCCAACTACGGGGGGGGGGGGCTACCGATGACAGAAGCTCCGGGACCTGTTTACACTGGTGGTGGGGGTGTTAGCTTAACGATAGGCGGTCGGACACAGTTGCGGACGAGCGAGGGTTAACCATTTGGTGCTTTGCTGCCCAGCAACGCCTGCGCAGTAGAACCCGGAAGGGCAGTAGCTAAACATTGCTGGCGCGCTATTTAAACAGCGTTGGGAGGCAGCCGCTCCCAACGCCGACTTTGTGTATTCCGCATATCCGTCAACCTTGCTGTGCGACACGTGGAGGAAAGTGCGTGCTAATAAACCGTTGTGGCAAGCCCTGGCTGTGCATCTCCTTTCCTAGCATACGGAACTTGCTACGCAGATTGACAGAAAAGTCGGCGTTTCCTTCTCGCATTCGGCGGTGGCAGCGGCATGGCGGAAGGCACAGCAGCTGATTCCCCGGCGACCGAGGAGGTATTAGATGTGGATACGGAGGCCTTATCTGACAACGCGGCCTCTGAGGACCTGGAGTTGATGGTTGTACGCTCGAAGGTGCGGGCAAGTGTCACGACCCCAGAGACGGAGGACTGTAGTTCCCGGAGCGAGAGAGCCCCACTGGGTGAGTGGCCACCGTCCCCACCTGACCTGGGCGGGGCGTCGTTCCACGGGTGGAGGGAAAACCGGTGGACAGAGGAGGAGGACTGTGACCTAAGTTACTCCACTGGGCTGGGGGCGTCCACCCTGGACATATTACGGGAGAAATTCGGCGAAGTGAGCTTCCGGGATGCCCCCTCATGGCAGCCATGGATATCTGAGCCACGAGCCTGGCAGGGACAACGGGCATCTCAGAGCACCTCGGGGCCACGCTTTCACCTGGCAAGCCCAAAGTTGCGTATTGAGGGGGGTGTGCCACAACCGGATTACCGTGACCAGCCACCAATTGGCCCTGCCCCATCTGCGGTTCGTGACGGGCCACGAGGCCAGGCCCAGATCGGCTTACGAGAGAGAGGGCCACCACGCCCTGACCAGCAGGGGTTGCAGAGACACGGCGGCCAACAGAGGGGTGCACAATGGAGGGGCAGAGATAGGGATGCCCAGGATGCCCGGCCAGCGGCCCCGGGGCCCGTATGGGGCCCCGGGCCATGGCAGGCCCCACAACAATGATGGGGCCCTCCCCCCATACAGGCCACATTTGATGGCAGCGCAGACAGGGTCTCACTATTCCTGAGTCAAATCCTCAGTTACATGGATCTGTATGGGCACCTATTCCCATCCCAATGGGCTATGGTGGTGGCTGTCACTACTGTCTTGACGGGCGAAGTGGCGGATTGGGTCGCTGACCTACACAGCGATCATGCTAAGGAATTAGCTGATCTTGGTCTGTTTCCAGAGGCATTGCGCTGCCGCTTTGAAGACCAATCACGCACCCAGTTGCTGGAGGGCGAACTGGTGGCGTTGACACAAGGGGGTCGACCAGCCAGGCAATACGTGAAGGAATTTAGGGCCGTGGCAGGCCGGTTACGTGCATGGCCTGAATGTCTTCTTATACATCAATTTCGTTTAGGATTAGATCGAGAGTTGAGACAGGCGTGCGTGTACAGAGGCCTACCACCAAAATTAGCGGAATGGTTTAAGGCTGCGGTGGACTTAGATGTTGGTTTATGGGAGTTCCGGCCCCGAGGGGTGGCCAACTTACCGACTGCCACACGACGCAGCAGTGAAAGGCCTGGGGGCGCACGAGGGGTGGGCCCTTCCCCTCCTCGTTCCCTCCTCCCAGTTGGGAGGGGGGCAATTCGTTGTTTCCGCTGTAACCAGCTGGGTCATCGGGCTGCCGAATGCCCCGTTCCTCCGATGACGACTACTGCAGCCAAAACGCCATCATCCTCCGGGAAGGGTCGAGAACGGGTTCGGTCATCGGCAGAATGGTCCAAGGGTGCCACACCTACCTTGACATCGGTGTCTACCCATGGCTCCACAACAACTCCGAGGCCCTCTCCGCTCCAAGGGAGTACGCCGCTGGCCACGGACAGCAGTGAGGACGATGCAGCCGGCGACCCCATGGTGAGTGGCCCAATAAGACCTTTCGTAATACCAGTGATCTTACGTCACCTACGCACCTCAGCAATGGTGCAACGGGACGCCCTCATTGACTCGGGCTGTACGCGATGTCTCCTTCGAAAGTCTGTAGCCTTGGAGTTGGGCATATGGATGATGTCATTGCGTACTCCCATATGGTTTGAACAAATGGATGGGTCGTTGTTGGGGGGGAGGCCAGCAACACACGTAACTGATCCGATCCGATTGGAGATAGGGGAACATTGGGAACGGATCCGCTTTGTGGTTGTTGACACCATGGTCGAACCCCTTATTCTTGGCCTAGCCTGGTTAGACAAGTGGAGGCCTACCATATGGTGGGAGAGCGGATACCGGAAACTGCGGTTGAGTCTGGGCCCGGACCCAGAGCCAGAGGAACCGACCGGTAGAGTTGGGGAGGAAGAGGCCATAAACAGACAGCCATCATTAGGGTATCCTGAGGAGTACAGTGACTTAGCAGCTGTCTTTAACGAAGAGGAGTGTGAAGTGTTGCCCCCTCATAGAGCGACCGATTGTGCCATTGAACTAAAACCAGGGGTCCGTTTACCGAAGCCTCGCATGTACGCCATGACGAAACCAGAATTAGAGGAGCTGAGGCGGTACATTGACAAAAATCTGGCCAGGGGCTTCATTCAGCCTAGCAGATCCCACATGGCCGCACCCGTTTTATTCCGGGAAAAGAAGGATGGTGGGTTACGATTATGTGTAGACTTCCGGGAACTTAACGCTGTCTGTGTTGAACATCTATACCCTCTGCCCCTCATGAAAGACCTATTGGCCACACTGTCAACAGGGAAAGTGTTTACAAAACTAGACTTGCGGGAGGCGTACTATTGAGTACGAATCAAACATGGTGTTGAGTGGAAAACCACCTTCAACTGTCCTCTGGGCAGCTATAAATTTAAGGTGATGCCATTCGGCCTGCAAGGGGCACCAGCTGTTTTCATGCAGGTGATTAATGAAATCTTGCATGACCATTTATATAGGGGCATTCTCGTCTATTTAGACGATATCTTGATCTACAGCAAGACAATGGAAGAACATATAAGAGCCTTGGTACTACAGTGGTTTAAAGCACCCTGTTATTAACACAGCTGCCTGCAATTTACTGCTGGTTCGAATCTCTCCAAGGCTCAAGGTTGACTCAGCCTTCCATCCTTTCTAAGGTAGGTTAAATGAGGACCCAGTTTGTGGGGGCAATAAGCTGACTTTGTATAAATATACAAAAGTATGAAGGCTATTGCTTAACACACTGTAAGCCGCCCTGAGTCTCCGGAGAAGGGCGGCATATAAATCAAATTTTAAAAAAAAATATACAGCTAGTACGACAGGTACTCCTAAAACTACTACGGGCAAAAATGTACGTAAAACTCTCGAAATGTGAATTCCACTGCACACAGTTAGACTACTTAGGGTATAGGATTTCAGGGGATGGGATTGGAATGGATCCACAAAAAGTACGCGCAGTGCTGGACTGGCAGCCCCCCAAAACATGAAGACAGTTACAGAGCTTCCTTGGCTTTGCCAATTTTTATCGCCAGTTTATACCAGCTTTTGCGCAGATAGCCCTCCCGCTAACAAACCTACTTCACACAAAAGACACAGGCCTGAAGGCACGTCCAGGGCAAGCATTAACGTGGTCTTCGGAGTGTCAAAGTGCATTCGAAGGGTTAAAGACCTTATTCTCACAGGCTCCAATCCTCCAGCATCCCGATCCAACATTGCCGTTTGTGGTACAGGCCGATGCCAGTGATGTGGCCGTGGGAACAGTCCTTATGCAGAGGACCACAACAGCCGAATTAGTCCCCTGTGCATACACGTCTCGAAAGTTATCTCCTACAGAAAGGTGTTGGGCCATATGGGAAAAAGAAGCATTCGCTGTAAGATGGGCTTTGCTCACCTGGAGGCATCTGCTAGAAGGTAGTGGGAAAAGGTTCGAAGTGTGGACAGATCATAAGAACTTAGAGGCACTTCAAACCCCAAGACGCCTATCACCAAAACAAGTAAGATGGGCGCAATATTTCCAGCGCTTCGACCTCAAATATGTCCCAGGGGGTAAGAACTTTTTAGTAGATGCTTTATCACGTCTTCCTCAGTATAACAGTAAAAGAGAACAAATCATTCAAGCTTTAATACCGGGGGCACAACAGGCGGGTCGAACTACACATACTGCACCATTCCACTGGGAGAAAGAATTGCAGGGCGCACTGGCGGCGGATGCCTGGGCGACAGAACACAAAACAATGTTAGTATATCGAGATGGTCTCGCCTGGATGGGAACCAAACTCTATATTCCTCTGGTTTTCCGAAATAGTGTATTACAACGTTGTCATGATGTTAGGACAGCTGGTCATTTCGGGTTCCTCAAAACGTTACACCTTGCAAGGCGCCAATTTTGGTGGCCTCGTATGAGGAAGGATGTTGAGGAATATGTGAAAGGATGTAAGGTTTGCGCAGGTGCAAAACCCTGACCCGGAAAACCTTTCGGCCTACTGCAATCTGTCGCAGAACCAAATCAACCATGGGAAGAGATCACAATGGATTTCATCGTTGATCTCCCGGAAAGCAACGGGTATACGGTTATATGGACTGTGATAGATCTCTTCTCGAAACAGGCTCACTTCATACTATGTCGGGGGTTACCCTCAGCCCGTAAACTGTCCAAAATGTTCCTGTTACACGTGTACCGCCTACACGGCGCACCACACCGAATTATATCAGATAAAGGGGTTCAGTTCACCTCAAAGTTTTGGCGGAACTTCATAACTATGATTGGCTCGTCACAAGGATTAAGTTCGGGGTTTCACCCGAGTACGAACGGAGCAGCGGAACGAGAAAATGCTATGATAGAGCGCTATTTACGTTGTTATGTATCGTACCAACAAACAGACTGGTCAGAGTTACTTCCGTTCTCAGAAATAGCCTATAACAATGCGGTCCATGGGAGTACCGGAGTCACTCCATTCCATGCTGTGTCTGGTAAAGAATTGTCTGCCATTCCAGAACTGGAAGTGCAATCCCAGGGACAGATGGTACCTAGTAGCTGGGCTGCTCACATCGGCAGGGGTTGGCCACATATAAAAAAGGCCTTAGAAAAGGCGACACAGATACAGAAACAACAAGCCAACAAAAAGAGGGCAGACCATAAACAATTCATGGTTGGGGACCGAGTATATCTCTCTACAAAATATCTTAAACTACGAACTCCTAGTCGTAAGCTGAGTCCGAAGTACCTTGGCCCGTTCCCTATTATAAAAGTCATTAATCCAGTCACAGTCGAGCTCAAATTACCACCGTTACTTGGTAAGGTCCACCCTGTCTTCCATAGTAGTCTACTGAAGCCAGTAGACATAGTCCGAGAACCTGCGGTTAGACCCGGACCGGTAAGAGAAAACCAATATGAGGTAGAACAAATCTTAGATTTGAAAATCAGTAGAGGTAAACTCAAATACTTACTTAAATGGAAGGGTTATCCATTCGAGGAAGCAACATGGGTAGCAGGTACTGATATAGAAGCTGACCGTTTACTCAAACAGTTCCATAAGCGGTATCCCCATAAACCCGGCCCTTGAGGTATAAATGTGAACCATAATGTGATGCTAACCTGTCTCTTTATATCTTCCAGGACGGTCCCTGGTAGGGGGAGCCGTCTGTCGAGATCCGCTCGCCACTTCGAACCGATGCTGGGATTGAGGGTCGAATCCTATAACACGTTACAAGAGCCAACTATGGGGGGGGGGCTACCGACGACAGAAGCTCCGGGACCTGTTTACACTGGTGGTGGGGGTGTTAGCTTAACGATAGGCGGTCGGACACAGTTGCGGACGAGCGAGGGTTAACCATTTGGTGCTTTGCTGCCCAGCAACCCCTGCGCAGTAGAACCCGGAAGGGCGGTAGCCAAACATTGCTGACGCGCTATTTAAACAGCGTTGGGAGGCAGCCGCTCCCAATGCTGACTTTGTGTATTCCGCATATCCGTCAACCTTGCTGTGCGACACGTGGAGGAAAGTGCGTGCTAATAAACCGTTGCGGCAAGCCCTGGCTGTGCGTCTCCTTTCCTAGCATACGGAACTTGCTACGCAGATTGACAGTTAGACAGCTGATTTTCACTGTTCTAGTGGCTCTAACAGAATCCCGGGGCTGGCGCTCACAAAGGAGCGTCTTTCGGCACTGGCAGAGCCACCGGAAGAATCGGCATTGATGTTTCTTGATGCACAGAAGGCATTTGACAATTCGAATTGGCAATTTATGATAAAACAACTACAGACTATGGATTTTGGGGGGAGATTTATAAATATGATTAAAACAATTTTTTATAATCAATCAACAAAAGTGATGGTAAATGGAGATATGACAGAGAAGGTTAATATTATGAAAAGCACAAGACAGGGTTGTCCTCTATCACCATTATTATTTGGGGTTTTTGTTTTGTTTTATTTTGTTATCACCATTATTATTTGTGTTGACATTAGAGGTATTAAATAGAAATATAAGACAAAATGAAGAGATACAAGGTATTAGAATTAAAAAAGAATATAAACTACAGGCATTTGCAGATGATTTAGTCTTTATTTTAGAAGAGCCGCAAGCAGTTGGGCCAAAATTAATAGAACAAATAGTAGAATATGGAGAAATGGCAGGATTGAAAATCAATAAAGAAAAAAAGTGAAAATATTGGTGAAAAATATCAGAGAGAAACAGAAAAAGGAGTTAATGGAGAAATTGGATATTCAGATTACTAAAAAAGTAAGATACTTAGGAATTCAGTTAACAGCAAGGTATATTACGATTAAGGAGGATAATTATTATAAATTGAAAAGAAAAATTGAGACAGATTTGGAGAGATGGAAGAATCTACAATTATCATTAATGGGAAGAATAGCAACAATTAAGATGAATATATTACCAAGATTGTTGTTTTTATTTCAAACAATACTGATAAAAATAGAAAAAAAGTATTTTGAAAATCTTAATAAAATAAGAATGAAATTTATACGGCAAGGGAAAAAAGCGAGAATTAATATAAAAATGTTACAAGATGCAAGACTCAGAGGAGGGTTTGGACCACCAAATTATATTATATATATTATATTATCAGGCAGAAACATGGATGAAAGAATGGATTGAATTAAGAAACACAAGGTTATTGGCATTGGAAGGTCATGCTCTGCAACTAGGTTGGCATGCTTTTTTATGGTATGAGAAGAATAAGATACATAGTTAAGACATTATGTAAGAAATGCTTTATTATCAGTATGGGAGAAAGTGAGAAAAAAACATTATTTGAAAATACCAATATGGCTTTCAAAAATGGAAGCATTAGTATATCCAAATATTTATTAACATGGGAAATATTATTAGATATAAAGATATTGTCAGGCTTGCCTCCATTCAAAACCCAAGAAAGAAAAACCCCAACTCTATGTTTATAAAGAAAGGTACTTTTACTGAGTATGAACTGAATGCAGCGGAAGAAAAGCAAAGTCTGAGGCAATAGGTGCGAAAATTACATATTGAAAGCATCCTCCAAATCCCTCCCCCCACAGTCCCAAGGCAAATATCCAATCCACATCTCCCCAAGGTGTCATGTGGGGTACTTCTTTAGGTGGCCCCATCTATCTGGTATGCTGGAACAGTTGACCTTCACAGTTAACAGTTCTCTCTGCAGCTGCTAGAAAAACAGCAAGAATATCTCTCCCTTTTCCGAGACGTCTCCACCAGCACACTTCCCCCCTCCCAAATACCATCAATACCTCCCCCCTCCCGTTACAATGACAGCCGAAAGCAAGCAGGCAGCATGAGTCTGACATTCAACCCTCCAGCAGAAGAGACATTAGTCCTAAAGAAAAACAAATGGAAATAGATAGAGTAGAATGAAAATGACACAATTTCTAATATCCAATAATACAAATAAATCCCAACCTGTTAAGGTTTATCAGGGTATTTACCAGGGGTGAAATCCAGCAGGTTCTGACAGGTTCTGGAGAACCGGTAGTGGAAATTTTGAGCAGTTTGGAGAACTGGCAAATACCACCTCTGGCTGGCCCCAGAGTGGGGTGGGAATGGAGATTTTGCAATATCCTTCCCCCAGGAGTGGGGAGGGAATGTGGATTTTGCAGTATCCTTCCCCTGCCATGCCCACCAAGCCACGCCCACCAAGTTACACCATGCCCACCGAGCACACCCACAGAACCGATATTAAAAATAATTGGATTTCACCGCTGGTATTTACTGTGAAATTTTTGTAGAAGTGTAGGAGCTCTAACATCTCATTCACACATTCCAATTGAGAGGAAGGAAAATGTTTCCAGGCCACCAAGTACCCCTATGTCTCCTGGAATCAAGGATTTCTTTGACCTCAAAATGTTGCTTCCCTTCAATGAGAAGTGGGGGGGTTGAGTCCATACGAATCGAGGAGGCATGTTCAGGTTTCAGCAGACTTACATGGAACACTGGGTGGATTCTCCGGAGGGTTTTAGGTAGCTCCAATTGTACGGTAACTGGGTTTATGATTCTCACGATGGGAAATGGACCAACGTATTTAGGCCCAAGTTTTTGTGACTTTTGGGTAGTTTGTAAGTACTTAGTGGAGAGGAAAACCCTATCACCAACTTGGGAATTCCTATGTGTAGCCCGTTTCTTATCTGCCTGTTTCTTATGGGTTCTATGAGCCTTGTCTAATGCCTTACGTGCTACAGGCCAGGTAACCTGTAGCTGTTCAATCCAATCAACCAAGGAAGGAATTTGAAGCTTTTCCTGCTGTAACTCTGGGATCAGCACAAAGTCCTGACCTGACATCACTTTGAATGGTGTAAACCCAGTACTGCTATGTATGGAATTATTATAAGCCACTTCTGCAACAGTAGTAAATCTGCCCAGTTATCCTATTGGTAATTTACATAACACCTGAGGTATTGTTCCAACACCGAATTAGCTCTTTAACAAGCCCCATTGGTCTGAGGATGATGGGCGGAGCTTAAACCTTGGGCAGAGCCTAAAAGCCTCAGGAATTCCCTCCAAAAGTGGGAGGTGAATTGAACCCCCCTATCAGAAATAATTCATTCTGGAACCCCGTGTAAACTATAAACATGTTGAATAAACAGTTTAGCCAATGTTCTCACTGAGGGAATTTTTGAACAGGGTACAAAGTGCACTTGTTTGGAGAACAAGTCCGTAATCACCCAAATGACTATATATCCATTACTTTTGGGTAGTTCGACAACAAAATCCATGGATATCTCCTTCCACAGAGCTCCTGGTCTGGCCACCATCTGGAGTAACTCGGGTGGCTTCCCTGGTGGCCTCTTTGCCGAAGCACATACCGGGCAGTTAGCGACATATGCCTTGATATCCTTTTTTAGGGAAGGCCACCAAAATTGTCTTTTGACCAAATGTAGAGTCTTAACAAATCCAAAATGTCTGGCCACTTTGGCATCATGGGACTGATGTAGCACTGCCCCCCTCAGACTGGCTGGGACATACAACTTAGCCTCCACCCATGCAAGACCATCACGAACCTGTTTTGGCAACAATTTCCAAGGGGTTTTTAGGGCTTCTAAATTTTTATGGTCTGTTCACACCTCAAAAGCGTGTTTCACCCCTTCAAGGAAATGCCTCCAGGTTAGCAAGGCCCAGCAGACCACAAAAGTTTCCTTCTCCCAAATTGCCCATCTCCGATCAGTCTCCGACAGTTTGCGGGAAGTGTAGGCACAGGGTTGTAAAGACCCATCAGCATTTGCTTGAAGTAACACTGCTTCAACAGCTACATCACTTGCATCAGCTTGGACAACGAAAGGGGTCTCCATGTCAAGGTGCTTCAGGACCAGCTCAGTGGCAAACAATCGTTTCAGTTTCTCAAAAGCTCCCTGACATTCCATGGTCCATTTGAGGGGCCTACTAGGCTTTGGCCTGGCTTCCTCCTTGGTTTTCAGGAGGTTGGTAATGGGCAAGGCAATTTGGGCAAATGTTGGAATAAACTGCCAATAGAAGTTAGCAAAGCCTAAGAAGCTTTATAGCTGCTTGCGGGTTTGGGGGGGGGAATGCCCATTACAGGACCACCCTGACATTCTCTGGATCCATTTCTATCCCCTCATGAGATATGCGGTATACCTAAGAGATATACCCAAATAGTCAATCTTACTCTGATGGAATTCACATTTCGACAATTTAGTGTACAGTTCAGCTGCTCTGAGTTTTTTCAGAATGGACTGCACCAGTTTCACATGTTCGTCCATGGTCTCCACATAGATAAGAATGTCATCGAGGTAGACCAGGACTCCCTTGTAAAGCTGCTCATGTAACATCTCATTGATTAATTGCATGAACACTGCCGGTGTCCCCTGTAGCCCAAAGGGAGCTACCTTAAATTGAAAGCAACCCAAGGGGCAATTGAAAGCAGTTTTCCACTCATCCCACTCCTTAATCCGGACCCTGTAGTAAGCCTCTCTCAGATCCAGTTTAGTGAAGATCTTCCCCTTTGCTGGGTGAGCTAGCATGTCTTTCATAAGGGGTAGTGGGTAGACATTTTCCGTGCAAATCATGTTCAGGTTCTTATAGTCGACACACAAGTGAAGAGAGCCATCTTTCTTTTCCCGAAACAAAACTGGGGCGGCTACTTGCGGCCTTGCCAGTTGGATGAAGCCCCGTTTTAGGTTTTTATCAATAAAGTTCCTCAGCTCCTCCAGCTTGCATGGGGTCATAGAATAGATCTTTGGCTTAAGGAGTTAGAGATCCACCCCTGGTAGGATCTCTATGCCACAGTCAGTGGGTCGGTGGGGTAGGAGCACGTCTGACACCTTCTCACTGAAAGCTCCCCTGAGGTCCCAATATTCTTTAGGGATTTTCTCCTTCCCCGCAATATGTTTGCTTACCACCGCTGCCCACTCCTTCACTGCTTCGGCCATGCAGAAAGGTTTGCCCCCTTCCTTCCCTGGAGGGATGGAGGGGATGCGTAACCATCCCATCCTCCAGTTCACCTGAGGGTTCCACTTCCATAGCCAAGGCAGACCAAGCAAAAGGGGTCATTCCATGCCCAGGGCCATGATAAAACTCAAGACCTCTCGGTGGTCCCCCATCCACATTTCAATCAGGTTGGTTATGAAGTGGGCTGGGGCCCCCCGCTACTGACCCATCCACCTGGCAAAATGCGATGGGCACTTTCAAGGTTTTTAGTCTCAGCCCCAGTTTGTCCACCACCTCAAGGCTGATGACACCTGGTGCATCCAGAGTCCATGAGGGCTAGCATCTTCTCCTGGGCCCCGGAAGAAAGCACCCTTAGTTCAACTGGGATGGTTATGGGGCCCCCATGCTGACTTACCAGGGGGTCATCATCGGAGTCAGTTTTGACATCGCTGTCATTGGTGGTGGTCAGAGTTCCCAACTTCCCCAGGCCTGGGGAAGCGAACTCAACGATTTCCACCCCCTTCAGTGCCATCTCACGATTCTTTGCTGGAGGCTGGTCAGTTTTCTTCTCACCAGTATGGGTCGACTTGGAAGCAGGTTTGGAGATGCAATTAGCATCCCAGTGGCCTTCCTTCCCACATCAGAAGCACGCTGTGGACTTTGGCTTTATTGCTGACCCTCCTTTGGATGCTCTAGGGCCTTCTTTCTGGGGGACAGGGGATGGCTTGTTTCAGACACGCCCCCCCGTAGTGATCCCTGATCAGGTCAATTTCCACATCGGCTGCCATCACGAACCACTGTTGCAGGTCTTGGGGGCCTTCGCGGGAGCAGCATGCCCTGTGGACATCCTCATTGAGGCCATTCTCATAACATTCCATTAGGGCTTCCTGGGACCACCCCCTCATGTGGCGCACCAGCTCATGAAACTCCTGGGTGTATTCAGCCACCAACCTCGACCCTTGAATTATCGACTTCATCCTGATTCTGGCCTTCCGCTCAGCTAGGGGGTCCTCGAAGTGCCCTCTGAGTTCCACCATGAACTGGTCATAATTCCTCAGCAGGCGAGAATTCTCATCATGGAGGCCTACCCACCAGTCAGCAGCAGTCCCCTCCAGGACCATAGTGATACATCTCACATGGATGGCATCTGATGGGAAATCCTCCCCATTCTCCTCCATGTGGTTCCACACTTGGGACAGGAAGAATGCCAATCCCTTGGGGTCCCCTCCGTATTTTACATTAAGTGGAGGAACCTTTGGAATTTGATGCCTCCCTATTCCTGCCCCACCAACAGGGGGGCCCTGGGCTGCAGCCACAGCTTGAACCCCGGCAACTTGTTCTCTCTCTGGCTGAACCCTGGGAACCTCTCCTGCACTCGCTGCAGCCGCTGCTCCCCCCCCGGGTGTTCAATCTCTCTCTGGGCCAGCAATGCATACCTTTCACTGGCTTTCCAGCTTTCAAAAGCCTCTTTCAGAAGTTGCAAGGCTTGAGTCATCAGGAGGTCTTCTTTGTCTTCTTCCTGCCAAGCTGCCTCTCCCCGCTGTCATCTGGTAACTGTCACCCCTGAGGGGATTCCCTCCGAAGGATCCATCCGTCCCATACCCAGTGACCACTTAGCTCTGGCCGGCTTTTCTTCAAGTTGTAATTCAAACATCCAGTCCGAAACCTCCCCGCTTCATTTGGTTAAGGGAGAGGTGGATCCAGTGGCTCCCATGTCCTCTTGGTCGCTGTTTTGGTCAGACATTCTTGGCTCAGCCCCCACAGTAGAGGTTTCTCTGGGATGGCTGTTAAATCAGACTTTGCTTAGTGTCAGGCTTGTCTCCATTCAAAACCCAAGAAAGAAAAACCCAACTCCATGTTTATAGAGAAAGGTACTTTTACTGAGTATGAACTGAATGCAGTGGAAGAAAAGCAAAGTCTGAGGCAATAGGCACAAAAATTACGTATTGAAAGCATCCCCCAGACCCCTCCCCCCACGGTCCCAAGGCAATTGCCAATCCACATCTCCCCAAGGTGTCATGTGGGGTACTTCTTTAAGTGGCCCCATCTATCTGGTATGCCGGAATGGTTGACCCTGGCAGTTATCAGTTCTCTCTGCAGCTGCTAGAAAAACAGCAAGAATATCTCTCCCTTTTCCAAGATGTCTCCACCAGCACACTTCCCCCCCTCCCAAATACCATCAATACCTCTCCCCTCCTGTTACAATGGCAGCTGAAAGCAAGCAGGCAGCATGAGGCTGATAGATATTTCATAAGAACAGGGGGAATTGAAAACAAAATAAGAATTAGAACAACAAGGGATTGATATGTAGTGGTACACACAATTGCAAATACAATCAAAAGATGAAAAAGATGCAAAGCTATACAGTTTTCATTAGGAGATGACAGAATTGGATGAGATACTCACAGGAACAGATGAGAGAATGATTAAAAAAATGTATAGTTACTTAATTTCTATTAAATTAGAAGAAGAACAAGTAAAAGAAACAATGATAGCATGGGCAAAAAACTTTGGATACACAACAGAATTAGATTAATGGCAGTAACTATGGGAAAGAAACTATAACTTAACAATGGCAAAAGAGAATTTGTATAAAATGTTTTATAGATGGCATATGTCACCGGAAAGATTGGCAAAAATGTTTAAAGATAAATCAACTAAGTATTGGAAATGTCACCAGACACTGGGATAGTATTACCATATGTGGTGGACATGTGCAGAAACGAGAAATTATTGGGCAAAAATTCGGATTTGGTTAGAGAAAATGACTCAGCAACATATTGATTTAAAACTGGAGCTGTTTCTGTTGGGTATTTTACCTGAGAAAATTAGTAAAGAAAATGTATATTTGATTATTCATGTAATAACTGCAGCGAGAATTGTATTTGCACAAAATTGGAAAATGGAAAAAAATCCCTACAGAGGGAGAGGTAATTAAGAAAATATTAGAATGTGCAGAAATGAATAGATTAACATTAGCAATTAAAGGGAAGGAAGAATCCGAATATTAGAACATAAGGGGTGTTAGGTGTGCCTCCTTTCAGTACTCAAGAAAGAAAAACCCCGACTCCATTTTCATAGAGAAAGGTACTTTTACTGAGTATGAACTGAATGCAACCAAATAAAAGCAAGGTCTGAGGCAATAGGCATGAAAATTACATATAGAAAACATCCCTAAAACCCTTTCCCCAACTGTCCAGGCAGGATTATCCAATCCACATTCCCCCCAGGGGTCATGTGGGGTGCAGCGTCCGATGGTGCCATCCTCCTGGTATGCCACAACGGTTGACCTTGAGTAGTTATCAGCTTCAAAGAAAATGCTGAAGAAAACTTTCTCTTCCCTTCTCCACCAGCTCACTTCCACCCTCCCAGACATTCAAACAGCTCACCCCTCCCCCCATTACAATGGCAGCCAAGCAAGCAAGTAATGAAAAAGTGGAGGCTGACATTCGGCCCTCCTGCAAAAAAGACATTATTCCTACAAGAAAAACAAAATAAGGGAAAATAGATAATTACAGAACCAGGAACATGACTACAGCATCAAGATTAAGGTTTATCAGGATATTTGGAATAAAATAATTGCAGTTGTGTTGGAGCCCGAACATCTCTCTTATTTACCCATTCAGCCTGAGCTAACGGGAAATGTTTCCAAGCCACCAAGTACTGCACCTTACTGTGATGTTTCCTGGAATCCAATATTTCCTTGACTTCAAAATGCTATTCCCCTTCAATGAGTACGGGGATAGGAAGAGGTTCTTGGTCTGGATGCAAAGGGGACAAACGTTCCAGTTTCAGCAGGCTGACATGAAACACCCGATGAATCCTTTGCAAGGTTTTGGGCAACTCTAGTTGCACTGTAACTGGGTTAACAATGCGGACGATAGGAAAAGGACCCACGTATTTGGGCCCAAGCTTTTTCAACTTTTGGGTAGTTTGCAAGTACTTGATGGAAAGGAAAACCCTATCTCCTACCTCAGCTTGGACTTTATGAGCTTGATGAGCCTCGTCCAGGGCTTTACGTGTTACTGACCAAGTACCACCTGGCTGTTCAATTCATTCAGCCAAAGAAAGTATCTGTGGGCTCTCCTGAGGTAACTCTGGGATGGGCACAAAATCTTGGCCAGAGGCTACCTTAAACGGGATAAACCCAGTACTGCTGTGTATAGAATTATTATAGGCGACCTCTGCAAATGGCAGCAAGTCTGCCCAGTTATCTTGCTGATAGTTTATGTAACATCTAAGGTATTGTTCTAACACCGAGTTAGTTCTCTCACAAGCCCCATTGGTCTGAGGGTGGTGGGCGGAGCTTAATCCCTGGGCAGAGCCTAACATACTCTAGGAACTCTTTCCAAAAGTGGGAGGTGAACTGGACCCCTCTGTCTGAAATTATTCACTCTGGAGCCCCGTGTAATCTGTATACATGTTGGACAAACAACTTTGCAAGAGTTTTAGCCAAAGGGATCTTGGGACATGGGATAAAATGCACTTGTTTAGAAAACAAATCAGTAACCACCCAAATGACTGTATTCCCTCCACGTTCGGGCAATTCAACAAAAAATTCCATAGAGATTTCCTTCCATGGGGCTCCCAGCCTGGCAACACTCTGAGGCAGCCCAGGTGGTTTCCCAAGAGGCCTTTTTGCTGAAGCACATATGGGGCAACTCACCACGTATGCTTTTATGTCTTTCTTCAGCGCTGGCCACCAGAATTGTTGTTTAACTAAGTGTAATGTCTTCACAAAACCAAAATGCCCAGCGATTTTAGCATCATGGGTGTATTGTAATACTGTCCATCTCAGGCTGGAGGGGACATACAGTTTAGCTCCCACCCAAGTGAGGCCTTCTCGAAGTGTACATTCATTGGAGTGGGCTAAAAACCACTCGTCAGTTTTTAGTGCTTCTTTCAACTGCTTGCTCAAGTCGCCAGACAAGGTTGGATTTACTTTTGCCTGGGCTCTGGTAACCATTGGTGCCGCCAGCTGTTTTGAGGGGATAACTGGACAAATTACTTCCTCTCTAATGCTATTGTATTGAGGCAGTCTTGAGAGGGCATCTGCCATAAAGTTCTTCCCTCCAGGAAGGTAGCGCAGGGAGAAATTAAATTGCTTAAAGTTGAGCCCAGCGGACTTGCTTAGGTGACAGTTTTCATGGCGTTTTCAAAGTTTTTAAGTTTTTGTGATCAGTCCACACCTCAAAAGAGTGTTTCACCCCTTCAAGGAACTGCCTCCACATTAACAGTGCCCAGCGAACAGCAAAAGCCTCCTTCTCCCATATGACCCACTGTTGTGGCCCGTCAGTGGCTGGTGCAGCTAGTAGCTGATTCCAACAGCGAGGAGGCTGGTGTGGTGCTGCGCCAGCACCCTGTGCAGCTGGCACTCGAGTTGGACAATGAGGAGGCTGGAGAGGATTTGGTGCCGGGGCAGGGATTCAGCCAGGGCCTTCAGAACCTCCAGAAGCTCCCAGAGTTTCCAGTTACGTCATCGTGTCAAGCAAGACGGGTATGGAGATCACTCCTGTCCTCTTCTTGTAAACTTTCCAGCCTGGGCGGTTTTTTTGTGCCGGCGGCGGCCCCAGAGAGGCAGCTGTAAGCGGAGAGGAGCAGAGAGCGCGTGTGGAGTGGCAATCCGACGTGTGAAGGCGAATCTCTTCTGTCACAGGCTGGGAAGACGGCGCCAGTAATGGCGGCCCCAAAGCGATGACTACCTATTTTGGAAGGGAAACCCGATCGCAGACGGGCAAGGAGCCCTCTTCTTATGTAAATTAGTCTACATTGTGACGGACCTTTGATCCTTTTGATCTCCCTATTGTGAGTGCTGTGGTGGTGGAGGAATGTTCTGAGTGCCCTTTTACGATTGGAGCTAAGACGAGGAAAGCGGCTGCTAGTTTATTACACCAGGAACTTCGAGCCGCTATTAAATTGTGCTGACTGAAAGAAATATTGGATTTGTACTCGATTGATGGGAAGTATTGTTGGATGGTTTATTTCCTCCCTCCCTGCGGACAAATTAAGAATTAAATTAAGAACGGTGGTCGAACGGACAGATATATCCCCTGGTAGAGAAATACTCCTCTCCCTTCTTTTCTATTATTAGAAGGTGTGTGTATGGAACAGTACTCTACCCCCCTCTAGTGGCGAACTGTACAATTACATTATATACTGTGCTCTTAGGAGAGAAGAAATTTGAATCTGTTTGGTATTTGATTATACCTGTCTGAATGAATTACCCTCCCATTGATTATTATCTTTATTGACTCGACTTGACCTGAAGGATTTGGAATATAATATATTTGCTGAATTGACTAACTTAAAAGCTGATTAAGATATTTTGAAAGTGATCGGGAATATCCCTATAAACAAGATGACAAGTGCAACAATTGTAACGACCACAAAATCGGGGGAAAAAGTTTTGATACTCCCAACGGTTGCTACTCCAGCCACACCTACATCATCATCTTCATCATCATCTAAATCTTTGGAGGACTTAGCCGCTGCAGGGAAACCTCCATCGTTATTAAGTCTACAAAATATGCTGCAGGCAATGTACGAGGTGATGACAAAAAATCAAGAAGATATTTCCAAAAATTTAGAGGACTTAACGTCAGACCTTAAAGGGGAGCTGGGAGCTGTTAGAAATGATATCAAAATATTGAATGAGAGACTGGAAGGTGTTCAGGGGGTGTTGACACAACAGGAGAGTAAAGTTCAAGATGTAGAGAAGAGAGTGGGACAATGTGAGGAGAGACTGGATGGAAATGAAAGAGAGCAGCTCTTGGTGAACAGGGCCCTGGAAGAAGAAATTATATTTCTTGAAATGGAAAGGTCTGCCTTCTACTTGAGGATACAAAATGTGATGGAAGAATGGGGGGAGCCTTTAAGAGATATTGTAGTGGATATTTTGGCTGGGATTCTGGAGATAACTAAAAAAGATGTCCTGAGAGATAGAGACGATGTTTTCTGTGTATTTACAAGCTACGCTAGGAGGCAGAGACTTCCAACAGAGGTTCATGTTAGACTATCAAAAAAAGCTCTTAGGGAAGAAGTGATTTTGAAGTCCAGAGACAAAACGGTGACATATAAGGACAAACAATTGATAATATTGAAGCAACTCCCCAGACGGGTACGGGAAATACGACGAAACTATCATTTCTTAACCACTCAATTAAGAAAACACAAAGTACTATACAGGTGGTTATTACCGGAAGGGTTACAATTTACTTGGGCTGACAAAAAAGTGAGAATTGATAACCTTAGAGATGCCAGAGATTTTTTTATAAATCATTTGAACCCTTTAGAAGCGGAGGTGGGAGAAGAGTCAGAGGGGACGAGTGGGGAAGAATTACTAGAGGAGGAAGAGAGAGGGGAACCAGAACAGCCAGGTGGGAGAAAGAAAGGAAAAGGACAGACGCAGACACAGGCAGAAATAGGAGCCGAGGGACTAAACCAGAGAGAAACAAGACAAACAAAAAAGAAACTTCAAGTAGAAGGCAAGTAAGGGCAACAGAAGGGAGAAGGGATGGTGGAGGAAATTCGACTATGAATAGCCCGAACAAGAGAAAAAAGATCTTTAATAAATTAATAAAAGCACGTTTGAATATTATATGCCTTCAAGAAGTACACGTGAAAAGAGATCATCTTTATTTACTGAATTATACCAAATTGGGTCAATTATATACATCTCTAGCGGAAACTAAAAAAAGAGGAGTAGCGATTTATGTTCAAAAGCATATAAACTCGAGACTAATTTTTGCAGATGAAGAAGGGAGACTTTTGATAATTGAAATAGAAATGTGTGTAAAAAAAGCATATTGGTTTGTATTT
Organism: Pantherophis guttatus; assembly: GCF_059756535.1. Taxonomy (NCBI): domain Eukaryota; kingdom Metazoa; phylum Chordata; class Lepidosauria; order Squamata; family Colubridae; genus Pantherophis; species Pantherophis guttatus. The sequence continues at coordinate 68,918,814 of NC_142067.1, forward strand.
ATGCACCTAATGGGAATCAAAAAGTTTTTTTTCAGAATCTTTATAGTAAATTGGTAGAACTTGATTACTCACATATTTGTGTAGTGGGGGATTTCAATGCCATAGATGATAAGGATAAAGATTATATATCTGGAAATAAGAATCAGGAGGGAAAAAAGAGATCAGCAAAGAAAAGATTGCCTACTATTTGCCATCAAATACAAGAGGAATTTGGACTTAGAGATATTTGGAGGGAAAAACACCCGGAAGATAGACAGTACACATATTTCTCCGCCAGGCACTTATCTTGGTCACGGATAGATGCGGTTTGGATGTCGGGGGAACTGAGGCAGGGAACACAGAAAGTAGAAATAGGCATTAATGAGTGGGCAGACCATAATCCACTATGGATAACATGGGGAGGCTTGAAAACAAGGCCCAGGTGGAGAATGGATGTAAGGGTCCTCAAAGATGAACAATTCTTAAGTTATTTAAAGAAGGAGATGGGTTTTTTCTTTCAGGAAAATAATAAGGAAGATGCGAACTTTTTAAATGTTTGGGAAACAGCTAAAGCAGTGTTTCGGGGTTTAGTGATTAATTATATAGCTGGGAAACGGAAGAAGGAGAGGGCTAAATGAGATAAATTATTAGAAGACTTGACCAAAAGTGAGGCTATGCTGCAACAGGACCCAAACAATAGAGAACTCAATATGAATTTGAAATTAGTATGACATCAAATTAACTTATTAGACCAAGAGGACTTGGAAAAAAAAATTAGGTGGATGAAACAACAGCAATTTGAAAACACAAATAAACAGGGAAGATGGCTTACATACCGATTAAAAAAAGAAAAGGAAAGGAGTAGAATTCATAACTTGAGAGATGGGAATGGTGAATGGATTACAGGGGAAGAAGGGAAGAAAAGAATAGCACAGGAATTTTATTCCGATCTATATAGAAAAGAGGATAAATCTGAGCAGGAAATAAAGAAATATTTAGAAGAATCTGATCTACCCAAAATATCGGACATGTCTAGGGAAATACTGGACAGGGAGATAACCGAAGGGGAAATTGAAAGGGTTATGGGAAAACAAAAAACAGGAAAGACTTCTGGTACAGATGGCCTCCCAATAGAATACTACAAGGCACTTTGGGAAGTCTTAAATCCTTATATGACAGACCTATTTAATGGGGTAATCCGGGAGGGACAGATTCCGAATTTCTGGTCAGAAGCATTAATAACCCTCTTGCCGAAGGAAAGCAGTGACCTATCCCCGATCCAGAATTATAGACCTATTTCGCTTCTTAATGCAGATTACAAATTATTTGCGGCAGTGCTAGCAGAAAGGCTAAAAGGTTTCCTAAATCACTTTATACATGAAGATCAAAATGGTTTCCTTCCTTGTAGGCAGATTAGAGATAACGTGAGAATAATTATGAACGTCTTGGAACATTATGAAATCCATATTGATAAACAATTGGCTTTGGTCTTTGTGGATGCGCAAAAGGCCTTTGATCGAGTGAGTTGGAGTTTTTTAGTGGGTTTATTACAATATATGCAATTCGGGGAAAGGTTTATTCAGGCAATTCGTTCAATTTATTCGAAACAGTCTGCTAAGATTCTAATTAATGGAGATGTTTCTGAACAAATCTGCATTGAGAAAGGAACTAGACAGGGGTGCCCGCTTTCTCCGTTGCTATTTATTTTAACATTAGAACCTTTATTGAGAGAAATTAGGCGTAATTCGGGGATAAAAGGATTGCATATTAAAAACCAACAATATAAGGTACAAGCATACACTGATGACCTAGTATTTATATTGGAAGACCCCATTTTATTGGGTCCAAATTTGATTAATGAATTAAGAAAATATGGAAATGTAGCGGGTTTAAAAGTAAATAAGTAAATAACACCTATCCTATCGGGAACTGTTGGATGCCCAAGGCTGCTTAAAAACAAGAACTGAGTTAGAGCTTCAAGGAATAAAACTGGATTGGTGGTTTTATGCTCAGATTAGCTCTAAATATAAGAAAGACAAGGAAAAAAGTGGTATAGACATGACCCAGCAAGAAATAGATAGTATTATATTAGGAAAGGAGGAAAGAATATTATCTAAGATCTATAAATTCTTAATAACTTATTGGATAGGGGATGAGATTGTTAAAGACTCAATGATTGCCTGGGGGAGAAATATTGGTTACTCAATTGAATTGATAAAATGGGAAGAAATTTGGACGAAACAATTGAAATTTCTGATGGCAACTATGTATAAAGAAAACTTGTATAAAATGGTGTATAGATGGCATCTCCCTCCCGCCCGATTAGCCAAAATGTTTCCAGGACTCTCCCCAAATTGTTGGAAGTGTGGGGAGATAGGTACTTATTATCATGTATGGTGGACCTGTCCTAAGGCAATCGAATTTTGGAGATCTATACAGAGGTGGATATTAGAAATCACGGGATATAAATTACAATTGAAACCTGAATACTATCTATTAAATATTAGGCCAGATAAGATAGGCACGAATATATGGTGTTTGACTACATATATCACAACCGCAGCAAGAATATGTTTTGCTCAACATTGGAAGGGGAAAGACCTACCAGCTGAAGACCTGATTCTGGGGAAAATTATCGAGTATGCGGAAGCTGACAGGTTAAAAATTTTGAGAGATCAAAAGGACTCCGTATATTTTCAGTGCTGGGACCAATGGTATACTTGATTGAATAATAGAATAATAGAATAAAAAAAGGATAAGGTTAGTGTAGATTTCTTTTTATTTTTTATTTGTATATCTTGACTGAAGTTAATATATTCTGTAAAGCTCCCATCACGATCTGTGTGCGAATAAATATTTTGTTGTAAAGAAATAAATAAATAAAACAAGGAAAATTATATATATATATAAAAGAACCTCCAGAAGCTCCCTTAAGTGAAGAGGACGAAGAGGAGGAGCCTCTTCTCGATGCATGGGTGTGCAGAGCTGCCAAAAGGCAGGAGTGGCTCCTCAGGAGGAGGTGTCCTTGAGAGTAAGGCTTGGGGCTAATTGGCCACTCCCTTAGCTATTTAAGAAGGAATGCTGACTGAAGCAATTTGCAGGGAACAACTCCATTCACATACCTTCGTGTCTTGTCTTGCTTATCTTATCAGCTTCCTGCAAATTGCTTCTGGGCATTCTGCCAACCACAGTAAGCTTTCAGTATTATTCTTTGAATTCTTGGTGGCTGTTAATGCAGTTAATTAACAGCCGTTGTTGTAAAAAACTGGTTTATTTAGTAAACTAAGGTTTGAACGGACTTTGTGTGTGCTGGGTTCTTTGGCGTCCGTAGCTGGGACAAAACACCCACCTCCTCTCGGTCTCCGATAATTTCCAAGAGGTATAGGCACAGGGTTGCAACTTCCCCTCAGCATTTGTTTGGAGTAACACTGCCCCGACACATTGCTGGTGTCACATCACTGGCGTCAGCCTGAACCACAAACGGGGCTTCCATGTCAGGATGCTTAAGGACTGGTTCGACAGCAAACAGTCGTTTCAGTTTCTCAAAAGCACCTGACAGTCCATAGTCCACTTGAGAGGCCAGGAGGGTTTTGGCCTCTCCTCTCCTTTTGTTTTCAGAAGATTAGTAATTGGTAAGGCAATTTTTGCGAATGAGGGGATGAACTGTCGATAGAAATTAGCAAAACCCAGGAAACTTTGTAGTTGTTTGCGGGTGCATTGTGGAGCCCATTCCAACAGCCCGGACCTTCTCTGGATTCATTTCTATCCCCTCATGTGAAATGCGGTACCCCAGATAATCAATTTTAGTCTGGTGGAATTCGCATTTTGATAGCTTAGTATACAGTTCAGCAACTCTAAGTTTTTTCAGGATGGCCCTCACCAGTTTTACATGATCGTCCATGGTCTCAGTGTAAATAAGAATGTCATCAAGGTAGACAAACACCCCTTTGTACAGGTGTTTGTGCAGTATTTCGTTAATCAGTTGCATGAACACTGCAGGTGCTCCTTGGAGACTGAAAGGGAGCACCCGAAACTGGAAAAATCTCAGCGGGCAGTTGAAAGCAGTTTTCCATTCACCACCTTCCTTAATCCGAAATCTATAATATGCCTCCCACAATTCCAACTTAGTAAAAAAATTTCCTTTGCTCAGGTGGGCTAGCATGTCCTTCATGAGGGGCATGGGGTAGACGTTTTCTACGCAGATTGTGTTGAGGTTTCGATAGTAAACCACCAGGCAATAAGACCCATCCTTCTTCTCCCGGAATAGAACCAGGGTGGCTACTCGTGGCCTAGCCAGTTGGATGAAGCTGCGTTTTAGGTTTTTATCAATAAAGTCTCGCAGTTCCCCCAACTCCCGGGGTCATGGGGTAGATTTTTGGTTTAGGGAGTTTTACCCTAAAAGGAAGGATTTCTATGCTACAGTCTGTAAGCCGGTGGGGGGGGGGGCAGCACATCTGACACCTTTTCACTGAACACCTCCCAGAGATCCCAGTACTCTTTTGGAATCTTTTCTTCCCCCACGATGTGGTCCGTTGCAGTCGCCCCCTCCTCGCTCGCCACTTTGGCCACGCAATAGGGGTCCTACCCTCTCTTCCCTTGTTGATTGGAGTGGATGTGCAACACACCCATTTTCCAATTTATATGCGGGTTCCGTTTTCGGAGCCAGGGCAACCCAAGTAGGAGGGGCCGGTCTATGCCTAGGGCCACAATAAAACTCAGGGTATCAGAGTATCCTCATCTCAATTGGTTTGGTTACAAAATGGGCCACCCCCCAGCCACCGATCCATCTAGCTGACAGAATGCGATGGGTCTTTTGATCATTTTTAGTCTTAGCCCCATCTGTTCCACAATGTCAGGGCTGATGACACACCTGGTGCATCCTGAATCTAGAAGGGCTAGCATCTGCCCATGGGCAACGGTGGATGGTACCTTTAGTTCTACTGGGGTGGTCATGGTGCCCCCATTCTGATTTACCAGGAGGTCCTCGTCTGAATCGTTTTCGGTTTCGCTGTTGTCTGCGATGGTCAGAGTTCCCAACTCACCCTGTTTCAGGGGAGAGAACTCAATGACTTCTACCCCTTTTAGGCAGCTTCACAGGCTTTTGCAGGTGCTTTATTGGCTGTCTTCCCTCCAGTAGGGGTCGCCTTGGGTCCAGGCTTTGAGAAACACTCAGCTGCTCGGTGCCCCTCCTTCCCACAACTGAAATACGTGGAGGACTTCGGCTTGGAGCCTGCCGGTCCCACTGTGGCCTTTGGCGCTCCCTTGTGGAATGAGGAGGGTGGTTGATTCCAGGTGCGCTCACTGCTGAAATGATCTCTGGCCAAGTCGATCTCCGTGGCCAGCACGTACCAACTCTGTAGGTCCCTAGGGGCCCCTTGGGAGCAGCAATCCTTGTAGACATCCCCATTTAGCCCATCTTTATAGCTCTCCAGCAGGGCTACTTCTGACCACACTCTCATGTAGGGTGCCAACTCGCGGAACTCCTGGGTGTACTCTGCCACCGATCTCTGCCCCTGATGAATGGACTTCATTCTAATTCTCGCCCTTTGCTCAGCTAACAGGTCCTCAAAACGCGTTCTGAGGGCTGCCATGAATTGGTCATAATTCCTCATCAGAGGGGAATCTTCATTATGGAGTCCCACCATCCACTCAGCTGCCAACCCCTCCAGGGCCTTGGTAACACACCTCATGCGTGCGGCATCTGAGGGGAAATCCTCCCCCCAGTCCTGCATGTGGTTCCACTTGGGTTAAAAAGAATCCCAGTCCTTTTGGATCTCCCCCGTATCTTACTGATAGTAGAGGAATTTTGGGCTTGCTTCACCTCTGGGGCAGGGCCTGCCCAGTGGGGGGCCCCAGGCTGCAGCAGCCGCTTGATTTCCAGAGGCCTGAGCTGTCTCTTCCCGGGCTTGGGTTCTCTCTTCCAGACAAGCAGCAGCCTCTGTTTCACCCCCGGGGCATTCATCCTCCCTCCTGGCAGGCAATCCATACCTTTCATGGGCTTTACAACTCTCCTCGGCCTCTCTCAGTAATTGCAGAGCATGGGTGATCAGAAGATTTTCTTTCTGCTCTTGCTGCCAGGCAGCATCTCCACCTCGGCTTCTGGCAGTTGTTACTACTTGGGGGGTCTTCTCCAGCTCCGGTAACCTCCCCATGCCCAGCAACCATTTGGCTCTCTCCAGCTTCTCCTCCAGCTGTAAATTAGCCATTCAGTCTGAAGGCTCCCAGCCAAGGTGTGATGAGGGAGTCAGTGAGCCAGCTGCTCCCATCTGTTCTTGGTCGCTGTCTTGATCAGACATTGTTTGCTCAGCCCCCATGGTAATTTTCCGGGATGGCTGTTAATTGCAGACCTTGCTTAATGTCAGGTGTGCCTCCTTTCAGTACTCAAGAAAGAAAAACCTCGACTCCATTTTCATAGAGAAAGGTACTTTTACTGAGTATGAACTGAATGCAACCAAAGAAAAGCAAGGTCTGAAGCAAAAGACGTGAAAATTACATATAGAAAGCATCCCTAAAACCCTTCCTCCAACTGTCCAGTCAGGATTATCCAATCCACATTTCCCCCAGGGGTCATGTGGGGTGCAGCGTCTGATGGTGCCATCCTCCTAGTATGCCATGACGGTTGACCTTGAGTAGTTATCAGCTTCAAAGAAAACGCTGAAGAAAACTTTCTCTTCCCTTCTCCACCAGCTCACTTCCCCCCTCCCAGACATTCAAACAGCTCACCCCTCCCCCTGTTACAATGGAGCAAGCAAACAATGAAAAATCAGAGGCTGACAAGGGGGCAATTTTATTATTGGATAGAAAATGAACATGGACAAAAAGCAGTGCAAAATTAAATAAATCTGGAAGAAAAATGTTTTAACAGGAAATATATTAAATTGAAATGTAAAAGCAAAGAAATATAAATATTATGATGACACAAAATTGGTACCCAGATGACACACTGAATGATAAATGATGTAATGTTTGTTTTAAAAAAATAAAAAAACTTTTTATTTAGTGTTATTTACTTTGGCTTTCAAGGTGATCTATAGATTAGGGCTCCTAGCTTGCATAAGATAGCACAATGAATCATAAAACAAAACTGGATTTTGGCTAAACTCTGTCATACTGGCAAAAATGTTCCAAAACTGATCAATGCTATCTATAATATAAGCAAGGAATGTTGCATGTAGCTTTGATATTTCTATGGCTTTTGGGTACCTTCTTTATTTTACTAAACAATTTGATGTGAAATCTTTTTTTTTTTATTGCAAAAGTTTTACAATTACATTTTCACCCCTTTTTTCCTCCCCCCTCAACCCACCCCAAACTTCCCAACCTCCCTAACCCTCCCTAACCCACCCCTCCCCCCGGACTTCCACATAATATACTCATGTCAAGTAAAAAAAAACCCCTTTGTATAAAACTTGAACCCCTCCCTCCCCCGTATAATTTTTCATCTTCATTACATTAAAATATTACTGTCTTGACATATCATTTTCAAATGAAAGCTATTTGATACTTCCTAGTTTGATATTTGTTCTGAACATAATCTATCCACTTTTTCCATTCCCATTCATAAGTCTCTTGTGAACAATCTTTTAAGTATGCTGAAATCTTCGCCATCTCTGCAAAACTGGCCATCTTCAAAGTCCATTCCTCAATAGTGGGCAAAGCTTCATTCTTCCAGTATTTACCTATCAACAATCTTGCTGCTGTTATCATATACAATATCAATTTTGTTTCACCCAATGTAAAACCCTTAACTATACCCAATAAAAACAGTTGTGGAGAAAATTGAATTTTTTTCTTCAAAACATTCTGCATGACCCACCAAATTTTTATCCAAAAAGCCTTAACTTTCCTACAAATCCACCAAACATGATAATATGTAGCATCTAAACAATCACATCTCCAACATTTTGGCTGAACATTAGGGTACATACACGACAATTTTTTGGGGTCTAAATGCCATCTATAAAACATTTTATAGAAATTTTCCCTCAAATTCTGTGACTGTGTAAATTTAACGTTCTGAACCCAGATTTTTTCCCATGTTTCCAGCATCACTGGTTCTTCAAAATTTTGTGCCCACTTAATCATACAATCTTTAAGTAATTCAGTTTCTGAATCCCTTTCTAACAAAACATTATAAAGCCTTTTAATATGCATTGGACCTTTCTCTTTTATATGTCTAACCAATTCTTCCTCATGCAACATAATACCAGTTTTTTGGTCCTCTTTCCATCTCAATTGTAACTGATTATATTGTAACCAAGTTAAGTTAATCCCTTCATCCAACAGTGTCTGTAATGTCTTCAACTGCCATCTGCCTGCATCTGTAAAAAGAACCTCTTTGTATAACCCCCCCCCCCGAGTGACATTATATTTGTATTCCACATGATATGACCAAGATCCAGCCATAGCGGTATTTTATAATCCCATTTGAATCGGTGCTTCTTCCAAACTCTCATCAAAGAGTCTCTGAGTATATGGCTTTTAAATACTTTATCCACTTTGTTGTCATAAAATAAGTAAGCATGCCATCCAAATTCAAGATCAAAACTTTCGATATTCAGTATTCCAGTCTTTTTCCTTCCAAACCAATCACTTGCTAAGGTCAAAGCTGCTGCTTCATAATATAACTGTAGGTTTGGAAGTTTAAGACCTCCCCTTTCTGGAACATCCTGCATAATTTTCAATTTCACTCTCGGTTTTTTCTCGTTCCAGACAAACTTATTCACTCCAGTTTGCCAGACTTTCAGTTGTTTATCACTTTTAAGCACCGGAATCATTTGAAACAGAAAAAGAAATCTTGGCAAAATGTTCATCTTAACTGCTGCTATTCTTCCAAGTAGAGACAGCTGCAGTTTTTTCCAAGTCTCCATATCTTTCTGCGCCTCTCGCCACAACACCTCATAATTATTTTGAAACAATTTCATGTTTGATTCTGCAACCTGAACTCCTAGATATTTTACCTTCGGTACAATCTCAAAACCTGCCCTCCTTTCAAGCTCGTGTTTACGATCTTGTGTCATATTTTTAACTATCATCTTAGTTTTTTTCTGATTCAGTCTAAAACCTGAAACTTTACCATAGTCTTGTATAATGTCCTTCATCTGGATTATTGATTCCATTGGCTGTGTTAGGGTAACGACCAGATCATCTGCAAATGCCTTTATTCTATAATCCTCTTGCCTTATCATTATACCTTTCAAAATATTAGAGTCCCGTATTGTATTTAACAAGACTTCTAGTGTTAGAATAAATAGCAATGGGGATAGCGGACATCCCTGTCTTGTTCCTTTTTCAATTTTAAACTCTGTTGTCAAACTTCCATTAATAATAATCTGTGCCTTTTGCTCTTGGTAAATTGCTGAAACCGCCTGTATAAATTGGTCCCCAAAGTCCATCTTTTTTAAAGTCTTTAATAGAAAATTCCAATCCACTCTGTCAAAGGCCTTTTCCGCATCCAGAAAAACCAGCACTGCAGGTATCTGTTTGTTCCTCTCAAGATATTCCAATAAGTCTATTACTTGCCTTACATTATCCTTCATATATCTACCCTCGATAAATCCCGCTTGGTCATCATGAATCACCTTTTGAATTACTGGCATCAACCTGTTGGCTAGTACTTTTGCATAAATTTTATAATCAGTGTTAAGAAGAAATATTGGTCTATAATTCTCCGGTTTTTTAGGACCTGCATGTTCTTTTGGTATCAAAGAAATATAAGCTGTTGTCCATGATGGGGGTATTTTACCCCCTTGTTGAATATTACAAAACAAATCTCTAAGTTGTTCTACCATTTCTGCTTGCAAAGTTTTATAATACACTGCAGTCAAGCCATCCGTTCCAGGAGCTTTGGCTATTTTTAATTGTTTAATTGCTACCATTATCTCCTCCTCTGTTATAGGATAATTCATTCTTTCCTTTTGTTGGTCTGTAATTTTTGTAACTCTTTTATTATCTAAATATTTTTCTATAAGTCCATTCTGCACATCATCTTTAGCATATAGTTTAGTATAATAGTCCACAAAAGCTTCTTTAATTAATTTTTGTTGAAAAATTTATTTCCCTCCAATATCAATATTATCAATAGTCCGTATACTCTGCTTTTTTCTTAATGTGTAAGCCAACCATCTGCCCGGTCTATTGGCATTACAAAATGTATTATGCTTCGCATATTGTAAGTTTGTTGCAACTTGTTCCGCCATAAGCATTTGAAATTGGTCTTTCAGAAGTTTTATAACACCACGTATTCTTTCATCTGTTGGGTTTTTAATAAGTAGCTGTTCTTTGTTTTTTATTTCTGCTTCCAATTCTTTTCTTTTGTCGAGTCAATCTATGTTTAGAGTTCATATAAATAAGCACCTTCTCATATAAGCTTTGCTCGCATCCCACACAATTTCAATTGGGGTACCTTTATTCAAATTTATTTCAAAAAATTCTTTCAAGTGCTTTTTAAGTTCTATTATGTTTTTTTCATATCTGAACAAGTTTTCATTCACTCTCCAAGAGCGTCGCTCAGTCTTACCCATCTCAATTTCTATCCATACTGGGCTATGGTCGGACAAAGTCCTTGGAAAAATCTTTGTTCTTTTTGTCTTAACAAGTAAATCATCTGACAACAAAATAAAGTCAATCCTAGAGAAGGATCTATGTCTGTCAGAAAAAAAAGTATAATCCAATTCTTTTGGATTGTGTATTCTCCAAATATCTTTTAATTCCAGGTCTTCTTTCATATCAAAAAAAGTCTGTGGTAGTCTGATCCTGGATTTCGCCAAACTCTTTTTATCTAGTTTAGAATCGATTACTCCATTCCAATCTCCCATTATTAAAATAGATCTATAGTCCCATTGCAATATTTTAGTATGTAACATTTTATAAAAATGATCCTGTTGTTGGTTGGGAGCATAAATTCCAATCAAAAGAATTTGGCCATTTACTGTAAGCAATTCGATTGCTATAAACCTACCATCTTCATCTGCTTCTATAATTTTAGCTGTTAGTATTTGTTTACATAAATAACCACACCATTCTTTTTTTGCAAAGTTGAAGATATAAAATGTGTTCCTAACTTTGAATTTATCAAGTATTTTTGGTCTTGAGTTGTGATATGAGTTTCTTGTAAACAAATTATATCATTATTAAATTGTCTCAAATATGCAAATAACTTCTTCCTTTTCTGTACTGAGTTCAACCCATTCACATTCCAAGATAAACACTTAATCGTCATCTTTATTTTTGTAAAGCAGCGAGCAAAATAACCGAATGTCTTCCGGAATCTCCGGTCTTGCTCCCCCCATGGCTCCAGTCTCTTGTGTGGTAGTCTTAGCTCCCTTTTTATCTTGTCTTTCCTGTTGTTGTTGCTTTTCTTTAAGTTGCTTAGCTTTTGCACGAGTTATACGCTGATCCTTAACCTCAACATTCCGAACCAAGTCCAAGATTGGAGAAGATTCCAACAAAGGCTCATCCAAAAAACCTCCTTCAGCACCCTGCATTTTCTCTAACTCCACCTGCTTTGACTGTTCTTGCGGTTCTTGTTGAAGTTGCTTCTTATCACTCTCCTCAATCTCCAGAACTGTAGATGTACGTGGAGATGGTATTCTTTCTAAAATAGTAGTATAGAAATGCTCCGCCTTTTCCACAGTATTCAAACGATGTCTTTCTCCCTTATATTTCAAAATTATACCAGTTGGGGCATCCCACCGAAATGGTATCTCCTGTTTTTGCAGTTCTTTTACAAGAAAGCCAAAATCTTTTCTGGCTTTCAGCATTTTAGGTGGTAGTTCCTTGTAAACTCCAATTTGTGCACCCCCCACTTGCACAGAAGTATGGAAAGATTTTTGCAGGATATCATTTCTTATTGCTCTATCCGTAAAATATATGACCACATCTCTAGGCAGTTGTCTTTGTCTGGCCACCCAAGAATTCACTCTGTAAATTTTATCTATTTTGTAGAAAACCACATCAGGATTAATTTTTAAGATCACCGCCAGAGCTTCAGCACAAATCTGTCTCAAATCCTGTCTGTCATCCTCTCTAATTCCTCGAAGCCTTATGGCAAATTCCATTGCCCTGAATTGCATCATAACAATTTCGTTTTCAACTCTCTGCATTTTATCATCAACATCAGAAAATTTATAGTCATTGTCTTTCATCTTAACATTGACTTCTGATTTAAATTCTTCCACTTTAGAGTCAACTTTAATGATAAATTCTCCAAGGCCAGACGCCACCTCTGATATTTTTTTAGTCACCTTGCCATAATCCTGTTTCACCATATCTTTGATTTCATTAATTTCCTGCATAATTTCCTGTTGAGATTTTTGAAGTTTATCATCTATTTCCTGTTGGGATTTTTGAAATTTATCATCCAAAGCTTTGGAAATAAATTCTTTTAGATTTTCAATATCAAAGTCTTTTTTCTGAGTCTGTATCTGTTGAGCAGGGGGAAGCTGCGCTTCATGTTTATGTGTGGGGGATCCCCCCCCTGCTACCTTTCCTTCCTGCTTCTTTGAGGCCATCCTGCCACGTAAGCTAGATTTTCTGAAGAAGGAAGTCCCTTTTCCTTTTCCACCTCCGCAGAGACTTCTAAAAAAGTCCCCCAGGTTTAATCAAATGGAAACTGGAGTAAAGCCAAGTTAGATTTTTAAGAAAAGAGTTTTTCTTTTTTCCCCTCTTCTCTTATTTCTCTTTGTTACAGGCAGAGCAACTTTGTAGCAACTTTATAACTTTATAACTTTGTAACAAAGCAAGATGACTTCACAAATCCATTCTCACTAGCTCGTTAATTCTAGTGCTGGGCGCCATATTTTTTCAAATCACTTTCACTCGCTCGTTTTTTTTCTTGAATTAAAAAGTCAACAAAGCACTAACTTGCGATTTCCAAGTTACAGGGTTCAAGTTAATATTTCCGCTGCTTGTTGAGGTTGGTTCCATTCACTTTAAACGTTTGCTGCAGCCGGCTTGTTCTCAGCAGGTTGGGAGGGAGCCGCGCCTGTTTCCTCCCCAGAAGCAATTCCCTGGGGGCTTACAGGGGCTCAACCTGTACCCTGCTATCTCTCCTCCTTCAATCCTCAGGATTTCGGAGTTTTCGAGCCGCTTCTCGATCGCGAGGCGGCTCTACAGGCGGCAGGGCTGGCGGTGCTTAAAAAGGCACCGTCGTCACCGAAGCTAGCAAACCGGAAGTCCAATTTGATGTGAAATCTTGATTTACCAAGCTCAAGTAGAAGTCAAGAGAAGTCATATTCAAACCAAAATTTTAAATTTTAGTGACGTACCATGCTGAAAAAAACATTTTTTACCAATGCAAATTAAAGTGAAACATAGCAGATGAGTATGGCAGGGAAAGCGTTAAGGATGTGATAGCTAAGGGTTAAACTCTGGAGTGCCCCTCTTCCCTTGGTGCCCTAAAGCATGTGATTATTTTGCCGTATTTATCAAATTTATAAATTTACTTTTATTTCATACCTTTAATTTACTCTGCTTCTTATTCCTATTCCTATTCCTATTCCTATTCCTATTCCTATTCCTATTCCTATTCCTATTCCTATTCCTATTCCTATTCCTATTCCTATTCTGGTTTTTTTAACCTGAAAAAAAATAGTTGATGGATATGTATGTATGTATTATGTATGAAAATAAATCAATACAATAGTAAATGTAAATGAGAAGCTAAGAGCACACATTTTTTTATCACTAGGTGGCTCCAGTCATCTAGTTATCTTCTTATAATACATCCTTATAATCTGTTATCATGCTAGATCAATACATTTATTTATAACAAATTTAATACATACTATTTAAAAAATAGCCTTGTTTATATACTGAATATATTTCTGTTTGTTTCTTAGGCTTAACAACATATTCTAAAGAAAAACATATTCTACATTTAAGTCTGTCTTCTCTAGTTACAAAGTCAGAGGTGGCTAAGGAATTCATGGTCACTATGGAAACCATTGACTTGCCCAGATTACTGAGGGTACAACACACTGCAGAAGATACATTTGATCCGTGAGTCTTGAGACAGTGACAATGTGATTTAGAGGTGGAAGTGTTACCATTACTTTCCATAATCATATGCAACACAATTAGTATATGAAACTACAGGACAAGGTCATATACTAGTATGGAATTAATATCAACATTCTGATGATATTCATTTGTATATTTCTACCCTTGGCCTATCAAGTAATACTACCAATGTTTTTTTTGTTTTTTTTCAGTGTTGGTGGCTGCCTGGATTTGTATGGAGAATATCAAGCTTTGGTTTAATCCAAGCAACAACAATTCTACTCAAGGTGTGAATTTTAAAAGCCACCAGATGTAGGCAGTGGTGGGATTCAAGTAATTTAACAACCGGTTCTGTGCCCTAATGATTTCTTCCAACAACCAGTTTGCCAAACTGTTCAGAAAGTTAACAACCAGTCATCCCAAAGTGATGCGAACTGGTTGAATCCCACCATTTTCACCATTAATTCCAGATGGGATAGTACTTCATGAGACAGAACTGGTGTACAATTTGGGGGCTCTTTTGGACTCTTGGCTCTTACTCAAAGAGCCAGGAGAACCTTTGCACAAATCTGTCTAGTGAACCAATTGTGCATATGCTCTCACTACTCGTGCCTTGGTTTTATCCCATCTGTATTATTGTATTGTATTCATGGGGTTGCCTTAGAAGACCACCTAGAAGTTATAATTGGTCCACAATTCAACAGTGCAGGTAGTTACGGGCATTCCATAGTATGTACATTAGTGTTGTGGTCCGCCAGCAACCTGCAAAACTGGCAGCAGAGTCGGACAGTGAGGAGGCTGGGGAGGAACATGGGCCAGTCCTGGGGAAGGCCCAGACGAGGGCTCTGCATTGGAGGCAGAGATGGGGCCAGGGCCATCTGGGAGTGATGTGCGGACTCCAGAGCCCCCCAGAGTCGGACAGCAGAGAGATGGAGGAACAGAAGGAGCCTGTTCCTAGTGCATGCATGCGTAAAGCTGCCAGAAGGCAAGAGCAGCTAAAGCAAAAGGGATGACTTGGGAGTAAGGCCAGGAGATGATTGGCCCCTCCCATAAGGCTTAAAAGAGAAACAAAGGCATTTGGGCCTTTTGCAGGAAAGCAATGTTGCTAACTCTGCTTCCAGTTAGCATCTCTTGTTTGTTTCTGAACTTCGTGGGGCTTTGCCAAGTAAGGCCTTTGGCAGGGTGTCAAAGAAGATACAGGTTGGTGATTATCCCGAAGGACTTCTTCCGAAGGATTTGTTTTGCAACTAATTGGGACTCAGCTAGGAATAAACGTAATTCTCAGCTGTTACAATAAAATAGGTTTGTTTGGGACTAATTGTGTATTGTAATGACTCAGTAAGCCTAGGTCACAACAATTAGAACCAGTATTCACAAGCTGCACTATCCTCCCAATGGGCTCCTGTGTGCAAATAAAATGCTATCATCTAAAAAGCACTTCACAGTATAGTGCTGGGTTATTTGTTGGACCATTGAAATCTGATAATTTCTACTTTCCCAGAAGATTCGACCACAGGATAGGCATAGTCATGTCTCTGAAGTAATGGTATCATCTGATGGGACTCAAGAAAATTTTACTCTCTGTCACAGAACATGGCCTGTAAGACAACCTACCCCTGAGATGGGGATGGCCCTAATTTTTTTGAAAAAACAATTTTTTTTCCAACAAAAAACTCTTAAACATAAAATATATCTTTTGAGAGCAAAGGTTTGATCCGGTCATAGTAGGTACAATTGTTCACACTTCTTTAACAATTTTTTTTTTATTGAAAAAGTTTTACAAATACATTTCTCCCCAATTACCCCCCTAACCCTCCCTAACCCCCCCTAGCCCTCCCATCCCCCCCAGGACTTCCACAAAATATAATCCATATCAAAATCACATTTTATAAAACTTGAACCCCTCCACCCCCTGTATATTTTTCACACATCTTCACAAAGTTTGATTATTCTATCCCTATATAATACTTTCAGTTAAAAGCTATCTGATATTTCCTAGTTTGATATTTATTCTGCACATAGTCTATCCACTTTTTCCACTCCCATACATAAGTCTCTTGTGTCCGATCTTTTAAGTATGCTGAAATCTTCGCCATCTCTGCAAAGCTGGCCATCTTCAAAGTCCATTCTTCAATAGTGGGCATAGCTTCATTTTTCCAATATTGACCTATCAGTAATCTCGCTGCTGTTATCATATATAATATCAGCTTTACTTCGCCCAATGTAAAACCCTTAACTATACCCAATAAAAACAATTGTGGAGAAAACTGAATTTTTTTCTTCAAAACATTCTGCATAACCCACCAAAATTTTATCCAAAAAGCCTTCACTTTCTTACAAGTCCACCACATATGGTAATATGTGGCATCTAGACAATCACATCTCCAGCATTTTGGTTGAACATTAGGGTACATACATGATAATTTCTTAGGATCTAAATGCCACCTATAAAACATTTTATAAAAATTTTCCCTCAAATTCTGCGACTGTGTAAACTTAACATTCTGAACCCATTATTTTTTCCCATGTTTCCAACATCACTGGTTCTGCAAAATTTTGTGCCCACTTTATCATGCAATCTTTAACCAGTTCTGTTTCTGAATCCCTTTCTAACAAAACATTATAAACCCTTTTAATATGCATTGGACCTTTCTCTTTTATATGTCTAACCAATTCTTCTTCATGCATCATTATACCAGTTTTTTGGTCCTCTTTCCATCTCAATTGAAGTTGATTATACTGTAACCAAGTTAAATTAATCCCTTCTTCCAACAGCATTTCTAAAGTCTTCAGTTGCCATCTGCCCACATCTGTAAAAAGAACTTCTTTATATAAACCCCCCCCCCCCGAGTGACATTATATTTGTATTCCACATGATATGACCAAGATCCAGCCATAACGGTATTTTGTAATCCCATTTGAGTCGGTGCTTCTTCCAAACTCTCATCAAAGAGTTTCTAAGTATGTGGCTTTTGAATACTTTATCCACTTTATTCTCATAAAATAAGTATGCATGCCAACCAAATTCAAGATCAAAACTTTCTATATTCAATATTCCAGTCTTTTTCCTTCCAAACCAATCACTTGCTTGCGTCAAAGCTGCTGCTTCATAATATAATTGTAGGTTTGGAAGTTTAAGACCTCCCCTTTCTGGAACATCTTGCATAATTTTCAGTTTGACTCTCGGCTTTTTCTCATTCCAGACAAACTTATTCACTCCTCTTTGCAATTCTCTCAATTGTTTATCACTTTTAAGCACCGGAATAATTTGAAACAAAAAAAGAAATCTTGGCAACACGTTCATCTTAACTGCTGCTATTCTTCCAAGTAGAGACAGCTGCAGTTTTTTCCAGGTCTCCATATCTTTCTGTACGTCTCACCACAACACCTCATAATTATTTTGAAACAGTTTTATAATTGATTCTGCAACCTGAACTCCTAGATATTTAACCTTTGGTACTATCTCAAAACCTGCCTTGCTTTCAAGTTCCTGTTTTCGATTTTGTGTCATATTTTTAACTATCATCTTAGTTTTTTTCTGGTTCAGTCTAAATCCTGATACCATACCATATTGTTCTATAATGTCTTTCATCTGGATTATTGATTCCATCGGCTGTGTTAGGGTAACAACCAGATCATCTGCAAATGCCCTTATTCTGTAATCCTCTTGTTTTATCACTATTCCTTTCAAGGTGCTCGAGTCCCGTATTGTACTCAACAAGACTTCTAGTGTTAAAATAAATAACAATGGGGATAATGGACAACCTTGTCTTGTTCCTTTCTCAATATTAAAATCTGTTGTCAAACTTCCATTAATAATAATTTGTGCCTTTTGTTCTTGATAAATTGCTGAAGCCACCTGTATAAATTGGTCCCCAAAGTCCATCTTTCTTAAAGTCTTTAATAGAGAGTTCCAATCCACTCTATCAAAGGCCTTCTCCGCATCCAAAAAAACCAGCACTGCAGGGATCTGTTTATTTTTCTCAAGATATTCCAGTAAATCTATAACTTACCTTACATTATCCTTCATATATCTGCCTTCTATGAATCCCGCTTGATCACAATGAATCACCTCTTGAATAACTGGCATCAACCTGTTGGCTAATACTTTTGCAAATATTTTATAATCATTATTCAGAAGAGATATTGGTCTAAAATTCTCAGGTTTTTTAGGACCTGCTTGCTCTTTCGGTATCAATGAAATATAAGCTGTTTTCCATGATGGGGGTATTTTACCCCCTTGTTGTATACTACAAAATAGATCTTTAAGATGTTCAATCATTTCTGCTTGTAGGGTTTTGTAGTATACCGCAGTTAAGCCATCCGTCCCTGGTGCTTTAGCTGTTTTTAATTGTTTAATTGTGGCAATAATCTCCTCAGCTGTTATAAGATGATTCATTCTCTCCTTTTGTTGACTAGAAATTTTTGTGGCTCTTTTATTTTCTAGATATTTCTCTATAAATCCATTCTGTGTATCATCTTTAGCATATAATTTGGTGTAATAATCTACAAAAACTTCTTTAATTAATTTTTGTTGAGAAATTTCCTTCCCTCCACTATCAATACTGTCAATGACCCATGTACTCTGCCTCTTCCTTAATGTATAAGCCAACCATCTGCCTGGTTTGTTAGTGTTGCAAAATGTGTTGTGTTTCGCAAATTGTAAATTTGTTGCTGTTTGTTCCGCCATAAGCATTTGAAATTGATCTTTCAGAAGTTTTATAGCTCCTCGTATTCTTTCATCTGTTGGGTTTTTTATAAGTAACTGTTCTTTATTCTTTATTTCTGCTTCCATTTCAGATCTTTTTTTTTTGTCGATTTAGTTTGTGTTTAGAGTTCATATGAATGAGTACCCCTCTCATATATGCTTTACTCGCATCCCACACGATTTCAATAGGGGTACCCTTATTCAAGTTCATTTCAAAAAATTCTTTCATCTGCTTTTTAAGTTCTATTACATTCTTTTCATATCTAAACAAGTTTTCATTTACTCTCCATGATCTTCTCTCACTCTTTCCCATCTCAATTTCTATCCATACCGGGCTATGGTCAGTTAAAGTCCTTGGAAAAATCTTTGTTCTTTTTGTTTTTACAAGTAAATCAGCTGATAGTAAAATAAAGTCAATCCTAGAAAAAGATCTGTGTCTATCTGAGAAGAAAGTAAAATCCAATTCTTTTGGGTTATGTATTCTCCAAATATCTTTTAATTCCAAATCTTCTTTCATATCAAAAAAAGTCTGTGGTAATCTAATCCTTGACTTCGCCAAACTCTTTTTATCTATTTTAGAATCAATTACTCCATTCCAGTCTCCCATAATTCCTTGAGTGAGGGGTTCTTGCCTCCCGCCTTGAAAGAGGCAGTGGTGAGGCCCCTCCTCAAGAAGCCTTCTCTGGACCCAGCTATTTTAGCAAACTATCATCCAGTTTCCAACCTTTGCTTCTTGGCGAAGGTTGTTGAGATTGTGGTTGCACGACAGCTCCCGCAGTACCTGGATGAAACCGTCTATCTAGATCCGTTCCAGTCCGGCTTCAGGCCCGGGTACAGCACGGAAACGGCATTGGTCGCGTTGGTTGATGATCTCTGGAGGGCTCGGGACAGAGGTTGCTCCTCTGTTCTGGTCCTATTAGACCTCTCAGCAGCTTTTGATACCATCGACCATGGTATCATGCTGCGCCGGTTGGAAGGGTTGGGAGTGGGAGACACTGTCTTACGGTGGTTCTCCTCCTATCTCTCCGACCGGTCGCAGTCTGTGTTGGCTGGAGGGCAGAGGTCGACCTCAAGGCACTTGGTTTGTGGGGTGCCATAAGGGTCGGTCCTCTCGCCTCTCCTATTCAACATTTATGTGAAGCCGTTGGGTGAGATCATCCGTGGTTTTGGGGTGCAGTGCCATCTGTACCCTGATGACACCCAGCTGTACATCTCCACCCCAGACCACCCCAACGATGCCCTTGAAGTGATGTCCCGGTGCCTGGAGGCCGTACGGGTCTGGATGGGGAGGAACAGGCTCCGACTCAATCCCTCCAAGACTGAGTGGCTGTGGCTGCCGGCGTCCCGATATAGTCAGCTGATGCCATCGCTGACTATTGGGGGCGAGACATTAGCCCCCACGGAGAGGGCGTGTAACTTGGGTGTCCTCCTGGATGCACGGCTGTCTTTAGAAGAGCATATTACAGCCGTGGCCAGGGGGGCTTTCTATCAGGTTCGCCTGATATGCCAGTTGTGCCCCTTTCTGGATCAGGACTCCCTATGCACGGTCACTCATGCCCTTGTCACTTCCCGCCTCGACTACTGCAACACTCTCTACATGGGGCTCCCCTTGAGGAGCACTCGGAGGCTCCAACTGGTGCAGAATGTGGCCGCGCAGGTACTTATGGGGGCGACATGGCGCTCCCACGTGACACCTCTCCTGCGTGAGCTGCATTGGCTTCCAGTGGTCTTCCGAGTGCGCTTCAAGGTGTTGGTTCTCATCTTCAAAGCGCTCCATGGCTTAGGACCCGGTTACTTACGAGACCACCTTCTGCCTCCGATAACCTCCCACCGGCCAACACGCTCCCACAGAGAGGGCCTCCTCAGGGTGCCGTCTGTCAGGCAATGTCGGCTGGCGACCCCCCAGGGAAGAGCCTTCTCTGTGGGGGCACCCGCCCTCTGGAATGAGCTACCCCCAGGGATACAACTAATCCTGGACCTCCGGACCTTCCGCCGGGCCCTGAAGACTTTTTTATTTCAGCAAGCCGGGCTGGGTTAAAAAAAATTTTAATTGGGGAATTTTATGGGTAAGGGGTTTTAAATTGGAGAAGCCAAAGATAATTTAATTTTGTTTTAATGTATTTTAATATTTGTATTGTGTGTTTTTAATTCTGGCTGTTCACCGCCCCGAGTCCTTCAGGAGAGGGGGCGGTATAAAAATTTAATAAATAAAATAAAATAAATAAATAATTAAAATAGATCTATAGTCCCATTGCAATATTTTAGAATGCAAAGTTTTGTAGAAGTTTTCTTCTTGTTGATTAGGAGCATAAATTCCGATCACCAGAATTGGGCCATTTGCTGTATAAAGTTCAATTGCTATAAACCTGCCGCAATCATCTGCTTCTATAATTTTAGCTGACAGTCTTTTATTTATATAAATAACCACACCATTCTTTTTTTCCAAATTCGAAGCTATAAAATGTGCTCCTAATCTTGAATTTATCAAATATTTTTGATCTTGTATTCTAACATGAGTTTCTTGTAAGCAAATTATATCATTATTAAATTGTCTCAAGTAATTAAATAGTTTCTTCCTTTTCTGTGGTGAGTTTAATCCATTCACGTTCCAAGATAAAAACTTAATTGTCATGTACACTTTTTTGAAGTGACAAACACATTTGCTGAAGATTTTCCAATTCGGTAGTCTTCAGCTTTGCACCCCCCATGGCTTCACATTCTTGTATATTACCCTTGACTCCTTTCTTATACTGCTGTGGCTTGGCCCTTTCCTGTTGTTGTTTTTCTTTAAGTTGCTTAGAAACTGCTCGAGTTATACGCTGATCTTTAGCTTCACACATCCGGGCTAGGTCCAAAGCCACTTCTCTTGTAGTCTTAGGTGGTTCATTCACAATTTTTGAAGGAAGGTCTAGCAGGGGCTCATCCAGAAATCCTCCTGTAGCTCCCTGCATTTCCATTACCTCCAGTTCCAGCTGCTTAGGCTGCTCTTCCATCTCTTGCTGAAATTGCTTCTCCTTATCACTCTCCTTTATCTCCAATACAGAAGATGTATGTGGGAATGGTGAACTCTCTTTAAAAACATTAGAATAGAATTCTTCCGCCTTCTCAACAGTATTTAATCGGTATCTTTCTCCCTTGTACCTCAAGATTATACCAGTTGGAGCATCCCACCTAAATGGAATTTGTTGTTTTTTTAATTCATTCACTAGAAATCCAAAATCCTTTCTATCTTTTAACATCTTAGGTGGTAGCTCTTTATAAACTCCAATCTCCTTTCCATCCACTTACACAGCAGAGAGAAAGGACTTTTGTAAAATATCATTTCTCATTTTTCTATCTGTAAAGTATATCACCACGTCTCTAGGCAATTGTCTTTGTCTAGCCACCCACGAATTCACTCTGTACACTTTATCCATTTTGCAAAAAATCTCTTCAGAGCTAATCTTTAACAGCACAGCTAGAGCATCAGCACAGATCTTTCTCAGGTCTTCCCTATCATTCTCTTTTAAGCCTCTCTGCCTTATGGCAAATTCCATAGACCTGAACTGCATCATTGTAATCTCATTTTCAAGTCTCTGCATTTTATTATCAGCATCAAAGATTTTATAGTCAGTCTCCTTCATTTTAACATCCATTTCTGATCTAAGTTCTTCCACCTTATTATCAGTTTTAATAATTACTTCTGACAATCCAGTCACCACTGTCATTAATTTTTGGGTCACCTTGTCATATTTTTCTTGCACCACCTCTTTGATTTCTTTGATCTCCTGCTTGATTTCCTGTTGTGACTTTTTAAACTTCTCATCCAAATTTTCATCTTGCCTCATCAAAGCCTGAGTAATAAAATCCTTTAAACTTTCAAGATCAATCTCTTTTTTCTGGCTCTGCTGCTGGGAGGCTGCTGTTCAGGTTTATGTGTGGGGGATCCCCCCCGCCGCCTTCACATCCTATTTAGTCTGCTTAGAAGCCATCCTGCCACGTAGTCTAGCTTTTCCAAAAAAGGAAATCCTTTTTCCCTTTCCTCCACCACAAAGTCCTCTAAAAAATTCCCCCAGGTTTGGTCAAATTAAAGATGAAATTGAAGCAAAATCAGGCTTGTTTTAAAAGCAATTCCCTTTTCCTTCACTTGTTACAGACAATGCTACTTTGTAACTTATTGAAATAACTTTGCTAATCCACTCTCGCTTTCAGCTCTCGTTAATGCTGAAGCCGGGCGCCATTTTCAAGAGACTTTCACTCCTTCACTCTTCTGTTTTAAAGTTAGTCACAGGGCTAGAAAATACTTGCAGTTTCGTGGTTCAAGTTGTTATTCCACCCTGTTTGTTTGAATTTGCTTTGTTCTCAGTAAGAAGGTTGGTCCTGCCGCCTTGCTCTATGCTGAGTAGAGTCGTCCCACGCTGTCCGGAGTCTCAGCGAGCTGAATAGGGAGCCGCGCCTGTTTCCTCCCCAGAAGCAGAGGGGTGATATCTGGGGGCTCACAGGAGCTCTACCTGCCTCTCGCCGACTCTATTCCTCTAATCCTTCAGGATTCGGGAACTTCCGAGCCACTTCTCTTGTTCGAAGCGGCTCTGACAGGCAGTGGGGCTGGCGGTCTGAAAAAAAGACTGTCTTTCGGCGACAGGAACCAAACCGGAAGTCCACTTCTTTAACAAATTTGATTCCAAATTTCATCCGTTTACATCTTTTAAAATAAAAGTCAAACCACAATTTTTTTTATCACAAATTCTAACATCTTAATCAAACATTTAGCATTCTATTGTATCACCATAAATCTTAATTCCCAAATAGAAACAGCTCATTTTTATATACCATCTTTAATTTCCAAATAAACACAATCCTAATTTTTATATCATTTTACAAATCAAAATTCCATATATATTCCTTAGTCTCAAGACCCATTTCATCAAGTCTCTATCTTAACCTCTATTGATATACATCTAATTTTCTTAGGCTTATCACCAATTACACTTCTCATTTTACATAAAATCATTTCAAAATCAGTTCACATCATTTAATTATCATTCATCGTCTTCTTTTTCACCCCAATTAATTTCCAACATGTTTATCTTTAGGCTGTTTTCCATCCTATTCTCCTCCACGGCTCCATCCATTATTTTGTCTGGTTCTCTATATACTTTTATTTTGGCTGGTTTCCAGCATATTCTCCTCCACTCCTGAGTCTATTGTTTGGCTGAGTCTATTTTTATTTTAGCTGTTTTCCAGCATAATCTCCTCCATTTCTCCCGCTGATTACCAGCATATTCTCCTCCACTCCTAAATCTATTGTTTGGCTGATTCACAGCATTTTTATTTTAGCTGTTTTCCAGCATAATCTCCTCCATTCCTCCTGCTGATTATCATCATATTCTCCTCCACTCCTATCTCTGTTTTGTGGCTGGTTCACAGCATTTTTATTTTGCTGGGACCCTTTGCTGCCCATTGGGAGACTAAGATAGATCTATTTCGGCCTTATAAGGCCTCATCAGTCAGCCACACCCTCATCTCATGTATCCTCCCTGTAAAGGTACAATATTTGCTTTTCTTTCTTTATCGTAGGTTTTATGTGTATTTCTCTTTAGCCAGGTTCTACCTACGTAAACCAAGATATTATGCAGCCCTAGTTCAGTGAAATCACAATTCACTAGTTTCTGGGCTTTTTTTCTTTTCTTCTGGCAGTCAGCAGACCCTTTGCTGCCCATTGGGAGACTAAGATAGATCTATTTCGGCCTTATAAGGCCTCATCAGTCAGCCACACCCTCATCTCATGTATCCTCCCTGTAAAGGTACAACATTTGTTTTTCTTTGTTTTTCGTAGGTTTTATGTATATTTCTCTTTAGCCAGGTTCTACCTATGTAAACCAAGATATTATGCAGCCCTAGTTCAGTGAAATCACAATTCACTAGTTTCTGGGCTTTTTTTTTTTTTTTTTTTTTTTTTTACGTAGGTAATTTATACCACTACTTTTCCACTACTGGAAAACCTCAAAGAACAGACCAGGGATAGATTGTCAAATCTATTTATCTAGTGGCTCAATCAAGGTTTGAATCAAGATTCAAAGTCCCTGTATTATAAAAAAAAAAAATCTAAATTGCTTCAAGGCTGATTTGATAGTTGTTGTTGTTAGTTGCGAAGTTGTGTCCAACCCATTGTGACCCCATGGACAACGTTCCTCCAGGCCTTCCTGTTCTCTATCATCCTCTGGAATCCATTTAAGCTCACACCTACTGCTTCAGTGACTCCATCCAGCCACCTCATTCTCTGTCGTCCCCTTCTTCTTTTGCCCTCAATCTTTCCCAGCATTAGATTCTTCTCCAGTGAGACCTTCCTTCTCATTAGGTATTTGAGTTTCATCTTCAAGATCTGGCCTTCTTGATCCACATACTGCTGGAGCCTAGCTTGTAGGATTTTAAGCATAACCTTACTAGCATGTGAAATGAGCGCAATGGTGTGATAGTTTGAACATTCTTTGGCATTGCCTTTCTTTGGAATTGGAATGTAAACTGACCTTTTCCAATCCTGTGGCCACTGTAATTTTTTCCAAATTTGCTGGCAAATTTGAGTGTAGCACTTTTACTGCATCATCTTTTAAGATTTTGAGTAGCTCAGCTGGAATACTATCACCTCCACTAGCTTTGTTGTTGCTCAGATTTCCTACGGCCCATTTGACTTCACATTCTAGATTGTTTGGCTCGAGGTCAGTGATCACCCCATCGTGGTTATCAGGGATGTTAAACTCATTCTTGTATAGTTCTTCTGTGTAATTTTGCCGCCTCTCCTTAATCTCTACTGCCTCTATTAGGTCCCTGCAATTTTGGTCCTTTATCATGCCCATCTTTGCATGAAACGTTCCCTTCATATCTCCAATTTTCTTGAAGAGATCTCTGGTCCTTCCTATTCTCTTGTCTTCTTCTATTTCTTTGCACTGTTCATTTAAGAAGGCATTCTTATCTCTTCTAGCTATTCTCTGGAATTATTCATTCAATTGGGTTTATCTTTCTCTTTCTCCCTTGCCTTTCGCTTCCCTTCTTTGCTCAGCTATTTGCAAAGCTTCCTCAGGCAACCATTTTGCTTTCTTACCTTTTTTTATCTTTTGGATGGTTTTAGTTGTTACCTCTTGTACAATGTTGCGAACCTCTGTCCATAGTTCTTCAGGCACTCTGTCTATCAGATCTAATTCCTTAAATCTATTTGTCACCTCTACTGTATATTTATCAGGGATATGATTTAGTTCATACCTGAGTGGCCTAATGCTTTCCCCTACTTTCTTCAATTTAAGTCTAAAGTTTGCAACAAGAAGCTCATGATCCGAGCCACAGTCAGCTCCTGGTCTTGTTTTTACTGAACGTATAGAGCTTCTCCATCTTTGGCTGCAGAGCACATAGTCAATCTGATTTAAGAGTGTTTGCTATGACCATCGTATTATCTTGACAGAATTCTATCAGCCTGTGCCCTGCTTCATTTTGTATTCCAAGGCCCAACTTGCCCATTATTCTGGTTATCTTTTGGCTTCCTACTTTAGCATTTCAATCCCCCATGATGATTAGGACATCATTTTTTGGTGTTAATTCTATAAGGTGCTGTAAGGCTTCATAGAATTGGTCAGTTTCATCCTCTTCAGCACCAGTGGTTGGGACATAGACTTGGATTACTGTGATATTGAATGGTTTGCCTTGGATTCAAACTGAGATCATTCTGTCATTTTGGGGATTGTATCCCAGTATTGCTTTTCCTACTCTTTTATTGATTATGAAGGCTACTCTATTTCTTCTGAGGGATTCTTGCCCGCTGTAGTATACCTCAGGGGTGAAATGCTCCCGGTTTGGACCGGCTCGGGCAAGTAAATAGCAGAGATTGAGGCTAGTTAACCGAACCAGGAGCAATGGCTGGCTGGCCATGCAGTCCACGGCCCGCAGTCCTGCCATGCTTGCCTGCCTTCCATGCTGCTTTCCTGGTGTCCAGCTTGTGAAGGCAAGCAAGCAGAAGCCCACGTGGAAGGCAGACAAGCATGGCAGGGCTGCGGGGAAGGAGCTAGCATCTTACTCTTACTCTCCCTCCCCCCCCTCCGCTCAAGCAGCGGCTTCCCAGCTCAACCCTGACAAGCTATGCATCCATAGCAATGGGGTGGTTTTGTTCGCTACAGTGGTGCTTCGGGAGGGCAGGTGGACATATTCATTATAGTTGTCAGCTGCAGATGTCCACCTGCCCTCCCGAAGTACTACCGCAGTGAACAAAACCACCCCATTGCACTGCGCCTCCTTCTGCAGCCAAACGCGCCCAGCCGTGCGTGCCCTTTCCTCAAATGGGCTGTGCATGGGGCGCTTGGAGAGAGAGTGAGCAAGAGAACTCTCCAACCTCTGTCTGTCTGTGTGTGTGTGTGTCTGTGTGGGAGGGAGGGAGGGAGTGATCTGAAGCTGAGGCACCGAAACTTCTGGCACCGGTGGGGAGGGGGGGCTTCTGAGCAGCCCTGAGTCAGCCAGTGAGACTCAGGGAGTAGGTCAGGTGGATCTGGCTGACTCAGGGCTGCTCAGAGGCTGCCCCTGCTGCTGCCAGAGGTTTGGGTGCCTTGGCTTCAGATCGCTTCCTCCCTCCCTCCCTCTCTCTCTCTCTCTCACACACACACACACACATACAAACAGGGTTTGGAGAGCTGTCTTGCTTGCTCTCTCTCCAAGCGCCCCATGCACAGCCAGTTTGAGGAAAAAGCAGAGATGGCTGGGCGCGTTTGGCTGCAGGAAGAGGCCCAGGTGGAAGGCGGCTTTTTTAGCAGCATCTCCCTCCCCTCTTTGGATCACCCTGCAAGGGGGAGGCTCTGCCTTTGCAGAAACGGGGTGGGCGGTTTGTATGGAGAATTGGTGGTGGGGGGGGGAATGCCCGGCCCTCTGGGATGAAGAGCAGGGCAAGAGAAGGCTCTGAGGTTCGCCTGGGCAGTCAAGCCAGAGGGAAACTCAAAGCATTGGGGGCTTCAAAAAGGCAGAATGTGCTTTTGAGCAGCTCCTGGCTTCTGTGACAGAATGTCTGTGGCATTCTGTGTCAGAATGTGGAGCTCCTGGCTCTAACAGTGAGTGACCTGAGTGATGTCAAACTGGCCATGCCCACCCAGTCACATGACCACCAAGCTATGCCCACAGAACCAGTAGCAAAAGAATTTAGATTTCACCCCGGTATACCTGATGGTCATCTGAATTAAATTCACCCATTCCTGTCCATTTTAGTTTGCTGATTACTAAGATGTCGATGTTCAGTCTTGTCATTTCTTGTTTCACCACTTCCAGCTTGCCTTGATTCATGGATCTTACATTCCAGGTTCCTATGGAGAAAAAACCTTTACAGCATCGGACTTTGCTTTCACCACCAGATGCATCCACAGCTGAGTGTCCTTTCAGCTTTGGCTCAGTTGCTTCACTCTTTCTGGTGCTACTAGTACTAGCCCTCTGCTCTTCCCCAGTACCATATTGGACACTTTCCGACCTGAGGGGCTCATCTTCTGGCATCATATCTTTTTTCCTTTTGGTACTGTCCATGGGGTTTTCATGGCAAAGATATTGGAGTGGGTTGCCATTTCCTTTTCCAGTGGATCACATTTTCTCAGATCTCTCTGCTATAACCTGTCCATCTTGGATGTCCTTGCATGGCATAGCTCATAGCTTCATTGAGCTATGCAAGCCCCTTCACCACGACAAGGCAGTAATCCATGAAGGGGGATTTGATAATAATGAATAAAATAATTTTATTACATTTTCTTCTTCTGTTACAATTCAGGTGGAATTTAGTATTTCTGGTCTTTTCAGATTTTAGCCTAATTGAACAAGAATTCTGAATTACTAAGAGCAGCTGCAGGTTTTTTTTAAACAATAATTTTATACTATATTTTTCATATATTTATTTTAATTAATATTGTAATTGGGAAGCAGTTCAAATCTGTTTAGTTTCAAAGAATAAGAAATGAATTGGAAAAAATAATACATGAGGCAAGGTATTCTGGAGCAAAGGTTATACAGCTATTATCACCAGCTTTTTGTGCAAATAGATTTAACTGAGATTACAGTTAACTTTTATTTCAGCTATATAATCGTAAATGATTCTGTAAATTTCTTCTTGCCCCTTTAAAGCAAGGAAAGTGTGGGAAGAAATATCTATCTGGTTCAGTTCCAAGCTGGGAGAAAGGCACCGGAGACAAAATGGAGGCTGGAGGCTGATTGGAAAGAGGGTCTGTTATGAAGTGGGGTTGAGGGGTACCCCGGACTATGAACCAGCTCATGAGCAAACACACTAGGACTGAAATAAATCTGACAGAGGCGTCTTGTGTAAAAATATAATTTACTTTAAAACATTTAAAAAGCGCTATGTCTTTAAAAAAGCACATTAGTAACAAAGTCTTATCTTGGTTATGTGAAGCCAGGCTATCTCCCTAGATTCCTCTCCACAATACCGAAACAGTTCACAAGAGAAAAAGGTTAACATGACAATAAGCAGCTTTGGTGTTGATACATCATCGAGGTAGTAGAAGGGCGGCAGCATAAACTTCACAGCTAAAAAAATCACCTGAAGAAAAAACAATTTCAATCAGCAAACGTAGCTTGAAGCTTGTGGGAGGAAGAATGTCCAGCAGCAGCAGTTCTGATGATGGCTTGCGTGCTTCAAAACAGCAAAAGGCAAGCATCCGTAGGAGTATCTCTGCAACAGGGTCTGGAGTCCTTATCTGTGTTCTCCTCCCTTTTGTAACGTTGCACTGAGCTCTGCATCCAGCTTCCAGCAGGAGCTCTGCATCTAGGTCTAAACAGCGTTTTGGCCCAAGTAGCAAGCGAAAAAGTCCTTGCTTATATGGGGAGTTAACCTGCAATTAACTAGGGCGGGGAAGCTTGCAGGTAATTGCAAACAGGAGATGGCTTGATTGAAACCATACTGTTTGTGACTGATCAAGTAGCCACAGCAATCCTGAAAACACTCGTGACAGGGTCCATTTACTGATGAACAGAACTACCAGGGTTTGTGGTTCTGGGCAGCTGACCACATGGAGTTGAGAGTGGGGTTTTTTATACCTTCTCTTGGGCTTTGCACTTGAGCTTCCTGTTCCTGTGCAAGAACATGCATTCTATTGGCTGTTGTCAGGTTCCCAAGGGGCCATCTAGGGGTTTCATAGGAGTGTAACTATAGCTGGCATAACTATGGGCAAAGTATATATCCTAGGTCAGTGGTTCTCAACCTTCCTAATGCCGCGGCCCTTTAATACAGTGACTCATGTTGTGGTGACCCCCAACCAGGGGTGGGTTCTAATTTTTTTTACTACCGGTTCTGTGGGCGTGGCTTATTTTGTGGACGTGGCTTGGAGGTCATATGATTGGGTGGGCGTGGCTAGCTGGTCATGTGACCGGGTGGCCATGGCTATGTGTATAGGGACTACTCAGAGGGCTGAAAAAAGTCATTTCTGACAGGTCCTCGCACTTTTGACTGATCCTCACAATTATGACCATCCTCACATTTATGCCCATGCAGCATTCTTAATAGCCATGTCACTCATTTCACAACTGCTTCTTTTCACCATGGTGATAAGATAGGGCAAAAACCGTAAAATGTGAGGACAGTCGTAAATTCGAGAACTGGTCAAAAGTGTGAGGACCAGTCAAAAATAACTTTTTCAGCCCTCTGAGTAGTCCATATGCATAAAAGGATACAGAAATAGAGAGGGATGAAGGAAGGGAAGGGAAATTAGAGTAGGAGTGAGGGTAAGAGAGGGAGGAAGAGAGGAGGAGAAGGAGAAAGGAAGAGGAAGTAGGGAGGAGAAGGAGGGGAAAGAGAAAGTAAGAAGGAAAGGAAAGAGAGAGGTGGTAGGTTTGAGGAGAAAGATTGCTGTACAATAAAAAAGATGAAAGGGAAGAAAACCAACCACAAACAAATATGAAGATATTAAGATAAAGAATAAATTGTTAAACTTTAAAGAATAAAAGAGAACAAACATGAATAAATAGCAATAATTAGAAACACACATACAAACATACAATGTATTTTCTTTGAACAGAGTATTTGGCCGGTTCACAAATTTAAACAGTGTTTAGTCATTTCAATTAAATTTATAATTTCTATATTTCCTTTTTGCCATATTTATTCCTCATCTGTTTTTTTAAAAATACAATACTATCCTTCATCCTCATCTCTAATCTTAATCAAATCCAATTTTTCCCTTCTATTCTATATTATACCCCTTCACATTGTCATCTATTTTTATATCCATCCTCACATTGGTTAATTATGTAATTATGTAATACAGTTGTTTAATACAAATTCAACATTTTAATATAAATCAATTAGTTATATAACTACCTTTTTTGTATATTAATCAATATGAACATGAATATTCCAATTATTTCCATGCAATCCAATTTCTTACAAATCAATTAATTATATTTACCAATAATAATAATTGATTTATATTAAAATATAAATAAATATGATGTCACCGAACCGGTTCTGGCCCCCCGCCTCCCATCCCTCCACCCCCCGCATTATTCTTATCTTTTATTTGGCCCCACCCCCAATCTATTGCTGCCTCCTGAGTCTCAGCTGATGGCTAGAGGGAAAAAAACTGTTTAAACTCTTGCTGCGGGGCTTCAAAGGGTTGCCCTACAGCTGATCAGTGTTAAAAGAAAACAAATGAGTAGACCAGTGCCTGCAAAAATACATGAGTAGATGAGTGCCTGCAAAAATAAATGGGTAGACCAGTGCCTGCAAAAATACATGAGTAGATCAGTGCCTGCAAAAATAAATGGGTAGATCGGTATAGCTCTGCAAGCAGTTAAAAGCCTGGTAGACCAGTACCTCTGCTAAATCCTAAATAATTGTCACATGACCATCAAGCCACACCCACAAAATAAACCATGCCCACAGAACCGGTAGTAAAAAATTTTAGAACCCACCCCTGGGTCAGATAGATCTCCAGTATTGTCTACAACATGAGTGAAATAGAATTAAGGGGAAAATGTGACTGCCAGAGGTAAAAATGAAAGTGAGCATAACATAAGGTCAACTTGCAAAGCATCCCTGGCCTGCTCTCGAGTTGCCATGGGCCAGGGGGGATGGGAAACTGGCGAAATGGCACAGCAGCCAAAGACAGATGCACATTCCACACTTATCTATCTCAAGGCTGTATCCCAGGGTTACTTACAGCAGCCGAAGGGAGTGACCTCTACAACCCACGAAATTGCTCCGTTGGCGAATGTGATTGATGACATGCCCTGGGGGGAGTAGGGAAACAGGGTCATAATTGGAGCGTAAATTACATAGGGTCAGAGCTGGCTTCTCTTGGGAACATGCCAACATGAAGCTGCTAATAAATAACTGGATTTCTTTTGAAGGTTGGCTCGAGATTCATGATTTAATTAGGCATCTGTCAGAACCCTGACAGCAAGACAGCTCTCTCAAAACTAATCAAGATTACCAGGATTCCTGGGTCCTGGGCTCTCCAGTCGCTCCCTGACCTCTGGGGTGCTTGGAGAGAAACTCAGGCAACTATGGCAGAGGGCAGACTATCCAAAGAGAGCCTGCTCCAGGCAACCCAGAGAGAGGCAGAGCTTGCCTCCAACCTGGGACTTCCAGGATCCAGCAGCCTAATTGCAACCGGAGTGCAGCCCTCCCTGAACATCAAAGCTGAGACGCTCGCCCCAGTGACCGAAGCAAGAAGGGATGAGTATTGGTGGAAAAGTATCCCTAAAGCAGCTGAGGTCGAGTTCCCCCACCCTAATGCCCAGAAGGGGAGAAGGCCCCCGAGTGATCTGGGAACAGTGGATTGGAAGTGGGACTGGGCACAGGCCAGGCTTCCAAAGTCCCTGACGGAAACCCTGGGGAGATTCATAGAGCAGCTGAGGGAGGAATTTGACCGAGCCACACTTCATGATGAGGAGCCATCATGCTGCCCAAAAGAAAGGGAAATTGCAGCTGAGCTCTTTATAGTGAGGAGATGCAGATGGGAATGCAGCCCCCCTTTTCCACCTACCGGAAGGAGAAGGAGCCCAAGACTGCAGCCAGTGCCTCCTCCATGCAGCAGGCAAGCCACCCAGGGCAGACAGCCCCATCCTCTCTCCAAACTAGAGTCATGGAAGATGGCCAACCACATCTAGCACAGGCTTACAGGGGCTGACGGGAGGAGGGAGGAGCAGTGCTGAATGAACCATCCCACTTCAGGGGGAAATTTGATGGAGACTCAGATCAGCTAGCTCTATTCCTTGACTCGGCTGAGATCCACCTAGAGCGCTATGGACACCTCTACCCAACCCACAGAGCCGTGGAATAGAATAGAATAACAGAGTTGGAAGGGACCTTGGAGGTCTTCTAGTCCAACCCCCTGCCCAGGTAGGAAACCCTACACCACTTCAGACAACTTTATCCAACATCTTAAAAATTTTCACTGTTGGAGCATTCACAACTTCTGCAAGCAAGTTGTTCCACTTATTAATTGTTCTAACTGTCAGGAAATTTCTCCTTAGTTCTAAGTTGCTTCTCTCCATGTTTAGTTTCTACCCATTACTTCTTGTTCTATCTTCATGTGCTTTGGAGAATAGTTTGACTCCCTCTTCATTGTGGCAACCCCAGAGATATTGGAACATTGCTATCATGTCTCCCCTAGTCCTTCTTTTCATTAAACTAGACATACCCAGTTCCTGCAACCATTCTTCATATGTTTTAGCCTCCAGTCCCCTGATCATCTTTGTTGCTCTTCTCTGCACTCTTTCTAGAGTCTCAACATATTTTTTACATCGTGGCGACCAAAACTGAATGCAATATTCCAAGTGTGGCCTTATCAAGGCATTATAAAGTGGTATTCTTCATGTGATCTTGAGTCTATCCCTCTGTTTATGCAGCCCAGAACTGTGTTGGCTTTTTTGGCAGCTGCTGCATACTGCTGGTTCATATCTAAATGATTGTCCACTAGGACTCCAAGATCCCTCTCACAGTTACTACTATTGAGCAAGGTACCACATATAGTGTACCTGTGCATTTTGTTTTTCTTCCCTAAATGTACAACCTTACTTTTTTCACTGTTGAATTTTATTTTGTTAGATAGCGCCCAATGTTCAAGTCTGTCAAGATCCTTCTGTATCTTGAGCCTATCTTCTGGAGTATTGGCTATTCCTGCCAGTTTGGTGTCATCTGCAAATTTGATGAGTTCCCCATCTACCCCCTTGTCCAAGTCACTGATGAAGATGTTGAAGAGTACTGGGCCTAAAACAGAGCCTTGGGGTACTCCACTGCTTATTTCCCTCCATGTAGATGCTGTTCCATTGAGGACTACACATTGAGTGCAGTTGGTCAGCCAGTTACAAATCCATCTGGTGGTGATGCTGTCTAACCCACATTTTTCTACTTTTCTACATAACCTAGTAGGTTATGGTCTACTTTATCAAATGCATTACTGAAGTCCAAGTAAATTATATTGACAGTTATATCTGGTCCACTAATTTTGTCACTTTGTCAAAGAATGCAATAAGATTAGTCTGGCATGATCTGATTTGTTTGCTTCTAGGTGTTCGCTGGTGATTATCTTTTCCAGAATCTTCCCTGGTATTGAGGTCAGGTTATAGGTCTATAGTTTCTTGGATCTATTTTTTTAACTTTTTTGAAGATGGGAACTACATTAGCTCCTTTCCAGTCCTCTGGCAGTTCCCCTATACTCCTGGATCTTTGAAAGATGTAGTTCAGTGGTTCTGAGATCTCGTCTGCCAGTTCCTTCAGAACCTTGGGGTGTAATCCATCTGGTCCTGGTGATTTGAACTTGTCTAGAGTAGACAGGTGTTCACTTACCATTTTCTTCCCTATTTTAAATTGTGTTCCTAATCTGTTTTTTGTGGTGCTGTTTTTGATAGGTTGGACTGTTTTTTCCTTTTGTGTAAAGACAGAAGCAAAAAATGAGTTAAGTAGTTCTGCTTTCTCCCTGTTGCATGTCACCTTTTTCCACTTTCTCCCAGCAATGGGCCAATTGTTTCCTTGACTTTTTTCTTGTTTTTAACATGTTGGAAGAAGCTTTTTTTTGTTATTTTTTTACTTTTCTCGCAAGCCTTTGTTCATTGTGAGCCTTAGCTTTCCTCTTTACAGGCTCAGGATATTTGCTGATATTCTGCCTTAGTTTATTTGCCCCTCTTTCCACTTTTTTACTTGTCCTTTTTGTCTTTCAATTTGTCAGAGAGTTCTTAATGCAGCCATGCTGGTTTCTTTTGAGATCTATTATTTTTCTTCTTCATTGGTATTATGCTAGGCTGGGCTTTTATAATCTCACTTTTCAAAATTTCCCAAGCTTCTTGAGTTGTTTTCCCCTTGAAGATTCTCATCCATGGAATCCTTCTCAAGCTCTCTTTAAGTTTATTGAAATTAGCTATCTTAAAGTCCAAAACTCTAGTTTGACTTTGTTCTACTAATTGTGTTTGCATATCGTTGAATTCCAATATTGCTGATCATTTGCCTCCAAGGGTAGCTTCAACACCTTCTATCATTTAATGTGTGTTAATGAGAATTAAGTCCAGTATGGCTGATCCCCTTGTTCCCTTCTCTACTTTTTGGGAAACAAAGTTGTCTGCTAGGTTTGTTAGGAACCTGTTGGATCTTCCACTTGGTGCAGAGTATGTCTCCCAGTTGATGTCAGGGTAGTTAAAATCCACCATTACTATTGTGATGTGCTTCCTACATACCTTAGTTCGGGGGTGAAATCTAAATTTTTTTGCTACCAGTTCTGTGGGCATGGTTTAATTAGTGGCTGGGGCTTGGTGGTAAGGTGACTGGGAGGGCGTGGCTTGTTGGTCAGGTGGGTGTGGCCAAGTCAATGTCACTTCTTTGCCCTTTTTTAACCTACAAAACACAACACAACACAACTGGCTCGCCCACAATGTAAAAGCAGCTATACTAGACTCAAAATGGCCCCTACAACAAGCAGGAACCTCACACAGCCACAAAAAGCCCAAAAAAACACTTTCACACTTTACACACACAAAATTCCACATACAGCTTTGTGAGATTTTGTGTATTTGTGTAGTT
This sequence comes from Pantherophis guttatus, assembly GCF_059756535.1. Lineage (NCBI taxonomy): Eukaryota > Metazoa > Chordata > Lepidosauria > Squamata > Colubridae > Pantherophis > Pantherophis guttatus. The sequence continues at coordinate 68,954,519 of NC_142067.1, forward strand.
AGAGTGAAACACTACAGAAACACACTAAATCTCAGAAAGCTGCACAAATATTCTTTTATTTTAATTTATTTTAATTTTTATATAAAAGCAGCTAAATTTAAAACTTCCTAAACTTTAAATGGCTAGGTCTAAAAAAAGAACAACTAAAAAAAACCCCCAATTATCTATTTTTTTAAAGCTCCCAAAGGGAAAAAAGACTTACCCAATAGAACAGGGGTCTCCAACCTTGGCAACTTTAAGACTTGTAGACTTCAACTCCCAGAATTCCTCAGCCAGCTTTGCTTTGCTGGCTGAGGAATTCTGGGAGTTGAAGTCCACAACTCCTTGCCTGCTTGATTGCAGGCAGGGAGATTCAGTTGCTTACTGATGCAATGGATTGCGGGGATTACAGCAAGGCGTTGCGACCAGCAGCTAAGGTAAGCAAGCTGACGGGGGGAGGGGGAGGGATTTTTCCTACCGATTAGCAGGCAACTCAGCTTGGCTCATCAGAGCCATTTAAAAGAAAAAAAAGATTCTGATGATCGCGTGGCTCAGCTGGGCATGGGGGATGGGGGCAGGGATTTTTGCTACCGGTTCTCCGAACTGCCCGCTGCCATCGCTACCTACTTGCCCGAGCCCGTCCGAACCGGGAGCATTTCACCCCTGCCTTAGTTAGCTGACTAGCAAAAAGTTCATCTACTTTCCCTGTTTGGTTGGGTGGCCTATAGTATAGACCTATGGCAATGTCATTCCCCCCCCCTTTAATATTAACCCAAATGCATTCAAGATAATTTTCATAACTGTTGTGCTTTATTTCTGTAGCGATGTAGTTATTCCTTATATATAGTGCAACTCCACCTCCTCTTTTAGTTGGTCTATTTCTTTTAAATAATTATATCCCTCTAGTTCAGCGGTTCTCAACCTGGGGGTCACGACCCCTTTGGGGGTCGAACGGCCATTTCACAGGGTTCGCCAAAGCTCTCTCTTGCTCCCCCCATGCCTTCACTCATCCTCACCCTCTGCCGGATCACCGTTCGCTGTTCGCTTACCCCGCCCACTCCCAATCTATTGCTGCCTCCTGAGTCCCAGCTGATGGCTAGAGGGAAAAAAACTGTTTAAATTCTTGCCACGGGGCTTCAAAGGGCTGCCCTACAGCTGATCAGTGTTAAAAGAAAACAAATGAGTAGACCGGTGCCTGCAAAAATAGAAAAAACAGCCCCTTTCAACTTCAGCATAGGTTAATTACCACAAGTTGATTAGATCGGCCTCCTGACTCTCAGCTGATTTGCTCTCAGCTGTTTTGTGCAGGGGTCTGTTCTCTGTTGCTAGCTGCAAAGAGAGCAGGAACAGATTTCCCCCCCCTAGCTATGCTGAAAAAGCGAAACTGAAAGTAAAGCAGGGTCTTTGCTGCAACGTGACAAAATGAGGCAGAGAGAGATTTCTTTTTCTTTTTCCTCACCAAAAAAGGTAGGTGCAAAACTGCAAACAATGGGAAATTTAGGGCAAAAGAGGAGGTTCAAGATTTTAAAACACAAAAGAAAAAAAGCTCTATTTAACTAGGGAATTGTAATAATTGAGATACTATTAATAATTGTATATGAAATCAATCCTAGAGAAGGATCTATGTCTATCTGAATAAAAAGTATAGTCCAGTTCTTTTGGGTTATGTATTCTCCAAATATCTTTTAGTTCCAAATCTTCTTTCATATCAAAAAAGGTCTGAGGTAACCTAATCCTAGATTTCGCTGAACTCCTTTTGTCTAATTTAGAGTCTATTACTCCATTCCAGTCTCCCATGATTAAAATAGATCTATAGTCCCATTGTAGTATTTTAGTATGTAACATTTTATAGAAATAATCCTGTTGTTGGTTGGGAGCATAAATTCCTATCAAAAGAATTTGGCCATATGTTGTAAGTAATTCAATTGCTACAAACCTACCATCTTCATCTGTTTCTATAACTTTAGCTGTTAATTTTTTATTTACATAGATAACCACACCATTCTTTTTTTGCGAAGTTGAAGATATAAAATGTGTTCCTAGTTTGGAGTTTATCAGATATTTTTGATCTAGAGTTGTGATATGCGTTTCTTGTAAACAAATTATATCATTATTAAATTGTTTCAAATATGTAAATAATTTCTTCCTTTTCTGTGCTGAATTCAACCCATTAACATTCCAAGATAAACACTTAAAGGTCATCAGCCTCTTTTCGGAGCACAGAGCAGAATACTTGAAGGTCATCCGAAAGCTTCGATTTCGCTCCTCCCATAGCTCCAATCTCTTGTGCAGTACTCTTAACTGCCTCCTTGTCTTGTCTTTCCTGTTGTTGTTGTTGCTTTTGTTTAAGTAACTTAGATTGAGCTCTAGTTATACGTTGATCCTTAAATTCAATCATCCGAACCGAGTCCAAAATTGGAGAAGATTCCAGCAAGGGCTCATCCAAAAAACCTCCTTCTGCACCTTGCACTCCTTCTAATTCCTGCTTGGACTATTCTTGCAAATCTCGTTGAGGTTGCTTCTCTTCACTCTCTTTAATCTCCAAAACTGTAGATGTACGTGGAGATGGTGTTCTTTCCTTAAGAATAGTAGTATAAAAGTGTTGTGCCTTCTCCATGGTATTCAAACGGCATCTTTCTCCCTTGTATCTGAAAATTATCCCAGCTGGTGCGTCCCACCGGAAGGGTATCTGTAAATTTTGCAATTCCTTAACAAGAAAGCCAAATTCTTTTCTGGTTTTCAGCATTTTAGGAGGTAATTCTTTATAAATTCCAATTCGTGAGCCCCCCACTTGCACAGAAGTGTAAAAGGATTTTTGCAGGATGTCATTTCTTATTTCTCTATCTGTAAAGTATATGACCACATCTCTGGGCAATTGTCTTTGTCTGGCCACCCAAGAATTCACTCTGTAAATTTTATCTATTTTGTGAAAAACCACATCAGGATTAACTTGTAGAATCTTGGCCAGGGCCTCAGAACAAACCTGTCTCAAATCCTGTCTTTCCTCTTCTCGAATTCCTCGAAGCCGTATAGCAAACTCCATTGCCCTGAATTGTACCATCACAATCTCATTTTCAACTCTTTGCATTTTATTGTCAACATCAGCAATTTTATAATCATTGTCTTTCATCTTAACATTAACTTCTGATTTAAGTTCTTCAACTTTAGAATCAACTTTCACAATAAATTCTGCCAGGCCAGACGCCACTTCTGATATTTTTTTGGTCACCTTGTTTTGATTCTGTTTCACCATATCTTTAACTTCATTAATTTCCTGCATAAATTCCTGATGTGATTTTTGAAGTTTATCATCTATCTCCTGTTGAGATTTTTGAAATTTATCATCCAAAGTTTTAGAAATAAATTCTTTTAAATCTCCCACATCAAAATCTTTTTTCTGAGTCTGTATCTGTTGTGCTGGGGGAGGCTGTGCTTTATGTGTGGGAGATCCACCTCCTGTTGCCTTCACTTCCTGCTTCTTTGAGGCCATCCTGCCACGTAGGCTAGTTTTACTAAAAAGGGAAGTTCTTCTTCCTCTCCCACCTCCACAAAGACTTCTAAAAAAGTCCCCCAGATTTAATCAAATAAGAACCAAAGTAAAGCAAAGTCCAGTATTGAAAAAGGAGAAATTTCTCTCTTATTTCTCTTGTTGCAAGCGAAGCAACTTCGTAGCAGTTTAGAAACTTTGTAACAAAGCAAGATGAGTTCAGCAATCCACACTCGCCAGCTCGTTAACTCTAAGGCTAAGCGCCATGCTTTTACAGTTCACTTTCACTCATCCGCATTTTTTCACTCAGATTAAAAAGCCAAGAAAACTCTAATACTTGCGATTCCGAGTTTCAGGGTTCAAGTAACAGTATGCTGCTTATTAAGGCTGGTTCCTTTTCTTTCAGTTTAAAGTTTCCTGTAGCCGGCTTGTTCTGCAGAAGCAGACTTGTCCCACGCCGCCCGGAGTTCCAGCAGGTTGAATGGGAGCCGCTCCTGTTCCCTCCCCAGAAACTATTCCCTGGGGGGGTTGCAGGGGCTCAACCTGTGCCCTGCGATCTCTCTTCAAAAATCCTAGAGATTTTTGAAGTTTTCGAGCCGCTTCTTAGTCGCGAAGTGGCTCTACAAGCGGCGGGGCTGGCGGAGCTTCAAAAGGCACTGCCGCCGCCAAAGACGAGGAAACCGGAAGTCATCTTAATATCTTTATATTTGTTTGGGGTTGGCTTTCTTCCCTTTCATCTTTTTTATTGTACAGCAATCTTTCTCCTCAAACCTACCACCTCTCTCTTTTCTTTCCTTCTTACTTTCTCTTCCCCCCCTCTTCTTCTCCTCCCTACTTCCTCTTCCTTTCTCTTTCTCCTCCTCCCTTCCTCCCTCTCTTACCCTCACTCCTACTCTAATTTCCCTTCCCTTCCTTCATCCCTCTCTATTGCTGTATCCTTTTATGCATATGGACTACTCAGAGGGCTGAAAAAGTTATTTTTGACTGGTCCTCGCACTTTTGACCAGTCCTCGAACTTACGACTGTCCTCACATTTTACGTTTTTGCCCTATCTTGTCACCATGGTGAAGAGAAGCAGTTGTGAAATGAGTGACACGGTTGTTAAGAATGCTACAATGGACATAAATGATGACCAGTCATAAGTGCGAAGACCGGTCAAAAGCGCAAGGACCTGTCAGAAATCACTTTTTTCAGCCCTCTGGGTAGTCCTTTTGTGCACATGGACTACTCAGAGGGCTGAAAAAGTTATTTTTGACTGGTCCTCGCACTTTTGACCAGTCCTTGAACTTACGACTGTCCTCACATTTTACGTTTTTGCCCTATCTTGTCACCATGGTGAAGAGAAGCAGTTGTGAAATGAGTGACACGGTTGTTAAGAATGCTGCACGGGCATAAATGTGAGGATGGTCATAAGTGTGAGGACCAGTCAAAAGTGCGAGGATCTGTCAGAAATGACTTTTTTCAGCCCTCTGAGTAGTCCCTATACACATAGCCATGGCCACCCGGTCACATGACCAGCTAGCCACGCCCACCCAATCACATGACCTCCAAGCCACACCCACAAAATAAGCCACGCCCACAGAACCGGTAGTAAAAAAATTTAGAACCCACCCCTGGTTGGGGGTCACCATAACATGAGAAACTGTATTAAAGGGTCGCGGCATTAGAAAGGTTGATAACCACTGCTCTAGTTGTATGTTCCATTTGTGGGTTTCATTCCACCAAGTTTCTGTAATGGCAACAATATCATATCTGCCCTCACTTACTTGAATTTCTAATTCACCCTGTTTATTCCTCATACTCTGTGCGTTGGTGAATAGACATTTGAATCCATTTTGATTGACCCTATGTTTACTGTCTACATAACCTGTGTTGTGCCTGACTGCCCCTGCTTTCTTGCCACCTGTTTGATTAATGCACATGGTATGGCACTCACTATTAAATGCTTGATTTTGGTTGACAGCAGGGGTGATAATCTTACTCGCACAGACATCTATGTTACATGCACTGATAACCCTATTAATTTTGGATTGCTGGGGACAGAAATATTCTGTATCAATTAATTCTCTGTCCCCGCTGTTCAGTTGAAACGTTTATCCAGAAAATCTGTGAATTTATTGCTAAGTAACTCAGTCCCTTTCTTTGATGGATGCAATCCATCTCTTTTGTACAGTTTTTCATTGGATCAGTTGCAGATATCATGACTAATAAAACCAAAGCCTTCCCTTCTACACCACTCCTTTAGTCACACATTAAACTCCGCTACACGCTGGCCTTTCCCTTTTTGTTCCTTATATACTGGTAAAACCTCTGAAAAGATAAGCCTATAACCTATACTTTTAAGTTCATGCACCAAGCTCTGGAAATCATTCTGCACAGAAAGTACATCCTTTTGGGACAGATCATTTGTGCCAAGATGTATAATAGCATCAACATCACAGTCCTTACTGGCATTCTTGACTATCTTAAGAATACGTCTCTTGTCTCTGCTGGCAATAGCACCTGGAAGACACCTGACCTCTTTCAAAACCTCCATATCTTTTCCTAAATTTTCATCCCTTACAATTGAATCACCAACCAGAAGGTGACTTCTCTTTTTGGATACCGTGCTCTTCTTGTGTGACTGATGTGTAATACGTGTTTCACACTTTCCCCTTTCCAAAGTAAGTTCTTCATCTCGGACCATGATCCCCTGCTTATTTGAGTTATCAGTATCACAATTACTGACAATTGACCTGTCACTTTAGTGTCCCTATTAAGGTCAGCAAGGGCACTATATCTGTTATGCTGGGACACAGCAAAAGCTTTTTGTTTATGGTTCACAGCTCTCACCCTGCCAGATTCCACGGTTGTCCATACTGCCTTTCTCCTGCAGGATCTTTGTGGTAGAGGGGACTGATGGCATGGTAGCTCAATAGAATGGAATGGCTGAATTGGGCACCTAATTTCTGCTTGGAGAGCACAGATTAGTGATTCTAGATTGGTAATCTGTCCACGTAGACTACTAATTTGTTTACAAAGAGGACAGTACCCAAATTTGAAAAGAGTACTGCACTGAACTAAGCCGGTCATTTTGAAATAGAATAAAATCACATTCTCAAGTGCACTAACCCTGAATATATTATTGCTATTTTTGGTTTATAGTTATATGATTCATACGCCGGCGCGAGGGCCACTACCTTTCTCCTCTGTACTCACTCTCAAACTCCCCCCTCACAGCCAGCAGCTCCTCCCCCTAGCTTCTGTGAAGTGAAAATGTAATGAAGGCATGTTTCACTCTGAAGGTGAATACCATTGCTAAGGGGCTAGAGGGAGAAGCAAGGGAATGGCTAGCAGCCCTCCACAAGAGGAGAGCCCCCCAACTACAAGACGTAGACAGCTTCCTATGACAACTAGAGGCCAGAAACTATATTGTTACTTATTGAGTATTAAACCTGAAAGTGAACAGGTAAAGGAGACAATGATTGCCTGGGCTAAATTTTTTGAATATGCAATAGAATTAGACAAATGGCAGAAATTGTGGGACAGTAACGTTAAATTGACGATGTCAACTGCATATAAGGAAAACTTGTATAAAATTTTTTATAGATGGCATTTTGCACTGGCAAGATTTGCAAAAATGTATAAAGACAGATCTACTAAATGTTGGAAGTGTAATCAAGGATCTGGTTCAGTGGTGAAATCCAAATTTTTTTAATACCGGTTCTGTGGGCATGGCTTGGGGGGGGCGTGGCAGGGGAAGGATATTGCAAAATCTCCATTCCCACCCCACTCCAAGGCAAGGATACTGCAAAATCCCCATTCCCACCCCACTCTGGAGCCAGCCAGAGGTAATATTTGCCGGTTCTCGGAACTACTCAAAATTTCCGCTACTGGTTCTCTGAACTACTCAAAATTTCCACTACCGGTTCTCCAGAACCTGTCAGAAGCTTCTGGATTTCACCCCTGATCTGGTTCATTTCACCATATGTGGTGGACATGCCCAAAAGCAAGAAAATACTGGACGAAAATACACACATGGCTGGAAAAAATGACAAAACAACATATAGATTTGAAACCAGAGATATTTTTGTTGGCCATTCTACCAGAAAAATATGATTAAAAACTACATATTTGATCCTGCATATACTAACTGCAACCATAATTGCATTTGCGCAACAATGGAAAAATGATGAGATCCCATCTGAGGGGAATGTAATTAATAAAATATTAGAATGTGCAGAAATGAACAGATTAACACTTACTATTAAGGATAAAGAAGAAACTGAATATTTTTCGATATGGGACATATTCTATCAATGGCTAGATAACAGAAACAGAAGTTAGAAAAGAGGAGATATAAAAAGAGGAAATGGTAAAGGGGTTATTGTCCAATCTGGCTATTAAAGTTTTAAGGGGTTCTAGGAGGGAGGTGGGGTATTTTGTAAAGATTGGACCTGGGGTGGTCCTTGCAGGTCAGCATATTAGCCAATCAAAGAGTCATGGCGGGGGGAGGGGGAGGGGGGCGGGCGGAGTACAGGGGGGCAAGGGTCATTCTGTCACCATGATGGTCGGGTGGGGCAGAGGCAGTGGGAATAGAGGGCATTAGGACAACAGATTGCCGCGCCCCCGCTGCCTGAGGGCAGTGATGTGCTCTGGGCCTCTTGGTACTTCCTGCTCCCCCAGGGGTTGGGAGTGTGGAATCCGGGACTCTGGCTGATGTATGTTAATGCCAGGTCCATGGCGAATAAGGCCCCCCTCATACGTGATCTTATTGATGAGGGGGACGCGGACCTGGCTTGTATCATGGAGACCTGGCTGGGACGGAGGGAGGGGTGCCTCTCTCAGATTTATGCCCACTGGGTTTCCATGTGCTACATCAGCTGTGACTCCACGGAAAGGGTGGGGGGCTGGCGGTGGTTATTAGGGAAAGTAAGTCCTAGGGAGGTCACTGTCCCTCAGATAGGCGGATGTGAGTCCCTTTTGTTGAAATGGAACCCTGGAGTTCAGTCGAGTCTGTTAATTATGTACCTGTCTCCCAGCTGCGTATCTTCAGCTCTGCCCGCACTGCTAGAAGTCATTGCCAAACTGATGGTCAAGCTCCCCAACCTGATGGTTGTGGGAGATTTTAATCTCCCATCGGCTGGCGAGACATTTGAGCTGGTCCAGGAGTTCATGTCCTCCATGATGGCCATGGACCTGACTCAAATTGTACAAGGTCCAACTCACAATGGCGGATACACCCTCGACCTGATTTTTGTCTCTGGGCAGTGGATAAATGCTCGGGGTAGGGGAGTTCTTACTATTTTTCTCCTGTTATGGACCGACCATTTCCTCCTTAAACTGGACTTTCCATCCGCCAACCCCCATCACTGGGAGGCGGAACCGACTAAATGGTTCCGCTCCAGGTGCCTGATGGACCCTGAGAAGTTCTGGACGAAGCTTGGGGCTTTTCCCACATACCTATCCCGCGATTCACCAGAGGCCCTGGTGGAAGCTTGGGAACGGGCAGCCGCCGGGGCACTGGATCGAATTGCCCCTTTGCAGCCTCTTGTCCGACAGAGATCCTGTGTGGCTCCTTGGTTCTCCGAGGAGCTCAGGGAGATGAAGCGTTGGAAGAGACGCCTAGAGGGCTGTTGGAGATCTTCTCATTCCGAATCTGACCGAACACAGTTAAGAACCTACATTAGGTCTTATCTTGTGGCGATGGAAGCGACAAAACGTGATTATTTCGCTGCTCTCATTGCATCTGCAGAAAACCGCCCAGCGGCCTTGTTTAGAGTGACCCACTCTCTTCTTAATCAGGGAGTGAGGGAGGACCCCTTGCAGGGCAACACTGAGGATTTTGTGCAATTTCTGCAAGATAAAATCACTCAGATCCGGTTAGGTCTAGACTCCGACTGGGCAGGACCAAGCAAGGAGACAGGAGTGAGTCTTGAAGGTAATATCTGGGTTGACCTTGATCCTGTATCCTCAGAGGAAGTAGACAGGATTGTGGGTAGATTGGGAGCTTCCACATGTTTGTTGGACCCGTGTCCCTCCTGGCTCGTTGCAGCAACCAGGGAGGTGACCGGTGACTGGATCCAGGCCATTGTCAACACTTCTTTGAGGGATGGGGTCTTCCCAACCATCCTTAAGGAGGCGATGGTTCGACCCCTCCTCAAGGAGCTGGCCCTGGATCCGGCCGTTTTGAACAACTTTCGTCCTGTCTCCAACCTTCGCTTTATAGCGAAGGTTGTTGAGTCTGTGGTTGCTCACCAACTTCCACAATTCCTATAATATAATTCCTACCAATTGGGCTTCAGGTGCGGACACAGCACAAAAACGGCATTGGTTGCCCTAGTGAATGATCTCTAGTGGGCCAGAGATAGAGGCCACTCCTCTATCCTGGTCCTACTTGACCTCTCAGCGGCTTTCGATACCATCAACCATGGTATCCTATTGTGACAGCTCAGGGGGTTGGGGGTGGGGGCACTGTGCTACAGTGGTTCACCTCCTACTTCTCGGGTCGTATGCAATTTGTTTGGGCAGGGGGACAGAGATCCTCCCCAAGGCCCCTCACTTGTGGGGTACCTCAGGGATCAATTCTCTCCCCCCTGTTCTTCAACATCTATATTAAGCCACTGGGAGAGATCATTCGTGGTTTTGGGGTGAAGTATCAGCAATATGCTGATGATACCCAGTTGTACATTTCCACCCCTGACCAACCTAGGGATGCTCTTTCCGTGATATCGAAGTGCCTGGAGGTGGTGCAGGTCTGGATGGGTAGAAACAGGCTCAGACTCAACCCCTCCAAGATGGAGTGGCTGTGGATGCCGGCGTCCTCTGATCTAGTCTCCCCATCACTTGTGATGGGAGGGGAGTTACTTACTCCCTCAGAAAGGGTTCACAATCTTGGCATCCTCCTGGATTCACGGCTGTCGCTAGCTGACCATCTGACGGCCGTGACCAGGGGGGCCTTTGCACAGGTTCGCCTTGTGCGCCAATTGTGCCCTTTCCTAGACAGAGATGCCCTTCGTACAGTCACCCACTCTCTTGTCATATCTTGCCTGGATTACTGCAATGCCCTCTACATGGGGCTGCCCTTGGGGTGCACCCAGAGGCTCCAGCTGGTCCAAAATGCAGCTGCACGGGTTGTTACGGGAGCTTCCCATTACTCCCATGTTATACCTCTCCTGCGCGAGCTGCACTGATTACCAGTGATCCTCCGGATCTGCTTCAAGGTGCTGGTGCTTACCTATAAAGCCCTTCATGGCATGGGCCCGGGGTACTTGAAGGATGCCTGCCTCTCACCGACCAGCGCACTCACATAGGGCAGCCCTCCTCGGGGTGCCGTAGACCAAGCAATGTCGGCTGATGGCACCCAGGATGAGGGCGTTCTCGGTGAGCGCGCTAACCCTCTGGAATGCATTACCCACCGAGCTCCGAACGGCTCCCGACCTCCGCTCCTTCCGCAAGGACCTAAAGACGTGGCTTTTTAAACAACTCATCTGATCTGCGGGGTGTTTTTAATTGGGTTTCAAATTGTGAGATTTTAATGATGCTAAATTAATTAATTATATATATATATATATATATATATATATATATATATATATACATACATACATACATACATACATACATACATATGCATATTCTTTCTAGCCAGGTTTTATCTACGTAAGCTAAGATGTTCTTCAGCCCTAGTTCTGTGAAATCTCATTCACAAGTTTCTGGGCTTTTTGTATCTTGCTGAAAAGCAACAACTTGTTGTGGCCCTGCCCTCTGAGCCTATCTCATCAGAGGAAGAAAGCTCCGAACATGAGGAAGAGGAGTCAGCCAGGCCTCCCTCTCCAGGCCCCTCTCCTCTGGCACTATCTCAGGTGCCGGCCGAGGGAGAGGAGATTAGCCAGGAGCCAGGTGTCTCGGATGAGAGTGAAGGAGAGCCGTCATTCCTGGATGCACACCAACGAAGGCGTGATAAACGGTTGCAGCAGTTAAGGAGGCGTGCTAGGGATTAGAACTGAGTCACTGGACCACACCCCAGAGACTATATAAGAGAGGTTGGTGGCTGGTAAAACCCCGTGACGAACAAAAACGAACTTTGGCTAGTCACTTGAACAATGTCTGAAGCTGCCGAAAGGGATATTGTTTTTGCTGGACTATTTGCAATGCGTATGTAATTTTCTGTTATCTGTTGCAGTAAAAGCTCTTGGCAGACGGTGATTATATTGCTGCCAAGTTTGAGATAACAACCTGTGTGCGTGCCAAGTACTTTCTTAACCCTCGGCTGGCTGTGTTTGTGTGTGTGTGTGGACGGGGACAGATCACAACTCTGTGCTGCAGTTTGGGAGACTCAAATAGCTATTTCTGCCTTGTAAGGCATCATCAGTGAGCCACACCCTCTTCTCAAGTATCCTCCCTGTAAAGGTACAATAGGGCTGAAGAACATCTTAGCTTACGTAGGTAAAACCTGGCTAGAAAGAATATGCACATAAAAGCCTACGAAAAAGAAAAAGAAAACATTGTACCTTTACAGGGAGGATACTTGAGAAGAGGGTGTGGCTCACTGATGACGCCTTACAAGGCAGAAATAGCTATTTGAGTCTCCCAAACTGCAGCACAGAGTTGTTGCTTTTCAGCAAGATACAAAAAGCCCAGAAACTTGTGAATGAGATTTCACAGAACTAGGGCTGAAGAACATCTTAGCTTACGTAGGTAAAATCTGGCTAGAAAGAATATGCACATAAAAGCCTACGAAAAAGAAAAAGAAAACTTATATATATATATATTTAATTGTTCTTCAGTTTTTAACCTTTTGTGAGCCACCCCGAGTCCTTCGGGAGAAGGGCGGCATATAAATTTAACTAACTAACTAACTAACTAAATAAATAAATAAATAAATAAAGTGGATAGTTGTTAAAGAAGATGGCATTAAGCATTAAGTATTAATATTATTATATTATTATGTTATTATATTATTATGATGGAGATGAATTATCACAACAAAGATGTGTAATATGACTATTTAAACATAACTGTAACCAGAACACACATTGTTTGATGAAAATTGAATGTTATATAATAAAACAAATAAAATAGTAGTATATCTGATGGTCATCTGAATTAAATTCAGGAACCAGCAAACTAAAATGGACAGGAATGGGTGAATTTAATTTAGATGACTACTGTGTGCAAGAATCCCTCAGAAGAAATGGAGGAGCCTTCATAGTCAATAAAAGAGTAGGAAAAGCAATACTGGGATACAATCCCCAAAAGGACAGAATGATCTCAGTTCAAATCCAAGGCAAACCATTCAATATCACAGTAGTCCAGGTCTATGCCCAAACCACTGATGCTGAAGAGGATGAAATAGACCGGTTCTATGAAGCCCTACATCACCTTATAGAATTAACATCAAAAGATGATGTCCTTATCATCATGGGGGTTTGGAATGCTAAAGTAGGAAGCCAAAAGATAACCTGAATAACAGGCAAGTTTGGCCTTGGAATACAAAATGAAGCAGGACACAGACTGATAAAATTTTGTCAAGAGAATATGATGGTCATAGGAAACACTCTTTTCCAACAACCCAAGAGACGACTCTACACATGGACATCACCAGACGGTCAACACAGAAATCAGATTGGCTATGTGCTCTGCAGCCAAGGATGGAGAAGCTCTATACAGTCACTAAAAACAAGACCAGGAGCTGACTGTGGCTCAGATCATGAGCTTCTCATTGAAAAATTTAGGCTTAAATTGAAGAAAGTAGGAGAAAGCACTAGGCCATTCAGGTATAAACTAAATCATATCCCTGATGAAATATACAGTAGAGGTGACAAATAGATTTAAGGAATTAGATCTGATAGACAGAGTGCCTGAAGAACTATGGACGGAGGTTCCCAACATTGTACAAGAGGTAGCAACTAAAACCATCCCAAAGAAAAAGAAAGGCAAGAAAGCAAAATGGTTGTCTGAGGAAGCTTGTTCCTCAAGTAAACCAAGGCAGTATAAAATAAACCAAACTAAAGATAATAATGTATAAATTAATGTCACTCATAGAAGAAAGAAATGGGAACAATGTCCATGCAGTTTAATTCAGTCCAGTTTCACTGGAGCTAAAGGATCAATTTCACTGGAAGAAATTGTGCAAACATCTGGAGAAGGGACATCATCAAGTGTACCAGCTATAGGAACAAAAGTAGACCAGACTTCCCCATGAAAAAAAAAAAGGCATGTATTGTTGATAGGAGACTCACTACTCACAGGAATGGAATCAGTAATTTGAAGCCAGACCATGTATCAAGGGAGGTATGTTATCTCCCAAATATGTGACTGAGAGACTTACTAAAATAATTAAGCCTATTATCTTTTTCTCTTCTTTTATTGGGGCATGAATGAGACAATGAAGACCCTGAAAACAATATCAAGACACCATGAATAGCAAGGTATGAAAGCCAAAGAGATGGGAGCACAAGTGGTGTTTCATCTGTACTTCCAATGGAACGACTAAATTTAATGAGGAAGCAGAGATTTTTAGACATAAATAACTCATTTAAAGAATGATGCCATTGAGAGAACTTTAGATTCCCAGACCACAGTCTAAATTACCTACATGAAGGGCTTCTGGTAGTTGAGGGACTACACCTCATAAGAAGTGGGAAGAATGTTTTTTGAAAATAACTGGTTCGGCTTAACCAAAGGGCTTTAAACTAAATCTGGAAGGGGAAGGAGACCAATCTTTAGGACCTAATCCCAAGCATAAACTCAAGACAACTAATTAAGTAGTGTGAAAGAAGAGGAACTCAGATATTAAGCAAGAGATGTAGGAAACAAATGCAGGGTCAGTCAAAAAGGACTCAGATGTTTACACGCTAATGTTCATAGTATGAGAAAAAACAGCACACTTGAAATTCTAATACATGAGGACAGGTATGACATTGTTGCCATTACCAAAACTTGGTGGGATGGAACTCATGACCGGAATGTACTGTTGGAGGATCAATTTTTTTCAAAGGAAACAGACCTAACAAAAGATGTGGAGTTGCCTAATAACCACATCTCTATAGAAATGGAGGGAAAAAAACCCCAACCCTAAGGAAGAAAACTTTCTTGAATTCATTTGGAAAAAAGAATGACATTGCCATAGGCATATACTACAGACCACCCAGTCAAGAGGAGGAAAAGATGTTGCTAATCAGTTAGCAACTGATTAGTTGCTAAGCTAATATGTGTAGTAGTAATGTGGGACTTTACGCTGACATTAACTGGAAGACAAACCAAGTGAGAGATCAAACCAATTTCTGGTGAACCAGACAACTTTTTCATCCAAAAGGGAGAGGGGGAAACCAGAGTGTCAGCTATACTGGATTTAATTTTTACTAACAGGGATTAAATATTAGAAGGAGTTGAAGTTATGGGAACTTTGGGGGAAAGTGACCATGTCACTTTTAATGCATGCACAAGTAATGGAATAAAGTGAAACTAGTGTCTTAGACTGTAAGAGAGCTGACTTCAATGAACTTAGAATTTAGGAAGTATTCCATTGATGAAAATCTTAAAAGAAAAAAAAAAAACCTCAAGATACTTGGGAAACTCTGAAAATGAGATTATAAAAGCCCAGTCTCATATAATACTACTGAGAAAAAAAATTAAAAAACTTCAGATGAAGCCAACATGGTTGCACAAAAAGCTCTCTAATAAACTGAAAGACAAAAGGACAAGTATAAAAATAGAAAGAGGGACACATAACTAAAATAGAATATCAGAAATAGCTTGAATTTGCAAGGACGAATTCAGGAAAGCTAAGGCTCAGAATGAACTAAGACTTGCAACAAATATCAAAAATAGTTTTAAAAGTTTATTTTAATATGTAAAAAACAAGAAAAAAACAAGGAAACAATTTGTCCACTAGTGGGAGAAGATGATAGAAGGAGGAGATGGTAGCAGTCAAAAAGCAGAACTGCTTAATTCATTCTTTATATCACCAGGACCAGATGGATTCATCCTAAAGTTCTGATTATAATTATCCATTGCAGTTCATTAGTGATAATCAAATACATACTTTGAGCAACTGATGTGTGTAGCTCTTACATAAGAGTTCAGTTGAGAACATTTCTCCCTGAGGGAAAATGGAATGAATTATCATTGGCCAGTGCCTTAGTCTGGGAGAAAATGTTGAGTGGATAATAATAAGAATGGATAGTTACAGATTCTAACAGAATTTAAGGCAAAAGTCTACATTCAGTAGAACATACATGCTAGTTGTCATTCAAGAATGGAACCAATTCCCTTTACTATATTTTAAATAACAATGAAAGTCATGCCAATATGATAATGTAACACAAATATTTTAAGTTGGAAAAACAAGGTAAGTAGCTTTGTTTCTTTATTAGTCAGTCAGTCATCTTATAAGGTACCATAATAATCTAAGCAACTAGGTTAATGTTCAACATGCTAAAATTATCAAATAGCAGCAAGCAACAAAACTCTGTGTTACTCTATTGGAGAAAGAAAGATTAAGACTGAAGCAATAATATCCCAATATTATTGCATATGTTAAAACATCTATGTTGAGCAACAGCAGAATTGGGGCTATACAGACTTCAGCTGGGATGATACTATTGCACAGTAACTATTACGTCTTTTTACTTACATGCAGATGCATTGACCAATTCAAATAACTGAGACTCAATATAATGATTATATGACTGAGATCCAGTTTTGAGAACACTGAAAAGAAGCAGTTGTGCAGTTATTTTTTCTAAGCTTATCTGAATATGCTATAAAATTGGGATCTTTTGTATGGTTTTTACCAGAAAGCTGTTGCTGATTCCTCAAAAGAAGATAAATTATTTTTTGCCTATGTATTTATCAAGCACATTGGTTCTGCATAAATTTAGTCATGAATTGGATATTTCACATGACATTTATAAATAAATAATGTTATTCAAAGTCTGAAATAAAAAAAAAATGTAATAGCCATTTCATCTAGTCATACCTGACATTTTTTAAAAGCCAACATCCTTTCAATGCTGCTTTCTGTTGTGCTGTCCTACAGAGTTTCTTGTTCTTAATCACTGGGGGTTAGAAATTTTGATCAAGCTGTAAATTCTTACCACACAACAATAAACTATTTTAATACATACAGTTCTACAAAAAGGTTTCACATGAAAATAAAAAGAGGAAGAAAGAATTATATAGACTGTGACACAAGAGAGGGACTTGTACATTTCCTTCCTTAATACATTCAGGGGATTTCCATTTCACAAGCAATGCAGTCAGGAATTGGGTAGAGGAGGGGGACAGGCATGGCAAAGAAATCTTTGCTCACATTAACGGAAACAAAAGTATTGCATATGTATGTGTATGTCATCCAAAGTGTTATGCCACATTTCTGTTCATCATTACACAACTGGGCACTGATATTGCTTAAAGGAAAAGTTCAATTCTTGAAGGTAAGGAAGGATTTATTTATTTATATTTATTCCCACCTTTATTTTATTTTTTATAAATAAGGCAGTGAACATATCAAACACACATCTTCCTTCTCCTATTTTCCCCACAACAACAACACTGTGAGGCAAATTGGGCTGACAGGGACTGACTCAAGGTCACCCAACTGGCTTTCATGGCTAAAGCAGGACTTGCACTCAGGGTCTCTCTTTTTTTAGCCTGGTGCCTTAACAACTCTATGGCAAGTATTGATTCCTGACAGTGTCTGCATAATTTAAATAAACAAATCCTAAATTTGTAAAGATTTTAAATATAGTCTAAAATAAAATAGTTCAAGGAAATTAGTGGCACATTCATGCATTGCAGTGAGAAACAGGTGCCAAAATGAAAGAAATCACAAATGTTGGCACAACTATGCCAAAAATATGTTAACTGGCTCCATGGTTCACCGAAGAGCTGAGGGAGATGAAGCGCCAGAAAAGACGCCTGGAGAGCGGTTGGAGGGCCAGTCTCGCTGAATCTGACCGAACACTGGTAAGGTCGCATATTAAGACCTACCTAGTGGCGATAAAGGCGGCAAAGTTTAATTACTTTTCCACTCTTATTGCATCATCAGATAATTGTCTGGCTGCCCTGTTCAGGGTGACCCGCGCCCTGCTACATCCGGGAGTGTGGGAGGACCCCCTGGAAGGCAGGGCCGAGGATTTCGGACAATATCTGTATGACAAAATCGCACAGATTTGGGGGGATTTGGATTCTGACTGGGTAGATTCGGGCAGGGTGGCGAGGAATAGTCTTGAGAATGTTATCAGGGAAGAGTTTGACTCTGTGACCCCTGATGATGTGGACAGGACTTTGGGGAGACTTAGTGCGGCCACATGTTTGCTGGACCCGTGTCCCTCCTGGTTACTACTGGCTTCCCGAGAGGTTACACGAGGCTGGCTCCAGGGAATTATCAACGCTTCGTTGAGTGAGGGTTACTTCCCCACGGCCTTGAAAGAGGCGGTGGTGAGGCCTCTCCTCAAGAAGCCTTCCCTGGACCCGGCAGTATTAGCCAACCACCGTCCCGTCTCCAACCTTCGCTTTGTGGCGAAGGTTGTTGAGAGTGTGGTCGCACAACAGTTTCCACAATACCTGGAAGAAACGTCTTATCTGGATCCATTCCAGTCGGGTTTCAGGCCCGGGTATAGCATGGAAACAGCATTGGTCGCATTGGTAGATGATCTCTGGAGGGCTCAGGACAGGGGTTGTTCCTCTGTTCTGGTCCTGTTAGATCTCTCAGCGGCTTTTGATACCATCGACCATGGTATCATGCTGCACTGGTTGGAAGAGTTGGGGATGGGGGGCACCGTGTTATGGTGGTTCTCCTCCTTTCTCTCCGACCGGTCGCAGTTTGTGTTGGCAGGGGGGCAGAGGTCGACCTCGAGATGCCTCATATGTGGGGTGCCTCAGGGGTCGGTCCTCTCGCCCCTTTTGTTCAACATCTATGTGAAGCCGCTGGGTGAGATCATCCATGGCTTCGGGGTGAAGTACCACCAGTACACTGATGACACCCAGCTGTACATCTCCACCCCAGGCCACCCCAATGATGCCCTTGAAGTGATGGCCCAGTGCCTGGAGGCTGTGCAGATCTGGATGGGGAGGAACAGGCTCAAGCTCAACCCTTCCAAGACTGAGTGGCTGTGGCTCCCGGCATCCCGATATAGTCAGTTGACTCCATCACTGACTACTGGGGGCGAGTCTTTGGCCCCCACAGAGAGGGCTCGCAATTTGGGTGTCCTCCTGGATATGCAGCTGTCCTTGGAGGAACATCTGACGGCTGTAGCCAGGGGGACTTTTTATCAGGTTCGCCTGATCCACCAGTTGCGGCCCTTCCTAGATCGGGATTCCTTGTGCACAGTCACTCATGCCCTCGTCACCTCTCGCCTGGACTACGGCAATGCTCTCTACATGGGGCTCCCCTTGAAGAGCACCCAGAGGCTCCAACTGGTCCAGAATGCGGCCGCGCGGGTAGTTACGGGAGCTGCATGGCGCTCCCACATAACACTTCTCCTGTGTGAGCTGCACTGGCTCCCAGTGGTCTTCCAGGTGCGCTTCAAGGTGTTGGTTATCACCTTTAAAGCGTTCCATGGCATAGGACCTGGATATCTTCGAGACTGCCTGCTGCTACCAATGGCCTCCCACCGACCTGTGCACTCCCACAGAGAGGGCCTCCTCAGGGTGCCATCAGCCAAGCAATGTAAACTGGTGGCCCCCAGGGAGAGGGCCTTTTCTGTGGGGGCACCTGCCCTCTGGAATCAGCTGCCCCCAGAGATACGAAGAATCCAAGACCTCAGTGCCTTCTGCCGTGCCCTGAAGACCTTTCTTTTTCAGCAAGCAGGGCTGGTTTAACACATTTTTAAATGTTTTTAATAGGTTTGTTATTGTTTTTTAATTATGGGGCCAAACGCATATATATCTTTTTAACTGTATTTTAATGTTTGTATTTTTCTTTTTACTTTGGCTGTGTACCACCCTGAGTCCTCCAGGAGAAGGGTGGTATATAAATCTGATAATAAATAAATAAATAAATAAATACATCTGAACAAGTATATACAAAGACAAAACCAGCACAATGTGCCACGTTTATGTATAGTATAATAGGTCAAACACATTTATTATTATCTACTATTAAAATATGCAGCAGATTATAGGAAAATAATGTACATTCACTGTCTTTAGCTGAGTAATTCTAAACTGAGACAGTTGGAGTAATTTTATTGGACTTTCAGCTGGAATAGATTACTCAGACCTTCATAGTAGCCTAGATAGATGACCTAAATTAGAAATTAGATGCGGGTAATGCAGCCCTGCTAATTTTCCAGAGACACTTAATAATATAATATAAATTGGAAATTAAATTAAATTAAATTAAATTAAATAACTTTCAGTGCCATTCTTTCAGCATCATTTTGGCACTGTATTCTTGTCAGACCATATTCTAAAAATGTGCAGTTATATTTGTTTTGTAGGCTGTTGATCTATGGCCTACTACAATTCATTTTGTCACCATATTGTTCAATATGTATGTGAAACATTTTTGGAAATATCATGTGAGATATTGGCATTGCATGTCATCAGTATGTTTATTACACCTAACATTTTCTGAAAGACTCTTAAGACTTGGTTATACTGGAAACCAGAGATTTGTCTCAGTGGCTCCTATTTATTTTATTATTATTATTTTTTTGCTTTAATTTATATGCCGCCCTTCTCCGGAGACTCAGGATGGCTTACAATGTGTTAAGCAATAGCCTTCATACTTTTGTATATTTATACAAAGTCAGCTTATTGCCCCCACAATCTGGATCTCATTTCACCTACCTTTGAAATGATGGAAGGCTGAGTCAACCTTGAGCCTGGTGAGATTTGAACTTGCAGTAATTGCAAGCAGCAGGTGTTAATAACAGTGCTTTAGTCCACTGTACTACAGGCTCTTCTTCTCCTTCTCCTTTACTGAGGAAGCCATTTTTATCTTCTTTTTGTCTACTGTTAGTATTTTTATTTTTATGGGTTTAAAAGATTATTTCTAGAATTTTGGAGAGCTGCTTCCAGAAAGGATACAAGCCTGCTTAAAATAACCCACTCTTCTGTTACTCATCTGCTTTTAATGCTTCTCTTTCCCCTGCTTCAGATAATAATTATTCTTACTCTAGCAACTTCAATTTAACCCTGCCTTGATAGCCATTTTGCAAAGGCTTGTAAAGGATAATGTTTGTTTTTTGGGTTTTTTTAAAAAAGCATTATTCCCAGGATTACTAGATAGTAGATCACTTATATTATCTGTTAAGTGGATGTGCCATTGCTATTTTGGTACTACATCCTTAATGGTACTACATCCACATGGAGAGAAGTAAGCAGTGGGGTACCACAAGGCTCCGTCTTAGGCCCAGTACTCTTCAATATTTTTATAAATGACTTAGATGAGGGAATAGAAGGCGAACTCATCAAATGCAGATGACACTAAACTGGCAGGAATAGCTCAGGATAGTAAAAGATCTTGACAAACTTGAACAATGGTCCTTATCCAATAAAATGAATTTTAACATGGAGAAAATCAAAGTTTTACATTTAGCAGAAAAAATCAAAGGTTATAAATTAGGTGAGACCTGGCTCAAAAACAGTAACAGAGAGGGACTTTGAAGTCCTAGTGGATGATCACTTGAATATGAGCCAGCAGTGTGCAGCAGCAGCCCAAAAAGCTAATAGAATTCTGGCTTGTATAAACAGAGGCATAGAATCAAGATCACATGAAATACTAGTACTGTTTTATAAAACCCTAGTAAGATCACACCTGGAATATTGTAACCAATTTTGGTCACCATACTACAAAAAAGATTTTGAGACTTTGAGCAACTAAGATGATCAAAGGCCTGGAGACTAAAACATATGACATAATAGCAGTATTCCAGTATTTGAGCAGCTGCCACAAAGAAGAGGGGGTCAAATTATTCTACAAAGACCCAGAAGTCAGGACAAGAAACAATAGTTGGAAACTAACCAAAGAGAGAAGCAACCTGGAATTAAGGAGAAACTTCCTAACAATGAGGACAATCAGTGGAACAGCTTGCCTTCAGAAATTGTGGGCGCTCCATCACTGGAGGTTTTTAAGAAGAGACTAGACACTTATCTGGAATAATATAGATTCTCCTGCTTGAACAGGGGGCTGGACTAGCAGTCCCTTCCAGGCCAACTCTATCTATTCTTTTTTTAAACCAGATGAATAAAAAAATAGTTTCATTTCCTCTCCTCATCACCTAATGAGTGGTAGAAAAAGTGACAATGGTTTACTTAAAAACGGTACCGTACCAGCTGTGAATACAGAATTATTTTTAAAAAATTAAATGTGTGTTAAAATGATACTAATTGCTGCTACTTTAAGGTATCAATATGTAGTGTATATAACATTATTTAGACATCTTCAATAATACACATCAATGCAATAAGAATCAACAATTCTTCTGTTGTCTCTCCTTTTGTCTTCTACTAATTGATACAGCCATTCAAGTAGCAATAACATCCCATTAGACATTAATGTGTCTAAGTCCTTTTTAAATTGGCATCTGTATGGCCATCTTCTGATAGCACATTTTGCAATTTAATTAAGCTTTCCCTTAGGCTTTCCATATTACCAGTTCAGCTCCTGACCACAATGTTGGTTTGTTTCAAGGCCGATTTTTTTTCTGACTTTGTGCCAGTTTACATGAACCTAGAGCAAAGCTGGAGTTTTCCTTTCATTCATGCTATGGGTCCAGGACAAGTGTGTTTTAGTGTTTGCTTTTTTCTGTTGCTTCACTGTGTCTTTCAACTTTGAGTACAACCAAGACCTGCACATCTTCCACTGTATGTGAGAGTAAATTCTCATGCAATTATGATACCAAATCATGTTAGGTGTTTTGTGCCAGCCATGGCAGTCTCTTCAAAGGCCACCAGATGGGAGCAAAGAGGCACCTTTGATCCCACTGGTGGGTCAAGGGGCTCCAGCCCCTGCAGCCCCATTGGGGAAAGTTAATGGCCCTCCAGCCCCCTCACACACATGGGTAAGAGAGGGGCCAGGGGCTCCTATAAGAACCCCTGCACAAGGGATGCTCCCTGCTTTTTCCTTTTTCCCTGCTCTTGTTCTATTCTCCTATGGGACTGATCCATGGGCTCAATCCAGGCATGGATGCCTCCATGCCTGGGAACTTATTTTACTCCACTTTTACTTCTAAATAAAGACTTAATTTGATTGCATCCTTGCGTGCTGACCTTTTCTTGGAAGTGCCCTCAACGAACCATCGTTCTTCGTGAGATCCCTCACAAAGTGGTAGCAGAAGGATGATTTGAGGCAATGCTTCCAAGCCAGCAGAAGCAAGATGCCAGGAGATTCCAGCAAGAACTCCCAAGAGATGGATGGTAGGACTTCCCCAGTTATGACCAGGAGTCTCCAAGCAAGGTTGGCAGCCCTGCATCTGGTCTCTGAAGCGAGCTCCGATCCAGAGGAGGGTACAGATGATCTCTATGCCCCCAGAGGACCCAGTGGAACGCAAGGGACCCCTTTGCATGCTTCCTTGCAGCTGCAAGCCACAGAGGAAAGCATGGAAGGCCAACAGTCCACCCAGGACTGCCAGGACATTGGGGATGCAGCCAGGAACCAGGCCACCCCCAGTGTGGACCAGCTCACTGGTGAGGAATGCAGAGAGCTGCTAAGAACACTCCAAGCAGCCCGAGGGATGCCAGGAACCAAGTCACAAGGGACACCAGCGCAGTGGGCCTCTGGACACCGGGTAAGTCCTTCCCCAGCACCCAGGAGGCTCCCCAACATGGTGCCAGCCACCCTGGGGGTCCCTGGGGCCCCGGAGCTTTTGGTGGGAAAGTTCCCATCGAATCGCGACCTGCAACTTCCGGAGCCAACTGGAAGCAACATGGCGGCCCCCAGGCCACCTACTCCAGCGAGGCTTGGGAGGCCTCAGCTAGGCCACAAGGCCCAGCAATGGATGGCAGCCAGCCAAAGCAGCATGCAAACTGCTTGCCCCCA
This sequence comes from Pantherophis guttatus, assembly GCF_059756535.1. Classification (NCBI taxonomy): domain Eukaryota; kingdom Metazoa; phylum Chordata; class Lepidosauria; order Squamata; family Colubridae; genus Pantherophis; species Pantherophis guttatus. The sequence continues at coordinate 68,977,960 of NC_142067.1, forward strand.
CCCCCACAGGCAAGCCTCAAAGTCTGCCCAGCCGCTCCTGCTGCAGCAGGCATCAGGGCTGCAATCCAAGTCCTGGTCGCAGCCCTGGAGGCCACGATGACCGTGGCCTCAACCTCGGGGGCAGCCAGCCTCCCTCAACACCCCCAGGGGACCAGCGAGGGGGGGCGTCCAGTCCGGAGCCCCCCAGCCAGGACCCAGGCCTCCAGAGAACCCCAGAAGAACCCCTGGGGGCTCCAGCCTTCCCAACACCCCCACCGAGGCAATGGAGGACTCACCTTGATGACTTCAGGAGGCCTCCAGCTGAGCCTCCCACCTCCCAAGATGGCTGCCTCCTCCGGAGTCTTCAGGACCAGCGGTGGGTCCCTCCAGGTGATCCTCAGCATTTTTGGGCTTTTCCAGCCCCATCCTGCAGCCTTCGCCCCCTGGTAAGTGTTCCAGTACCAGGGGGGCTTCCAGAAGACTCTTCAGAGCTCCACAGGCCTGGGCCCAGGCCTGGCCCTGAAGCACAAAGAGAGAGGTCTGCTCCCGTCGGCTCCTGGGCTGGAATAAATTCTGAGCATGCTCAATTGGCTCCATCTGAAAAGGAGAAAAATAATCAGAGAAAAATACCTACACCGACCAGCAGAGGGATCCCTCTCCCATTTACTTCAATGGAACCTAAGAAGCGATACCAAGGACAGCAAAATACATCAGCATTTTCTGCCCCAGCTGTGTCTGTTCTCCCAAATAATTTTGAAAAATTACATCTGGGAGGGGAAAATTTTAACATGTGGAATAAAGAGATACAGGTATGTCTCTTAAAAGAGGGGTCCCTAGAAATGGTTTTAGAGCCCCCACCTTTCCCTTGGGAACCTCAAGAAGAGTGGTACCACAGGAGAGCCTATACCACTCTACTGAGCTCACTGGATGCTAAATTGTACCCTAACATTCCAGATGGGCTCACAGCTGGTGAAATTTGGGGGTTGTTATATAGCTTATTTAATAGTGATAGCTTGGGCTTCACCACAAGACTCACAACGGAGTTCTATAACACCAAGCTAAAATTTGAGGCTAGCATGGCTGAGCACCTGGGAAAATTGAAGGCACTCAGGGCAGAGCTGGTGCTCAGGGACTACCCCGTGACTGAGGCCAACATGATCGCTGTCATTCTGGCATCCCTGGACAAAAGTTGGGGCAATTTTATTGTCTCACTAGAGGGAACCAGAAAGGAAGCCATGACTCTGTCCTACCTCATAGGGAGGTTCAATGAGGAAGGAGGCATAGAGATGCGGGAGAGTACACCAGGCCCACAACTCATTGCATCAACAGAAGGCACCAGAGTTCAGAGCAGGTTAACGCTCTACCCAAGTGCTTCATCTGTGGCTCTGAGGAGCATCTGAAGAAGAACTGCCCCATTACCAGCAAGGACCTAAGCGTGGCTCCAATCAAGGAAGGGGCAGGGGGCAGAGAAGGGGGCCTGGCAGGGGCAAAGGTGGTGCTAAGGGCAATTTTGTGTATACTAGTTACCTCACCCCTGCCACAAAGGCTGATGGCCCTACTGGCCTCTGGTTACTGGACTCTGGGGCTTCATCTCACATTGCTAACTTGAGGCAAGGCTAAGGAGGTTAAGGAGAATTAACTCCTCCATTAAGGTTGCAAATGGTAACAATGCTTTGGTTGTTGGGGAGGGCACTTCATCTCACATTGCTAACTTGAGGCAAGGCTAAGGAGGTTAAGGAGAATTAACTCCTCCATTAAGGTTGCAAATGGTAACAATGCTTTGGTTGTTGGGGAGGGCACTGTCTCTGTACCAGGGCTGGGCAATGTTGAAGGTGTATTACATGCTCCCTCTATAGCCAATAACCTGTTAAGCATAACCAAGCTATGTGATGATGGCAGGATGGAGGTATTGTTTCGCAAAGGGGGAGGTCATGTCACTCGAGACAAAAGGGTCATTGAGAATGTTATCATTATAAATGGTTTGCCATATTTCTCCCCCGAGTACCCAGCCACAGGAGACAGCTCAGAGGGTGCCACCCCAGAAGGGGCCTGCGCGCAGAGAGAGAGAAAGTCTCCACAGCCAGCTCCCAGGCTGTCAAAGATGCACAAGACTGAGGCAGTTGTGCCCACGCCGCCTCAACCAGCACCACGGCCTTCCAAGGCCAATGCAGGCAAGAAACCCGAGCCTCATCAGGCACCTAAGGCAGATAAGCCTAAAAAAGGGCCTAAGGTGCCAGTACCGCCCAAGGCAACCAGAGCCAAGGGGGTGTCAGTGGGAAAGCCGCTACATACTAAATGTGCCCACCTCTTACATCAGAGGTTAGGCCATGCGAGCTTCCCAGTGGTTAAAAAGATGGGGGAATTCACTGAGGGGATTCATCTCCAGGATTGTGAGGTGTTTCTGGACTGTGCCATCTGTAAGAGGGCAAAGAGGAAGGCTGCCCCAATACCTAAGGTGTCACTGTGTAAAACTCAATACCCATATCAATTAATACATGTTGATTTGGTTGGGCCATTTACACCGTCCCTAGGAAAGAGGCAGTATTTCCTCACTGCCGTTGATGATTTCTCGAGGTATGGCCATGTGTATACCCTCACGGAAAAGTCTGAAGCCTTTGATGCCATAAAGTCACTGTACAACTATGTGGAAACTCAGTACAAGACCAAGATCGCACAGCTGCAGAGCAACCGGGGGGCTGAGTTCATGTCCCGAAAGTTCCAGGACTGGGTAAGACATAAGGGCATACATCATTTTTGTACAGCGCCTTTTACACTTGCGCAGAATGGTGTGTCAGAAAAATGTAACGGCATTCTGCAGACCATGGTGTGCAGCCTGATTGCGGATGCTGGGGTTGCGGAATCGTACTGGGCAGAGGCGGTACACTATGCCAACTACACCCTGAACCGCATCTGGAGCAGCATTGTGAACCAGACCCCATATTTTCTGGTCCATGGGAGGAAGCCAAGTTTGGGACACTTGCGTGCGTTTGGCTCCTATGCTTGGGTGCACATCCCCAAGCAGCTGCAGAAGAAGGGGAGATCCACCTCCCAGAGACTGAGGTTCTTGGGCTATACCCCCGGCTCCAAGGCCTACTGATTCCTGGGAGAAGGAGGCAGGACTGTGACCTCCCAATCTGCCTCCTTCGAAGAGGACTCCAATTGGACCCAGATCCACTCAAATGATCTGGGTCCATATATTAACCGGCCCAGCAAAGCTACATCAACCATGACACCGCCTGAGACAACCACAGACCCGGCCACCGACGAGAGCGAGGAACAGGACAAAGAGGTCAGCCTACCTGGTCCAGATGAGGAGGATGAGCCGTCCAGTCCTGAGGGGGAAGACACGCCATCTTCACCTGACTCTTTGCCTCCAGCAACACTCCAGAGGCCCATGATGCCCAATGTCTGGGACCGAGGGCCTCCACATCCCGGTCATGAACAGCCAGTTGGTGAAAAACCCGCAGAAGAAAAGGGTGGTGAGTGGCAGGAGGTCAGAAGGTCAAAGCGGTCCAACAAGGGGGTCCCACCAAAGAGAATCGACATTGGACATGTCGCATCTGTCAACAGCGTCATGGTCACCCCAAAGACTTTCTCTGACATATGCACCGGCACCTGTCATTGGCTGGCAAGAAGGGGAATTGTTAGGTGTTTTGTGCCAGCCATGGCAGTCTCTTCAAAGGCCACCAGATGGGAGCAAAGAGGCACCTTTGATCCCACTGGTGGGTCAAGGGGCTCCAGCCCCTGCAGCCCCATTGGGGAAAGTTAATGGCCCTCCAGCCCCCTCACACACATGGGTAAGAGAGGGGCCAGGGGCTCCTATAAGAACCCCTGCACAGGGGCTGCTCCCTGCTTTTTCCTTTTCCCTTTTTCCCTGCTCTTGTTCTACTCTCCTATGGGACTGATCCATGGGCTCAATCCAGGCATGGATGCCTCTATGCCTGGGAACTTATTTTACTCCACTTTTACTTCTAAATAAAGACTTAATTTGATTGCATCCTTGCGTGCTGACCTTTTCTTGGAAGCGCCCTCAACGAACCATCATTCTTCGTGAGATCCCTCACAAATCAGATGACTGCAAAAACAAATGAAATAAGAAACTGGATTACTCCTGTAAAAGAAAAGGCCCATTAGCTGTTGCATAGGTATCAATGAGAAAAGGGTGCTAAAGAGTTTGATCCTACAATAAGATTTGCTCTTGAAACATAACAGTCACTAGAATAATTTTGTTATGTTTTCCTAACTCTTCATTAAATAAAGATAGCTGGAAATCTTGCATTTTATGAGCTTGCCTATTTGTTTCCAATCCTGCCTATTAGATGAAACCTGACACCGTGCCAGGAAAGTACTGAACTTCCTCAGGAAATCCAATGTCAATTCTATCTTTTTGTAGCCAGGTTTGTAAAACCATCAAGGAGAAAACTAGACCTCAACCAAAATTTTCAGGGCAAACTATTACTTATAAACTGGCAGTAAACAGTATACTATTAACTATGATAATGTTACCTAGTTGGGTATGAAACAAATACAAGCAGACAAACAAGCTTAGACAACATTTAAAGAAATGTTTATATATATTTATATATAAACATATGTAATATATATAATATATATTAGCATATAAATATACATTGTCACATTTCTTCTTTTTTTAAATAATATTTTTATTAAACTTTTTCAACATTTCTATTGTTTTCCAAGAGGTGTGACAATTAAACTATCCATTCTTTATTGCTTAAAACAGCAGTCTCCAACCTTTGTGGTTTGGCGGCCCAGCTGTGGGGAAGAGGGGAACTGAATCACATAAGCGGTGGACTGGTATGCATGCGTGCATGTGCAGGTCAAGTCATGCGAGCAGCAAGCCAGTATGCACACGCATGCGTGTGCAGCTCAACTTGTGCAAGTTGAGCTTCACACACATGCACACCAGCCTGTCACTTACATGAATTGAGCTACTCACATGTGCATGCTGGCTTGCCACTCACATGGTCCAGTTGCAAATGGGCCGCAGCCCAGTACTGGGCCATGGCCCAGAGGATGGGGACCTCTGGCTTAAAAGATCATTAAAGCTATCCAAAAATATCAGATACATTTCAATGCAAAATTGCTCAAGAGATTTTGGTTAAAGCCCTGCAAAACATCTTAATAAAATCAAATGACCCAATAGCCCAAGAAGAAAAAAGGATCATGTACAATGTAAAGACTGCAACAGTCATCTATGTAGGACAAATAGACTAGCCAAGTGCACCAAAACACCAAGCAGCTGCAGAAGGCATGATGAAAAATCCTTAATCACATAACCTGCGGACAAACTCAAACACAGTTTCAACAGAGAAACTATTAGCTTCTTAAACCAAGCCAAATCCAAAAAATGCTAGGGAATTCCTAGAAGCTTACATTCAGGCAAATCAGTCACCAGTAAATACATAGACATAAACCATAGTTACACAACTTTTAAAAGAGATAATACAAACCCTAGGATGCAAACAAAAGAACTACAACATATCCCCTTTTATCAGCCTACATTCGGATAATGGATCAGCGCCAGGCAAATAATTGTGCAGAAAACAATAACCTGATCAAAGAAACCACCAAGGAGAAATTACATCTCCACCCAAACTGGCAGGGCAAGCTATTACATATAGACAGGCAACAAATCCCATACTCATTGATATGTCACCTAGTTGAGTAATGAAATATCTACAAGCAAACAACCAAGGTCAGAGAGCACAAAGATCTCCAGAGTTCAAGTTTTAGCTACAGATATCCTTTTTTTTTAGAACTTATTTTAAGTGCATAAATACTATTAAAGAAACACTTGATGATTAATTTGTTTTCTATATTTGGGTCAAATTATTGTAAAATATTTATTATTTTTCAAATAATTTTGAGAACTTTTACTAATATTTTAAGCTTAACCAATATTAACCAAACTGTTCAGATATGCTAAAAATTATATATTGCTTAAAAAACACAACTTTTCCCCAGAAACTATTGTCTTCCACAGCAGCCTATATTCGAATACAAGCAATTCAAAATAGAAGGAAAGCCCTTTTTTTGCAGGTTCACAATTAAAAAAACAGGATGTGGAATGGGAAAAAAAGGAAAATGAAAACATTTTATTGGTTAAAAAAATGTGATTTGCAACATATAATTCTTAGGTATTTTAGATTCTTTTGCTGGGGGTTTTCTGAAGTGCTATTTTTGGCCTTTGTTTCTTTTGATTAGAATTCCCAAGGCCAAAGACTGTTATTAAAATCACTGTAGCTGACAAATGCAGCATAGTAATGCTGTCCTTGTACTTTCCAAATTAGCAAAAGCAGAATTCTTTTATCTGGTAGTGAGTGGCTCAGCAAATTCCTGACAGCTGTTTGTTGTATAATTAATGGAAAGGATCAGATTTAGTCTTCCTTTGTTATGGTCTTCATACTGAGAAATAAAGAGGGTGGCTACCCTAATAGAATTTGGCTCCAATTTATCAATAATGACATGTATACAATATGGCTGGTTTGTCTTGTTTTAACTTTTATGAGCTTTGAAACAATGATTATGATTAATTAAGAATGACTTTAGATATCATACTCATTATATTTGATCAAATACCATGTCAGATATTTCAGCCAGCAAACTCACAGTCAGCTCTGTTTTATTAGTAATATTTAGCATGTTCTGATAATCTTTCTTTCTTCTCTTCCCTCCCCAAAGAATGCTGTCTGAAGGATATCTCTGTAAAATCCCTTATCATGAGCTCTTGAATTCCACGCACTATGGAGCAGAAACAGAAGAGGCAATACAGGAATTAAAGTCATTAAATGGTGCCACTTATGAATCAACAGACAACATGCAAAGTAGAAGCTTATTTTGGAATTATAGGTCAATGGACACATTTATGATTTCTGTTTCTTCCAAAAAACCCAAAAATAATAAACAAAAGAAAGACACATTGACACAAATTATTCAATATCCAGTATTTGAAAGGCAAGCATCTGAACCTATGGAAATCTATGTGGGATCATCCATAAGCAAGGACACTTACCTTGTTCCTTCTTCTTGTAAAAGCATTTGTAAGAACTATAGTGACCTGCATATTGCTGGTGATCAGGTGCTACCAATGAATTCAGTTAAAAGAGATGCTATTTTTGACAGTGGGATATGCCCATTCTTGGAATCATCAGAGATTCCATTGCCAATAGATTCAATTCCAATGCTACCTGTTGAGATCCCATGGAAACCATCCCAAAGGAATTCATCATGCTGGCGGGTGGCCAGCATCATGCAACATCAGCAGCCTCTCTCAAACTCAATTCTGAATAATTATTTGGAGGAGAAAGTGGTAGAGCTTTATAAACAATATATCATGGATGTGATGGACAGCAGCATATCTCCCACTCAAATCTTGACTTCAGAGTTCATAATGACAAATGTAGATCAAATCAGCATGAAGTTATCACAAGAGATGAACATGAAGACTACCAAAGCCAAAGATATGGTTATTAACTGCCTACTGCAATTAGCTAGTGGAAAGGTGTCAAGTGAAATGAGCACTCCCAGTCTTCACATTTCCCGGTTCAGCACTAAATAAAGATCACTATAACTTGAATTGTAGAAATCATTTTAATTACTGAGTTACAAAACTATCAGGATACAGTTGAAGTGCCACATCTTAATTATTTTACAGGTAAATTCTTCCAGGATTTTTCATTTCCCCTTCTTCTTTTGTGTTTGTATTTTTCTTTCTCCCTCTTTCCCTTATTAAACAGTTGTGTGTGTGCAAAAAGTTCAGTTAATGAGGGACTTTTGAAAGTTTTCCTGAAGTTGTTGTTATTATTAATAATTATTATCATCACCATTATTATTCTTTTGCAATCTACTAAAATATTGGTCGCTCCCAAACCTGGTGAAAGCTTCATCTTGTGTATGGGGGCATTATTTGAATGTATAGATAATTTATATAATGTAAATTCATTATGTCTAGTAACAATAAATTGTTATAAAAAATAAATACATTGTTTTTTTCCTCTTTGGGTCAGAATACTATATTTTAGTTTTCAGCATACTTGAAAATATATTTTCGTACTTCTTACCTCCGATTTGCCATATTAATTTATCCTAGAAGCTATTTATAGATTTAAAAACTGATCCACAATTCTAACATGTCAGCTTATAGAACAATTTAAGAATGTATAGGTAGACCTTGATTTATGATAATTCACCCAGTGACCATTCAAAGTTATGACAGTGCTAAATGAAGAAACTTAGGATTCATACCCAAAGTTACAACTGTTACAGTGGCCTTATGGTCATATCAGGGGTGGGTTCTACTTACCTTTACTACCGTTTCACAGCGGGGCATGTGCAGAAGCATTTTGATGACGTCGGGGTCGGTGGGCGGAGCCTCCCGCCGGTTTTACTATCGGTTCTATAGAACCAGTGCGAACCGGGGGCAACCCACCACTGTGTCATATAATCAAAATTTGGGAGCCTAGAAGACTACCTGCACTTACGACTGCAGGAATACTACCTACCTATGTTTTCCCCATGCCCTGGCCATCTTGTGCTGTACTGCCCCAGCTGACCTTTGCCATCTAGGCCTAGGCCTGGGGTTCATGCTGTGAAAAAAAAGCCAAAAATATCCCCAGAGCCATAGCATACCAAAAGCCCCTTTGCAAAGAGCTTCTGGGTGAGCCAGGCTTTGCATTCCAAAATAAAATAAAATAAAATAAATAAAATAAAATAAAATAAAATAAAATAAAATAAAATAAAATAAAATAAAAAAATAAAATAAAATAAAATAAAATAAAATAAAATAAAATAAAATAAAATAATAAAATAAAATAAAATAAAATAAAATAAAATAAAATAAAATAAAATAAAATAATAATAAAATAAATAAAATAAAATAATAAAATAAAATAATAAAAATAAAAATAAAAATAAAAAGCCCAAAGCAGCAAAGGCAAAAAGACTTTTTGGCATGCTATAATTTGGGGGCTGTTTTTGTTTTTGTTTCCTTTTTCCTTTTCCTTTTTTCTTTGCTAGCCTGGCCCAGGAACATTTTCTGCAAAGGGGCATTTTTGCATACTGTGCTCCAGGAGTTTTTTGTAAAAGGGTGTTTGGCATGCTGGGGCTTCTTTTAACTTTTCTTTTTTCCACAGCTGAAGTCCACACCAGTTTGATCTAGCAGCTGGCTGGTCATTCTTCATCAGCAATGGAAGCAGGAAAACAGCAAAGTTTAACTGTGACTACAAAGCTCAGGGTGGCAGGGGGTTTGGGTGTATAGGGTGGTGTATAGGGTGGTGAGGGGGAATTGCAGCTGGCACTGGGCTGGGGTATTTGTGGCTTCCCAATGGGTGGTAAACAGTTGTGGGACAACTTGCCGTCATGCAATGCAGAGCAGCCCAAAGGCCAGAGCTAGAGAAGATTGTCCCTAACCTTATTGAGGTTTGGTGAGAGGCCAGAATGGTTGGATTCGGGTGGGTACTTGCTTAATGACTCATGGTTCTCAGTTGATTTCTTTGGCATGTATCCAGATGGGAAAAGGGTGCTGAATAAAAGAGGAACCAAAGCTTTGGGAGGCTAATGCTTTTTTTTACACTATGTTTTTCTTTAAAGTTATGGTATCATTTTTCCTGATGCCTCAACCCATCTTCTTATTACTTCTTCAATACACTTCTCCATATATAGACTATTCTGATGTTCATGCTTTCTACTCTTTTTCTATTTTTTCCATGTAAAGTAAAAGGGGGAAGGTTTAAAGGGCAAACAGGTAGGTATACTATGTATGGATATGGGATAAAGAAGAATGGGTTGCAATTATAGTATTGGAGGAATGAATCTATACTTTTTTATATTTTTCTTACCTCATACTTTTATTTGGATTACTATATCTTCTATGTATATAGTGAAGGAGCATAGTGATCAAACCAATATGCTGTTTGCTTCTGATATGATATACTGCTAGAAATCATTTGTTATGAATTGAGCTTTGTTATTGGCTCTTGCTTATATTGTTATCCTGCTTATATTGTTATTGGCTCCTGCTTATATTATTGTATACTGTCAGAAATCACCTCTCCTTCCAACTTAAGAAAGTACGAACTCTTGAAATGTAATTGTTCAAAAGGATTATTTTATTAAGCAGAAGTGGAAGCCATCCAGCTAAAGCACAATCTGAATACCCTTAGGCAAAGCAGTAGGATTAAAGTGGTAGAGACCCCTCCCTTTAAGTCAGAGCCCCTCTGTCGGAGATGATCCTTTGTGGAGCACCATGAAGTCGATAAATGTGTATTAGGAATAATTTGGCTAAACTTTTAGCAGTTGGGATCTTTTGGCAGGGTATAAAATGTGCCTGTTTTGAAAATAGGTCTGTCACAACCAAATAACAGTATTTCCCTCATTGTTTGGCAATTCCACAATGAAATCCATAGCGATCTCTCTCCAAGGTGCTGAAGGTTCAGCTACCTTCTGCAATAGACCTGGGGATTTCCCCTGGCGTCTTTTTGCTGCTGCACAAATGGGGCAGCTAGCTACATAGCTTTCTATGTCCTTTTTTAGTGATGGCCACCAAAATTGTCTTTTAATCAGGTCTAAAGTTTTCACAAACCCAAAATGTCCAGCTAATTTGGCACCTTACCATTAAGCATAGTCTTTGGCTTGCAGGGACATACAACTTCCCACCCACCCAAGCCAAGTCTTCTTTCATCAGACAGCTGGATTTGTTGTTCAAAAACCATTAATCAGTGGCCAATGCTTGTTTAAAAATTTGGATGGTGTCATTGTCCATCAATGTTTCTTGTTTTTCCTGGGATATGGTGACTACTTTAGTGGCTAGTTCCGTGATGGCGAACCTATGGCATGCGTGCCACAGGTGCACATGTAACCATATCAGTGGGCACACGAGCTCAGCTTCCGATGGGACTGTAAGTTGTCAAACGGGCCATTTGTGGCCTCCGGAGGGGTAAGAAAGGCTGTCTTCACCCTCCCCAGATGCCTAGAGAGGTCCTGGAGCCAGGTGAGAAAGAAAAATGGGCCTTCCGGGCCATTGCGTGCCAGGAGTGGGGGGTGGGTGGCTCGCATAGAATTATGGGTATGGGCACGCACGTGTGTGACCCCCCCCGCTCCTCCCCCTTCCTGGCACGCGATGGCAAAAAGGTTAGCCATCACTGGGCTAGTTGGTTGTTTTGTACTATAGGTTTGATTACGTCTGACTTTGCACTGTTGTATTGCGGTTTTCTGGATAGCACATCCGCCAGAAAGTCCCCCCCCCCGGGAGGTATTTTAGAGTAAAATCAAACCATTTAAAGTACTGAGCCCATCGTACTTGTTTTGGGGAGAGTTTCCTTGGGGTCTTTAGGGCTTCTAGATTTTTATGATCAGTCCAGACTTCAAAAGGGGTCTTACTGCCTTCTAGGAAGTGCCGCCAGGTTAACAATGCCCAATGAACTGCATAAGCCTCTTTCTCCCAAATAGCCCACCTTTGCTCAGTCTCATTCAACTTTTTGGATGTGTAAGCGCAGGGTTGTAGTTGGTCTTGCTCATTCTTCTGAAGCAGGACCGCTCCTATTGCCACATCGCTGGCATCTGCTTGTATGACAAATGGTTTCTCCGTTTCTGAGTGTTTTAGAATTGGTTCTGCCGAGAACAGCCGTTTAAGTTTTTCAAATGCCGCCATAGTCATTCCATAGTCCAGTTCAATGGCTGCTTTGGTTTAGGGTTGTCCTCCCCCTTTGTTTTTAAGAGCTTGGTGATGGGAGGGCAATCTGAGTGAACGCAGGGATAAACTGGCGGTAAAAGCTGGCAAACCCCAGGAAGCTCTGTAACTATTTACGTGTGCATGGAGGGTCCCAATCAAGTACAGCCTGCACTTCTAGAGGATCCATCTCAACCCCCTGGTGTGAAATGCGGTATCCCAAATAGTCAATCTTCTCTTGGTGGAATTCACATTTGGAAAGTTTGGCATAAAGTTTGGCAGCGCGGAGTTTAGGGAGTTTCACGCCACGTAAGATTTCTTTTTTTTCTTTTTTAATATTTTTATTAATAATAAAAAAAACAAACCAACATAAATACATTAAACCAACATACAAAACGGACAAACATCAATTCAGTCCAATGACTGACTTTTAGAAGTTACTACAACGGTGGGTTATTTTCATATTTCTATTTGTATCTATATCTACATTTACATATTTACATGGTTATATATGTATATATATAATTGACTCCTTGTTTACTTCTATGCATTTCTATTGAATAGTCGAAAATTATCTTTATATTCCTATTTTTGCCTCCAGCCAGCTGTACCATCTTTGCCATACTAAATAGTAATCAGTATCATCTTTCTCTTGTATTTCTTTTGTGAGCTTATCCAATTCTGCACATTCTGTAATTTTAGCTATTATTTTGTCCTCTGTGGGTAACTGTTCAGATTTCCAATGTTGGGCAAAGAGTATACGTGCTGCTGTGAGGATATGGATGATCAGATATTTTATTTCTTTGGTATATTGTGCTGTGATTATTCCCAATAAAAAGATTTCCGGCCTCATTTCCAGTTTTTGTTTTGTGATTTCTTCAATCGTTATTTTAGATTGTTGCCAGTATTGTTTTGCCCTTCGGCATGACCACCAGAGATGATAATATGTCCCTTTCTGTGATTTACATTTCCAGCACATTGGAGACGTATTTGGGAACATCTTGGCCAGGCGCGCCGGTGGGAGGTGCCATCGGTAGAACATTTTGTAAAGGTTTTCCTTATAGGGTATAGACAATGTCATCTTATAATTTATCTTCCACAAATTTTCCCACTTATCCAGTTCAATAGTATATCCTATATTTTTGGCCCATGTTATCATATTCTCTTTGACGACCTCCTCTTCTAATTTGTATTTTAGTAGGTACTTATAAATTTTGGTAATCATTTTCTCATCTGTACTTTGTAATATTTTATCCAGTTCATTTGGTTCATTTGGGAATCCGAATTGTGTCCGATCAGTTTTGTATCTTGATTCTATTTGCATGTATGGCCACCAATCAATGTCTATACCCTGATTTTGTAATTCTTGTCTTGTTTGTAATTCTCCTTCACTGTTCAGTAGTTCTTTATAACTCCTCATTTTCTCTATATCCATGGCATTGGGATATATTAGTGCTTCCATTGTGGATAACCATCGTGGAATTTTGGTATAGTGCTTTCTAATCTCTTGCCATGTTTTGTACAGTGATTCTCTGATAAGATGTTGCTGGAAATATCCATGGTGCTTGTCCTTTCCCTCCCACAAAAAGGCATGCCATCCGCATTGTAATTCAAAGCCCTCTAGTAGTAGCATTCTTTTATTCTTGAGATCTATCCAATCCCTTATCCAGTTTAGCGATGCTGCTTTGTAATATAACTCCCAGTCCGGTAGGCCTAAACCTCCTTTTTCCCGAATATCTTGCATACACTTTATTTTGATTCTGGCCCTTTTCCCATTCCAAATAAATTTTGTTATTATTTTATTAAGGTCCTTAAAAAAGTTCTTTCCTGGCCAGATTGGGGTTACTTGAAAGAGGTAGATTAATCTAGGCAGTATATTCATTTTTATGGATGCGATTTTCCCTAGAAATGACAGTTGTAATTTGTTCCACATTTCCAGATCTTTTCTAATTTGTTTCATTAATTTGTTATAATTGTCTTCTCTAATTGTTATTGCTTTAGCAGTAAGCCAGATTCCTAAATACTTTATTCTCTTTACAATTTGTATTCCTAATTTATTTTATAGTTTTGTCTCCTGTACCTTTGTCAAATTCTTTGTTAATGCTTTAGTTTTTTGTTTGCTAATTTTAAGCCCTGCGACTCTTCCATATTCCTCTATCTTCGCTAAGAGTTTGGTTCCTGTTATTTCCGGTTGCTCCATTATAAATATCACATCGTCAGCAAAGGTTTGCAATTTGTACTCTTCTTTCCGTGTTCTCAAACCTTTTATTTCCGCATCTTTCCTAACTTCATTTAGTAATATTTCCAATGAAATTATGAACAGTAGTGGGGATAAAGGGCAACCCTGTCTCACACCCTTTTGTATATCCAGATTTTCAGTCATATCTCCATTAATCATAATTTTGGCCGTTTGGAAGGAATATACTTTTCTAATCATATGTAAAAATTTGACACCGAAATCCATGGCTTCTAGTTGCAATATGAGGAAATTCCAATTTAGATTGTCAAATGCCTTTTGTGCGTCTAAAAAGATTAAGGCTACTTGTTTGTCAACTCTTTTCTCGTAATATTCCAGGACATTGATAATTGTTCTTATGTTGTTTTTCATCTGTCTTCTTGGGACAAAACCATTCTGATCTATATGTATGTATTTATAAATAATTATTTTCAGTCTTTGCATTATAACCAACATGAAGAGTTTGTAGTCTACATTGAGCAATGAGATCGGCCTATAATTTTTAACTTGTGTGGGGTCCGTATCTTCTTTGGGGATGAGTGTAATAATGGTTTCGGTCCAGGATTTGGGAATTTCTGCTTCTAATAATGCATCATTGAGAACTTGGAGTAACAGTTCATCCATTGCATTTTGACAGTTTTTGTAAAACTCCGTTGGTATTCCATCCGGGCCTGGAACCTTGTTATTTTTCTGCTTTTTCCTTGCTTCCACCAGCTCGGACATCATAATTGGTCTATTTAATGCTTCTCTATGGGACTCCTCTAATTTTGTAATGTTTGTTTTACATAAGTATTCCTTAATGTCTTCATCTTCTTTCTTGTAGAGACTTTGAAAAAAATCTTTGACTATACGTTTTTTATCTAGATTGGTATGGTATATTTGTCCTGTTTCGTCCTGCAATTGAAATATTGTTCTCCTTTCTTTTTCTTTTTTCAGTTTATACGCTAACCACCACCCCGTTTTGTTTGCAGGCTCAAAATGTTTCTGTTTTGCTAGCTTGATTTTCTGTGCAATTTCTGTCTGGGTAATCAGATTGATTTTATGTTTAGTAAGATTTAATTTTTCTTTTATTGTTTTGTTGTGGGGTTCCTTCTGCAATTCTAGTTCGTATATTCTGAGTTGTTCTAACAACTTATTCCTTGACTGTTGTTTCTCTTTATTTTTTTTTTGCCATATACGCAATTGTAAGACCTCTTATGTATGCTTTAATTGTGTCCCAAAGGTTTTGAAGCGATGTCTGTTCTTTAGTATTTATTTGTAGGAACATTTTAACCTCTTTCTCAATCATCTGTATGTATTCCTTATCTTTTATTATTCCCGTGTCCATCATCCACCTCCTTTGCTTTCGATGTCCTGTCCATACTATTTTAATGGGGTTATGGTCTGCCCAGGTGTTTGCTGCTATTTCAATATCTTTTACTTCCTCTCTGAGGTCCGAAGTCATCCAGGCCATGTCGATCCTAGACCACGACTGGTGTGGGTTCGAGTAATATGTATACTGTTTTGTTTGTGTGTTTGCCTCTCTCCATACGTCGTGTAAGTGCAGTTCGTTGATCATGTCTTTGAAAGATTCCGGTAGAATTTTCTTTCTTTCTTTCAACAAACAAACTTTGTTTGTTACTCCGATAGTCTTTTTCTATGTCCATGATTGCATTGAAGTCTCCTACCATGCAGATAGTTTCGTATTCCAGGTCTTTGATTATGTTATGTAGCTTTTTAAAAAAGTCATTTTGGTTTCCGTTGGGTGCATATATAGATATTAATAATATTTATTTATTTATTTATTTATTTATTTATTTATTTATTTATTTATTTATTTATTTATTTATTTATTTATTTATTTATTTATTTATTTATTTATTTATTTATTTAAAATTTATATACCGCCCTTCTCCCTGAGGACTCAGGGTGGTGTACAGCCAGAATTAAAAAACATAAAATACAATAATTAAAATATATATAAATTTGCCCCAAAATTAAAAATACAAACCAATTAAAACATTTAAAATTTCTTCTTAAGCCAGCCTGGCTTGCTGGAAAAAGTGGGTTTTAAGGGCACGGCGGAAGGCACTAAGGTCTTGGATTCTCCTTATCTCTGGGGGCAACTGATTCCAGAGGGTAGGTGCCCCCACAGAGAAGGCCCTCCCCCTGGGGGTCACCAGCCTACATTGATTGGCTGATGGCACCCTGAGGAGGCCCTCTCTGTGGGAGCGCACGGAACGATGGGAGGTCGTCAGTAGCAGCAGGCGGTCTCGAAGATAGCTAGGCCCGATGCCATGGAGCGCTTTAAAGGTGATAACCAGCACCTTGAAGCGCACCCGGAAGACAACTGGGAGCCAGTGCAGCTCGCGCAGGAGCGGTGTTACATGGGAGCGCCATGCTGCTCCTGTCACTACCCGCGCTGCTGCATTCTGGACCAGTTGGAGCCTCCGGGTGCTCTTCAAGGGGAGCCCCATGTAGAGAGCGTTGCAGTAGTCAAGGCGAGAGGTGACGAGGGCATGAGTGACTGTGCACAGGGAATCCCGATCAAGAAAGGGCCGCAACTGGCGGATCAGGCGAACCTGACAAAAGGTCTCCCTGGTTACAGCTGTCAGATGTTCCTCCAAGGACAGCTGCATATCCAGGAGGACTCCCAGATTGCGAGCCCTTTCTCTGGGGGCCAAAGACTCGCCCCCAGTAGTCAGTGATGGAGTCAACTGACTATATCGGGATGCCGGGAGCCACAGCCACTCAGTCTTGGAAGGGTTGAGCTTGAGCCTGTTCCTCCCCATCCAGATCTGCACAGCCTCCAGGCACTGGGCCATCACTTCAAGGGCATCATTGGGGTGGCCTGGGGTGGAGATGTACAGCTGGGTGTCATCAGCGTACTGGTGGTATCTCACCCTGAAGCCACGGATGATCCTGTCCACAAAATCCTGTCCACATCATCGGGAATCACAGCGTCAAACTCCTCCCAGATAACATTCTCAAGACTATTCCTCGTCACTCTGCCCTGATCTACCCAGTCAGAGTCCAAATCCCCCCGGATCTGAGCAATTTTGTCATACAGGTATTGTCCAAAATCCTCCGCCCTGCCTTCCAAGGGATCCTCCCGCACTCCCGGATGGAGCAGGGAGCGGGTCACCCTAAACAGGGCGGCCGGACGATTCCCTGATGACGCAATAGAGGCGGAAAAGTAATTAAACTTTGCCGTCTTTATCGCCACTAGGTAAGTCTTAATATGCGACCTTACCAGTGTTTGATCAGATTCAGCGAGACTGGCCCTCCAACCGCTCTCTAGGTGTCTTTTCTGGCGCTTCATTTCCCTCAGCTCCTCGGTGAACCAAGGAGCCGCACGGGATCGGCACCGGGTCAGAGGCTGCAAAGGCACGACTCGGTCCAAGGCCCCACCAGCCGCCCGATCCCAGGCGGCTACCAGGTCCTCGGCCGAGTCATGTGCTAGAACCTCAGGAAATGGCCCAAGCTCCATCTGGAACCTCTCAGGATCCATCAGGCGCCTGGAGCGGATCCATCTAATTGGATCCGCCTCCCTGCGGCGGGGGGCAGCGGTTCGAAGATCTAGGCAAAGGAGTGAGTGGTCTGTCCATGACAAGGGTTCCATGTCTATATCCCCAATAACAAGACCACTCAACCACTGGCCAGAGACAAAAATCAGGTCCAGAGTGTGACCTCCCCTGTGAGTAGGGCCATGAACTAACTGGGTCAGGTCCATGGCCATCATGGAAGCCATGAACTCCCGAGCCACCTCAGACGTTTCACCAACAGATGGCAAGTTGAAATCACCCATGACTAAAAGCCTGGGTGTATCTACTGCCACCGGGCTATCACGTCGAGTAGCTCAGGTAGGGCTGTTGCCACGTGGCAGGGAGCCAGGTACGTAAGCAACAAGCCCATCTGAACCCCATGACCCCACCTCACAAGGAGGGACTCACATCCGGCTATCTGAGGCACAGTGGACTCCCTCGGACCCAGATCCTCGTTAATAATATCCGCCACCCCCCTCCCCTCCCCTGGGCCCTCGGCTGATGGAATGCTCTGAAGCCTGGTGGGCACATTTCGACCAGAGGGACGCCGCCCTCCGGGTCCAACCAGGTCTCCGTAATACCCACCAGGTCCGCTCCTCCCTCTTGAATAAGATCGTGAATGAGGGGGGGGGTTATTTACCACGGACCTGGCGTTGCACAGCATCAGCCGAAGGCCCAGATCCTGAGTATCTAAGCCACCTAGTGTCCGAGCGGAGCCTTGGGGACCGGGGCAAGCAATTGCTCTCAGATAGCAAGTGCGAGCCCCCGACACATGATATGTTCCCCTGCTCCTGCCATATCTGCCCCTCCCATTCACTGTGCTGATGGAAAATTCCTCCTCCGGATAGTCCTCCAGCCCCTCCCCAATCCCTCAACCTGCACCCTCCAAACCGTCCCCCTGTGCCGGGCTTGGCTCTGACCCTAGTGGGTTCGTCCCCCCAAACCCCTTGGTCTTCCTCCTGGTTCCCCTTAAAAAATCATTATTCCCACCCCTTAAAAATTTCATTAAAAATTTACGTAGAAAACCCCTCAACCCCCTCTTTGCTGCATGCCATCTCTCGGGGTTCCAAGACCCGTCATCAAGATAGGCCCTCGATAACATGGAGGGCCATGCCTGCGAGAGGGGGGGAGTCTCGCAGTGCGAAGAGATCAGCGGATGAATACATCTTAAGGTTCCAAAAGTCTGTCTGGGGAAGATGGAAAGAGGCCAAGGATTCTTAATGATGGTTTAAAAAAAGTCCAGGGGAGAGAGTCCACCATTTCGGCCGGGGGTCAAACCGGACTCCACTGTCCTCTCACGACAGTGGAGAGGAGTCTCAGGCAGCTGTCCCAGAGGGCAATGACCCGGTCACCCTCTCACGGTGGCCAGTGTCAGCAGGTCTTATACAGTGGCAGCTGCAACAAGATGACTCCCTCGGTGTCCCCGCCCAGGCTCACATCTCTCCTCACAGCAAGTGGATGTTAATGTCAATAGGGCCAATGGAATTGCCAGAAACCGGAGGTCAGCTGTGGGCATACAAGGAGCTATTAAGTCCGGGTGCAAGAAAAATCTGGTTGGGGAGATAGTAATCCAGGCTGTGCCCACAAACCAGGCCGTGGTGGAAAAAAGAAAGAGGGGAGGAAGGGGGGGGTGGAGACAAACCAAGAGGGGGCAGGACAGTCCACACCATCTTCCAGCTCTTCCCAGCTCCCCCAGTCTCCACCAGATCTTCTTCCCCCCCTTAACTCCCAGATCTTCAATAAAGCCTCCAACCAGAGAGCTCCAAATCGATGGTTTGCACTCTCTCCCTCACAGCTGACAATAGACCTAGTTTGTAGAGGTCTAGATTCGAAGAGATTCAGGCGGGGCCCGGCAGTCCTCCCTTGGCGTCACCCCAGCAGACAGCATTTCATTCGTCGCCACCGCAGCCCTACGTCACCATCGCTGCTGGTAGCCTTCCCTTCGGGGGGGGATGCTCCACCATCATCTCCGTACCCCCCCCCCGCTGTTCCGGCCCTTGCTGGGGGGACATCGAGGTGAAAGAAACGCCGCCCCAATGCTGTCCCAACGCCGTCCCTGCCCCTGCTAGTTCTTCCAAGGTGGGGGGGCAGTGACGCTCCAGCCCTTGCAGGGGGACATTGAGGTGATATTGTTTTGGATCCTGTTTGTATTTATTTATTTATTTATTTATTTATTAATCAAATTTCTATACCGCCCTACTCCCGAAGGACTCAGGGCGGTGAACAGCCAAGATAAAATACAGATAATACAAATATTAAAAAATCCCTTAAAATTATTAAATATATCGGCCGAAACACAGATTGAAACACCCAATTTGTAAAATCACGAATTAAAAAATTTCTATTTCTATTATTAAGATACGTCCTTCTGTGTCTGCATATATTTGTTTTGTTTTTAGGTGTTTCTTTACATATATTATGACTCCTCTCTTTTTTTGGTCTCCTAGAGATGCATATAGTCTTCCTAATCTTTGATTGTCCAATAATTTTTGATGCTGTCTTTTGATATGTACTTCTTGGAGTGTTATGATATCTATTTCTAGTTTTTGAAGTTTTGTAAATGTCTGTTTTCTTTTAGCTGGTGAATTAAGTCCGTTTATATTGATTGAAATAAGTTTTAGCTCTCTTTCCATCTCTCTTTATTTATCTATTCGTTGTTTTCAGTCTTTTTGTGTTTCTAGTAATTCTTTGCGTCTTTTCCCTTGCTCCCTCTCTCTCCATTCTTTCTCTTTCCAATCTTCTCCCCTCTTCTTGATCTCTTTCTTCTTTCTCTGTCCGCTGTTCCTCTTGCCTCTTAAGTTCCTCTTCTTCTCTGCTCTCCTGCTCCTCCTTCAGTACGAAGTGTTGGTCGAAAAAGTCCTGTGCTTTTTCTAAGTTATCAATTCTATATTTTTTGTCTTCCCAGGAGATTAATAGACCCTCCGGTATTAGCCAGCGGAACTTTATTTTAAATTTATTCAACTGTGCCGTTAGAAAGTTGTAGTTCCTTCTTTGGTCCCTTGTCCTTTTTGGTATCTGTTTGAGGGTTAAAATTTATTTTCCCCTATACATAATTGTATCCTCTCTCATCCTCCTGTAGATCTCTTCTTTTAAAGATTTTTTTGTAAATCTAATGTGTATTTCTTTTGGTAACTTATTTCTCCGGGCGTAGTTCATGTGAACTCTATAGATTTCATCTATTCCACTTTGTATCTCTTCCTTGTCCCTCTGGGTCACTTCTGAGAGTATTTCAGTCGTGATTTCTCCTAAGTCCTCCTCCTTTTGCTCTTCTACGTTCTGAAACCTTAAGTAGAAGGATGCCTTCTCCATCTCAAGATATGATAACGAGTCCTCTAGGTCCTTATTTGTGGCTGCTTGGTTATATTCCATCTTCTCCATTCTCTTATCCGTATGTTCTATTCTCTCCTCCACCTTATGAATCCTCTGTTCGTTTTCCTCTATTTTCTGTTGTATCTTTCCTATCTTCTCATCCATGTTCCTAATATTATCCTTGTTAGGTTCAGCTTGCAGCTTACTCCTAACTTGTTGGTCAGGCAATATATCTGTTTCTTTAAGAAACAACTGAGCCACGTAATCAGGGTTTGCTGAACCCTGTAATTAGGCTACAGTGCATAAATAAGCAGCACAGAGAAGCGTTCCTTCTTCCTGCTTCTTCCGGATTGATACCTGATTGTATCCTGTTGCTTACTGCGTCTGTTATATGGTACTGTATACCAAGAGTTACTAAAGTCTGTTTGCTTTGGTAAGGGAAGATACTTACTGGACTGATATTACTGTTTATGACCTTGGACTGTTTTACTTACACCGAGACTGCTTGTTATCTATAAAGTATTTTTCTCACATGAGCCGCACATTTATCTCCTTCCCTGTGTGTTTCTGCTCTGCTCGTTGCACAAGCAACAAATACTTTTTACACACACCCTAACATTGGTTATGGGCCCAGAACGTTCCAGGGCTCGTTAATTTGTTTTTGTGGAAGTGAGAAGTGCAGGCAGTGGGTGTAGTAGTCAAGATGATGGCTTTTGAGCAAGGTACATGTTATTCCACCATAACCCGGTTGGATGGAATAAACTATGTTACCTGGTCCACAAAATGCTGTCTACTTTTGCGAAAAGAAGGACTGTGGGACGTGGTTAATAATCCACCGGACATAACTGCATTGAATGCTGCTGACGAAGAAGATGCCAAAAAGATAGCGAAGTTTCACAGGGACAACGAGCGTGCTTTATGCATCATTGGCCTGACACTGGGAGACCAGCAACTTGTCCATTTCCGGGGCGAAGAGTCTGCTGCGAGGTGTTGGTCAAAGCTAAAGAAGCTCTACGTTCGTGACTCTGTGGGTGTCCATATCTACCTGACACGGAAATTATTTCGCTTACATCTTCAGAAAGGAGGAGACATGATGGCTCACCTGGACTCCATGACAGGGCTTTTCCAGGAGCTACATGAGAAAGACCTTGTGTTTACTGAACTGCAGCAAGTTTATATTATTCTTTCATCATTGGATGACAGTTATGACTCTTTTGTTTCATCATTAGAAGTATTGTCTAGAGATGATCTAACATTGGCCAGTAGAACTGGTAGGTTACTGGATGAGGCCAAACGTAGGCAAGAACGAGACCAGTTAAGGATGCAACAGCAACCAAAAGTGGAAGCTGTATATGAGAATGTTAATATTGTTAAACGCTGTTATGCATGTGGGGCTAAGGGGCACATTGCAAAATGTTGTAATAATAAGAAAGTATCTGCTAGAAACTCTGCTAAACCCAGGAAAGGGTGTAATTTAGCAACCAGTTCATCTATTAATCTAAGAGATGATTGGTGGGTGATTGATAGCGGTGCCTCTCAATCAATAACAAAAAATAGAAAACTGTTTCTAAACATGAAGAAAAGTACTAAAAAGGTCAAATTAGCTAATGGCTGGAATGTGACTGTAGCTGGGGAGGGACTTGTTCATTGTTCTATTAGTAAGCACCCTTTACCCATGCTTTATATCCCTAGTTTGAAATATAACCTTTTATCTGTAAAGTCATTACTACATTCTGGGTTTACAGTAACTTTTAAAAACAACAAATGTTTGCTGGAATGTGAAGGCACTGTAGTTACTGCAGAATTAGAAAACGACTTATTTGTCATTAGGGATAAGTCATTACTGTTAGTTCAGTCAAAAGCTAAATTTGGAAATGTAAAGCCTCATGATGATTGTGTACATTTACTACATAGAAGGCTTGGTCATCTGAATTTCAGGTTGTTGCATTCGACTGTTAAGCAGTCTAAAGGCATTAAGTTAAGGGCTTGCAGCAAATACCTGAACTGTAATACTTGTAACCAGCATAAAAGTAAAGTTACACCTGCAAACCGCTGCAATGGGTTTAAAACAACTAAACCTTTGGAGGTAATCTTTTTAGACTTAATAGGGCCAAAGAAACCCAGTTTAGGGGGAGCATGCTATATTTTAAGTATAGTTGATCACTTTACCAGATATGGTTTTTGCTACCTTATGAAGTCCAAAAAGTGATACGTTTCAATGTATCACAAATTGGCTTCGTTTTGTTGAAAGGAAGCAGAGGTTTAAGGTGAAATGCATTGTTACTGACAATGGAACTGAGTTTACTAACCATCAGTTGGCTAAGTTTTTGAAGGATGCTGGGATACAGCATAAACGTTCTGCCCCTTTTCGGCCAGAACATAATGCATATATTGAATGAAGAGGCCAGACCCTACAAGCTATGACTAGGACTATGCTGGCTGATGCTTGTTTACTTGATAAATTGTGGGGAGAAGCAATACTATGTGCCAATCATATTTTAAATAATGTGGTGCACTCCTCTACAGGAAAAATACCTTTTACTTTATGGCACGGGAGGAAGCCTGATTTAAGTTATATACATACTTTTGGTGCACCAGCCTGGGTGCATATACCGGTTAGTCAGAGAAGGAAGGACCAACAGAGAGCAAAGAAAATGATTTTTGTTGGCTATGAGGCTAACCATAGGTCCTATAGGTTCTGGGAAAAAGGAACAACAAAAGTTTTGTGTAGCGCTAGTGCTAAATTCCTAGAACATGAAGGCTGGGACAGGTTAGAAAAAGCAGACTATGGTTTTACAGATATTGATGTTAAGATGGACCATATTCCTGATGATAGTTCATCTGAGATAGATGATAAACCATCTATTAAGGTGGAAGAACAGGAACAGGAATTAGGGTTAAGGGAGGATGAACCCAATATACCTGATGTTAGTCCTGTTATGCCTAGACGATCTTCCAGGGACCGGCATCCACCAGATCGCTATAAAGCCACAGTGGTTTGCCAAGTAGATATTGAACCATCCAGTTATCATGATATAAAATTATATCCAGAAAAGGAGCAAAAAGCCTGGCAAGAGGCAATGGATAGAGAACTTGATTCTTTGAAGAGGTTTGGTGTCTATGAAGTTGTAAGAATACCACCAAATGAGAAACTTATAGGTTGTAGGTGGGTCTACAAGGTAAAGAAAAGTGTAGATGGGGTAGTAACCCATAAAGCTCGGCTTGTTGCACAAGGGTTCTCACAGACAGATAGAGACTATGATGAGGTTTTTGCTCCAAGTCTACGAGCGAGCACTTTGAGAACGATGCTTGTTTGGGCAGCTAGAAATAAATGCTCTATTACTCATATAGATGTCGAGACAGCTTACTTGAACGCTCCGTTGAGGCATACAATATATATGAAGAAACCTCCTGGTTATGATACACAGGATAGCACTGAGTGTTGGAGGCTACAAAAAAGCCTATATGGTTTAAGGCAATCAGGTTACGAGTGGAACCAATGTATAGTGCAAGAATTGCATAACATTGGGTTCTATGAGGGCGTAGCAGATAAATGTCTGTTTAAAAAAGAACAGGATGGATGTGTTTCATTCTTGTTACTCTTTACAGACGACATTGCCATAATTACCAGAACTGACGCTGAGGCCAGAGAGATTATCAGTCAGTTGCAAACAAAATTTAAATTTAGAAATCTAGGACATATACGGCATTATCTAGGGCTGGATATCCTGAAAACATCTAGAGGATTTAAAATATCACAATCTAATAAGATCTGCAAATTGTTGAAAAAATATGGGATGGAATTATGTAAACCTGCCAAGACTCCTATGGCACAGGAATTCCAGCAGGATAGTTTGCAGAGTCCACAGTTCAGTAAAGAACTGTATCAATCATTAATAGGCAGTTTGTCGTATTTGAGCAACTGGACACGGCCTGATATAGCTTTTAGTGTTAATCAACTAGCACAATATAGTTCAGAGCCTACTGATAGGCATTGGCAGGCTGCTAAACGTGTTCTTAGGTATCTTAAAAGAACATTGCATTTTGCTATGTATTTAGAACCAAATGCCAATATGGTGTTAAAGGCATATGCTGATGCCAGTTTTGCCAGAAAATCTACGTCTGGAATAGCAATCATGTTGGATAACTGCCTGATTGGATGGAGATCAATTCGCCAGAAACACATCAGTTTGTCTACCATGGAAGTGGAGTTTTCTTGTCTATCACTTACATGTACTGAACTGATTTATTATAAACAGTTGATGGAAGATATTGGATTCAAAATGGATTATCCTATTACGGTTTATGAGGATAACCAGGCAGCCATTAAAATGGCAATGAATCTTGCTGTAAAGACAAGGACTAAATACACTGATATATGTTATCTGAATGTTCGGCAATGTGTTAAGGATAACATGATTACATTGGAATATTGCGCATCAGAGGACAATATTGCTGACAACTTTACTAAAGCGCAAGGTGCCATTAAACACACCAATTGTTGTGAAAGATTTGGATTAAGAATCTGAAATGTAACTGATACCATTGTACAATGTATGTGTATTTTTATTTCTGTACCTATTGTGTATATTGTCCTGCCCAATGGGGAGAATGTTAGGTTCAGCTTGCAGCTTACTCCTAACTTGTTGGTCAGGCAATATATCTGTTTCTTTAAGAAACAACTGAGCCACGTAATCAGGGTTTGCTGAACCCTGTAATTAGGCTACAGTGCATAAATAAGCAGCACAGAGAAGCGTTCCTTCTTCCTGCTTCTTCCGGATTGATACCTGATTGTATCCTGTTGCTTACTGCGTCTGTTATATGGTACTGTATACCAAGAGTTACTAAAGTCTGTTTGCTTTGGTAAGGGAAGATACTTACTGGACTGATATTACTGTTTATGACCTTGGACTGTTTTACTTACACCGAGACTGCTTGTTATCTATAAAGTATTTTTCTCACACGAGCCGCACGTTTATCTCCTTCCCTGTGTGTTTCTGCTCTGCTCGTTGCACAAGCAACAAATACTTTTTACACACACCCTAACAATCCTTTATCTCTCCCACATCTGTCCTAAGTTCCTTGTGATTTTTCCTTGTCTCCTCATGATTGTCGGCCATGGTCTCTTGCATTCTATTCATTCCTTCCTGGATCATCGTTAATACGGAATGAATGTTTTGCATACTAAGAGTGGGGGTTGCTTTATCTTTTTCCGTAGTTTCAACTGATTTTTGTTGTGCTGGAGAGGCCATGAATATCATCTGGTTTGATGGTATTTTCTTACTTGATTTAGTAATTGTTGCTGAACCTGTAGTTGCCATTAGTATTTCTTTTGTTATCTTCTCCCAGAGTTTCATATACTGATTACTATTTGGGCTGTTATATTTCTTTTGGTATTTATATTCAATTTATGGCTTTCAGTAATCCCAGGGAGATAAACAACTAGGATAAGTTTTCTTGTCACACAATCACTATCTATATATAAATTTATCTATAAGTTCTATCTTTCACTTTTCAATGTTTTACAGAGTTCTTCAATTCTTGATGGCTATTTAGCCTATATTACTCTCTAAACATGGGGGTGAAATATAGAGGGAGGGAGTGAGGGAAAAGTCTAATACTTCAGCAATTCATCAGTTAACTGTCCTTATAATTAATTACTTACTATCTTATTTAAATTTATTATTAATTACTATTTATCAATATCAATTACCCTTAATTACAATCCTAGATTCACTTAGTCTGTCTAATATAATTTTTCAAAACTAAACATACAAAACAATATGATATTTAACTACCAAGATAAAATATAGAACTAAGATAAGTATAAATATATATTTAAAGTATATATATATTTAAAGTAAATATAAAACTAAGTTAACAGTTATATCTGTGGTATATAAGATTATATATGAGATTTCAAAAACAGTACATTTAATATTAATACTTTTTATGCTTATTAATCACTAATTTGTTATCAGCTTTTAATACAATTAATTATACTTTACAATTGATTCTTCTTCTTCTAGATCACTCTCTTCTTTTTTTTTCAAATTTGTATCCTTCTTATTTATTGTCTATTTACTTCCAAGGTCTAATGTCCCAATACTTTTAAATTGAGTGTCCAGTGTCCACCAAAACTCCAAAGCGTCCACCTTTCAAAAAAAAAAGTCCAAGTCCAAATGTCTAAATGCTGTCCAAATTTCGTCCAAATATCCAAATATCCAAAAGTCCAAAGGAAAATATTCCAGTTAGGTTGGTTTGATTTAGCTCCAAAAGCCCCTAGCTTCCACTTTAAACGGAGTTTTTCTGCCAACCCCCCCCCTCTTCCGGTGTCAGCTGCTTGTTGATTGCCTCATTGTCACCTCCACAAAGGGCAAAGTCTGTCAAATTTATCCCCTTCTCTCCTTAAATTCTGTCTCTCCTCTGTAGCAAAATATCCAAAGTCCAAGTTTCTCTGGGATCACTTTCTCCTCCTGGGTTTCCTCTGGATTTCCTCCGATTTCACCGGTTGTTAATTTGTGCGCTGTCACTGTCAAGATGGAATCCGTCTCCGCTTAATTCTCAGTCGCCGCTTGTTTAGCTATAGTTCACTTCTTAGTTGGAGTTTTATCTTCTCCCGCCTTCGATCCTCATGTTATGGATTGTAAATATACCTTTTGAGCTCTTTTTCTTCCTGATCCTTCCACCGAAGTCTTCTTTATTTGATTTTCGCTTCCCTCTTAGTCAGCTGTCAACGTTTCTGGCCAGCCGGGGTGGCTGGTTCTTCCCCGATCAGGATTACGGGGATTTCCTGAACCTTCGGGGGGATTGCTGTCCTCCCCGAGGTCCTCGGAGTTTCCCCTTTTTTCTATTGACCTCTCCGAGGTCAATAGTACCTAAATCGGCTCCTAAATCGAAGATATTAGGGACTTGGAGAACGGAGACCATTCCTTTCGTCCCTAACATGCTGACGTCACCGCCGGAAGTCCACGCCACATAAGATTTCTATTGCACAGTCAGTGGCGCAGTGGGAGGGGAGCTCATCTGAGGCTTTTTTGCTAAAAACCTCAGCTAAATCCTTGTATTCTATGGGTATGCTCTCAATTGGTGTGGCGTGACCAGGCATGGCTGTTTCTCGATTCTTTGCCCCCTCCGTTTCTTTATGTGGATTCTCAGCAAAAGTCACCTTCTTCTGAAATTTTATGATGCCTTGTTTCCAATTGATTTGTGGGTTCCATTTTTTTAGCCATGCCAGGCCCAGAACCAACGGCCATTCCATGCCAGGTGCCACTATAAATGTAAGCCTTTCCTCGTGGCTTCCGATGCCTATATGTAGAGGCTCGGTGGCCAGAGAAGCTGGCTCCCCTCCTGCTATTGACCCATCTAGTTGGCAGAAAGCAATGGGGGTTTTCAGCTTTCTTATGTTAATCCCTAACCTCCCTACTAAGGTTGGGCTGATCAAACAACGGGTACACCTTGAATCCACTAGAGTGGAGATACTTATCTCCCTGTCTTGGTTTGGGATGAATAGTCTTAAGGGGAGGGTAAACGGTTTAATAGGTTTGCTTACCAGTGGTTCATCATCTGGATCACTTCCGAATGAGTGTGATTCCTTCTGTTCAGATGCCAGGATTTCCTCCCCAAAGAGGGGAGGGGATGGAACTTCTGTGGTCTGCCTGCTCCTCAGAGCAGTTTCCTTCCCGCGCTGACCCGATTTTGCAGGACCCTCCCTTGGTGGGTGGTTCCAGACGGGTGTTTCCGAACGACACTCTGCAGCTCGGTGCCCTTCTTTTCCACACTTGAAACAGGCTGAAGATCTTGGAGAGAATGCGGTTTGTGGTTTGAGGGGCTCACCCATTGGGGTGAGGATTTCTTCCATGTTCGCCCCGCTCGATACTGGTTTCTGGCCATATCGATCTCAGCTTCTTCGGCAGTGACATACCATTCATGTAGGTGATTCGGTGCACCTTGGGCCACGCAGGCATTGTATAGATCATCACTCAGCCCATCCTTGAAACAGCTCACCAAAATATCTTCTGGCCAGTGCACATGGCACGCGAGGTCCTGGAATTCTTCAGTATACTCTGCTACTGACCGTCGCCTCTGCTTCACCACCTTAATGCGGTCACGTGCTTTGCGATCTGCCAGTGGGTCCTCAAATCAATGTTGCAGGGCCATCATGAAATGGTCAAAATCCCACAGTTCTGGTGCATTGGCGTTATGTAGGGTCACCATCCATCTGGCTGCGGCACCCTCTAGGGCTAGGGTCACAACTCGCACTCGGGATCCTTGGGTTTGGAAATCCCGCCATACTCTTGCGTGTAGGTTAGCACATGTTCCACAAAGAATCCTAATTGTTGCGGATTCCAATCAAACTTCACCCCAAGGGGGGGAGTTTCTCTTTCCAGTTGAGGAGCCCGGAGTTGGTTGGGAATGGGCACCAGTGTGTGTGCTGCCTGGGGGGGAAGGTTTGCTGGGTCTTCTTCCCCTGCTGCTGTGCCCTCTGCTTGATAGGCAGGCTCCAGAGGGAGGGTGCCTCCCGTGGCAAAATCCATGACTGCTGCCCTTTCCGCGCTCTTTGGTTGTTGTCCTGGCTCCCTTCGGATGTTGAGATATTCCAAAGTTTCCATCAGCAATTGGGTTATATGCCTCTTCAGATAGTCCTCCCTCAGGGGTGCTTCAGTCAGTCCCCGCTGGTCAGTAAGGGCTTCTAGTTACAGTTTCCACCCTGGGTTTCGGTTGCCACGGTTGAGGGTGACTCCTCTGGTTTTCTCATCCCAGCCATCTTTCTTCCCAATGCCAATCGACCAGCGGGGCTTTTCAGGATTCTCCAGGGTTACCTCATCCTCTCCGATGGGGTGCACAAGACAGGCATCCAACTGGGTGGCGGTTACTGTCTCTCCCCAGCAATCGGTTTCTCCCAGCTCTCTGCTTCGTTCAGACATGGTTTGCAAGGTCCCCTCAGTAGAGCGAAGATTGCTTCTCTGGGTTGACCGTTTTGCAGATTGTGCTTTCTGTAAGGATCGCCTCTCCTTCCAACTTAAGAAAGTACGAACTCTTGAAACGTAGTTGTTCAAAAGGATTCTTTTATTAAGCAGAAGTGGAAGCCATCCAGCTAAAGCACAATCTGAATACCCTTAGGCAAAGCAGTAGGATTAAAGTGGTAGAGACCCCTCCCTTTAAGTCAGAATGCAGATTTCAGCCAATATACAAGTGTGAAGATGTTTTCTTTACTATTTCCTTTGAGAACCCGAACAAACATGCAATCCCACCACTATCCTTTAAAGTGAGACAACCCACATGGCTATCATATAAATTCAAGTAGGTAAAGGGAATCTCAGGCCTCCTTGGGGCCAGGATATAGGTTGTAAAATATCTGATGACACAGGTCATGCTAGTAAATCGAATCCAAGTCTCCCCCTTCCTCCACTTGAATGGCAGTATCACTTTTAGGGATCTGACAGTTAGGAACTAATTCTAGCTTAGTAAATTGTAACCTTGAAACTGGTTGGCATTAGTGCAAAGCTTGTTACCTCACTTCTGTGTCTTGCTTCTGTTCTTTGCTTTAAAGCTAGGCACATCATTGAAAATATAAAATAAATAGTTACCCAGGAATATCAGGCCCCATAGATAAAGGAACCAGAGTAGGGAATTTCCTGCCTCATAGATAGTACCACAGCAGGGAATTACTTGAAAGCATTCTGCTGAATAAACAACTTGGCCAGGGAGGGAACCCCCCTCCCCTTCAATCTGCTCCAGTCTGTCTGGAACAGATAACCTAGAAAAAAGATTAGAGCCGTGTTCTCCGTTGGGACACGTTAAAAGCAAGGTCTCTATAGATCTTGATCTTTAAAATAGGACAGTGTCTGCTGGGAGATTTAAGGTAGATAGAGAAGAGTTTGGATCTTTAAAAATTAAGCCAGTGCTTGCTTGGAGATTTAAGCTAGAAAGAGAAGAGACAGGTAGTAACAATCCAATACTTAAGGAGATAGAACAATGAGGAAAATATTTAAAGGTTGGAAAGCCTCCCCATACAATAAAATGATTCAGATGTTGGGGCTGACTAAAGAAGATATGGTTAATTTATACTGTCATGTGTGGTAGGAAGACCCAGGAGTAGAAGAAAAGAAATACTGCAGTGTTAGAAAGATCTCTAGAATTTAGTATTCTCAAAAGAGCCAGAAAACTCTGAAAGAACTAAGAGTAAAGAAAAGGTTTATTATTCTTCCCACCTGGGGTTTAGCAGGTAATAAAAGAGTAAAGCCTGCCTACATGGGAAGACTCAGATTATTTGATTTGACCCATTTGATGTGATTTCTGTTAAAAATTCTTGGATATGCATCAGTGGTGAAATCCTCCGCGGGTTGCCACCAGTTCTCTAGCTGTGCATGCGTGCTGCGCACCAAATGCATGCTGCGTGCACGCATGCGCAGTGTGTGCCAAATGCATGCTGCACATGTGTGCATGTGCAGTGCGCACCAAATGTGTGCTTTGCACGCATGCATAGTGCGCACCAAATGCGCACTTTGCATGGAAAAAGGAGCTGTTTGAAGGGAAATAGAACAGCGAGGGGGAAACAGCTGTGCCGCGTGATTTATATTCTCTAGAAAGCAGAATTTCCTGCTTTCTAGTGAATATAAATCACGCGGCACAGCTGATTGTCAGAAATACCAGTTCGGATGAACCGGTAGCTTTTTTTTTACTATCGGTTCACCTGAACCGGTGCAAACCGGTAGCATTTCACCCCTGATATGCCTCTATAATAATAGCAGGTAGAATTGGGATTCTACCATGGGATTTAATTGATTGTGATATGCTTGGACAGCCAGCAAATTAAGTAACCATCTCAGCTTGGGCTTGAAGCTGTGGGAAATAGGAAGTGGTTAGGGTCCACAATCACATTTATGATTGAAACTACTCTCTGGGTTTTTTCACTGCTTGAAGAATGAGCTCCAGTTAAAGGGACAAAACCTCCCCAGGTCTTGAAATATTGTTTAATGTGTGTGTGTGTGTGTGTGTGTGTGTGTGTGTGTGTGTGTGTGTGTGATCATTTCCAAAACTGGAGGGAGGATGAGATCCTCTAATAATAGAAAATGGAGCTCATTGGCTTGTGAAAAAGCTCCCATGCATGGAGAAAGCATGAAATGGGATTTTTACATGTGAAATTGGTTTACACAAGCAGTCTGATTGCAGTGCAAATGTGAGTATGTTGATGGTAAAAGTTGGTGTGAATGTACTTTGATTCCCTTTCATATAACAAAACAGTAAGTTGCAAGATGTTTGTTGTGAAGTAAAGGGAAAGGCAATAGCAAGTGTTTGCAAGGAAAGGAAATAAAGAAACTTATTTTGTTGAAAGTATGCTGAGTGGAAAAAAGGGGCGAGATTTCTGTGTAGTCTTTTAAACATTTTTTTCCTGTCCTTGCTGGTTGCTTTTCTTTCTCTTACTCAATGACTTTTTGCCTTGGAAGAGTGAGGGAAGTAGAAAATGAGGGGGGAGTGCAGTTTTTCTACTTATTTTAACCATCCCCCCCCCCAGCCTGACTGAGAAAGGCAAATGGGTGACCTGCTCGTGCAGCCTTGCCTTTCACTTTTTTGGTCTCTTTCATCTTCATATAAAAGCTATGCAAATATATTTTATTTTCTGCTCTGAATACAATTTTAATTTTTTTCTTCTGGAAATTTTTGAGGTTTAAAATGCTTAATTAAATCTATATAAAATAAATGATTTTGAAATATTTTGCTTACATTTGTAAATGTTTTTAACCTACTTAATAAATTTTGTTTCCATCTGAATGGAATCTGAATCTGACTCATATTTTACTAAAAGCAGAGAATTGACACTAAAGTTTGACATAATATATTTCAGAGCATTGACCCAAAATACCTCATTTAGATTGTTTTATTTTTGAAGCTGTTCTTCTTACCTCCCTCTTTTATGTCTTTATGCCTGTGTGCATTTTGAATGCTTAGGAGTCAAGTGCTCCATCCTATGCATTGTTTGTTTGTTTGTTAGCAGCACAGGTTGTTGCCCTTTTAGGAATTGTTACAGAGATTAGTTAGAATTTACAATATGTAGAAAGAGAGATAAAATCCTTAGGATATTTGATTAATGAACACCTGATGGAGTTGAGGGAATTTCTAGGAATGACTGGATATTAATAATAATAATAATAATTTTATTTCTATACCGCCCTTCTCCCGAAGGACTCAGGGCGGTGTACAGCGTATTTAAAAACACAGAAACAAAACAACAATTAAAATTTAAAATCATTAAATAATTAGGCTCCAATTAAAATCCCAGAAATTTAAAATACCCCAATTTAAAACGTTATGTTAATAGCCCGGCCTGGCGGAACAACAGGGTCTTCAGAGCGCAGCGAAACACCCGGAGGTCGGAGATCTTACGTATTTCCGGGGGCAGTTCATTCCACAGGGCTGGGGCTCCCACAGAGAAGGCCCTCCCCCTGGGTGTCGCCAGCCGACATAACTTGGCCGATGGCACCCTGAGGAGACCCTCTCTGTGGGAGCGGACTGGTCGGTGGGAGGCTATTGGTGGCAGAAGTCGGTCTCGAAGGTACCCGGGTCCTATGCCATGGAGCGCTTTAAAGGTGGTAACCAACACCTTGAATCGCACCCGGAAGACCACTGGGAGCCAGTGCAGCTCGCGCAGGAGGGGTGTCATGTGGGCGCAACGAGTTGCACCCATAACCACCCGCGCGGCCGCATTCTGGACCAGTTGGAGCCTCCGAGTGCTCTTCAAGGGGAGCCCCATGTAGAGAGCATTACAATAGTCCAACCGGGAGGTGACAAGGGCATGAGTGACCGTGTGCAAGGCATCCCGATCCAGAAAGGGCTGCAACTGGCGAATCAGCCGAACCTGATAAAAGGCCCCCCTGGCCACGGCCGTCATGTGCTCTTCTAAAGACAGCCGTGCGTCCAGGAGGACACCCAGATTGCGAGCCCTCTCTGTGGGGGGCAAGGATTCACCCCCAATAGTCAGCGATGGCACCTGCTGACTATATCGGGGCGCCAGAAGCCACAGCCACTCGGTCTTGGAGGGGTTGAGTCTGAGCCTGTTCCTCCCCATCCAGGCCCGCACGGCCTCCAGGCAGCGGGATATCGCATCAAGGGCATCGTTGGGGTGGTCTGGGGTGCAGATGTACAGCTGAGTATCGTCAGCGTACAGGTGACACTTCACCCCAAAACTACGGATGATCTCACCCAGCGGCTTCACATAAATGTTGAACAGGAGAGGCGAGAGGACCGACCCTTGCGGCACTCCCCATGCGAGATGCCTCGAGGTCGACCTCTGTCCCCCTGCCAACACAAACTGCGAGCGGTTGGAGAGGAAGGAGGAGAACCACCCCAGAATGGTGCCCCCTATTCCTAACCCCCTCAACCGCTGCAGCATGATACCATGGTCGATGGTATCAAAAGCCGCTGAGAGGTCTAATAGGACTAGGACAGAGGAGCAACCCCTGTCCCGAGCCCTCCAGAGATCATCCACCAACGCGACCAATGCCGTTTCTGTGCTGTACCCCTGCCTGAAGCCCGACTGGTACGGGTCCAGATAGATAGCTTCATCCAGGTGCCAGGGAAGTTGTCATGCCACCACGCTCTCAACAACCTTCGCCACAAAACGAAGGTTGGAGACTGGACGATAGTTGGCTAATTCAGCCGGGTGCAGGGAAGGCTTCTTGAGGAGGGGCCTCACTACCGCCTCTTTCAAGGTGGCAGGAAAGGCACCCTCACTCAAAGAAGCACTTATAATCCCCTGGAGCCAGCCTCGTGTAACCTCCCGGGAGGCCAGCACCAACCAGGAGGGACACGGGTCCAATAAACACGTGGCGGCACTAATCTTACCCAGGACCCTGTCCACATCCTCAGGAGTCACAGGATCAAACTCCTCCCAGATAACATTCTCAAGACCTGCCCTCGTCTCCTCCCGTGGACTCATCCAGTCGGAGTCCAAGCCATCCCAAATCCGAGCGACTTTATCATGCAGGAATTGCACAAAATCCTCAGCACAACCCTGCAAGGGATCTTCCCGCACTCCCCCCGAAGAAGGGAGTGGGTCACCCTAAACAAGGCGGCTGGGCGGTTCTCTGCAGATGCGATAAGAGCGGAAAAGTGGTTAGACTTCGCCGCTTTTATCGCCACTAGGTAGGTCTTGATATAAGACCTCACCTGTGTCCGGTCGGAATTGGATTGACTAGTCCTCCAAATGCTCTCTAGGCGTCTTTTCCGACGCTTCATCTCTCTCAGCTCCTCAGAGAACCAAGGAGCCAGTTGAGATCGGCATCGGGTCAGAGGCCGCAAAGGCACGACACGGTCCAAAGCTCCGGCGG
Organism: Pantherophis guttatus; assembly: GCF_059756535.1. Taxonomy (NCBI): domain Eukaryota; kingdom Metazoa; phylum Chordata; class Lepidosauria; order Squamata; family Colubridae; genus Pantherophis; species Pantherophis guttatus. The sequence continues at coordinate 69,013,027 of NC_142067.1, forward strand.
CCACCAGCTCTTCAGTCGAGTCATGTGTTAGGGTCTCAGGGAACGGCCCAAGCTCCGTCAGGAACCTTTTGGGGTCCATCAGGCGCCTGGGATGGAACCATCTAGTTGGCTCCGTCTCCCTGCGGCGGGGGAAGGCGGTAGGAAAGTCTAGTTGGAGGAGTGAATGATCTGTCCATGACAAGGGTTTAATATCTAGGTCCCCTCTACCAAGATCATTCAACCACTGACCAGAGACAAAAATCAGGTCCAGAGTGTGTCCCCCTATGTGAGTTGGGCCTTGAACTAACTGGGTCAGGTCCATGGCCATCATGGAAGCCATGAACTCCCGAGCCGCCTCTGACGCCTCACCCGCGGATGGAAGGTTGAAATCCCCCATGACGATAAGTCTGGGGGTATCAACCGCCACCCCGGCAATGACGTCGAGTAGCTCGGGCAGGGTCGCTGCCACGTGGCAGGGAGCCAGGTATGTAGTCAGCAAACCCATCTGCACCCCACGGCCCCACTTCACACAAAGGGACTCACATCCGGCTATCTGAGGAACAGTGGTCTCCCTCGGACAAAGACTTTCCCTAATAATCACCGCCACTCCCCCACCCCTCCCCTGGGCCCTTGGCTGATGAAATGCACGGAAACCTGGCGGGCACATCTCAACGAGGTGGAACCCCCCCTCCTGGCCCAACCAGGTCTCCGTAATACCTGCCAGGTCCGCACCCCCCTCCAAAATAAGATCACAAATGAGGGGGGCTTTATTAACCACCGACCTGGCATTACACAACATCAGCCGTGGACCCTGGGCCTGAGACTCCACACAACCCAGGACACGAGTCACGCATTGGGGGCTGGAGTGCGCAATCACTCGTAAACAGCGTATGCGCACCCCCGACACTTGATATGACCCCCTGCGTCCATCATACCTGCCCCTCCCACTCATTATTTCAATTACGCAGCCCTTCCTGTCATCCCCCTGCTCCCCAGTTAAATTTCCTTTCGTGACCCTCCTGCTGCAACTAATCAACCCATCATCCCGCTCAGTCGCTATCTGGACCCCCCCCAGGTCCGCTTTTACAACCCCCTCCCTCCCTCCTGGGTCCCCTTAAAATTTTCTTTAAAAATTTAACTAAAAAACCCCTCAACCCCCTCTTCGCTACATGCCACATGCCATTGTAGGCTGTGAATAGATAATTACCATATTTTTTGGAGTATAAGACGCACTTTTTTCCCTCCTAAAAAAGGCTGAAAATTTGGATGTGTCCGAATGTAGCTTTTTGAAGCTTTTTTCAGCCCTAACGAGGCGCTAGTGAGTGAAGCACTAGCGAGTGAAGCAATCTCTGTGCTAAGCTTTTTTTCAGTGAAGCAATCTTCCCTGCTTTGCCTGCTCCCTCCGACACTCAGCTGTGAAGCTTTTTTTCAGCCCTAACGAGGCACTAGCGGGTGAAGCGATCTCTGTGTTTGCCTGCTTTTCTCGTTGCTTCTCTCTCTAAAGATCAGTTGTGCTTTAGAAGCTGATTTTTTATCCCCAAGCAGGGGATAAAAAACAGCAAACTAATGTGCTGAAGCTAACCAGACTAAGGACGCTAGCCAGATGAATACCTGGTAGGCAGATTTTTTTCCCCTATTTTCCTCCCCAAAAACTAAGCTGCGTCTTATACTCCGGTGCATCTTATACTCTGAAAAATATGGTACACTTTTTTGAATAAAGTCTTGTATGCAAAACTATTGGAAGAACAGCCTAGTGTTACACGGATAAGATAATGGCTTTGAGGGTTTTCACCCAGAAGTGGGAAGGAAAAAGACGCCAATGGCACCAAAATATCTGCTTGGGGGGGTGGGGGTGGAACAGAGAGCTGAGACTCTGATTTTATGTCTTTAGAAACATGTTTCTCCTTTACAGAAAATATAATATTCTGCCTTTTTAATATTTCCTAGAATATTTCATTCTTCTAGAAGAGGGGTAGGTGCTAACTTCCTACAATGGGAAGATAAATTAGTAGAAGGAAGAGAAGGACTTTTGGTAGAAGCTAGAAAGTTACTTTTTAAGTTGGTTTGCACAGACTTGTGAATTGTATGCCTTAAATCAAGCTTTGAATTCTTTTGAAGCTTGAGGCAACAATTTAGCTGACTTGGAAGCCAGGATAGCAGTGGTAGAAGGAGTTGAATATTTAATGAAAGTGAGCAGAAGAATTTAGAGAAAGTGGAAGCAAGTGGAAATGGGTATTGCCTGATGGAAGGCAAATGTTGATTTTGGAAGTACTATATCAGGGTACTCATTGGGGGGCTAAGGTATGATGTGATTTGTTTTTGGAAGCTTATGGATGCTGTGGATTGTATACAGTAACTAAACAAATATGTGACCATTGTATACTATGAAAAAGAGTTAATAAACAAGTCCTACACATAAAGAAAAGGGAGGGCAACATTTAGCATGAGACCATTTCAATACATTCAAATTGATTTTATTAAACTACCTCAAGTGGGGAGGTAAATATTTATTGGTGATAGTGGATCACTTGACTTGATGGATTGAGGCTTATCCAGCCATGAGAGCCACTGAAGCAGTAGTCACCAAAATTATATTGGAACAGATAATACCTAGATATGGGATAGTAGAAGCTATAGACAGTGACCAAGGGACTCATTTTACTGCAAAAGTGCTGTCATGTTCTGTGGAATGCAAATTCGTATATGTCATGGATCGAATGTTTACTCTTGGCCTTGCTCAGAATTCAACCTGCCCAAAAGGGATATTTTACCTTATGAAATGATATTTGGATTACCACACTTGGAAATTCCACAATATGAAACTAAAGATATATTTATAAAGAACTGTATACTTGGGCTCTCCTCTTCTTTATCTTACCTCAGGAACAAAGTACTACTACTGTCTCAAACCCTACCTCTTGAATTTGCTGTCCATAAATTCCAGCCTGGTGATTGGATCCTGATAAAAACTGATGTGAAGATAAACTTAACCAAGCCTGGGACAGGTCCTACCAACTCCTGTTGACCACTGAAACAGCAGTCTGGACAAACAACAAAGGGTGGACCCACTACACATGTGTAAAAGGACCAGTTGATGAACTTAAAGAGTGGAAAGTGGTTCCTGGAAAAGACCTGCTGAGAATAAACATTACCAAAAACTGATGTGGTGATTGTGGTATGAATGGGTTTTGTTTGTGATTTTTCTCATTGTAGGGGTACCAACTTTTTGATTTTTCCTGCCTGAGTGGTGGCCTCTGTTATTCCATCTGAAGATCCCAAAAGAAGCTGTGGAATTTTGCATCCTACAGGATGTGTTGGTTCTGTGATTGTCATTGTTTCATTGAATGTTGTTGTTACCATTGCTGTGATTGTGGACCAGTAGGCGCTTGTGAAGAATCTTGTGATATAGTAATAGTGGAAGACTGGGTAGATTAAATGTGTAAGAATTGGGACATTTAATTTAATTTAATATTTAAATTTATATACCACCCTTCTCCCGAAAGACTCAGGGCAGTGAACAGCCAGAAGTAAAAAACATCAAATACAAAATATAAAAACAATTAAAAATGAATTAAACAATTTGGCCCAACAGTTAAAATCCCCCATTAAAAATCCAAATTAAAATACACAATTGGAGAGATTAGGCCAGCCCGACTTGATGAAATAAAAAGGTTTTGAGGGCCCGACGGAAAGTACATAAGTCTGGAATCATCCGTATCTCTGGGGGGAGCTCGCTCCAGAGGGCAGGTGCTCCCACAGAGAAAGCTCTCCCCCTGGGGGCCGCCAGTCAGCATTGGTTGGCTGACAGCACCTGGAGAAGCCCCTCTCTGTGGGAGCGTACTGGCCGGTGGGAGGCTCTCGGTGGCAGAAGGCGGTCCCGTAGATATCCCGGCCCTAAGCCATTGAGTGCTCTAAAGGTGGTCACCAACATCTTGAATCACATCTGGAGGACCACCGGGAGCCAGTGCAGCTCACGCAGGAGCAGGAGAGGTGTTACATTGGAGCGCCATGATGCTCCCATAATCACCCGTGCGGCCGCATTCTGGACCAGTTGGAGCTTCCGGGTGCTCTTCAAGGGGAGCCCCATGTAGAGAGCATTGCAGTAGTCCAGGTGGGAACTGACGAGGGCATGAGTAACCGTGCATAAGGAGTCCCGATCCAGAAAGGGATGCAACTGGCGAATCAGGTGGACCTGATAAAAAGCCCCCCTGGCCACGGCCATCACATGCTCTTCTAAAGACAGCCGTGCATCCAGGAGGACACTCAAGTTACGAGCCCTCTCTGTGGGGGCCAACGACTCGCCCCCAATAGTCAGAGATGGCACCAACTGACTATATCGGGATGCCGGAAGCCACAGCCATTTGGTCTTGGATGGGTTGAGCTTGAGTCTGTTTCTCCCCATCCAGATCCGTACGGCCTCCAGACACTGGGACATCACGTCAAGGGCATCATTGGGGTGATCCAGGGTGGAGATGTACAGATGAGTGTCATCAGCATATTGATGGTACTTCATCCTGAAACCATGGATGATCTCACCCAGCGGCTTCACATAAATGTTGAACAGAAGGGGTGAGAGGACCGACCCCTGCGGCACCCCACATACAAGGCGCCTCGGGGTCGACCTCTGGCCCCCGTCAACACAAACTGTGACCGGTCAGAGAGGAAGGAGGAGGACCACCGCAACGTGGTGCCCCCCACCCCTAACCCCTCCAACCGGCGCAGCATGATACCATGGTCGATGTATCAAAAGCCGCTGAGAGATCTAACAGGACCAGGACAGAGGAACAGCCCCTGTCCCGAGCCCTCCAGAGATCATCAACCAATGTGACCAATGCCATTTCCGTGCTATGCCTAGGCCTGAAGCCCGATTGGAATGGATCGAGATAGACCGCTTCATCCAGGTACTGGGGGAACTGTCGCGCCACCACACTCTCAACAACCTTTGCCACAAAGCGAAGGTTGGAGACTGGATGATAATTTGCTAAAACAGCCGGGTCCAAGGAGGGCTTCTTGAGGAGAGGCCTCACCACCGCCTCTTTCAAGGCGGCGGGAAAGTAGCCCTCTCTCAACCTGTTTAACCTGTTCAACCTGTCTTGAACAGAGTAGTCCTAGGTGATAGTGATATCATAATCCCTGTAGATATAGGATAGATCAATTTAATGCAATGGTTATAATTTTTTATGGGTAGAACTAATAGGAGGAGAATATAATGCAATGATTAATTTGAAAAACCATATATTACAAGCAAGGGTCTTTTCTTTGTTTAATGTAACCTGGATTTAACCTGACACAACCTAGTAATCCATCTGAGTGGGTTATGGATGGATGTGGGTAATGAAATTCTTAACTGGCATGCTATAGATGGCTTATATTCAGTGGTGATATTCAATTTTTTCCCCCTACTGGCTCTGTGGGTGTGGCTTGGGGGGGGTTCATGTGATTGAGTGGTCAACTTGACATCACTCGCTGCAACCCACCAAGCCATGCCCACCAAGCCATACCCACAGAATTGACAGAAAAGTTTGGCTGGCCAAGTCTTCTAGCGTTCAGCATGGCTGCTTCTTGCCTCCTTCTCATGTTTGCTCTGTGTGTATGAGCCCGAGAAGGAGGAGAGAAGCAGCCATGTTGAATGCTGCAGCAGAGAGAAGCCAAACTTTTGTCCCTCCCTTCACATCAGAGCTGCTCAGAAGACAGACGTCGGCTGCAGTTTGTCCCTTTATGGTTCCCCCCTCCCTCCCAGGATCATACCTTAAAATGCGGCCAGCGGCTGCCTTCTGAGCAGCTCCACTGCGAAGCCATCCCTCCAGCTGCTGCCGGTGTTCTGGCTGGGTCCGGCCATGAGTGGCACCAGAAGGCAATGGGGTGCACGTGCATGGACAGAACAGGCCACATCCCTGGGCCCCGGCCCCCGACCCAAGGCGAAGGGAGAGTGGGCGGTATGCATTGCTTACCTTTGGTGAGCTGAGCTGAGCAGAGCTGGCAAGGCAATTAGCTGAGCTGCGTGGTGAAGGCAACATATATAGGGCAGGAGGTGGGGGGGTTGGGCGAGCAGTGAGCAGCCGGAAGGGGTGAGCAGCGACTGGGCGACCGGGCGGGCATGGAAGGGGCCAGTCAGATTTACTGATTCAGCAAACCAATTCAAATCACCGCTACTGGTTCACCCAAACTGGTCCAAACCTGTCAAATACCACCCCTGCTTATATTGCATATGTGGAAAGTTTGCCTATGTGCAATTGCCTAGCCATTGGTATGGAGCATGTGTTTTTTTTTTCTCCTCTGCCCATGCAACAAGGTGACACACTGGGTATACCTGTTTATGTGGAAGCAGGCCATAGATCTACAATGAGTGCCCTCCAGAATTCAGGTATACAGACCAGCCACCTGGGCAGAAGATGGAATGTGTGGTTATAGAACTCCCATTTATATGTTGAATAGATTTATAAGATTACAGCCTGTGCTTGAAATAATAACTAATAAAGCTGCTATTGCTTTAACTTTAATGGCTAAATAACAGACTCAGTAGCCCTTTATCAGAATAGACTTGATTTACACTTTTTTTAGCAACAGAAGGAGGTGTGTGTGGAAAATTTAATCTCACAAATTGTTGTTTGCAGATAGATGGTCCAAGAAAAGTTATAGAGGAGATTGCTGCCAGGCTGGGAAAAACTGCCCACGTCCCAGTGCAGACTTGGACTGGGGCAGTTGACTTCAACTGGTTTGGAATTATCTTCTCTGAATGGAAAATAATTGGGTTTCTAGTGTTCTTAGCCTTTGGAGGTCTCCTTCTCCTCCTGTTTTATCCCTCTAATCCAGTTTATGGTTACATCTCCCATCACTGGGATGACTGTCATCGTCTCCTCGGTGACCTCTACCACCCCAGGTAGGCCAGCTAATATCATTGTTCTTAATACCATCCCCAAAGTATATGCTCCCCTATTTCATCATTGACAGGAAGCATCCTGTCCAAAAATAAAAGGGGGGAATGAAGGAGCATAGTGATCAAACCAACATCTGCTGTTTGCTTCTGATATGTTATACTGCTAGAAATCATTTGTTAGGAATTGAGCTTTGTTATTGGCTCTTGCTTATATTATTGTATACTGTCAGAAATTAGTTGTTAGGAACTAATTCTAGCTTAGTAAATTGTAACCTTGATACTGGTTGACATTAGTGCAAAGCTTGTTGTCTCGCTTCTGTGTCTCGCTTCTGTTCTTTGCTTTAAGGCTAGTCACATCATTGAAAATATAAATAGTTACCCAGGAATATCAGGCCGCATAGATAAAGGAACCAGAGTAGGGAGTTTCCTGTCTCATAGATAGTACCACAGCAGGGAGTTACTTGAAAGCATTCTGCTGAATAAACAACTTGGCCAGAGAGGGACTCCCCCCCCCCCATCCGACCCAGGGCTATAGGGATGCACCATAAATATAGTACGCAGAGACAGGGGCCTAGCTTTGGCCTAAAATAAAAAGCTGTTACTTTTTGTAAGCCTCGTCTCAAGTCTCATTAACTTTGACATCTCAGTGGCTCGGGGAAATTTCTGGGACCTTACAATAGCATTGCTTACACCATAAAGAAATAGTATGATAGGAATACTTTTTTTCTTTAAATCTTAGCAGGTGGCAAGTGATGCAGATTGGGACCATATGTAAAATTCAGACCATAATATGGTGCTTATGGAAACTATTGCACAAATATTTTACAATGAGTATCCCATACTATTGATGTTTCAATATGGAAAGTTCACTTCAAGAGTTACAGTATTTAGAATGTATTCTTTAAATTTCTTCATAGCTGGAGTCTGCTTCAACGCTTATGCTCAATCTAAAACAGACACATATTTTTCAGAACATATACATTTTAAGGCCTTAAATAGTTTTACAAGTATCTATATTATTGAGTTAAGGATGTAAAGAATAGTAACATATCAAAAATAATTCTTTTGATAGAAAGATAAGGCTAAAGATCTAATGATGCCTAATTCCAATAAAAATGTGACATTAAAGTCCTCTGATGAGCTTTATTCAAGCAAACTCCAGGTGAAATTTCAGTTATACTGATTTTATATTGAAAAGCTTAATATATCATAGAAATATAATATAATAACAGACTTGGAAAGAATCTTGGAGGTCTTGTAGTCCAACCACCTGTTCAAGCAGGAGACCCTACACTATTTCAGATAAATGGCTATCCATTTTTTTCTTTAAAATGGGTGAGGGAGCACCCACAACTTCTGGAGGCAAGCCGTTCCACTGGTTAATTATTGTCACTATATTTCAAATAACTGAATAAGATTTAAATGTGGAATTATTCATTAAACTGAGTTGATGCTATTAATTATATGCAGTAACCTCTTCTACTTGAAGAATATATTATGTTAAAAGTAGGAACAAAATTACCATATGGCTTTATTTCCCCCCAGTGCTATTTCTTTAAATCACAGTGAATTTCAGCCCAACCTCTATTAAATACATTACAAGAGTCATTACACATTCATTCCTTTAAAGAAACTGTGTTTAAAGACTAATAGCAATTGCAGGAATGTAGGCCATATTTAGATTATTTCCATTTAAATTCTGATTATCATAAGACATCAATGTAAATGTTTTCAGTGTCCTTGAGACTTCAATTTGATTACAAGAAAATGATCTATTTCTTTTATAAAGATTCAAACCTTAGCTGACCTCTGACCTTAGCTATTTAGTTCTGATTGTGATGAACCACTAGGGCAGGGGTCTGGAACCTTAAAAACTCAAAGAGCCATTTGGACCCGTTTCCCACAGAAAAAAACAACACTGGGAGCCACATAACCTGGGTGGGCATGGCCAACTCCACATCACTCACTCCCACCCAGTCACATGACCCCCCCCCCCCAGCCATGCCTACCCAGCAAGTCATTAGGGTGCAGAATCAGTTGAAAGAACAAAAAAATACCACACTGGGAACCACAAAACCCTTCTCTCTCTCCCCCCTCTCTCTCCCTATCTCTCTCTGTATCTCTCTCCCCCTCTCCCTCTCTTCCCCCTCTCTCACCCCCTCTCAGTATCTCTCTCCCCCCTCTCTCTGTATCTCTATATGTGTGTATCTCTCTCCCCCCTCTCCCCCTTCTCCCCTTCTGTCTCTCCTTCCCACTCTCTCTCTGTATCTGTCTCACCCGCTCCCTCTCTATCTTCCCCTCCCTCTCCCCTTCTCTCTGTATCTCTCTTGTTCAATGATGGATCTAGCCCAATAACTCATAGACAAATTCTCTTTCTCAATTGGATTCCTTTATTGCAGGCCTAGGTGAATCCTAGGCCCTATGGCACCAGAGTAATGGGATAGTTAACCCCTGCAGAGCCAGGTGCCCAGGGTGGCAATACAGTTAGACATTTACCTTGACAAAACCTCTTCTAAATGTCTAACTGGGTACAGGTATACAAAGGTTACATACATACATACAAGTTATATACATGTATATGCGTAGGTTACATATAAACACATATTTTTGACATGAGGTATGCATGCTGTTTGTGTGGTAGGGGCTTTGTGAGTATGTCTGCAGTTTGTTCCTCAGTATCGCAGTGTACAGCCTTAATGAAACCTATTTCTGAGAACTGCCTGACATGTTTGCATTTGATGTCAATGTGCCTAGATCGCTGACCTATGACATCGGCTCTTGAGATTTCTATCACTGCTTTGTTATCTTCATGAATGACTATTGGGTATGAGGGTTCAGTCCAAATACTGCTGAGCAGGTCATCGAACCATACCAGGTTGTTTGCGGCCTTGGATAGGCAAACAAATTCTGCTTCTGTGGTTGAGGTGGCTACCAGTTTTTGCTTCCCTGTGTACCAATGAATGGAGCAGTTGTTAAGCAGCAGCACATAGCCGGAGGTACTTTTCCTGCTTTTTATGTCCCCAGCCCAATCAGCATCAGTGTAGCAGGTTAGTTTTGGTTTCTCGGATATTTCTGGTTCGAGGCAGAGCTGGGCATCTATGCTGAATTTTAGGTATCTAAGCAATCTTTTGATGGCGTTCCAATGGGATATGGTAGGTTTGCTTACGTGCCTAGATAGTAAGTTAACGGCTAAGGCGATGTCGGGCCTGGTCCAGTTGGCTATATACAGCAGTGACTCTATAGTTGATCTGTACAATTTATTGTCAGCGAAGGGTTCTGAGTCATCATACATATTCTTCAGGAACTCTGGATGCATGGGAGTTTCGCTGGGTTTTGCCTCAGACATGTTACATTTCGATAGTAACTCGATTTTTTCTTTCTGGGAAAGTTTAGTTTAGTTTAGTTTATTTGATTTGTATACTGCCCTACTCCTGAAGGACTCAGGGCGGTGAACAGCCAACAATAAAATACATAAATACACAAAATTTAAAAACCCGATAAAATCAAATTAAATGATGTGGCCCAGACAAATTAAAATACCCCAATAATTTAAAAACAGATTAAAATTTACATATTTAAAAAGGGAAGAGATCAGGCCGAGCCCGCTTGATGGAATAAAAAGGTCTTCACAGCACGGCGGAAGGAGCGCAGATCCGGGATCCTCCGTATCTCCGGGGGGAGCTCATTCCAGATGGTAGGTGCCCCCACAGAGAAGGGTCTCCCCCTAGGGGCTGCCAGTTGACACTGTTTGGCTGACAGCACCCGGAGGAGTCCCTCTCTATGAGAGCGTACTGGCCGGTGGGAGGCTATTGGTGGTAGTAGGCGGTCCCGTAAATAACCAGGCCCTAAGCCATGGAGCGCTTTAAAGGTGGTAACCAAAACCTTGAAGCGCACCCGGAAGACCACCGGGAGCCAGTGCAGCTCGCGCAGGAGAGGTGTTACATGGGAGCGCCATGTCGCTCCCATTACCACCCGCACGGCCGCCCTCTGCACCAGTTGGAGCCTCCGGGTGCTCCTCAAGGGGAGCCCCATATAGAGAGCATTACAATAGTCCAGGTGGGAGGTGACGAGGGCATGAGTGACCGTGCGTAATGAGTCCCGATCCAGAAAGGGACGCAACTGGCGAATCAGGCGGACCTGATAAAAAATCCTCCCGGTCACGGCCGTCAAGTGCTCTTCTAAAGACAGCCGTGAATCCAGGAGGACGCCCAAGTTGCGAGCCCTCTCCGTGGGGGCCAATGATTCGCCCCCAATAGTCAGTGATGGTGTCAACTGACTATATCGGGACGTCGGAAACCACAGCCACTCAGTCTTGGATGGGTTGAGCCTGAGCCTGTTCCTCCCCATCCATGATCCGTATGGCCTCCAGGCACCAGGACATCACTTCAAGGGCATCGTTGGGGTGATCCGGGGTGGAGATGTACAGCTGGGTGTCATCAGCATACTGATGGTACTCCACCCCGAAACCACGGATGATCTCGCCCAGCGGCTTCACATAAATGTTGAACAGGAGAGGCGAGAGGACTGACCCTTGCGGCACCCCACATATGAGGGGCCTCGGGGTCGACCTCTGTCCCCCTGTCAACACAGACTGCGACCAATCAGAGAGAAAGGAGGAGACCCACCGCAACACAGTGCCTCCCACCCCTAACTCTTCCAACCGGTGCAGCATGATACCATGGTCGATGGTATCAAAAGCTGCTGTGAGATCTAACAGGACCAGGACAGAGGAGCACCCCCTGTCCCGAGCCCTCCAGAGATCATCAACCAACGTGACCAATGCCGTTTCCGTGCTGTACCCGGGCCTGAAGCCCGACTGGAATGGATCCAGATACGTCGTTTCATCCAGGTGCTGGGGGAGCTGTTGCACAACCACACTCTCAACAACCTTCGCCACAAAACGAAGGTTGGAGACCGGATGATAATTTACCAACATTGCCGGGTCCAGGGAAGACTTCTTGAGGAGAGGCCTCACCACCGCCTCTTTCAAGGCGGCAGGAAAGACACCCTCACCCAGCGAAGCATTTATAATCCCCTGGAACCAGCCTCGTGTCACCTCCCGAGAAGCCAGCACTAACCAGGAGGGACACGGGTCCAATAAACAAGTGGTCGCGTTCAGTCTACTCAGAATCCTGTCCAAGTCCTCAGGGGTCACAGGATCAAACTCATCCCAGATAACATTCTCAAGACCTGCCCCAGTCCCTTCCCCTGAGACTATCCAGTCAGAGTCCAGATCTTCCCGAATCTGAGCGATTTTGTCATACAGATATTGAACAAAATCCTCGGCTCTACCCTCCAAGGGGTCCTCCCATGCTTCCTGGTGGAGCAGGGAGCGGGTCACCCTAAAGAGGGTGGCCGGGCGATTATCTGATGATGCAATAAGAGCAGCAAAATAGCTACATTTTGCTGCTTTTATCGCCACTAGGTAATTCCTAATATGAGCTCTTACCAGTGTCTGGTCAGATTCAGAAAGACAGGCCCTCCAACTACTCTCTAGGCGTCTTTTCCGGTGCTTCAACTCCCTCAGCTCCTCAGTGAACCAAGGAGCCAAATGAGATCGGCGCTGGGTCAGAGGCCGCAAAGGCACGACCCAATCCAGAGCTCCAGCGGCCGCCCTATCCCAGGCGGCCACTAGGTCTCCAGTCGAGGCGTGTGCCAGAGCCTCAGGGAATGGCCCAAGCTCCATCTGGAACCTATCAGGTTCCATCAGGCGCCTGGGGCGGAACCATCTTACCGGCTCCGCCTCCCTGCGGTGGGGTGTAGCGGTTCAAAGTTCGAGACGAAGGAGAGAGTGATCAGACCATGACAAGGGCTCGGTGACTATATCCCTTATCTCGAGATCACTCAACCACTGTCCAGAGACAAAAACCAGATCCAGCGTGTTTCCCCCCGTGTGGGTAGGGCCATGAATTAACTGGGTCAGGTCCATGGCTGTCATGGAAGCCATGAACTCCCGAGCCACCTCAGATGCCTCACCAACGGACGGCAAGTTGAAATCCCCCATGACCATAAGCCTAGGGGTCTCAACCGCCACCATGGCGATGACGCTGAGTAGCTCGGGCAGGGCTGCTGCCACATGGCAGGGAGCCAGGTACGTGATCAGCAAACCCATCTGAACCCCGTGGCCCCATTTCACAAGGAGGGATTCACAGCCGGCCGTCTGAGGAACAGTGGCCTCCCTCGGTCTCAGACCTTCGTTAATAATAACCGCTACCCCCCGCCCCTACCCTGCAACCTCGGCTGATGGAATGCGCGGAAACCTGGTGGGCACATTTCAACAAGAGGGACCCCCCCTCTTGGCCCAACCAGGTTTCCGTAATACCTGCCAGGTCCGCTCCCCCCTCCTGAACAAGATCACAAATGAGGGGGGCTTTATTTACTACAGACCTGGCATTGCATAACATCAGACGGAGGCCAGGGCCCTGAGGATCTGCGCCACCTGGAAAACGAGTGGAGCTTTGGGGGCCGGAGCGTGCCACCGCTCGAAGACAGCGGGCGTGCGCTCCCCTAACACGATATGGCCCCCTGCTCCCGCCATATCTACCCCTCCCACCCACAGTACTGATGGTAAAAACCTTATCTGGATGAACTTTATCCCCCCTCTTGACCCCGGGCCCCCCACCCCCCGTGCCGTGCTCCACAGCCTTACCTGGCCCTCCCCTTAGTGGGTTATCCCCCATACCCACGGCCTTACTTCTGATCCAACCCTCCCCCCCCGGAACCCCTTAAGATATTTGCTAAAACTTTATATAAAAAACCCCTCAACCCCCTCTTCACGACATAAAGGTGAAACCCTCTATCGGTTTTTATCACAGGGACTCCTAGATACTTATCGATTTTGCCTAGCGATTTTAAGAAGAAGCGGCTACCCAGTTCAGTGGCAAATTTGTCACATCTGTCCTTATGCTTGCCTATGTACAAGATGTCGTCCACGTAAATGAGCACACCTTCAAATGAGTTATTTTCTTTCTTTGTAAAAAGGCATTTGTCGGCTGAGGTGGCTTCAAAACCCATGGATCTGAGAGCCTTGGCTAGGCAATCATACCACCTCTTGCCTGACTGTTTGAGTCCATATAGGCTTTTATTCAGCAGCTAAGTCTTGTTCTTGCCTTCGTTATATCCGGGTGATGCTTTGACGTATATCTCTTTATCCAATTCGGCGTGGAGGTACACAGTTTGTACATTGAATTGGAAAACTTTCAGCCCTAGGATGGTGGCCACTACAGGGGCACTTTTGACACTTTCGGCCCTGACGGTAGGCGAGTAGGTGTCTGTGTAATCTTTGGGGTATCTCTGGGTGAAACCCTGCGCAACCAGTCTCGCCTTGTACAGGGCCTTGTTGTCCTCTAGTGTCTTGACCCTGAACACCCATTTGGTTCCTATCGGCTTTTTGTTCTCTGGAACTTGAGCGGGCGAATACACTTGCAGGTTCCTGAGGCTCTCCATCTCCCTCTCCATGGCTGATATCCATTTCTCTCTCTCTTCCTGGGGAAGGCCAAGTATGTCCTCATATGAATTGGGTGTGATGTGGTTGTCATGGATGGTCATGACATAATCTTCCAGCCTCTTTGGTAGCTTGTTCCATTTCTCTCTGATTGGTCTACTGGGGGTTGGCTCGGTCTATTGCATGTTGTCTGCCTCTTTGTTTGTTAGGTTATCTAGCTTCAGAGAGGGATGCCCTTCTTTCCACTCTTTGATGTTTACTTTATGGTGGTTGGTTTTATGTGCTTCCACCTTCTCTTCCCCCTGACAATGTTCGAGTGTGTTTCTATTGGCGAGGATGTCGTTGGAGTGAATCCTCGACCAGTTTGCGTTTTCATAAAAATCGGCAGACCTGGATACGACAAACTTGTTGTTGTTGTTGATGAACCTGTAGCCCTTTGTGCCTGGTTTGTAACCCACGAATCTCAGTCTCTTTGATATTTTCTCTCCCTTCTTTCTCAGTTGTCTGGGGATGTGGACATCAGCTGGGGTGCCAAATATGTGTAGGTGTGCAATGTTGGGCTTTCTGTTATATAGCATCTCGTATGGGGTCTTATTGATGGAGCATGACCACAGTCTATTTACACAGTCTGTAATTGGAGTAGTGCAATGCCTCTGACCAAAAATGTTGCCCCATCCCAGCATCCTCCAAGGCGCACCTCATCATTGTTTGTAACACTCTGTTTTTTCTCTCTATGACCCCGTTCTGGAAGGGTGAGAATGGCGAAGAAGTGTAGTGCGCTATGCCCCGCTCCCTCAGCCACCTTGTGAATTCCTTGGCCATGAACTCTGAGCCCCTGTCTGTCATTATTTGCCTTATTTTCATATTGTGTGGCATTTCTATTCTTTTGTGGAACTCTTTAAATCTTTGGAACACCTCGTTTTTGTGTCTGAGAGAGTAAAATACCCATATCTGATATAGTCATCCACAATGGTGAGGAAGAATCGCTTCCTATGCCCGACAGATGGTTTCAATGGCCCTACCAAGTCCATATGTACTAATTGGAAGGGGGACCCTGTGGTTCGTTTTGACCTTTTGGGTATGGCCTTAACTCTAATCTTTGAACACTTACAGATTGAACACTCCAGGTAATTTTCGCAGTTCTTTACTTTGAGGCCTTCGGTACACTCTGACACTCTTTTTACAATAGGAAAACTGATGTGTCCCAGCCTCCTGTGAAGGAGGTGGGTACAGTTATCATGCAATAGCTTCCCAATGGATACAGATTTATTGACATTTTGTTTACATTTAGCTGCCCCCTGCTGTACCCCCTCTGTTTCTGTGTTTTCATCTGCCTCGCGGTCTGTGCTGGTGTTAACGCTTCCTTCCTCTCTTGCGTTGGGTGTGAAGTAGGATAGGCCCTCATGCATGGTCACCTTTCCTATCTCCTCCCCCTGCTTGATCATGTAGGCCTTTCCATCCTTAAACATTACTTTGATGTTTGTGTCCTGTGTCAGCTTGGTAATAGCCAGTACATTGTGGGGTATCCCTGGCACGTACAGTACCCCCTCTATTTTTCCTATTTGTGTAATGTATGTGTTTCCCTTCCCTACTACTTGAACTTTGCTTTGGTTTGCTACTTTTAATTCAAAGTCTGCTTCTGTGAGTGAGTCTAGTAGTCTTGGGTTGCAAGTTGTGAGATTTGTGGCTCCTGAATCCAGAAGCCACGTGTCTCTCTCTATCTTGTGTTTAGTGTCTGAGTCATCGTGTCTGAGGCCATACATAGAACCCGGGTTACTGTCTCTAGAATTGTCCCTGCTTTCATGGTGTCTCCTGGGGTTGGGGGACCACCCTCGCCCCTTTTCCTTGGGGTACCTGTGCTCAGGTGATCGCTCTCCTCTATTGTTGTTGTATCTCCTATCCCTGTGGTTTCTAGGGCAGTCTCTCCTTAAGTGATTCCTAGACCCACAAGAGTAGCATTCTGGGGTGTTTCTTGTTCTATCCTGAAACTCAACCCTTCTAGTTGGCCTGGGATCCCTCCTGGACAGGTGGTGATCCCTCCTCAGATTGTCTTCTGCAATGAGTTTGTTGGTTAATGTGCCTAGCAATAGGTATTGCAAGCTGAGGCTATCTAGTTGGGTTACGAAGCTGTCCCAACTGCTATCTAAAGAGTTTATGATGATACTTATCATGCTCTCTTTAGTGATTATTTCCCCCCTCTGCATGAGCTCTGCCCTTGTTGCGTTTAATTTTAGTATGTGCTCGCTCATGGGGACCCCTATCTTATGTCTAGCAGAGTGGAACTCTCTAGATATTTTAGTGGTTGTGGCCCTACTCTGGCTGTAAAACAGGCTGCATAATTTTTGTACAATTTCATAAACAGTCAGGTTATCTTCAATGGTAGGATACATGGCAGAAGGAATAGTAATTAACATAATACAAAATGCCCTATGGTGAATACAATCAATTTCCAATGACCAGGGTTTCTGTGGAGGTCTGTTGACTAGAAATAGTGCATTTTCTCTCATGAGAGCAATTTGCAACTGCTGACTCCACTGTATAATATTACTCCCATCTAATTGTAATTTTGGCAAATTGGCATAATTTGCCCCAGAATTGTTAGGAAAGTTACTTACTGGGGGGAGCTGTCCATGGTCCATTGTGTGATTGAACTCACAATAAGGCTTTGGGATGTCTGTTGCTAGTCTGTATTTACTTGTCTCTATGTAACTTGCTTCTCTTGTTGCAGGTGGAGACTGGGCATGCGCGAAGCCCATTTCGTGCCGGAGTCCGTCGAGTGAAGGTCCTGCTGCTGGAGCTCCCAGGCCTAGGCCTAGGCCTGTTGGGGGAAGGCTGGACTCACCCCCGGTGGGTCTGTAGTCTCCTCTGGAAGGTGGACGCCATTGCAGGATGGCTGGATCCCTGGCGAAGAAGGGAAGAAGGTGAGGAGGCAAAGCGGTCGCAAGTTGAGGACTTCTGTGGATTGGCAGCACAGCGGCGGCGGAGGTCGGAGGTCGAGGATCTCCTGTACTCGGCGGCGTGGCGGCAATAGCGGTGGCATTGGCGGGTCCTGCCTCATGTTCGTCGGTCCCCGGTCGTGTGAAGTGGTCTGGTGGAGGTCGTGGGACGGGTGAGTAGCCGGTTCTTCTCCTTGGCCTCGGGTCTCATGTAGTTGGTGCTGCAGGTGGCGGGTTCGAATCCTGCGGTTGAGCTTTCCTGCAGGTGGCTGGGTTTTGGCGCTGGTTGTTGGTGTGCGTGGTCTCTCTGGGTGGCTGTGACTCAGTCGCCCGGTTGTTGTTGGCTGTCCTGGTGTTCTTGTGGCTTCCAGGATTTCTTTTTTGGTTTTTGAATGCTGCGGGAGGCTCGAAAGCGGAGCCAAGTGCAGTGGTGAGGGTCTTGATTGCTTTTTGCACTTTGAGATCGGTAGGCGATCTTTTCTCGGTTGGTGCATACTCTTCGTGGTCGCTTTCTGGGTGCCTCTCATCTGCTTCGGGGTTCGGGCATTTTCACGCCAAGGAATTCAAATCCTGGCTTCCCATTGGTTGGGGCCCATCCCAAGATGGCCACCAGGAAGAAGGCGCGAAAATGGGTTTGGCCAGCTCGAGGTCATCGGACTGGGATGGCCCACCCTTCTCTGGTTGAGTTTCTTTCTCGGGTGTCTTCGGGGCCTCGATCGCTGCTTCTTGCTGCTCAAGAAGGGTTTGAAGGTCCATGATGAGGTTTTCCTTGTCATTGCTTGCCTCCATCAGTTTCAGGATGGAGAATTTAAATCTGTTCATTTTCTGTGTCGTTTTTTCTTCCAGGGTGGTAGTCTTTTCGGGTGACCTCTCCTCGTCAGATTGTGAGTCCAGGCTGGAGTCCTGCTCGCTCTCAGCTGTCGTTTCCTCCATAGTGGTGCCCTTGGATGCAAGTAGCTCAGCCATCTTCTTGGTGAGTGCTCTTGTCTGTATTCTGTTTGTTTCTTCAGGGCAAACGTTGGGTTCAGTCATCATTTGGAGTTATGGGCAACCATCCTCTGCTACCATATTGTTCAATGATGGATCTAGCCCAATAACTCACAGACAAATTCTCTTTCTCAATTGGATTCCTTTATTGCAGGCCTAGGTGAATCCTAGGCCCTATGGCACCAGAGGTCACTGACCTTAGACCTTTCTCTTTCAGGTATACATCTGGAACAACTGGAGTACCTCGTGGTGAGAGCTATTATACCCAGGAGGAGGGGCCAGAAGGTAAGGAGTGGCTATGGGAGTGAAGGGATATGTGATTAGTTAACCCCTGCAGAGCCAGGTGCCCAGGGTGGCAATACAGTTAGACATTTACCATGACATCTCTCTCTGTGTCTCTATGTCTCTCTCTCCCCCTCTCTATCTCCACCCCGCCTCTCTCTGTGTGTGTCTACCTCTCTCTCTGTGTGTGTGTGTATGTGGGCTGGCTTCTCTCCTCTTCCTCCTCCTCTCATGACCCCCTGGCCAGCTGTGGCAGGGCCGGAGAGCATGTGCATGAGTGGGAAGACCCTCCTCAAGTGAGCAGCTGGGCTCGGCCAAAGCACAGAAAGGTGCACATGGGGTGGGCGGCCACTTGTTGAGGAGGATCTCCCAGCTTGTGTGCAAACTCCAGCCCCACTACAGCTGTCCAGGGAGTCGTGAGAGGAGAAGGAGGGGGAGGAGGAGGGAATAGTGAGAATAGTGAATAGTGAGAAGAGACACAGAGACAGAGAAAGAGATACACACACACACACACACACACACAGAGAGAGAGAGAGAGAGAGAGAGAGAGAGAGAGATACAAAGAGAGAGAGATACAAAGAGAGAGTGATACAAAGAGAGGGGGAGACTGGCTGATGTGAGTGTCTTTAGTGAGGGTGCTCTGGCTTTCTCCGAGCCTGACCCCTGGGGTATGCATGCAAGGTTCGGCGGGGCCAGACCCCTTTCCAACTGCCCTGAGCTTCTTAAAGCCACAGCTGGGCACTGCGGGCCCATCCTCCTTTCTGTCATCCCCTCCTCCCAGATCCCATTCCCACTGCGCCAGCCCTCGTGTTAGTGAGGCCGGAGTCGGTTGCAGCAGGTTTGGGCCAGTGTTTCAGGACAGGCAGCAGGTTGCACATCTCCCCAAGTGACTGAGGCATGCCCAGCACCAACAAGGGCTGGAAGAAGCTCCAGCAAAAGTGTGGCACTGGAGAATCAGCCCTGGCCACTTCTCCATCTCCCGCCGTCACCCTTACCTTCTTTACCTTATCAAAGAGCCTTTGGAACATGTGGTTCCAAAGCCGCGAGTTGCTGACACCCACACTAGGGGTTGTGTACAGTGGTGAGATTTAAATAATTTAACAACCGGTTCTCTGCCCTAATGACTGGCTGGATGGGTGTGGCCATGGTGGGCATGGCCAGGGGTGTGTGGCAGACAGCACTTAGCCTCCTGCAACCCCCTGGGAACAAAAATGGGCTGTGGGGGAGTGCCACCCCCACCCCATTTTTGGCCTAGTAGGCCTTTCTGCAGCCTCCTGGGAGAAAAAATGGGCCGCAGGGGGCTGCGCTGCAACCCCGCACCCCATTTTGGGCCTAGTAGGCCTCCCTGCACTTACCTGGAAGTCCCCACGTGCCAAAAGGGGACACGTGGGGACTTCTGGAAGGGGCGGGGAAGGGAGGGGTGGGGCCAGCCAGCAATTTAACAACTGGTTCAGCCAAAGTGGTGTGAACTAGTTGAATCCCACCACTTGTTGTATATAATTGTTCTTCATTTCACTAATAGAAATCAGGGAGCTGACTTGCAAAAAAGCATGAAGTGCTGTTGGTACAGAACATAATCATAGTCTTAAAAGAGGTGTGGGAAAAGTACATTCTGCAGGCTAACTCTGTCCCACAAACACTTACAAGTCTCCAAGACAGGGCCTGACATTATGTTATGTAACTTTTAAGAAACAGGGCTGGTTTGGTTTTACTAAAATTCCCTGTCCCCTGAAGAGTAGTCCCTATTTAGCTGAGGCTAATTTCTGCCATTTTAAATTTTCAACAAACCTCCAAAATAAAACTGTTACATAATTGGAGACTATGAGTAACTGAAATTGCTTCTCAAATCAGTGTCTAACCTAGAGTTCCTATACTGGCAATCCACATGGACAGATTCTGCCTAGGTGTTGGAACCCAGCACAATGTGTGGGTACCATTTGCTGGTGTTGGGGCTGTTAAAAGAATTCACTAGGAAGGATTCACAGGTTAGGCATCAAGACATATCTAAATAGTCACAAAATAAATATAAGCCCCCAATTTCCTCATGTAGTTCAGACTCACCTTCTTAACCCTAGCATCTTTGCTTTAAACAGTAAATCTTCAGGTTTTTGTTTGAACATGAGGAGAAATCACTCAAGCTCTCCTGCACTCAGTATGGGATTTTGGAGGCAATGAGGATGAGCTTTCTGTGTCTTCACCATTACTTTTACAAATATTCCTTAATATTCTCTCTGGCTCATTCTAGATAACCATTGTTAGAAGAAATATCCATCTGGTTCAGTTCCAAGCTGGAAGAAAGACACTGGAAACACTGAGGCTGTTTGGAAAGATTATTTATTGATAAAGCAGAACCACGTTTGTGGTTCTGGGCAGTGACCAAAATGGAGTTGAGAGTGGGGTTTTTTAATATCTTTTTTGGGGCTTTGGACTTGAGCTTCCTGTTCCAGAACATGTATCCTATTGGCTGTTGACAGATTCCTATGGGGTCATGTAGGGGTTATGTAGGGGTCATAACTGGCTCTATAGGCAAAAAAGGAAATGCAAATCCTAGGTGTTTGTCTGAGTTAATCTGGTCAGCTTCTGGTTTATTGTTTATCTGAACTTCCAGGTGAAGTTTGGATTGCTCTGGGATGGTGCAATGAAGGGGTTTGTGTTCTGAAAGGGTGTTGGGCAATTCCTATTGTGGCTTAATGGCTTTTGTCCTGTGTTGGATCTTGGATGAGGGGCTGCTTCTAATCCTACCATTCTGCCTTTGTTCAGACTTTGCTGCAAGGAGTTTCAAAATAACCTGTCTTGAATGGATTACCAAATCTGCATTTCTAAAAGGTGGCCTCCTCAGTTTCTGTTTGGGAGCAGGGAGATTGGGGCTGGTTTCTAAATAGGTTGGCCCAATCTTTCTTAATAGGCACAAAATATCTGCTGGGGGCTATTAAGAAAGACTGAGTCTGCTTCCTGCCTCTAAAAAAAACATGTTTTTCCATTTCTCCCTTTGGGGAGATATAATATTCTGCCTTTTTAATATTCCTCAAAATATTTCATTCTTCTAGGAAGGGGGTAGGTGCTGACTTTCTACACCCTTATATTATAATTAATTTCAACTATGACACACCTCTGTTGGCCTTCATACTACCAATTGTTTAAAAACTTTAAAAAGCATTGATAAAATTAAAAATTATGCTGTTTTACAACCCTTTCTCTTGACTCCTTTTTATTAGTTTAGCTTTTTAGTTTGCAAACCTGATAGCAGAGTTTGTCTCTATTTCGGAAACTTTAACTCTACAGAAAGAATATTAAAAGTATAATATAGAAACTGTCAAGAGTTTGTTGTAGCACACACAATTAGATAATTCAGCAGGATTAAAAACTTCTTTATATATATAATAACACATAAGGCAAATATACAATACCCATGCTCGTTTTTCTAACATGTTAGAGAGAAGAGATTCTAAGTAGGTACAAACACAGGCTGGGGACAGCAGAGACAAGACTTCTCCTATATACAAAACACTTGAGCTAAGCCATGCCCAGGCTTCAAACTGTTTCAGTCACTGTGGAAATTGGGATCGTAGAAACACCCAGGAGCATAGAAGAGTCCAAAGGCAGATGCATGAATAAATGTGATAAATGTATTTATTCGTATAACAAAACATATTAACTATATACAAAGGCTGTCTTAATATCCATTAGGATAGGGGGCACACAGCGTGTGTGACTACCCCTATCAAAGATCATGTCTCATGGAGAACAAATGTAAAAGAGAGCATGGTGGAAAGGTTAGAGGGGGTTTTATACTCAGTGTAAGCCCCTCCTCTCCACATAGGGGTGGGGGCATTTCCTGCCTCCACTAGTGTCTGTATGATACATGTGCCAATGGCTTGCAAATACTTGACAGTTCCCCTCCTTGCGAGCCAATGGCATGCAAACATACAAATGCAATGCACAACAGATTTTACCCTGTGAGACATAACTTTTTACACAGATCTTTGTGCCTATCTGCTGGTAGAGGTTTTGTGAAAATATCAGCTGTTTGATATTTGGTCTGACAATGTGATAAAGATATAAACCCCATCTCTACTAGTTGCCTAACATTTTGATAGCGGATATCAATATGTCTGGACCTTTTTCCCACCGCATAGGCTTTGGCAATGCCTATGGCCCCGGTGTTGTCTTCTATAATTTGGATGGGCAAAGTCGGTGGTGTCCAGATGCTAGAAATTAAGGCATCAAACCATATCAGATCGTTCCCTGCCTCTGATAAGCATGCATATTCGGCCTCAGCGGTGGAGCACGAAACAAATTTCTGTTGCCCCACATGCCAATGGATGGGTGCCTCATTTAATAGTACCAAGAAGCCCGAAGTACTCCTACGTGTCTTGGTATCTCCGGCCCAGTCCGCATCCACGAAGCATTTTAATTGGGCCTTGTCTCTATTCTCAGGTTCCAAGCGAAGCACGTAATCTGCTGTGGTCTTGAGATACCTTAATAGCTTTTTAATGGCCAACCAGTGGAACTGGGTAGGATGTTCCACTTGTCTAGATAGCAGGTTTACGGCCAGGGCAATATCTGGACGGCTCCAGTTACTTATATATAGTAATGAGCCGATCACTGACCTAAATAGAGTATTATTTTGGAACTCTGGGCTATCCTTGTGTGCCAATCCATAATAGTCAGTCTGCATTGGGATAGCCGTTGGCTTGCTATCTTCCATTTTACATTTCACCAAGAGTTCCTCTATCTTTTCCTTTTGGGAGAGAGCAAAACCTTTTGGTGTAGTGATGATTTGTACGCCTAGGTACTTGTCCACATATCCTAAAGACTTTAGAGTGAACTTTTTTTGTAGGGTCCTGGCAAATATAATACATCCCCACTTATCAGGCCCTATATATAAAAGGTCATCGACATACACTAGGACTTTCTCCAGCCCCCCTTTGGTATCCCTTGTGAAGGTACATTTATCAGCTGGAGATGGATGGAAACCGAGTGATTTGAGAGTTTTAGTCAGGCATTTCTACCACAGTCTGCCTGATTGTTTGAGGCCATACAAACTTTTCTTCAGAAGCCAGGTGTGGCCTTCCTGCCGTTGAAATCCGGGGGCACCTCTGACGTAAATTTCTTGTTTTAGATGTGCGTGTAAATAAGCAGTTTGCACATCAAATTGAAAAATGTGTTCCCCATGTGCTGCTGTGGTGACCAAAGCAGCCCTCACACTTTCCGCTCTCACGGTGGGGGAGTATGTTTCATCAAAGTCCTGCAAGTAGCGCTGTGCATAGCCTTGTGCTACCAGCCGGGCCTTATAGAGGAGTTTGTTGTTGGGCATTGGCTTGACCTTGTAGACCCAACGGGTGCCAATTGCTTTCCTCTTTTTGGGGACTTCCATGGGGATGAAGACTTTCAATTTTTTAAGACTGTCCATTTCCCGCTCCATTGCCACCCCCCACCTGCGCTGTTCTTCCTCGGGAAGCTGGAGGACATCTGAGTACATTTTAGGGGTCATGGTAATGCTGTTGACTGAGGCAACACAGCCAATGTCCAACCTTTTGGGTGGCACCCCTTTATTGGAGTGTTTTGACCGTCTGGGAAATTGCCACTCACCATCATCATTGTCATCCGGAGCATCGGTGTCAGAATTGGAGCTGCCGGAGGTATCTTTCCAATCAAAATGGGGCGAGCCTCTGTCCCAGGCGCTGCGAAGATATGGTCTTTTAGGTGAGGCAGGAGGTGTGAAGTCACCCAGGGATTCCTTGTCTGAATCGTCAGAGTCAGGTAGGGATTCATCACCATCCGGATCTTCGCTGGTCAGTTGTTTGGAGTTTGTTGGTTCATCCTCTTCAGGTAGTGCTGGTTGTTCAGTGTCGCTTCTAATAGGGGAATAACCAGGTTCATTGGAATGAATTTTTGACCAATTTGACCCCTCCTCAAAGGAAGCTGATCTAGAGACAATGACAAGGTTATTTTTGTCTACAAACCTAGAGGCCTTGCTGCCGGTTGCATAACTTATAAATCTGAGCCTCCTTGATGCCTTGCCCCCCTTTCTTCTGAGGTGCTTGGGAATATGGACCCAGGCATAGGAACCAAAAATTCTCAGGTGCGAGAGGCTAGGTTTCCTTCCATGGACCAGGAAGTATGGGGTTTGGTTAATGGCACTACTCCACGTCCTGTTGACTAGATAATTAGCCATTTTGACCGCTTCTGCCCAAAAAACTTGGCTCATGTCAGCATCTGCAAGTAGGCAGTTCATGACATTCTGCAGCATGCCATTTCTCCTTTCTACAATGCCATTCTCGGATGGAGTTCGAGGGGATGATTTAAAATGGAGAATACCTCTCTCCTTCATCCACTTTTCAAAAGTCTTGGATGTAAACTCAGTCCCCCTATCACTCTGCACCTGAGCGATGCACACCTTGTGTTGCGTTTGGATCTGGTTGTAAAGATATTTGAAGTTGGTAAAGACTTCAGTTTTGTCCTTTAAAATAAATACATGGCCATAACGAGAGTAATCATCTACTACTGTTAAAAAATAACGCCCCCTACCAAGGGAGGGTCTAAAAGGACCAACCAAATCCATGTGTACCAGCTGATAAGGGTACCTTGCACGACGGGAAGAGACCTTAGGTATAGCAGCAGTTTTAGATTTTGCTGCCTTACAGATGGCACATTCCAAATAGGTATTACAATTCTTTATCTTAAGCCCATCAGAAAAATCTTGCATTTTCTTAATAACCGGGAAGCTGGCATGGCCGAGGCCTGCGGTGTAATATATGAGCACAATCCAAATGTAAAGGTTTACCCATGCATACTTTGTCAACCTTATGTATCTTACCATTACAAGCCTTGGTCTGTTCAGTAATGAGAGTAGGCACTGGATTAATGGTCACCTTAGAGTTCCTCAGGGTTGGCTGAGGAGTTGTGACCTTAATGGGCTCAGCCTTAATGGCTTTGGATGTCCTAGGAGCTGGTTTAAAAGCTTCATTGGTTTTAGGTCCAGGATCCTTGAGTTTGGACAACCTGGGGGCTGACACAGAAGCTTTCTGCTCTATCTGGGCGTTAGCTCCCTGAGTCCTCTTGTTAGGTTTCTTGTGCCTTTTGACCTTTGCTTTTGGGGAAAAATAAGGCAAATTGTTGATTTTTACAATATCGCCAACAACACCCCCATTTTCAAAAACATAACCTCCACCTTTCTCAAAAACCAGTTTTACATTTTTATCCTCAGTCAATTTTAAGATGCTTAAAAGGTTGTTCTTGATTGAGGGAACATACAGTGCCCCTGTGACATCTCCTATACCAGGCACATTGATCACGCCTTCCCCAGTTACCTCTGCCTTGTCTCCAGTGGCAACTTTTACTGAGGACTGGAGTGGGTGTAAAACCTTAAATCGTTGCTTCGTGTTGGCTATATGCATTGATGCACCTGAATCAAGAAGCCACAGCCCCTCACCATCCTTTACCTGGGAGGTGTGATTGTCACTAGTGACACTACAGAATTGGTATCCTTTATGACCACCTCCCCCTCTTCCACGGCCTCTTTTATTTTTATTGTGCTTAAGTCCAGCCGTGTTGGCCCTAGGGCGAGGGCACTCCCTTTTAAAGTGACCTTGTATGCCACAGTCAAAGCAGGTGGGAAGGGTATTAATCCTTTCACTTGTGTCCTGGCGCATCCTCTGAGGCCTAGGTCTGTGATATGCCTCCTTCATTTCTTGTTGTTCCTCATCTCTGCGCCTTAAATCTTCCTCAATAAAGCAGCCAGAAAAGTATTCTATATTTCTTTATTCCCTAGAAACCCCTTCTAGAGAAATAATAAAGGGACTCCAGGATTTGTCTAGGGAGTTCAACATCACACTAATTAAAATGGATTCAGAAACAGGCTCCCCCCTCTGTATAAGCTCATCCCTCATGGCTTTAAGCATTGCCAAATGTTCCCCCATTTTGACGCCAGGTTTGAGTTTATAGTTGTGGAAAATTCTTGACAATCTGCTGGTTGCAGCCATATTGTCACTATGGAACAAATTATATAGGGCGGTCCAAACTTCCTGAGCTGTGAGGCTGTCTGAAAGACTGGCATACAGAGCTGTGTCTATAGAACTTAACAGGGTTGTGTAAGCTCTTTTATGCAGGAACTCAATTTCAGGGCTTCAAGGTAAAGGGGGTGATCTTTTGATCATGTCCAGAGTATTTTCTCTTAAGAGAATTATTTGAATCTCTTTACACCATTTTTTAAAATTCTGACCACTTAAATGTAATTTTTCAAAATTATTTGGCAAAGTTACAAAATTATTGCCATTAAACTGCATGGGGAGTTGTTCAAATGGCTGAAAAGAGCCTGTTGTGAATGGCATTGGGATCCCTAAGCCTGGGATCGATTGCTTAGGTCTGGCTCCTTTTTGTAGTCCTTCTGTAGTTTGAAGCAACTGGGCACGTGCAGGAAATGGAGCATGCTCCAAAGCCTTTTCTTGTTGGAGCTCCGATCTCCTTCTCTGAGCTCTGAAGTCAGGTCTGGCTGGAGCTTCAGCATAGGCCCGGACATCATCTGTGTGGCGGGGAAACCTCAGAGGAGTGGGAAGAAGGCCTGGAGATCTTTCTGGAGACTGGAGGCCCATCAGATGAGGTCCATGGGCTGGATAGGCCTGGAAATGTCTCTGGATCTCCTCTTCTCCATCAGAGGAGCAGGATTGCAGCTCCGGATCATCCCAACAGGACCGGAAAGGTGCGGAGGCCTCAGCCTGGGCCTCCGTGGAGCATTCAGTGAATGGTGAACGCCTCTGCAGTGGGGGGTGGGAGGCTGTAGGTCCATCTGGGTTCCTCTGGGGGTGGGAGGTTGGATTTGGGACCCTCCTTAAGTGGGCAGCTGGGTCTGGGACCTCGGGGCGGCCGGTGGGTGGTTGCTCCATAAGTTCTAGGGCAGCGACCAGGGCCTCTATGGCCTCTTTGATGTTTGCCTTGGCAGGCGGGGCCTGGCAAGGGGCTTGTGGGTTTGGAGTGGTCCTCTGGGCCGCTGGAATGCTGAACTGACTGGCTGGCGTTGTAGGCCTGGGCTGTGGAGCTGGGGATGGCCTGGCTCGTGGTTCTGGCAAAGTGCCCAGGGGAGCAGCCATCTTGGAGGAAGTTGCCTCCAGAAGTGGCCTGGTGGCCATTTTGTTTGGCGGGAAACTGGGTGGGGGGGAGTCTCTCTGGCGGCAGGCGCCATCTTGGAGAGATCAGGCAGGGGAGTCCTTACCGGGATGGCAGGCAACTCTGGTGCTGCCTCCTCAGGCCTCTTTCTGGCTGCTGCCCTTGTCTTCAGGAGGAAGGCTCGGCACTCCTCTTCTGACATCTCAGCCACTTGCCTGTCCAGGCTTTCATATTCTCTTTCTGCCCCCTCTTCGTCAGTGCTGAAGAAGCCTTCTCCAACATTGCCTGGCTCAGCCCCTGGGATCTCTTGCTGCATCTGGGTGGCCTCTGGCTGCCAGGGTGTAGCTGGATGGAAACCCCCTTCAATGTTTTCCATCGTTGATTCAGACTGGGGCTGCTGTGAAGTTCTCCTCCGTTGAAGGCCTCTGGTCACAACAGGGGAGCTTCTCTCACAGGTTATTTTGGAGGGCATCTCACCTTTTCAACAGCTCCTGGAGTGGAGTTCTGCTACCATTCCCTCTGCTACCATTCTGTGGAAATTGGGATCGTAGAAACACCCAGGAGCATAGAAGAGTCCAAAGGCAGATGCATGAATAAATGTGATAAATGTATTTATTCGTATAACAAAACATATTAACTATATACAAAGGCTGTCTTAATATCCATTAGGATAGGGGGCACACAGCGTGTGTGACTACCCCTATCAAAGATCATGTCTCATGGAGAACAAATGTAAAAGAGAGCATGGTGGAAAGGTTAGAGGGGGTTTTATACTCAGTGTAAGCCCCTCCTCTCCACATAGGGGTGGGGGCACTTCCTGCCTCCACTAGTGTCTGTATGATACATGTGCCAATGGCTTGCAAATACTTGACAGTCACCAAACAGCCCTCATTGGCTGACCTGTTACTATGCCTTTTCCAGTTCATGAATATATCTACACTGACTCTCCTCCCTTCATAACTGGAATAGACAACTTAATATTCTTCCCATGGTGCATTCCACCCAATGGCTTGGTCATTATATCCGCCAGCTTGTCCTCTGAAGAACAGTGAAGCAAGCTAATTAATTTACACTTAATAGCTTCTCTTACATTACAATATTTAATGTCCACATGCTTGCTTCTATTTTTTACTCTGTCATCTGTTGCCATTTTTTTGCAAGCAGCATTATCCTCAAACACCATTACAGCTTCATTTACCTTTACGTTTAAATCCTTTAATGGCTGTATGTACCAAGTTATCTCTGAACAAAGTTCAGATAAAGCAATAAATTCTGCCTCCGGAGTAGAAATGGCTACAGTTGTTTGTTTTCTGGACTTCCAACCAATTAAAGCCCCTCCAAACAATACCACAATCCCAGAATTGGACTTTCTGGTTTTTACATCATTGACATAATCACTGTCAACATAACATTTCAATTTTAATTCTTCAGAGACCTGTATTTGAAGACCCAAATTCACAGTTCGCTTCAAATACCTCAGAATCCTTTTTACACCCATCCAATGCAATTACGTTTGTGCAGCAGTAAAATGACTTAAGATGCTTACTGCATCTTAGAAGCTATGTCTGGTCTGGACCACTGTGACAAATATAACAGGCTCCCTATTGCTGACTGATATATCTCTTGATCACAGGCTTCACTTTTGTCCTCACCCAAACTGTTTGAAAAATCTGTGCTCATAGGTGTTGGAGCAGAATTACAATCCTTCATATTATATTTCTCCAACAGCTGTTCAATTTTTCTTTTTGACTTAGAACATAACCACCTTTCTCAGTTTTTTGTATCTTCACACCAAGATTATTTTGTATTTCTTCCAAATTTTTTAATTCAAACTTCTTCTCTAACTTATTAGCAAATTCTTTTACCTGTGACACATCCTTTGCAACGAAACAAAAATCACCCACAAATGCTAATTCACAATCCTCACCTTGTAACTTTCCAGTGTATATGCAACCATCAATCTTGCAACTCTTGAACCCAAGACTCTTCAATGCCTTAGCTAAACAGATATTCCAATTCCTGACTGACTGCTTCAGGCCATAAATGGCCTTGTTCAATTTATACACTGTGTTAGGCTTTTTACTTTCATAACCTGGTGCTTGAACCATGTAAATTTCTTCCTGTAATTCTGCACTGAGGAATCCAGTGGTTATGTCAAAATGCCAAATTTTATGGCTACATGCCACTGCCAATGCCACATGCGGTTCCAGAGCTTCTTCTCCACACAGCTGTTAAAATATAGAGTGATGTTCTGATGGCTCTTCCCAGAGGGGATGTTAATAACATGGCAGGAGAAGAAATTCTGGATTGACACCTTGCAAAAGGCTCAGGAATTTTACGATCCCTACATAAGTGGGGAAGATGAACAGAAAAAAATTACGGAACAAGACACAAGAGATCAGAAGGAAGCAAAGGGTCTGGTGAGAGAAGAAGTCAAAACTAGAGCACAGACTGAGAGCAGAGCAAGGAGAGGACTAAGACCAATAGATAAATAACAAGATGGCGAATGAAATAAAGATGCTACAGTAAACATAAATGGCATTGATTAAACATAAACAGATATTATCAAGATTACAAAAAGAAAAGATGGATATCATTTGCCTCCAGGAGGTACATTTTTGAGAAAAGCACAGTGATCTCATAAAATGCCCTAAATTAGGGGAACTATATTCGGTGCTGTCACAAAAATAAGAGAGGGATTGCTGTATATATAAAAGGTTGGCTAAATTCTAGGAAAATATTTAGTGATAAAGATGGAAGAATCTTAATAACAGAAATAAACACAAATTACAAGAAAATTCTTCTAGTAATAATTTACGCACCAAACACAAAACAAGAAAAATTTTATAACAAATTACATAGGAAAATAACCGAATTAGAGGGTGAAAATATTTGCATAATAGGGGATTTTAATGGAGTGACAGGCAATAAATTGGATTATAGGATACGAAGAAAAATAAACATAAAAGACGGAAATTACCAAATACGTTTTTCAAGATGCTAAAAGAGTTTAATTTAAGAGATGCGTCAAGACAACTGAACCCAGAGAAAAAGCAATACATCTTTGTCTCCCACCCATACAATTCCTGGTTGCGCATAGATATGGCCTGGATGAATCCAGAAATGATAAACAACTTAGAAGAGATGGATATAATGCCAAACACTTGGGCGGACCATAGTCCCTTAATATTAAAATGGAAAGGTGCGGGGGGGGGAAAGGAGATGGACTTTAGATCAAAGAATTATAAAAGAAAAACCTTACAGACAAACAATGGAAAGAGAATTAGAAATTTTCTTTAAGGAGAATAGGAATGAATATACAACACCACAGAACTTATGGGACACCGCCAAAGTATATATGAGAGGGATTACTAAAGAGAAAAAGAGAAAAGGGAACTAAAGAGAAAAGGGAACAACAAGCATCATTATTGGAGAAACTCAAAAAATTAGAAATAGCCCTACAGAAAGAACCTCAGAATGTGAAAATTATAGAGGAAAGAGAGTTAATGAAACATAAAATTGATATACTACAACAAGAGGCAATGATATGCAATATAAAATTGGCAAAACAAAATTATTTTGAAACGGCAAATAAACCAGGAAGATGCTCACAAATTGAAAAAAGAAAAAGCTAAAAAATTGATACAACATTTACAAGATGAACAAGGAAATTTGCATTATAAGATTGATGAGAAAAAAACATTATTTAAAAGTACTTTCAAACACTATATTACCAAGAAAATATTGCAGAAAAAAACATTATAAAATATTTATGGGAGATAAATTTGCCAAATGTATTAGAGGAAGATAGGGAAATGTTGAATGATAAAATTACTATAATAGAGTTGAAAGAGGCAATCAAAAAGCAAAAAAATAATAAAACCCCAGGGCCAGATGGAATTCTGGCAGAATTATATAAAACATTTCAAGAATCTTTAGAAGGAATTATGTTGGAAATATATAATGAGGTATTGGAGGGAGCTAAAATCCCAAATTCATAGACGGAGGCATATAACATTAATCTCAAAAGAAAATACAGACAATCAACACATCCAAAATTATAGGCCAATCTCGCTCTTAAATGCTGACTATAAAATTCTGGCGACAACAATGGCAGAAAGTAAAAAAAAAATTAAACAAAATTATTCATTCGGATCAAAATGGGTTTTTACCCAAACGACAAATTAAAAACAATACAAGAATTATAATGAATATATTAGAGTATTATGAGGCCCACCCTGAAAGACAATTGGCATTAAGATTGGTGGATGCACAAAAGGTGTTCGACAACTTGAATTGGCAATTTCTAACTATTAAATTAATTCGGATAAAATTTGGCGAAAAATTTATAGAAATGATTAGGGCAATCAAACCACAAGAATTATGTTAAATGGAGACCTAATGGAAAAAGTCAATATAAATAAAGGGGTTAGGCAAGGATGTCCATTATCTCCGCTCTTATTCATTCTTTCATTAGAAGATCTATTGGCTCAGATAAGGGGAAACAAGGAAATAAAAGGGTTAAAAATTAAAAAAGAGGAATATAAAACACAGGCCTTTGCGGACAATATGGTGTTTATAATAGAGGACCCCTTGGAGACAGGAGAAGTCCTACTACAAGAAATAGAAAAATTTGGCATAGTCGCGGGCTTAAAAATAAACAAAAATAAAACAAAGATACTCACCAAAAATCTTACGAAAGGCCAAAATAAGAAATTAGAGGAGAAATTAGGAATTCAAATTGTAAAAAAAGTAAAGTATCTGGGTATTTTCAATAAAAGAAGATAATTATTTGAAACTACTGCAGCAAATTCAAAAAGATTTAGAGAGTTGGGCAAAATTACAAATATCATTGATTGGAAGAATTGCTACTATAAAGATGAATATCCTACCAAAAACTTTATATTTTTTCAAATGGTACCTATAAAATTGGGGAAAAGCTTTTTTGGAAAATTGAATAAAATTATTAGTAAGTTTATATCAGGGGTGCAATCTAAATTTTTTTGCTACCGGTTCTGTGGGTGGGGCTTAATTAGTGGGTGGGGCTTGGTGGTAAGGTGACTGGGTGGGCGTGGCCAAGTCAATGTCACTTCTTTGCCCTTTTTTAACCTACAAAACACAACTGGCTCACCCACAATGTAAAAGCAGCTGTGCTAGACCCAAAATGGCCCCTGCAACAAGCAGGAACCTCACACAGCCACAAAAAGCCCAAAAAAACAACTTTCACACTTTACACACACAAAATTCCACATACAGCTTTGTGAGATTTTGTGTGTTTGTGTAGTTAGAGTGAAACACTACAGAAACACACTAAATCTCAGAAAGCTGCACAAATATTATTTTATTTTTATTTTTATATAAAAGCAGCTAAATTTAAAACTTCCTAAACTTTAAATGGCTAGGTCTAAAAAAAGAACAACTAAAAAAAATCCCAATGAACTATTTTTTTTAAAGCTCCCAAAGGGGGAAAAACCTTACCCAATAGAACAGAGGTCTCCAACCTTGGCAACTTTAAGACTTGTGGACTTCAACTCCTAGAAATCCTCAGCCAGCTTTGCTGGGAGTTGAAGTCCACAATTCTTAAAGTTGCCAAGGTTGGAGACCCCTGCAAGGCAGGCAGGCAGGCAGATAGAGCTGCTCACCAATGAGCTTGATTGCAGGCAGGGAGATTCAGTTGCTTGCTGATGCAATGGATTGCAGGTATTACAGCAAGCAAAGCAAGGCAGGTATTGCAACCAGCAGCTAAGGTAAGCAAGCTGGAGGCTGGGGGCGGGTAGAGGGTGGAGGAGGGATTTTTGCTACCGATTAGCAGGCAACTCAGCTGGGATCATCAGAGCTTTGATCCCCAGAGGCATTTAAAAGGAAAAAAAGGCTCTGATGATCACGTGGCTCAGTTGGGTATGGGGGGCAGGGGCAGGGATTTTTGCTACCAGTTCTCCAAACTGCCTGCCACCATTGCTACCTACTCGCCTGAGCCGGTCCGAACCGGGAGCATTTCACCCCTGGTTTATATGGTTGGGGGAAAAGCTCAGAATTAAATTAAAACTCTTACAAGACTCTAGAAATAAGGGTGGCTTTGGCCTCCCAGATTGGGAACTTTACCATCAGGCTGCAGTAATATCATGGCTCAAAGAATGGATAAATTTTAGAAATGGAAGAATTCTAACGATTGAGGGACACAATTTAGAGAGGAGTTGGTATCAGGAGTAAAATCCAGCAGGTTGTGACAGGTTTTGGAGAACCGGTAGCGGATGTTTTGAGCAGTTCGGAGAACTGGTAGCGGAAATTTTGAGTAGTTCCGCAAACCAGAAAATACCACCTCTGGCTGGCCCCAGAGTGGGGTGGGAATGGAGATTTTGCAATATCTTTCCCCCAGGAATGGGGAGGGAATGGGGATTTTGCAGTATCCTTCCCCTGGAGTGGGTTGGGAATGGAGATTTTGCAATATTCTTCTCCTGCCACTTTAAGACTTGTGGACTTCAACTCCCAGAATTCCTCAGCCAGAGGAAACCCCAATTAACTATTTTTTTTAAAGCTCCCAAAGGGGAAAAAAACTTACAGGCAGGCAGACAGGCAGGCAGGCAGGCAGGCAGACAGGCAGGCAGGCAGGCAGGCAGAAAGGGCTGCTCACCGATAAGCTTGATTGCAGGCAGGGAGATTCAGTTGCTTGCTGATGCAATGGATTGCGTTGCGACCAGCAGCTAAGGTAAGCAAGCTGGAGGCTGGGGGGGGGAGGGGAGAAAAAAAGAAACTTTTTCTTCTTTTAAATGGGTCTGACAATCCAAGCTGAGTTGCCTGATTAGCAGCCAACTCAGCTGGGATCGTCAGAGCTTGGCTCGTCAGAGCCATTTAAAAGGAAAAATAGGCTCTGATGATCACGCGGCTCAGCCAGGCATGGGGTGCGGGGGTGGGGATTTTTGCTACTGGTTCTCTGAACTGCCCGCCGCCATCACTACCTACTCGCCCGAGCTGGTCCGAACTGGGAGCATTTCACCCCTGCTTAGAACTATATTGTTTTCAAAATGGACAACAAGCAATAGATAAAATATTAACAGGGACAGATGAAAAGATAATTACCAAAATGTATAACTGTCTCCTCAAATTTAAAATGGAAGAGGAAACGGTGAAGGAAACAATGATAATTTCAATGAAAATTTTTGGATACAACATAGAATTGGAGTACTGGGAAAAAATATGGGGAACAAATTATAAAATGACTGTTCTGTCCCCTCCCATGAATGGCCTTGCAGAGGCTCAAATAGCCCGGCAGTAACAAACGCAGGCTAGAGAGACTGAAGCTGGCCCTTTAATAAATAGTTCTCTTCCAAAGCGTATATCAGTCCAATAGTTACCGGGCAATGTTCCAAAGGTCTTGGCAGACAGCCAGCAGGCTAATGCAGGAATGCAGACTCTTGTAAAAAACTCCAAACTAACAGTTGTAACTCCACTGCATCCAAAACGCCAACAAATTGTTCACCACGCTTTTCCAGCCCAGTCACACCCCTTTTATACTTTGTAGGGTGGGGCCTACACCTCTTGGGACGTGGCAATAGCTGTTCTCTACGACGTCTCCTATGTCTCTCTCTTGCATTCAATAGGGGCTCCCCCTTGTCATTACCAGCCTGTGTTTCCTCCTCAATTTGGCTGGGGTCCATAGGCACATCAGCAACTGTCAGTTCTTGCTGACTCACCAGTGAAGACGGCCCCTCCGGCACATAGCTCATGACAGCTTCCTCCTCCTCCATATCATCCTCCAAATCAGCATGCGAAGATAAATCAGCCTCCGGGGCCAGGGTCATAACAATGGCATTGTCGGCCGCCTACAAAGAAAATATTTATAAAATGTTTTATATGTGGCATTTACCCCCAGAGAGATTGGCCAAGATGTCTCCAAACAATCCATTGCACTGTTGGAAATGTAATTATTCATAAGGGATATACTACACATGTGGTGGACATGTCCCAAAGTGAGAAAATATTGGCTTAAAATTAAAAAATGGTTCGAGGAAATGACTGGGAAAAAAACTGATATAAATCCTGAATTATTTTTGTTACGGATTATAAAACAAAAAATGACTAAAGAAATTCAATACCTCATACTCCACATAATTACGGCTGCTAGAATCTCATTTGCCCAAAACTGGAAACAACAACATGCTCCAACAAACACGATGATTATAAAAAAGGTGCTGGAGTGTGCAGAAGCAGACAAGTTAATGATGGAACTTAAGGACAGAGAGGAAATGATTTATTATGAAACATGGAACAGATAGTATGATTGGCTGGAAAAGGAATCTAAAATTAATGGATAGTGTATAGCAAAAAAGAAGATATTATAATGAAATGTTATATTTAATGTGTAGTAGGTATGTATATAAAATGTATTGATTATATGAATAAGCATGTAACAAACAAAATGTGTATGTATATAGTTAGCTGAAAGATAAATTGGATATTGCTAAAAATGTGATATTGGAAAGCTGTAAAAGTGTAACTAAAATTTAAAAGATGTAAATGTTGAATAAAAACAATTTTAAAAAATAGATGAACTCCACAGCCTATTAATTAAATAATTAGCAGTCAACATGGCTTCACCCCAATATGACCTGCTCATATCAGAATCCTCCAGCAGGGAGTCCTTCATTGTTTGTAAGACTCCATTCCGCCTCTCAATTACACCATTTTCAGCTGCTGTATATGGATTTTTGCATCTGTGTCTTATATCTAACTGTCCCAACCACTGTTGAAAATTTGCTGACATGAATTCTGAATTTCTGTCAGTTTCCTGACATACCTGTTGTTTATGTCTTCTTTCTACAAAGCTTACCAATTGCTTAAATTTCTGTAGCACCTCTATTTTACTCTTTAGTAAATAGAAGAACCAAACCTGCTGTAATCATCAACAATGACCAGCACATACTTTGCTCCTCCCAAATTGGCTTGCATCGGCCCAACCAAATCTGCATGTACCAGATCTAGGGCTCTTGTTGTCTGCCTTGTGCTACTCTTGCTTACTGGGAATGCTTTGGCCAAGCTTTCTATGCAAGAGATGAATGCATGAATCATGTTGTGCCATATTTCCAAATGTTTGGGCACATTGAACCTTTTGTCCCTGCAACACATAAAGATTATCCTCTTTTATGCCCTGTGCACATACATTCCAATTTCTCTTTATGAGACACCTCCCATTTACAAATGTGGTCTCAAATCCTTGCTTATCTAAACTAGAGACACTCAGCAAATTATGCTCCATTTCAGGCTCACATAATATGTTACCAAACATGGAATTATTACACTGCCTTTTCCAGTGAATTTAGCTTTCTAGCCATTTGCCAAGGCTACTGCATCTCCACCAGCTGGATCCATTCTGAAAAACAATTTAGAATTATTAGCAATTGTTTGACTAGCCCCACTGTCTATTAACCATTTGTCTCTGCTATTGCAATAGCTAATTTTTGCCACAGCAACTTTTCCATCAGTTGATTTTCTTCCTTGCAAACAGTTTCTGTCTTGAAAATAGTTTCTTCCTTGCAAATAGTTTTTCCTTGCAAACAGTTTTTCTTCAAATGTGTCTTTTCACCACAGATGAAATACCACTGTTATTCCTGGTCTTTCTGCTTAGAAAATTTTTGCTGGCCTGTATTCTGGTTTCTTCTACTACTTTTCTCTTTGTGGACATCTTGTCTGTTGCTCTGGTCTCTGCAAACAGCCAGTCTGTTACATTTCTCTCTCTGCTCCTTGGGCCCCCACCTCAGGAATTTCTCCCCATGACTTTTTCTAATATGGCATTTCTGCTCTTCAGAAATTAAACAAGCTTTAAGAGCTTCCATTCTTAAGTCCTGTTCTGGTTTGCACTCAAAAACAGCTGAAACAATGTCCCATGTTTCATCAAGACTATTTAACACCAACAGTACTTTCTGAGATTCAGGAATCTTCATTCCACACTGTTCCAACTCAATAAATAAAGTTTGCATTTGCACCAAATGCTTCTCCCCATTCCCATGTGGCTGCAGCCAGGCTCTGTACAATTGTCTCGATAGTTGCACAATATTGCATGCTGATGCACTCACATGCACACATCTTAATTTCAGCCAGATCTCCTTTGCAGTCTTTAAATCGGCTACATTCAAGAATTGTTCATCTTCTAAACTTAAGATAATGTAGGCCAGTGCCTTATCATGCTGCCTCTGATCTGCAGCTGCTAATGGCCCCTGGGGTAGATTAACAACAATATCCCAGAGCTCCTTAGCCTTCAGGAAACACTCCATCTTTGCAGCCCAAATAATATAATTCTTCTGTCCCAAACGACGCAGAGAGCTCTCTTCAAAATCAACAGCCATCCTGCAAGCCTTCTCTGTCTTGTGTTTCTGTATTACAATAGAGAAGGTGATAGTGTTCACCTTGGCTTAATTACAGTTCAGTCTTTCTTTGTGCTCTGGGCCCATAACCTGTCAGAGTTTGTTGCAGCACACACAATCAGACAATTCAGCAGATTTCAAAACTTCTTTATATACATACATACATACATACATACATACACATACATACATACATACATACATACATACATACATATATACGTTAACACATAAGGCAAATATACAATACCCATGCTCATTTTTCCAACGTGGTAGAGAGAAGAGATTGTAAGTAGGTACAAACACAGACTGGGGACAGCAGAGACAAGACTTCTCCTACATACAGAACAGTTGAGCTAAGCCATGCCCAGGCTCCAAACTGTTTCAGTCACCAAACAGCCCTCATTGACTGACCTGTTCCAGTTCATGAATATATCTACACTGACACAAACAAATACACATCATTTCTGAATAAGATACCCACATAAGTAAATTATTATAAAATAAAATTTAAATTAATGTAAAAATAAAGATAATGCCTGAGTATATTTATTTATTGATTGATTATATGCCATCAAGTCATTTTACACTCCTAGTAAACCATAAATATTTTTTTCAAGATGATCTTATCCTAACTTGTTCTTTCATATCACACAAAAACCTCTTTAACTGAGTCCCTCCGCCTAACTGCATGTTGACTTCTTCTCTTTCCTTTAACTTTTCCCTTCATCACAAACTTTTCCAAAGAGTGGATACTCATATAATGTGTCTGAACTAAGATAATTTCAGCCTGGTAATAAGTGAGAAATTGAGGTTGATTTGTTCAATGATCCACTGATTTGTTTTCTTGGCTGTCCACAATATTCTCAGGAGTCTTCCCCAACACTAAATGTCAAAAGCATCAATGTTCTTCCTATCCTAGTTTTTAAAAGTCCAACTTTTACTTCCATTCACTGAGGTGGTTTAATTAAGAGTTTCCATTTTGTTTTCTTTTATCAAGAAATATGGAATGATGGGGGAAAATCAGGGATGAAATGCTCCCGGTTTGGACCAGATCACCCAATCCGGTAGCGATGGAGGCGGGTGGTTCGGAGAACCGGTAGCAAAAATCCCTGCCCCCCCCCCATGCCCAGCTGAGCCACGCAATCATCAGAGGCTTTTTTAAAAAAAAAATTAAAGCATTTTTTCTACAACCTCTTCGGCCGGAAAAATGCTTTTAAAAGTTAAAAAAAAAAAGCCTCTGATGATCGTGCGGCTCACCTCGCTCAAAGAGGTTGTAAAAAAAATGCTTTTAAAAACCTCTGACGATCCCAGCTGAGTTGCCTGATCATCAGAGCCTTTTAAAAGAAAAAAAGCCTCTGCTGATCAGGCAACTCAGATGGGATCATCAGAGCCTTTTAAAAGCATTTTTTACAATCTCTTCGCTGAAGAGGTTGTAGAAAAAATGGTTTTAAAAGTAAAAAAAAAAAAATTGGCCATGCCCACCCAGTCACATTAATCCCCCAAGCCACGCCCACAGAACCGGTAGTAACAAATTTTAGATTTCACTACTGGGGAAAATGATAATAAGGCCATCATCTCCTGCAATTATTGCCAGAAAAAAAAACAATTGTTTTTCTTGTTGAAGAGGAAGCCACACAAACCAGTTATTGCAAAATCTAATGATGTATAAATTGCTTACTGCAAGCAGCAAACATCAAGGAATTAATGGAGCTTTTCTAACAGCCAGCATGATACAACAGTTTCTGCATCACATTTTTTAAAAGATTACATTTTTCTCCTGCTGTGTGGATCTTATGAATGACAAAAAACTCACTTTCTAAATCACTGTTAACTGTACGCCTGTGAGAATGAGTTTCACTATACAGATATAGTTTGTAGTAGTGCTAGAAATACCCATGGAAAGAAATGCTTTTTATGCCCAGCTGTGCTCATTAACAAGATCTGTTTGAATCATTAAAAAAGCCAGACTTTTTCAAAACTCATCCTCAGCTTGGGACAGTCATTTTATTTTCTGCAGAAAAGCAAAATAATTTTGTGAATGGGAGATTGCCAAGAAAAGCATCCAAAAAATCCCCTACTTTCAACAAAAACTTGACAATAGAGTTGGCTGCTTTAATATTTAGGCAGGAAAATATGATTAGTATATAGATCTGATCATTCTGAGGCACTTCTTTAAAGTATTTACATTGTTTTAGAATTCTTGCATATGCACTGAGAAATAAGAATGCAAGGAAAAACTTATTATTAATCTTCACAGAAACAAAGTAAGATTTCTACCCTGCAATTTAAACAAATGTTAGGGAAGGAATGGGAAGTGGTGGGATGGATCAAAGAGAAGGGAAACTTTGCAAGATTATGGGCAAGGAGTGGGAAAACAAGGAGAGCAACATAAATACCCACCACAGGGTAAAATGTAAAGGCTGTTTCCTGGGACAACAAGACAACAAGTAGTCAAAATAGGGAATGCCCTATCAAACCCTGCACCAGTTAACAGTGGTGTCCCCCAAGGCGGCATTCTAGGACCCACACTCTTTATAGTTTACATAAATGACCTTTGTGATCATATTAATAGCAACTGCGTTCTCTTTGCTGATGATGTAAAACTATTCAACACCACCGACAATGCTGCTACCCTACAAAAAGACCTTGACTATCTATCAGAATGGTCAAACAATTGGCAACTCCAAATCTCAACCAACAAATGTTCTGTCCTACATATTGGCAAAAAAAAAAAAAAAAATCAAAATACTAAATACAAGCTGGGCAGATATGACCTTGTAGATGACCCTCACTCTGTTAAGGACCTTGGAGTACTCATCTCAAATGATCTAAGTGCCAGAGCTCACTGTAACAACATTGCCAAAAAAGCATTAAAAGTTGTTAACCTAATCTTGCATAGCTTCTTGTCTGGTAATATTGAACTGCAAACCAGGGCATACAAAACTTTTGCTAGACCAATTCTTAAATACAGCTCATCTGTCTGGAACCTGCACTGCATATCAGACATACAGTAGAACGAGTCCAGAGATATTTCACAAGAGTCTTCCATTCCTCTGCTCGCAACAGAATATCTTATGCCACCAGGCTTCAAATTTTGGGATTAGACAATTTAGAACTTCACTGTCTTCAGTCGGATGTAAGTGTAGCACATAAAATTATCTGCTACAATGTCCTACCTGTCAATGACTACTTCATCTTCAATCACAACAATACACGAGCACACAATAGATACAAACTTGTGGTAAACCGTGCTAAACGTGATTGCAGAAAATACGACTTCAGTAACAGAGACATTAATGCCTGGAATGCACTACCTGATTCTGTGGTTTCTTCCCCTAACCCCCAAAACTTTAACCTTAGTTTATCTACTGTTGACCTCATCCCATTCCTAAGAGGTCTCTAAGGGACGTGCATAAGCACACCAGCGTGCCTACCGTCCCTGTCCTAATGTTCCCTTTTATATGTATCCATTTCATGTATTCATAATTATGTTTATACTTATATCTGTTACCTATTACATGCTTGATGAAATAAAAGAAAGAAAGAAAGAAAGAAAGAAAGAAAGAAAGAAAGAAAGAAAGAAAGAAAGAAAGAAAGAAAGAAAGAAAAAGAAAAAGACATGGAAAGGCAATGGAAAATGAGCTACTAGGGCTAAGAATAATTCACTGCCTTAACAGACCATCACTACGAGAAACTACAAAAAAAAACCTCAGCAATTGTCGACTAACAGAGAACATAGCAGCCAGTTATACACAACAGTACTGTATAGTAGTATGCTGCTAACTGGGACTATAATATTTTACCTATCTTTGAAGAATATGGAGGCAGTTTGGTGACACAAGAGCTATATGATAGCAGCATTTGAAGCAATGTGGTAATTTGAGAAACAAATTACTTGCCACCTATATTCTGGCATCATCAGGCAACAAAGATAAGGAAGAAATTATAAGTTACACTTTCCATGTGGATTTTATATTTTCAGTGATATTAATCACCAATGAATATACCAATGAAACAGCCATATGGTTGCATAAAAGAATAAATATCTAGCAACCAGCAATACAGGAGAATGAAACACAGGGTAGCTAAAAACTGTAGTGGGGATCTGTGGCAAAGAAATATTCTTCAGTTGTTGCTGCTCAAATGTTGTGATCAATTTTTTTTAAAATTTCTTTCTGAGCAACAGCTTTTGTTAAAATTTTGTTAAAATTCCTCTAATTTTTTTATGTAGAACTGTCATGTATGTTTCACAGGGACAAAACCCAACAGGAAAAAATATTACCTTTCATTAGGAGCTAAAATCTGGAAAAGGATAAATGAGGGGGAAATGTTGCTAAATGAATTATGTTTAAGGATAACATTGGACTTCATCCCTGTACAGTATCTAAATCTAATAGTCAAACAGAAGCAGAATTTATGCAGAAGGGCAAAATTCTGAACAGTGAGGGGTTGATTCAGAATTTTCTTTAGTGTTTCTTATACTTCTGTAATACAGAAACTGTAGTCATACAGTTCCTTATGAAAAAACAGGAAGAGAACTGGAAGCTTTTGCAGATGTTAAATAGATATGAGGAAATAGGTTGT
The DNA here is from genome assembly GCF_059756535.1 of Pantherophis guttatus. Classification (NCBI taxonomy): domain Eukaryota; kingdom Metazoa; phylum Chordata; class Lepidosauria; order Squamata; family Colubridae; genus Pantherophis; species Pantherophis guttatus. The sequence continues at coordinate 69,055,582 of NC_142067.1, forward strand.
TCTTCTTCTCATGCACCTGAACTACTATGTCTAAAAAAAAATGGAAAGGAACTGAAAACTGCTAAAGGATCCAATCAACCCTCCTCTTTGTACCATGGGCAAGTAAAAGAGTTACAAGGGCAGATATGATGGTAGAATTATAGCTTTGCATACTGTATGTGTTTTTATTGAATATTAAAATTCATAGAGAAAATGTAACATGCAGTTACTTTCCCTATCTTAGCAACTCCCTAGAATCCTGAGAGGTTCCAGATGGAGCTTGGGCCATTTCCTGAGGATCTAGCACATGACTCGGCCGAGGACCTGGTAGCTGCCTGGGATCGGGCGGCTGGTGGGGCCTTGGACCGAGTCGTGCCTTTGCGGCCTCTGACCCAGTGCCGATCCTGAGCAGCTCCTTGGTTCACCGAGGAGCTGAGGGAAATGAAGCGCCGGAAAAGACGCCTGGAGAGCGGTTGGAGGGCCAGTCTCGCTGAATCTGATCGAACACTGGTAAGGTCGCATATTAAGGCCTACCTAGTGGCGATAAAGACGGCAAAGTTTAATTACTTTTCCGCCTCTATTGCATCTTCAGGGAATCATCCGGCCGCCCTATTTAGGGTGACCCGCTCCCTGATCCATCCGGGAGTGCGGGAGGATCCCTTGGAAGGCAGGGCGGAGGATTTTGGACAATACCTGTATGACAAAATCGCTCAGATCCGGGGGGATTTGGACTCTGACTGGGTAGATCAGGGCAGGGTGACGAACAGTCTTGAGAATGTTATCTGGGAGGAGTTTGACGCTGTGACTCCCGATGATGTGGACAGGATTTTGGGGAGACTTAGTGCGGCCACATGTTTACTGGACCCGTGTCCCTCCTGGTTGGTACTGGCTTCCCGGGAGGTTACACGAGGCTGGCTCCAGGGTGTTATCAACGCTTCGCTGAGTGAGGGCCACTTCCCCACTGCCTTGAAAGAGGCGGTGGGGAGGCCTCTCTTCAAGAAGCCGTCCCTGGATCCGGCAATATTGGCCAACTACCGTCCTGTCTCCAACCTTTGCTTCATGGCGAAGGTTGTTGAGAGTGTGGTCGTGCGACAGTTCCCACAATTCCTGGAGGAAACATCTTATCTAGATCCGATCCAGTCAGGTTTCAGGTCTGGGCACAGCATGGAAATGGCATTGGTCACGTTGATTGATGATCTCTGGAGGGCTCGGGACAGGGGTTGCTCCTCTGTTCTGGTCCTGTTAGATCTCTCAGCGGCTTTTGATACCATCGACCATGGTATCATGCTGCACCGGCTGGAAGAGTTGGGGGTGGGAGGCACCGTGTTGCAGTGGTTCTCCTCCTTTCTCTCCGACCGGTCGCAGTTTGTGTTGGCAGGGGGGCAGAGGTCGACCTTGAGGCCTCTCATCTGTGGAGTGCCACAGGGATCGGTCCTCTCGCCCCTTCTGTTCAACATTTATGTGAAGCCGCTGGGCGAGATCATCCGTGGCTTTGGGGTGAGATACCACCAGTACGCTGATGACACCCAGCTGTACATCTCCACCCCAGGCCACCCCAATGATGCCCTTGAAGTGATGTCCCAGTGCCTGGAGGCTGTACGGATCTGGATGGGGAGGAACAGGCTCAAGCTCAACCCTTCCAAGACTGAGTGGCTGTGGCTCCCGGCATCCCAATATAGTCAGTTGACTCCATCACTGACTATTGGGGGCAAGTCTTTGGCCCCCACAGAAAGGGCTCGCAATCTGGGAGTCCTCCTGGATATGCAGCTGTCCTTGGAGGAACATCTGACAGCTGTAACCAGGGGGACCTTTTGTCAGGTTCGCCTGATTCACCAATTGCGGCCCTTTCTTGATCGGGATTCCCTGTGCACAGTCACTCACACCCTCGTCACCTCTCGCCTTGACTACTGCAATGCTCTCTACATGAGGCTCCCCTTGAAGAGCACCCGGAGGCTCCAACTGGTCCAGAATGCAGCAGCGCGGGTAGTGACGGGAGCAGCATGGCACTCCCATGTAACACCGCTCCTGCGCGAGCTGCACTGGCTCCCAGTGGTCTTCCGGGTGCGCTTCAAGGTGTTGGTTATCACCTTTAAAGCGCTTCATGGCATCGGGCCTAGCTATCTTCGAGACCGCCTGCTGCTACCGACGACCTCCCATCGTCCCGTGCGCTCCCACAGAGAGGGCCTCCTCAGGGTGCCATCAACCAATCAATGTAGGCTGGTGACCCCCAGGGGGAGGGCCTTCTCTGTGGGGGCACCTACCCTCTGGAATCAATTGCCCCCAGAGATAAGGAGAATCCAAGACCTTAGTGCCTTCCGCCGTGCCCTTAAAACCCACTTTTTCCAGCAAGCCGGGCTGGCTTAAGAAGAAATTTTAAATGTTTTAATTGGTTTGTATTTTTAATTTTGGGGCAAATTTATATATATTTTAATTGTTTTTTAATATTTGTATTTCATGTTTTTTAATTCTGGCTGTACACCGCCCTGAGTTCTCAGGGAGAAGGGCGGTATATAAATTTAAAATAAATAAATAAATAAATAAATAAATAAATAAATTTTACCGGGGGCCAAACTACCTAAGCCAACACTTTATGGTATGACTCCCTGGGAACTGGATGAATTGCAGCAATTATAGACAAAATAATAAGATGTAAGATGTTCCACCCCAGGCGCCTGATGGAACCTGATAGGTTCCAGATGGAGCTTGGGCCATTTCCTGAGGCTCTGGCACACGCCTCGACTGTAGACCTAGTGGCCGCCTGGCATAGGGTGGCTGCTGGAGCTCTGGATCAGGTTGTAACTTTGCGGCCTCTGACCCGGCACCGATCTCAATTGGCTCCTTGGTTCTCTGAGGGAGTTGAATCACCGGAAAAGATGCCTAGAGAGTAGTTGGAGGGCCAGTCTTTCTGAATCTGACCGGACACTAGTAAGATCCCATATTAGGAATTACCTAGTGGCGATACAAGCAGCAAAATGTAGTTATTTTGCTGCTCTTATTGCATCATCAGATAACCGCCCGGCCACCCTCTTTAGGGTGACCCGCTCTGTGCTCCACCAGGAAGCATGGGAGGACCTTTTGGAGGGTAGAGCCAAGGATTTTGCTCAGTATCTGCATGACAAAGTCACTCAGATTCGGGACGATCTGGACTCCGATTGGGTAGTCTCAGGGGGAGGGACTGGGGCAGGTCTTGAGAATGTTATCTGGGATGAATTTGATCCTGTGACCCCTGAGGACGTGGACAGCATTCTGGGCAGACTGAACGCGACCACTTGTTTATTGGACCCGTGTCCTTCCTGGTTAGTGCTGGCTTCCCGGGAAGTGACACGAGGCTGGCTCCAGGGGATTATAAATGCTTCGTTGGGTGAGGGTGACTTTCCCGCTGCCTTGAAAGAGGTGGTGGTGAGGCCTCTCCTCAAAAAGCCTTTCCTGGACCCGGCAATGTTGGTAAACTATCGTCCGGTCTCCAACCTTCGCTTTGTGGCAAAGGTTGTTGAGAGTGTGGTTACACAACAGCGCCCCCAGCACCTGGATGAAACAACGTATCTGGATCCATTCCAATCAGGCTTCAGGCCTGGGTACAGCACGGAAACGGCATTGGTCGCGTTAGTAGATGATCTCTGGAGGACTAGGGACAGGGGGTGCTCTTCTGTCCTGGTCCTGTTAGATCTCTCAGTGGCTTTTGATACCATCAAACATGGTATCATGCTGCACCGGTTGGAAGAGTTAGGGGTGGGAGGCACTGTGTTGCAGTGGTTCTCCTCCTTTCTCTCTGACCGGTCACACTCTGTGTTGACAGGGGGCAGAGGTCGACCCTGAGGCCCCTCATATGCGGGGTGCCACAAGGGTCGGTCCTCTCGCCCCTTCTGTTCAACATTTATGTGAAGCCGCTAGGCGAGATCATCCGTGGTTTCCGGATGGAGTACCACCAGTATGCTGATGACACCCAGCTGTACATCTCCACCCCGGACCACCCCAACGATGCCCTTGAAGTGATGTCCCGGTGCCTGGAGGCCGTGCGGATCTGGATGGGAAGGAATAGGCTCAGGCTCAACCCATCCAAAACCGAGTGGCTGTGGTTTCCGACGTCCCGATATTGTCAGTTGGTGCCATCACTGACTATTGGGGGTGAATCATTGGCCCCCACAGAGAGGGCTCGCAACTTGGGCATCCTCCTGGATTCACGGCTGTCTTTAGAAGAGCAGTTGACGGCCATGACTGGGAGGATTTTTCATTCGGTCCGCTTGATTCACCAGTTGCATCCCTTTCTGGATTGGGACTCCTTATGCACGGTCACTCATGTCCTCGTCACCTCCCGCCTGGACTATTGTAACGTTCTCTACATGGGGCTCCCCTTGAAGAGTACCCAGAGGCTCCAACTGGCGCAGAATGCGGCCACGCAGGTGGTAATGGGAGCGACATGGCGCTCCCATGTAACACCCCTCCTGCACGAGCGGCACTGGCTCCCGGTGGTCTTCCGGGTGCGCTTCAAGGTTTTGGTTACCATCTTTAAAGCGTTCCATGGCTCAGGACCTGGGTACTTGCGGGACCGCCTACTACCACCAATAGCCTCCCACTGGCTGGTACCCTCTCATAGAGAGGGGCTCCTCTGGGTGCCGTCGGCCAAACAATGTCGACTGGCGGCCCCCAGGGGGAGAGCCTTCTCTGTGGGGGCACCTACTATCTGGAATGAGCTCCCCCAGAGATATGGAGGATCTGGATCTGCGCACCTTCCGCCGCACTCTAAAGACCTTTTTATTTCACCAGGCGGGCCTGGCCTAACTTTCTCCCTCTTTTTAAACAATTTTAATATTTTTTAAAATATTTTTAATCCTCAAAGTTTAAATTTGTTTTAAATTGATTGGAGTTTTAATCTGTCTGGGCCAAACTATTTAATTTGATTTTATTTCTGCTTTTTAAATTTTGTATGTATGTATTTTATTGTTGGCTGTTCACCGCCCTGAGTCCTTCGGGAGTAGGGCGGTATACAAATCAAAAAAAAGTAAAGTAAAAGTAAAAACCTCAAGCATGGGTTCATAGAACCATCGAGACCCAAGGTGGCTGCCCCCATCCTGTTCTGGGAGAAGGACAGCTCATTACGTTTATGTATGGATTATAGGAATTTAAGTGCTATTTGCAAGGAAAAGCTTTATCCTCTACCCTTAATGAAGGATATGCTGGCCCATCTGGCGAAGGGGAAATTTTTTTTCTAAACTAGACTTGTGGGAGTCTTATTATCAGATCAGGATCCAAGAAGGGGACAAATGGAAAACAGTGTTTAATTGTCCACTAGGATGTTTTCAGTCAAGGTTTTGCCATTTGGACTCCAAGGGGCTTCCGTCATTTTCATGTAGCTAATTAATGAGGTGCTGCATGAGCACTTTTATAAGGGAGTTTTGGTTTATCTTGATGATGTATTGATTTATACTGAAACTAAGACTCAACATGTTAAATTGGTGCTGGAGGTTTTGAAGAAATTAAGGGCAGCTATGTTGTTTACCAAACTCCCCAAATGTGATTTTCACCAAGATAAAATATATTACCGAGAGTACAGAATATCTCACCAGGGGGTGGAAATGGACCCCTCAAAAGTCAGAGCAGTACTTGAGTGGGAAACCCCCTGTACTTGCCAACAATTGCAGAGCTTCCTGCGGTTTGGTAACTTTTATAGGCAGTTTATCCCCTCTTTTGCCCAAATAGCATTGTGGATTACAAATCTGTAAAAAACCAAGGGGGTAGATAAACCAAAACCTAGCCAACCACTGAATTGGACTATGGACTGCCAAGCGGCATTTGAAAAACTGAAAAAAAACTTTTCGGCTTAACCTGTATTAAAACACCCAGACACCATTGATACCACTTTTGCCAAACTAGATAATAGTCAGATTCTTCCTTTCCTTGGATTTCTTTAGTGAGTTTGTCCATCTCGGTACATTCCATTACTTTCGATATTATTCTGTCTTGTGTTGGGATTTCTTCCGATTTCCAATTTTGTGCAAAGATGATTCTTGCTGCGATCAGAATGTGTGTAATTAAATATATTGTTTCTTTTTCGTAATTATTTGTAAATATACCTAAGAAATATGTTTCCGGTTTTAATGGTATTTTTTGTGCTGTTATTTCTTCCAGTTGGATTTTGATTTTATTCTAAAATTATTTTGCTTTCGGGCACAACCACCACATGTGGTAGTCTGTCCCTTTTTGTATTTTGTATTTCCAACAGAGAGGAGAAGTGTTGGGAAACATTTTTGAGATCCGTGCCAAGGGGAGATGCCATCTGTAAAACATCTTGTAAGCATTTTCTTTATATGGTACTGATAACATCAATTTACTGTTAATTTTCCATAGTTTTTCCCATTTACTTAGTTCAATACTGTATCCGAAGTTCTTCGCCCATGTGATCATATTCTCTTTTACTATTTTCTCTTCTAGTTTATATGTCAGTAGAAAGTTGTAAATTTTTGTTATTAGTTTCTCATTTGGGCCCAGTAGTATTCTATCCAATCCATTTAATTCTTTTTGAATTCCATATTTTTCCATGTCTGTTTTGTATCTGAATTTTAATTGTAGGTAAGGCCACCACTCAATTTCCACACCTTGTATTTTTAGTTCTTCTCTTGTTTTTAATTTTCTTTCATCGTTTAAGAGATCCTGATACATTCTCATTTTGTTTATGTCCATTGTATTTGGATATATTTGTGCTTACATTGTTGAAATCCACCATGGAATTCTATCATAATGGTTCTTCCTAATTTCAGTCCAGATCTTTAACAAAGTGTCTCTCACGATATGTCTACAGAATTGTTCATGCTTTTTAGGTTTCTCTTCCCATAGGTATGCGTGCCATCCTTTTGTCAGGTCAAAGCCTTCTAATGTTAGTGTGCGTCTATTTTTGAGTTTGATCCAGTCTTTAATCCATGTTAGTGATGATGCTTTATGGTAGGTCTGCCAGTCTGGAAGTCCCATTCCTCCTTGTTCTCGTTTGTCCTGTAAATGCTTTAATTTAATTCTTGCCTTTTTCCCTTGCCAGATATACTTTAATATCATCTTGTCCAAATCTTTAAAGTAAGTTTTGCCTGGATTTATTGGTATCACCCGAAATAAGTACAGCATCCTTGGCAGAATATTCATTTTAATGGAAGTGCTTTTACCTAGAAATGATAGCTGAAGTTTAGTCCAAAATTCTAAGTCTTTTTCTATTTGTTTGGCCAATTTAATATAATTATCTTCCTTAAGTGTTAATATTCTATTGGTAAGCCACACCCCTAGGTATTTCACTTTCTTTACTTTTTGTATCCTTAGCATATTTTCCAATTCTTCTTCTTGATTTTTGGTGAGGTTCTTCATTAACATTTTTGTTTTTTGTTTATTGATTTTCAGGCCCGTTACTACCCCATATTGTTGTATTTTTGTCAATAATTTTGATCCTGATTGTAGTGGTTTTTCTAGGATGAGTACTATATCATCCGCAAAAGCTTGCAGTTTATATTCCTGGTTCTTTATCTTTAATCCAGTTATTTCTTTATCTTCTCTAATTTCTTCCAGTAATATTTCCAGTGTTAATATAAACAATATGGGGGATAGGGGGCATCCTTGCCTCACCCCTTTCTTTATATCAAATTGTTCTGTTGTCTCTCCATTAATCAATATTTTTGCAGTTTGGGTGTTATATATCCTTTTGATCATCTTTACGAATCTTTCTCCAAATTTCATCCTTTCCAATTGTGCTATTAAAAAATGTCCAATCAAGATTATCAAACACTTTTTGTGCGTCCAGGAAAATTAAAGCTAGCTGTTTATCTGGTTGTTGTTCATAGTATTCGAGAGTATCGATAATTGTCCTTGTATTGTTTTGGATTTATCATCTGGGAATGAAGCCATTTTGATCTGGATGTATATAGTACTTAATGAAATTTTTCAGTCTCTGTGTTATGATGGATGTGAATAGTTTATAGTCCACATTGAGAAGGGATACTGGTCTGTAATTTTTAATTTCAGCAGGATCCGAATCTTGTTTTGGTATTAATGTAATTATTGTTTCATTCCATGATTGTGGGATTTCAGCTTCCAGAAGTGCGTCATTGAATACTTGTATTAGAATGTCAGCTAGTGATTGCTGGAATGTCTTATAAAACTCGGATGGTATGCCATCTGTTCCCGGTGTTTTATTGTTTTTTTGTTTCTTTCTTGTTTCTTTTAATTCTGACTTGGAAATCGGTCTATTCAATAATTCAATATGATCTTCTTTTAATTCCTGGATATTTATTTTGCTTAAATATTCTATAGTATCTTCTTCTCGAATTTCTTCTTTTGCATATAGGTTTTGGAAAAATTCCCTTGCAATTCGTTTTTTATCCTCATTATTATGGTGTATTTGTCCGTCTTTGTCTTTTAATTGCAATATCATTTTCTTCTCTTTTTCTTTTTTCAATTTGTAGGCCAACCACCGCCCAGTTTTATTTGCATGTTCAAATTGATTTTGTTTAGCCATTTTAATTTTCCTTGCTATCTCCGTTGTTGTGTTTAAGTTTATTTTATGTCTTGTAAGGTTTATTTTCTCTTTGATTTCTTGATTATGTGGCTCTTTTTGTAGTTTTGATTCATATTGTTGCAGATGTGTCACTAAGTTCTCTTTTGTTTGTTGCTTGTCTTTATTTATTTATTTATTTTTGCTGTATAAGCAATTGTGAGGCCTCTGATGTATGCTTTGGTTGTATCCCATAAACTTTGAAGACTAGTGTGTTCTTTTACGTTAATTTGAAAAAATATTTTCAGTTCTCTTTGGATCATTTCCACGTATTGTTTATCCTTTATGATGTCTTTATCCATCATCCATCTTCTCTGTGTTTGGTGACCCTTCCATGTTATTTCAATTGGACTGTGATCTGCCCATGTGTTTGTTGCAATTTCTATTTGTTTGATGTTTAATCTGAGCTCTGCTGTCATCCAAGCCATGTCGATTCTGGACCAAGATTGATGCGGATTTGAATAGAATGTGAATTGTTTTTTTATTGTGGTTGATTTCCCTCCAAGCATCTTGTAGTTGAAATTCTTGTACCATATCGTGAAATGTATCCGGAAGTGTTTTTTTCCTGGATTTATTTTGTTTACTACTTCGATAATCCTTCTCTGCATTTACGATTGCATTGTAGTCTCCAATGAGACATATATTTTGGTAATCCAATTCCTTGAGTATATTGTGTATTTTTTGAAGTAATCAGTTTGGCTTCCATTTGGTGTGTAGAGTGACATTAATAGTATAGTTTTCGTTCCTGTTTTGATCTCAACCATCAGGATCCTACCCTCCTCATCTGCAAATATTTGTTTTGCTTGTATGTAATTTTTAATATACATTGCAATGCCTTTCTTTTTTTTGTTCTGTTAGTGCAGTATAGAGTGTTCCCAAACGTTTATTTTCTAATAATCTTTGGTGTTGTTTTTTGATATATTTTTTTTATTTTTATTTTATTAGATTTGTATACCGCCCTACTCCTGAAGGACTCAGGGCAGTGAACAGCCAAAAAATAAAACATATAGATTACAAAATTTAAAAACAGTATAAAACCACATTAAATAATTTGGCCTGGGACAAATTAAAAACACCCCCAATGGTTAAGACAAATTTAAAATTTACAATTTAAAAAAGGAAAAAGTTAGGCCAGGCCAGTCTGTTGAAATAGAAAGGTCTTGAGGGCGTGGCGGAAGGTGCGTAGATCCAGGATCCTCCGTATCTCTGGGGGGAGCTCATTCCAGATAGCAGGTGCCCCCACAGAGAAGCCTCTCCCCCTGGGGGCTGCCAGCCGACACTGTTTGGCCGACGGCACCCTGAGGAGCCCCTCTCTATGAGAGCGTACTGGCCGGTGAGAGCCTGCTGGTGGCAGCAGGCGGTTCCGTAAGTACGAACTTCTTGTAATGTTATAATATCTGTCTTCAATTTCTGTAAGTTTTTAAATATGCGAGTTCTCTTAGATGGAATATTTAGGCCATTTATGTTAATTGATATCAGTCTTAGTTCCTTCTCCATTCTGATCTTCTATCTCCTTACTGTTCTGAGTCGTCTTGTGTTTTTTGCAATAATTTGTATTTTTTCCCTTGCTCCCTCTCTTTCCCTCTTCTCTTTCTCCTTTCTTGTTCTTCCTTCTCGTTCTCTCTGTACTTCATCCACTGGGTCTTCCTTATTTGTTAAGTCTTGTTGAACTTCAGATTCTTGTTCCTCTTCTAGTACAAAATAAGTATCGAAAAACTATTGTGCCTTCTCTAAAGGGTCAAGTCTGTGTTTTTTATCTTGCCATGAAACAAGAATTCCCTTGGGTATCAACCACCGGAACATTATTTTGTGTTTGTTCAATTCTGTAGTTAGAAAGTTGTAATTTTTCCTTGTTTCTCTTATTCTTCTCACTATTTGTTTTAATGTTATTATTTCTTTGCCTTTGTAAGTAATTGGTTAATCTCTCATTATTTTATATATTTCTTCTTTCACCGATTTCCTTGCGAATCCTTCAGTTTACTTTCCAGTAGTGTTGGTATCACAATTTCAAAGCCCCAATGTTAGTTATTTCAGGGTAAGTACTCTAATATAAGTTCACTGTTCGTTCACTGATTCCAAATACTAAGATTCTGCGGTCACAGATACAAATTACAAAAGTTCTTCTAAGTCCGCTCTCACGTTCAGTAACTAGCTCTCCTCCGTCTCGGCTCCACTTCCATTTATAATGAGTCTAACATTTCCCTCTGTATTTCTTTCACAATCCAATTAGTCCTCGCCAAGTTTCAAATCCCAATCAGATCAAATTTGATAGGTTTTATAATCCACAACTCTCCAGTATGTTCTTTTAAATCCACATTGGTTCCGTCGCCTGTCAGCTCTACTTAGTCACCCTCCGGTTTGTTTTCTCAGCTCTGCTCCGTTCACTTTCACTTCGCCGCTTCTTTATGGCTCTGTTTCGCTGATTGGTTTGGAGTCTCTCTCTTAATTATATTTCCCTCCAGTCTATAATTGTGCCTTTCAAAGTCTTACTTTCTTGTTGTTCTTTGCCGATGTCTTCTTAATTCGATCTTCGCTTCCTTCTTAGACAGCTGTCAATGCTCTGGCCAGCCAGAGATGGCTGGGGTTTTTCGGTCGGAATTAAGGGGTTTTCCCCTTTAATCTATTGACCTCTTTGTGGTCAATAGCACCAAAAAACAGCTTCCAGATCGAAAATTGGAACTTAGGGAATGGAGTTCAGTCCCCCTTGTTCCAGCGGTGCTGACGTCACCGCCAGAAGGAAAACCAAACAAAAAGATGATCCTAAAAGACTTGAACCAAATCCTGTACCAAATGAGACACAACAGAGTACAACGAAACCTTAACAAAAATAATATAGTTATATAAGGTGAGAGGTGGGAGTGTATATTGAGAAATATATTTTACCGATGTACTATTTTAAGAAATAAGTCACCATGTTTAAATGTTATATATGTTGTGTATGTTTTGTTTGTACCCGTATGTGCGTTTCTTTTTTCCTGTGTGTATGTTTTTTTTTTTGTTTTTTCCCTGTGTTTTTAAATCAATAAAATTGAAAAAAAAAAAAAAAACACCCAGACACAGAGAAACCATTTGTAATCCAGGCCAATGTCAGTGATGTGGCAGTTGGTGCTGTTTTACTCCAAGAGAATGAAGAAGGCAAATTACAACCATGTGCATACACCTCTAGGAAGTTAACTGAAACTGAACAGAGATGGGCAATATGGGAAAAGGAAGCTTTTGTAGTTAGGTGGGCATTCCTAACTTGGAGACATTTCTTGGAAGGAAGTTAAATATCTTTCCAAGTATGGACCGACCACAAGAACTTGGAAGCATTCAAAACCCCATGGAAAATGTCTCCAAAACAAGTCTGGTGGGCACAGTACTTCCAACATTTTAATTTCACTTTGAAGTATTTACCGGGAGGGAAAAAACTTTTTGGCAGATGCCTTGTCCAGACTATCACAAAACAACACTGTCAAGGCGGAAGTAATTAAGCCCACCCTCCCAATTAGCAGCTAAGGTGAAGAATGACCCCTCCACCTTAGACAATGCCACCACCACCACAGATTTCAAAAAAGTCTTAGAAATGGATGAATGGTTTAGTGCCAATAAACATACTTGCATAATAAAAGAGGGGTTAGCTTGGGTGAGAATTAAGCTGTATGTCCCAGCTAGGGAAAGGCTGTGAACTATGTAAGCTTGTCATGACTCCAAATTAGCTGGTCACTTTGGTTTTGTAAAAACATTACATTTACTGAAACAACAATTCTGGTGGCCTTCATTAAAAAAGGGCATAGAAAGTTATGTAGCAAGCTGCCCCATTTATGCTGCTGCTAAATGCAAGTAGGGGAAAAACCCTGGTCTACTGCAGCTGGTGGTTGACCCTTCAGCACCATGGAGAGAGATCTCCATGGATTTCATTGTTGAATTGCCCGAGAGTTCTGGAAACAGTGATCTGGGTTGTCACAGATCTTTTCTCAAAACAGATTCATTTCATCCCATGTCAAAAGATCCCTATGGCTAAAGCCTTGGCTAAACAGTTTTTGGTCCATATTTATCATTTGCATGGGGCCCCACAATGTATTATTTCAGGCAGAGGGGTCCAATTCACGTCCAAATTCTGGAAAGCTTTTTTGAATCTACTTGGGACTGAGCAGGGACTTAGGTGTCATCACCTGCAGACAAACAGGGCCATAGAACAAACAAACACAGTTCTGGAACAGTACCTGTGCTGTTTTATTTTTTGCATTACTGTGTTAATCTCTATATGAAGTTTCAGTTTCCCTGCAATGATGTAGTGTGGGAGGGGTTTGGTTAGAATTGCTTTAAATAGCTGGTTTTAAGTGAGAAGCTTCAGTTCTTGCCTAGATCTCTTGTTATCACAAACTTTTCAATAAAAGCTCATTTTGGAACAACTGCAGTTTCAAGAGTCCTGATTTCTTGGGAAGATTGGAGAGGTAAGAGCTTACAACTATCATCTTTTGATCAGGGCAAAGGTGTCAAACTCAAGGGCCGCGGGCCAGATTTGGCCCACAGGGTGCTAAGATCTGGCTCATGGGCCCACCCTGAAAACAGTGAGGGACTACTGCAAGCAAAAATGGAGCCCAGGCAGGCTGCGCAAGGCCTCCCAGAGCTTCATTTTTGCTGGCAGAGGGGTGCAGGAAGCCACCGTGGGAGGCTCAATAAGTGACATCGAGTTGGTCATACCCACCCTGGCCATGCCCTCCCATGCCCCCCCAAGGTCAAACACAATCCTGATGCAACCCTTAATGAAATCGAGTTTGACACCCATGGTCTACAGTATTCTCAGGGGTCTTCACCAACATCAGAGTTCAAAATTCTTTCTATTCTGATGGCTATTTCATGCACCTGCTAATACTCACTCAGTCCTGCCTATTCCATCTAGATTGGCAGTTGTTTTCCCATTAGCCATCAGTGCTTGGTTAGACAGGCAACAAAGCATAGATACTATATTAACTCCTTTCCTTAATTTGCTCATTGAAATTATAAGAACAGTATTAGTTACCAGCCTTGTAGTGTGGTGAACAGGGCTCAGCACTTTGGCTAGGAAATGTTATACTGCTATACTTTTCCTTGGCTGAAGAACTAGTAGGGATGCTTTTAATGTAACCAGATGAATATCACCTAAATAAGGATTCCATTCTTACTGTAAAAAAACTAACAGACAAATCAGCTAGACCAGGGAACCCCAACCTCTGGGCCACAGCCCTCTAGTGGGCCATGAGATGTTTGCAACTAAGTTGTGGAAATGGTGGGTAAGAGTGTGTGCACTCGCTCTTGCACAAGCAGCGAGGATAACAAATGTGGTAAAAGTGATGTGACTTAAAACAACAGATGAAAAGGCAAGGAGCCAATAGGCCAAGCAATGAACTATCTCATGCTGTTTCTCCTTTACTGGATAGAAGTATCCACTATCCCCACTTGTCACTATTCCTACCACCACTACTGTAGCTACAGTTGAAAATGGTTATGAGTCATGTTTGTAAGTCTTTCCACAGTTTGGATTGAGGAAATAATGTGCTCCTAAAACTACATAAGAGTATCATAAATACATCTCCAGGTGAGATTGGCAGTGTATAAATTGAATAATAAATAAATAAAAATAAATTCAAAATAATTAGAAGTTATATTTCTAAGCAACCCTGTAAACATTGTAATAGTTAAAATAATATAATAACAGAAAATAGAAGACAGATTATTTTAACATATCTTAACTGTGCTGGAACTGTTTCCTAACATAGGCATTTGACAAATTAAGAAAAACTGATACTGAAGTTAAATTCCATCCCTTCTCAGTCAGCAGTTGCATCTTACCTAGTCTATGTTACAAAGCTGTTATAAAGATAAAATACAAGTAGGATTAGAAGATTGAGATTTTTAGAACAATGGTACAGTAGGATTAATAGATAGTAAATCAATGTTCCATTGTATTCATTTGTAAATTATCTTATTGACGCAGAAGAAAGCTTCACTATCCAAACTCTAGCATTGACAATACAAATTCCGCAAGGTTAAATACATCTCAGTTTTATGTTATTTGTGGGGGGGGGGCACTTTATATCATTGCAATATCCAGCTTCTGTCACAGAATGTCACTGTACTACCAATATAGTATTATGGTTCAAGTTATTTTACAGTCACTAATTTTGGGGATATTAGAAAGGCTTATTTAATATATATGTAGATGAATTATACAGGATTAGTGACATTAGTAAATAGGAAGATGGCAAACTGTCAAGGACAGATCAGAAGGAAGTGTTGTAATATTTCATACTGCATAAAGGAGCCTTACATGTTAAACTGTTTATTTTGTTCTTTGGAATATACAGTAAGAAACATATTGAAGAAATTTAATTTGCTTCGATTCTGCCCTTAGACAGAAATTCTTTTTGTGTTAAATACAAGTGAATAAAATCCTACTTTTCCAGACAATTATCAGTTTCATATGCAAAATATTTATTACCTACTTTGGATGGACTTTTCTTTCATTTCGTTTTTCAACTTCCTAACTGACGTTGCCCTGATATTTTGATGCACTTTCAAGTGGCAAATGCTGTGACCTTGCTGCTCCAGTGTTACCTAAATAGAGATGCTACAAAGAACAGACTGTGTCCTTATTTATCAAGATTAAGTACAGGACAAAATTAACTGTTAAGCAAGAATTCTGTGGCATAAGCATTCATATTTGAAAATCAACATAACTTAAATCAAAGCCAATGATTTTTTGTCTTTTGGGGATGAGAAAATAAATACGACTCTGATTCAGGCACCTCATATTTCCAGACAGACGATAAGATTTTTATGTGAATATAGTTGCTATGTTTAATAATTTTGGTGTGTCACTATAGGCACAGCTAGATGGCTGTGTTACAGCTCTATTGACCTTTCCTTGAGCAAGCACAAAAACATGTTAACCTCAAATTTATTTCCACAATTATTTAGCCTGATTCTTCCCAGTCATGAGAATTGGTGACTTGTGCTGTCCTGGTTGTTCTAATGGAGAACAAGTCAAAAAAAGCAATTGGTGGATTCTCTGACTTTATTTCTCTTCCTACCATACAAGAGCTGTCACAGGAAAACAGCCACCTATCAGTTTGCCTAACATGAGTGAGCAAGGACAGAAAATGTAGGTAGATGTTTGGAATGGCACAAATTTTCACCTATAAAGTTGCCTTCTTTTCTTCTTGAAAAAAAATGCCAGAAGTAACCTGATTAACTATGATTGTAGAGCAGCATCACTGAGTGGAGCAGAAGAAAGCAACTGAAAGATCTATCCTCCAGTTGTACTGCAAAGGGATGCTAGTGATTGTAGAGAATGACTGTGTCTAGCAGCATCTGGAAGAAGCCCATGTAATAGGCAAAATGGTGCTGCCTTTCTATGTTTAAAAAAAATGGCCACCCAAAACTCATTTGCAGTGTATAGCTGGTAGAATCTGGCCCTTATTTCTGGCTTAAATTAACCTGTGCAGAAATAACTATAGGATAATATTTTTTTTCCAAAAGAGAACTGATAAAAGAAAATGTTTGTAGCTCAGAGTTATAATGAGGGGTCCTTGGTGCTCTTGAAACTTGTTGTTTTCTTGCAGACATTTCACATGCTATTTGGGTAATGGAATGTCTGCAAGAAATCAAGCTCAGAAAGTACCAGGGACTCCTTGTTTCAAAAAAGTGCTAAGCTCTTGTATATAAGGAAACCCATGAATGACCTGAGAAGTGCTTCTCAAATGTCAAATGTGTTGGTCAAATGTTTTGTGGGCAGATGCCCCAGCAGATGTCAAATATCCAATCTTTTCTGCAGGTAGAACCAAAATGCCCATGGAAGACAATGATCAGAGTGGAGGAAAGATGCCCACAACAGCCTAAAACAGTATTTCTCAACTGCAGCTGATTACATACAAGGTGTGGACTTCAACTCCCAGAATTTCTCAGCCAGTCTACTGAGAAATGCTGACTTAAAGTAACCAATTGGGGCTGGCCAAGTCTCATTCTCTGAATGTATCATCACTGGTATCATCAATGATCAAGAAAGAGGAGAGAGGCATGGCCAACGTCGCGGTGGAAAAATGGGCTCCGTTGTCTGAGGATCCCCAGGGACCTAAGTCGTCTTGTAGGAATGACAAACAAGAGGAGCACGTACTGGTCAACACAGGGAGCTTGCAAACTCCCTGGAAAGACCGGAAGAAGCTCCTCAATTCGGACAGTGAAGAAAGCGACCAAGAAGTCGCTATGATGCTGGGGCAGTTACAACAACAGAAGATCAAGAAAGACAGCATGTGACATGGAGGTGAGAAGGTTCTGATTTTGTCTTATTAAAGTTTCTCTTCAAACCCACCTGGAGAATATACAAGGTGGATGTGGGGGATCTCACGAAGATTGATGGTTCGTTGAGGGCACTTCCAAGAAAAGTCAGCACGCAAGGATGCAATCAAATTAAGTCTTTATTTAGAAGTAAAGTAGAGTAAAATGAGTTCCCTGGCATGGAGGCATCCATGCCTGGATTGAGCCCATAGTTCAGTCCCATAGGAAGTTAGAACAAGAGCAGAAGAGCAGCTCCTGTGAAGGAGTTCTTATAGGGGCCCTTGGCCCCTCCCTTACCAAGGTGTGTGAGGGGGCCAGAGGGCCATTAACTCTTCCCAATGGGGCTGCAGGGGCCGGAGCCCCTTGACCCACCAGTGGGATCAAAGGTGCCTCTTTGCTCCCATCTGGTGGCCTTTTAAGAAACTGCCATGGCTGGCACAAAACATCTAACAATTCCCCTTCTTGCCAGCCAATGACAGGTACCAGTGAGTATGTGTGAGAGGGTGAGCAGGTGTCCTGCCACCTCTCCTGTTCTTCGATGGGCAGCTCCTGGATGTCAGAGAAAGTCTTTTGGGTGCCCACGATGCTGTTGACAGACGCGATGTGCCCAGTGTCAATTCTCTTTGGTGGGACCCCCTTGTTGGACCTCTTTGACCTTCTGACCTCCTGCTACTCACCACCCTTTTCTTCTGCAGGTTTCTCGCCAACTGGCTGTTCACAACCGGGATGTGGGGGCCCTCGGTCCCAGGCGTTGGGCATCATGGGCACTCTGAAGCGAAGAGTGAAGAGTCAGGTGAAGATGGCGTGTCTTTCCCCTCAGGACTGGATGGCTCATCCTCCCCATCTGGACCAGGTAGGCTGACCTCTTCATCCTGTTCCTCGCTCTCATCGGTGGCAGGGTCTGTGGTTGTCTCAGGCAGCGGTGTCGTGGTCAGTGTGGCTTTGCTGGGCTGGTTGATGTATGGGCCCAGATCATTTGAGTGGATCTGGGTCCAATTGGAGTCCTCTTCGAAGGAGGCAGATTGGGAGGTGACAGTCCTGCCCCCTTCTCCCAGGAACTGGTAGGCCTTGGAGCCAGGGGCATAGCCCAAGAATCTCAGTCTCTGGGAGACGGCTCTCCCCTTCTTCTGCAGCTGCTTGGGGATGTGCACCCAAGCGTAGGAGCCAAATACACGCAAGTGTCCCAAACTTGGCTTCCTACCGTGGACCAGAAAATATGGAGTCTGATTCACAACATTGCTCCAGGTGCGGTTCAGGGTGTAGTTGGCGTAGTGTACCGCCTCTGCCCAGTATGATTCCACAACTCCAGCATCTGCAATCAGGCTACGCACCATGGTCTGTAGGAAACCATTCCATTTTTCGACCACTCCGTTCTGAGCAGGGGTAAAGGGAACCTCTTTGCCCTCTTGCAGATGGCGCAGTCCAGAAACACCTTGTTAAGGATATTGTTGTGTTAGCAACCAGCAGAGCATAGAGCACATGGAAACAGTGCTGAGAGCAACAATGAATAAAATACATATAAACTGGTTTATCAAAGTTTTTACTTTGTAGTGAAAAACAATCTCATAGTCTTTAATCAATCCAAGTGTCAGGTTCCGATGTTATCTCAAATAAATTTCATTCTCAAACACAAAATCTTTGATGAAATCTATTATTTATTGAAGAATAACAATCTAGTCCTGAACTCATTTGCAGCCGAAACTGATCCTCTGATCCCAAACCCCTCCCTTTCCATTCCTCAAATCTCAGTGTCTCATTGGCCATCTTCCAAGTCCATCTTCCATCTCAGTTACTTCAAGTCACAGGAATTCCCTCCCTCCTCCCATCACCTAGGTGATGTTATCTGCCGGGAGGAAAGAACTGGGTGAAAAGTCAAGCTACTGCTTCTAACAGGCTCTTTCCCACTCATTCATGTCAGCGCTGGGGAAATCATAGTTTGGAGCGCTGACATCCAGCCCCTCTCCCTTCATTTCTCCAGAGCAGCCTGCCGCAAAAAAAACCAAAAAACCAAAACAAACACACACACAACAAGTTAAGTACCGTTATCCCCTCCGAGGGTGTGTCCGCCCTCCCCCCCCGCTTCCCTGGGTGATCTGCATGGAATTTGGCTATAAGGCGGTCAGCTTGGATGTTTGTGCTCTTCACCCAGGAAGCCTCTGATAATGGGTAACCCTTCCATTTAATTAAGAATTGGAGGCAGCCCCTGTGCCATCTTGAATCGAGAATTCGCTGTACTTCATAATGAGTTTGGCCCCCAACAACCAGTGGCCTGGGGGGGGGTCACGTGGTGTTGGCCTTAAAGTAGACCCCACTACAGGCTTCAGGAGGCTGCTGTGAAAAATGGGGTGTATCTTCCCTAGGAGCCGGGGCAACTTGTAAGTTGTACTGTAACCGGGTTGATTATTTTTACTATAGGGAACGTCCTATGAATTTCGGGCCCAATTTCCTGCTCAGGAGTCTAAGTCTCAAATACTTGGTGGAGAGGTAGACTTTCTCTCCCACTTGAAATGGTCTTTGGGGGGTTTGGTGCTTGTCTGCTTGTTTCTTATAGGATTGGGCCCCATTTGTCCAGCCACAAGAGTCCCAATATGACTGGGTCTCTCATCTTGGGGGCTATTATGAACACAATCATTTCCCAGTGATCTGCTAGCTCCAGCCTCACGGGCTCGGTCAAGTGTGTGGCGTAAGTTCCCCCCACTAGGGACTCATCAACCTGCTCAAAACGAATTGGGTGTTTGAGCTTTTTAGTTGGATCCCCAATTTTAGGACTGTGGGTAGGTTAATCAGGCACCTCATGCTGCCAGAATCTATTAGGGCTTGGAAAGTTCCTTGGGTCTCTGTTTTCGGGGCTGTTAGGCGTATGGGGAAAAGAAAAGGATGGACAGGTCCACTCACCATCGGGTCGTCTTCACCCTCATCCTCACTGTCATAAGATTCAGGGGATTGATCTCCCTCATCTGGAATTCCTCTTGTTTCAGTCAGGTGAGCGAAGACCTCCGGGCCCTGGGGAGCTTTCCATGGCACGTGGGTGGCACGTTTGGGCCCTGGTTCCAGTCATGCCTTGGGTGGTGGATCTGGTCTCGGTCTAGGGGTTCCACACATTGCTGCCAGGTGACCAATCCCCCCGCATCTGTAGCACCTCAGCGGGTTCCATTGGGCAGCTGGCCTCTGGGTGGGCTGTGGTGCTGGGGTTCCTCATCTGCTGGATGGCCCCTGGTCCGGTTGGTCTCTCTCCTTGCTATCTGGTTGCTTTGACATGTCGTTAGCCCGCAGCCCTCTGTCAACTTTTATCGCTACCTAGAACCATTTGGAGAGTAAGTTTGGGATGTCTCGATAAGCGGTCACTTGGGCAATTCTCTTATCTAGGCTTCTCCTAAAGAAGTACACCAGTAGTCGCTCTGGTAGGGGAGGCAGGGTCCCAATGACTCTCCTGAATTCATGGATATGCTCTCTGATGGGCTTCCCCTTCTGCATTAGGTTCCTGAGCTCGTCCTCCACATAGGGGTCCTCCTCCGCCTCCTGAAATGGGCTCGTAGTAGTTGTAAGAACCCATCTGCATCTTGCAGTTGGGGGGCCCTGTTCTTGTAGAGGGCTGCTGACCACCTCCTTGCTTCTCCCTCCAACCCTTCTGAGATAGCACTCACTAAGGCTCTGGGGAATGGATAGAGGTGCCCAAAACGCTCTATGTAGATCTCAGCGGTGTCGAGGAATTGGGCTAGGTGGTCTGGGTCACCATCAAACTTCCCTCTGAACCGGGGTGGTTCCTTCCTCACTGCCCTCTCCTCCCTGTGCAGGGCTCTGTAAGTCTGGCCTCAGTGCTGATGGTCCTCTTCCTCATCCCTCATTCTAGGGTAGGGAGGTGCTGTCCCATCTAGGCTGCTCTGCTTGCTGGGCCAGGGGGGAACCCGTGGATGCACTGTTGGGCTCCTTCTCCTTCTGCTGGGGAGGGGGGAAGGGCTGCGCTTCAGCCTACGGCCTCTTGGTTCAGCAGCCCAAACTGGTTCTCTCTTTTCCTTTGGTCTGCATGATGGCTCCTCCTCTCGAAGGATGGCACGGTCAAATTTCTCCTTCAATTCATCTATGGGGCTATCGAGTGGCTTCCTTAAAATTTCTTGGTGCTTTCTGGCTTGCTCCCAGTCCCATAACCAGTCTGCCCTCCCCAATTCACTTAGGGGTTTCCCCTTCTCCTGCACGTTCGGGAAGGGAAACTCAGCCTCTGTGGCTTTTGGCAAAATCCCTGGATACTTATCTGCCTTCTTCTTGGCTTGAAGCTTTGCCGGGGGAGACGGGGAGGGTTTAGACTTTGTAGTTTCCAAGCTGGCTGGAATCATGACTAGCTCTTCTCTAGTTGCTTGAATTAAACTTTCCACAGATAGTTTAGCTCCAGTCATGGCGTCAGGCGAAGATCTCCATTCAGTCCATATGTCTGGGAGGGAACTGGAGGATTGGAGGTCAGCCAGCCTGGCTTGGAAAGGAGTTTCAGCTGTCTGTCAGGTTCTGATGTTATCTCAAATAAATTTCATTCTCAAACACAAAGTCTTTGATGAAATCTATTATTTATTGAAGAATAACAATCTAGTCCTGAACTCATTTGCAGCCGAAACTGATCCTCTGATCCCAAACTCCTCCCTTTCCGTTCCTAAAATCTCAGTGTCCCATTGGCCATCTTCCAAGTCCATCTTCCATCTCAGTTACTTCAAGTCACAGGAATTCCCCCCCTCCTCCCATCACCTAGGTGACGTTATCTGCTGGGAGGAAAGAACTGGGTGAAAAGTCAAGCTACTGCTTCTAACAGGCTCTTTCCCACTCATTCATGTCAGCGCTGGGAAAATCATAGTTTGGAGCACTGACACCAAGTCTTAGCCAGTCATGATCAGTCCAGAGATACAAAATTCTTCTTACCAGTTTGTAGTAAAAGGATCAAACAGGAACAATATAAATAGTTCTTAAAAACAGAATAAATAAACCATGATCACATTAGACCATGTAAGAGATCAAGTAGAAATTACAAAACAGCAGTAGGTAATAAATAGTAGCAAGTTCACGCTGATAACAGGTCACAATGGTGGCATGTCCACAATGACTATATTCAAGCTCTCCTTAAATACAGTTACTACAGAGTTTATCCAATCAGGATACAATGACTCAGCATTACAATGACTCAGCAGTACTTCTTAAAGTCATAGAATACATATTCATCATATTAGTTTATATATTTCCTGGACAACCTGTTAGGCATTTATTTATTTATTTATTTATTTATTTATTTATTTATTTATTTATTTATTTATTTATTTATTTATTTATTTATTATTTATTTATTTATTTATTTATTTATTTATTTATTTTCTATACCGCCCTTCTCCCGAAGGACTCAGGGCAGTGTACAGCCTAATTAAAAACACAAAGACAGACAGTATTTAAAAATAATTAAAATTATTAAATAATAGGCCTAATTTATAAAACCCCAAATTTAAAAACCCAATTTAAAACCAATTAAAATCATTATATTGATAGCCCAGCCTGGCGGAACAACGTGGTTTTGAGGGCACAGCGAAATACACGGAGATCAGAGATTTTGCGAATTTCTGGGGGGAGTTCATTCCAAAGGGCAGGGGCTCCCACAGAGAAGGCCCTCCCCCTGGGTATCGCCAGCATGCACCATATCCTAACATACTCCCCTTTGGACAGGCCAATATATACCGGTTCAGATTCTCAAGCCATAGCTTTCACAACACATCTTATGTTTGATTGTACCCTGGGCTTTAGTGAAATTATCGGCAATATTGTTTTCGGACATACAATATTCTAGCTGGACCATGTTACTTTGAATATCTGACGAACATTTAAATAACAAATGTCAGTATACTTAGACCTTGTCTTAACCGCCAAATTGGTCGCCATTTTTATGGCAGCTTGATTATCCTCAAAAATTATAATTGGATAATCTACTTTCAAGCCGATGTCCATCATTAGTTCTTTATAATATATCAAATCAGTACACACTAGTGACAAACATGAGAATTCTGCTTCCATAGTGGATAGACTAATATGTTTCTGCTGTATTGATTTCCATCCAATTAGACAGTTTCCTAACATTATCGCAATACCTGATGTAGATTTTCTGATGGTCAAATCAGTAGCGAAACTGGCATCAGCATATGCGCTCAGTATAAGATCACGGTTAGGTTCCAAATATAATGCATGATACATTGTCATTTTTAAATATTTCAATATCCACTTTGCGGCCTCCCAGTGCCGATCTGTTGGCTCTGCATTATATCTCGCTAATTGGTTTACGCTATATGAAATATCAGATCTTGACCAATTGCTGATATATGATAGACTTCTTATTAGAGATTGATAGATTTCCTTGCTAAATCCAGGACTTTGGATTTCTCCATGTTGAAAATCCTGTGCCATAGGAGTTTTAGCTGGCTTGCATAGCTCCATACTATAGCATTTCAACATTTGACTTATCTTGCTAGACTGAGACAGTTTATATCCTCTAGCAGTTCGAACAATATCAAGGCCCAAATAATGTCTAATATTACCTAGATTCCTAATCTTGAATTTATCTTGCAACTTTCTAATAATCTCCATTGCTTCTTGATCAGTCTTAGTTACTATTGCTATGTCATCAGTAAACAATAGCAAAAATGACATTAAACCATCATTCTCACTTTTAAAGAGACATTTGTCTGCTACACCTTCCTGAAATCCAACATTATTAAGCTCTTTAACTATACACTGGTTCCATTCAAACCCTGATTGTCTTAAACCATAAAGGCTTCTTTTTAATTTCCAACAATCAGTTTGGCTATTTGTTTTAACTCCTAACGGCTTTCTCATATAAATGGTATGTTGTAATGGAGCATGCAAGTATGCCCTCTCCACATCTATATGGTTAATTATATACTCATTCTTTGCTGCCCACACTAGCATTGTTCTTAACGTGGTAGCTCTTAAACTCGGAGCAAACACCTCATCAAAATCTTTTTCAGTTTGAGCAAAACTTTGAGCTACTAGCCGTGCTTTATGGGTTACAGTCCCATCTATACTTTTCTTTAATTTATAAACCCATCTACAACCAATTATTTTCTCTCCAGGTGGTAATTTAACATTTTCATAAACTCCTAATTCAGTTAATGAGTTGATTTCTTTACTCATTGCCTCCTTCCATGCATTCTGCTCCTTTTCAGGATACATCTTAATATCCTCATAATTGGAAGGTTCTATGTTAACCTGACAAACCACAGTTGCTTTATATCTATCAGGTGGATGTCTTTCCCTATTAGATCGTCTAGGTCAGTGATGGCTAACCTTTTTGCCGTCGCGTGCCAAAAGTGGGAGAGACCGTGGAAGGGTCATGTACGTGCATGCCCACACCCATAATTCAATGCGTCCCGCCCCCCCGTGCATGCATGAGTGACCCCCCCATGCTCCCCCTGCTTTTGGCATGTGATGGCCCGGTTGGCCTGATAGGCCTGCTTTTTGCCCTCCCCAGGCTCCAGAGTCTTTCTAGGAGCCTGGGGAGGGCAAAAACAGCCTCCCCCCCGAGGCTCTCTGGAGTCTGAAAATGGCCCATTTCCTGACTTCCGGTGGCCCAAAAATCAGCTGGCCGGCACACACATCCATGCTGGAGCTGAGCTAGGGCAATGCTTGCATGCCCACAGATATGGCTCTGCATGCCACCTGTGGCACACATGCCATAGGTTCGCCATCACAGGTCTAGGTAATACAGGACTCATTGCAGGTATTTCAATTTCCTTCCCTAAACCTACTTCCTCTTTTTCATCCTTAATAGAAGACCCTACATTGTCTATATCCTCATCAGGGGTATCATTAAATATTTGATTCTCAATAACAATATTGTCATCCTGTCTGTAATCTGCACGCTCAAGTTTATCCCATCCTTTGTGCTCCAGGAATTTTGCATTTGCACTACAGTAAACACTAGTAGTTCTTGGTGCCCAAAATCTATAGGACCGATGATTTGAGTCATAGCCAACAAAAAACATTTTTTCTGACTCTCTGTTGTTCCTTCCTCCTCACATTAGATGGAATATGAACTCAAGCAAGGACTCCAAATGTGTGCAAGTAACTAAGGTTTGGTTTCCTCCCATGCCATAATGTAAACGGTAATTCACCTGTAGATGAATTTACAACGTTATTTAACACATGGTTAGCACACATAACGGCCTCACCCCATAAGGCTTCAGGCAAACCAGAATCTGCCAACATTGTTCTAGTCATGGCTTGTAATGTTTGACCCCTTCTTTCAACATAAGCATTGTGCTGTGGTCTATATGGTGCAGAACGTTTATGCTGTATTCCTGCTTCTTGCAAAAATTTCTCTAACCTTTGGTTAGTGAATTCTGTGCCATTATCAGTTACTAAGCACATTACTTTAAACTTCTGTTTTCTTTCTACAAATCGCAGCCAGTTGCTAATACGTTGGAATGTTTCAGATTTTGTTTTCATTAGATAACAGAAACCGTATCTAGAGTAATGGTCTACAATGCTTAGAATATAGCAGGCTCTTCCTATGCTGGGTTTTTTGGGTCTAATCAGATCTACAAACACTACCTCTAATGGCTTTTTGGTTTTAAAACCATTGATACGATTTGCTGGGGTTACCCTACTTTTTTGCTGACTACAGGCATTACAGTTCAAATATTTACTACATGATTTTAATTTTATCCCTTCAGATAACTGAACCGTTTTCTTTAACATCCTGAAATTTATATGCCCTAATCTCCGATACAACAGATGAATACATTCATCTTGTGGTTTATCATTTCTATAAACTGACTTAGAATTAGCCACTAATGCTGGGTTCTCTCGTAAAATGAATAAATCATTTTCTAATATTGCAGTAACATTTCCATCTTTCTCAATTAAACACTTATCATCTTTAAATGTTACTACAAACCCAACTTGCAATAAAGATTTAACAGATAGCAAATTGAATTTTAACCTAGGAATGTACAACATTGGCAAAGGTTTGTTAATAAATGACCAACATGCAACACCCTCTTCAGCTACTTTCACTTTCCAACCATTGGCTAATTTAACATGTTGGTTACTCTTATTCAATTCCACAAAATTATTTCTATTCCTAGTTATAGATTGAGAAGCACCACTATCAATCACCCACCAATCATAGTTCACATTTGTAGAACTGGATATAGCTAAATTACAACTCTTTTTGGTTCTATTATTATCCCCAAAAGATATTTTCTTCTTCGTACAATACTTAGCTATATGCCCTTTAGCCCCACAAACAAAACATCATTTTACAAAATAGGCAGTTGAATACATTTTTTCTTCTTTTGGTTGGTTCACTCTCAATTGATCTCTTTCTTGTCTTCTTCTGGACTCTTCCAACAACCTACCGGTTATGCCAGTCAATGTGAGTTCATCTCTGGTCAAAACCTCCAGTGAAGAAACATAGTCATCATAACTATTGTCCAAAGAAGAAAGAATGATATACATTTGTTGTAGTTCTGAGAAAATAAGTTCCTTTTCATGCAGCTCTTGGAAAATTCTGGTCATGGATTCCAAATGAACCATCATGTCTCCTCCTTTAAGAAGATGTTGTTTAAACAATTTCTGTGTGAGATATATATGAGCACCCGCACTATCATGAACATATAAGCTCTTCAACTTGGTCCAACACCTAGCAGCAGAATCTTCACCACGAATGTGGACAAGCTGCTGGTCACTCAGTGTCAGTCCAATTGTGCAAAGAGCTCATTCATTATCTCAGTTAAACTTGGCTAATTTCTTTGCATCTTCATCGTCATCAGGATTCCATGCTGTTACATCTGGTGGATTATTAGCTACGTCCCATAGTCCTTCTCTACGCAAAAGTAGGTTGCATTTTGTAGACCAGGAAACATAATTTGTTCCATCCAACTGGTGTCAAGCTTCGTTGTTATCTCCAAATAAATGAATTTCCAAATGCCCGATCTTTGAGGAAATTTTTCTCTTTATTGAGCATAATGAACTGACCCTGACTCAATGCGCAGTTAGCACTGAACTTTGCCCCCACCCCCAAAACCTCTCTTTCCGGTTCCCAATTCTCTGCGTCTCATTGGCCATCTTCCAAGCCACTCCTCATCCCATCTCAGTCAGTTCACAGGAATGTCCCCCCCATCCCATCTCCGTGGAGACAGTTCTTCAGGGGAATTAAGTAGGTGAAAGTTCAAGCCTCTCCTTTCTTTCCTTATGGCAGCTTGGAAGCTGACATCCGGCCCCTC